>NW_026250412.1:600000-1199360 GCF_024521635.1 Tricharina praecox
AGTGCCCACTGGACACTCGGACATCTGGTTAATTAATAAGGATATGTTACCGACTTGAGGCATTTCCCCTACAAACCACCTTCCACCTTCCGTACTGTGCGGTAGTGCGCTGCCGGTGTTTGCCGGGATGCAGCGTTCAACTGTTCAACTGTTCATGGTGCCAGGTGAATCCAGCGAAACGTTCGGTCGGATCCGGTACTTACTTACTTACCTCATACTTGGGTACTTCAGTTCGAACCCCCCAGGCCGCAGGATTGTCGGTGCTAAACTCCGGAGCACCAGCTTGCAGGGACGAACGCAGTTTTAGTCGGCATCACTCGACATAGGTGTGTACTGGTAGTTTGGTACGCTCTCGTTTTCGCTCTGGGAATCGAGGCGTTAATGTGCGGTAACTACTAACTAGGCTACTAGTAGTAGTAGTAGTACCTGCGATTTGGAGCTGGAGGCTGAAGCCTTAGGTGCGGCGTTGGGCTCTGGAGTCTGCATTGTTGCTGCCGCCTAGATATGTGCCTACGCAGAACCTCAAGGCTCAACTACATACCTCACTCCGAGTACAGTACAGTACTCTCCTCCATCCGTCTACTCTACTCGACTCAACTCAGCTCGACTCAACTCTTCTACTCTCCTCCATCTCCTCACCTCTCCTCACCTCTCCTCTAACTCCGAACCCGACCCACTGACTGACTGACTGACTGAGCTGAGGGATTAAACGTCTGGGGTGGCCTGCATAACAGCATAGGTACATAGTATGTACTTAGCAAGAACGGGCAATAAACCTGTACGATCCTCAGCAGTTGCGCCGCTGCCTACCCAGGTACGGTACATACAGGCAAACCCTCCCCCCCCGGAGATCCAACTGCGCGCACCCAGACGCAGTCACGCAGACACGCAGAGGCTGCCACTTTTAGAAAGTCCTCGCGTATGTATCTACTCTACTACAGGTACATACAGGTACCGTGCTCACTGCTCTCGGCAGGTGGGGGATCTAGGGGACCTGGGGGTAACCAGTACTTGAGTACTCTAGGTAGTGGGTATGTAAGTGGTATGTAAGTGGTAGATCAGGGTTGAGCGGTTTAGAGTACGCACATATATATGTACCAGCGAATGTGGTTGTTTCGACGGATTCGGTGCGGTCAGGTGCAAAACCGTAGGGTACCTAGTCAGGGTGAGGTGGAAATTGGAATCCGATATACCGGTAGTATACGGTAGGTACCGTACTGTAGTGGACTGTCGACCGGTGTATAAAAAAATAACGGGCGTGCGTGGTTTGCGACTTAAGCGCGATGGCTCAGGATGGCTTATGACTCATGGCTGGTGGCTGGTGGCTGGTGGCTTCTCGATGTTTCGAACTTTCGACTCGGCCTGAGTGGCGGAAGCATAAAAGTGCTACCTACAATTACTGCTGGAGACGGTATGTAGTGTACCTATAGTAGAGATGTTTCCCCAAGCTGGAGTCTGGATAACCGGTTGGTTGGTTGCGACTCGCGAGGATTGACATCGCCGACTGAACAATGGCGGATTAGCGGAAAACCTACCTACATTATACGGTACGGTATGTACTAGTATATATAAACGCTGATTAGTCGTCGTGTACTATATCCCCCGTATCGTGCACCTACAGCATATACAGCTTGAGAGTCGGCTCCAAGTCCGTTCAACGTCTGGCCAAGAGACTGCGGTCGGTCGGTCGGACGGACGGACGATTACCGTATGTACATACCTCCCTACCCATGCTACGACACTCACGACTACCGGTACTTATGCATATCATACATGTGTACCTAGAGGATAGAGGGTTGGATACTCCTCTACGAGCCTAGATTTATCATTTGGACGAGAAAGAGTCTAGACTCCGAAATACCACATCGTCTTTTGTCTGAGACTCTGAGACTCTGAGACTTCTCGAACAAATACTTACATGTGTAGAGTACCTACATGCAGCGATCGAATCGGGGAATGGTACCGACACGGTTGACGGTTCTTCATGCATGGCGGACATAACAACGAATGGGCTTCAATCGCTTCACTCCAACTACGGTGTGGGCACGGGCAGTAATCGAGAAACAACCGGACCGCCACAGTAGAGTACCTAGTACGATGGCCAAGAGGGTTAAGATCTTATCCGCGCTGCGCTGACTGGAATACCTTGCGATCTACATCATCCTCCTCCTCCTCCTCCTCCTTCTCCACACCGAAGTGTACGGTAGAGTACACACCGGTGCTGATTCTCTTTGTACTCGCCCAACCTTATTTCCACGCTATGTGCATCATCCCCCCCCCCCGCCGCCGCCTTCCATGCTTCTGCTATATGTTCCTAGACGTGCGTCAATCAAGCGCGCACGACAAACGCTGGTCCCTCGGTCCTTGGCGGGCGGGCTTGTCGTACATAATCAGATAATCGACCGCCGTTCTAACTTCTGCATGTCAGCTCATCTCCCAACGGCCAAGACTCAACTGTATGTACATACCATGCATATTACACAGGTATATGTATACATACCAAGCCGTGCATCTCGATTCTCCAGACGTGCGCAGTACACACACACATTTATACACACATAAAGATTGCTTCTGTTCTAGTTACATACTATACTCCCGCGCTGGAGTGGGTACATACTAGTACACACGTACCAGACGTCCATTCCGAAGACGACGATGACGGCAGCGGCCATCACCTCGATCGGGATTCGAACCACCAGTCTACCACAGGCTAGCGGCTAATCGTTGATGCATCCCCCTCCCCCCTCCCCCCGTCCCCCGTCCCCCGGTCACGCAGCCGACGCTTCGAGAAGAGAACGAGACGCCAAGCGCGATAAGTGCTCGACGGTGCATCACAGGGCCGCGCCCTTGAAGCGGAGACTACCGTAGGATGCGGAGACTAAGGTGTGGATCGGGCGGAACTTGGCAGGAGTTGGTACATACCCGCCTTGAGACTGCTGGACAAATGTTAACTGCTAACTTGGCACGGACCAAAAACCTAAACGGGACCTTCCGGTCCCCGGGCGTCGCCGGTCGGCGATGAGGTGGAGCATGGCTGGTACTGCGCCATCTACATATGTAGGGAGCTCCTACTCCTGATTTCCCGTCACCTAGTGTCACTCGTGCATAGCGGTCCGGTCCTGGGGAAATCACAATGGATACTCTAATTCAAGCCAGTCTCACCGACTAACCACGTTGTTGCCCAAGCAGCACTCGTGGACTCTAGGGTGGGAGTAGTCCAAATATGTATCATACTGGTGTGCATGCAACGATAATCCGCTTCTCATGTGGGGTCTACCGTCTACATACGGCGCCGGCGCAGATGATCACCACCCGCCTCCCCGCTCGGTCGGTCTCACCTCACCTCACCTCACATCACTTGGTCCGATGCAAGAACGTGGCAGTTAAGATACTCCGCAGTCTGACCGACCGATCGAAAAAAAACCCCCCCCAAAATGGGTTGGCGGCTCGGTGGAGAATCGAGATATCCATCGCCGGACGTCTATGTGTACTCTACATATGTGCGAACGGACCGTCGGCGACTTGGCGGCGGATGGCATTGGCCTGGATTCGGGATGGAAAGACTTCCTACATATACCCACTTCCCCCCGCCCCCCATCTCGGTGAATGGCTTCAACCAGCAGCGTATATATCCTAGTCGGCCGATGCGGCAAGGTAGATTCTTCTACATAGTCGTTAAGGTTCGTCCGGTTTTTGCGGCCCGGTTGTGTATAACTACGGTACTATATATGGCCTCAAATTGGATGCTTGGTTCTTGGACGCTCGTGGCTTTTTTCCCCTGTGCTATTGAGGAGAGCGGATGATTGTTTGTGCATGTAACTAGCACCGAGCTGATGGCTCTATGGTACAAGTCTTCCAGTGAGTCCCGTGTGCCAGGCCAACGATCCAGCAGACGGACGATAGGTATTCGTGAAAAATGGTATCCCGTAGTACCTATATGGACTCTGGAGATCGTCCTCCAGTTCCCCTACCAGTCTCGATGTATGGATTTTCTAGCTGACCGCTGACCGCTGACCACGCATGGCGTCAGTGCGTCACACGAACCTCCCCTCCCCAGAATCCCCACGTCATCACATGACGCCAAGTTCAGCGCACCGAGTCATCTACGCGGTCGCGTATCCCCCATCCCGCATCCCGCCCTTGCCGAACCGCCCGACTCCCCGCTCACTCGCACGATCCACGAATCTGTTCACGATGACCCTCGAAACGCTGAGCCAATCCAGCCGAAACCAGATGACCACCGGACCGCCCAAGAAGCGTGCGCGAACCTCGGGTGGTGGTGGTGGTGGTGGTGGTGGGTTGGGAAGCGATAGCTCCACACCACCGCCATCACCACCGTCGGCGCCGCTCGACGAGCTAGAAACGGTAGACGCGGATGCGGATGCAGACGAGGCCGAGCCACTGCTCGCGACCCCCGAGCGCACCGAGGCAGTGCAGAAATACGAGGGCGGTCGCGAGGTGGACGCGGAAACGGGCACGTACACGAGCTCGATCTATGTCGACGCCTTTGTCCTCGCGCTGGATACCGTGCTAGCCGATGAAGCATATCTCTTCTCCGAGGACGAGCTGGAGGTCTTCGTCAAGTACCGGTCGTTGCCGTATGCGGCGCAACATCTGTGAGCAGCTTTCATGTGGCGGGGGGTGGGGGTGGGGCTGTTGGAATGTGCTGAGAGGGGCGGCAGATATGTGCGTTTGTTCCTGCGCAAGACGGATGCGTGGTTCCGTATCGGCAGGCTACAGTACCCGAAGGATATACCGGACGTGGGCGCTGCGTGTGCGCTCCTGCAGAGCAAGGACGTTGGGTTTGCGAATGATGATGCGGATATTGCCCTCGAGGACGCGGCGGGACTGTTGCTCGTCGAAGAGCTGAAAGCCGTGACGAAGGATGCCAAATGCGCCGTCACCGGGTCGAACAAACCGCAGCTCATTGCCGGGTTGATGAAAGCGTCGAGAGAGCAGGCAGGGCTTCGCGCGAGAGGCGGGCAGCTGAAGCTGCAGTTCGACGGGAAGGGGAATTATGTCAACCGCGAGGAACACTTCGTGAAGAAGATACTGGAGAGAACCGGTGCGAGTTACTTGCTTGCTTACTCCTGATTGGCTTCTCTGTTTGCTCATACGTACCGCGAGAGAAAAAGGTCCTTGCATCCGTCTGTCGTCGGCGGTGACGGTCCTCTTCAACCGTGTGCACCTGGTCTTCTACCGGTCCACCGAGTGGACGGAGAAGTCGCTCACAACCGTCATCCTATCGCGCACGATGAAGCGCAACTTCCCCCACTACATCGTTTCGCGCACATCCAACATATTCCCCACGCGCCAGGCCCTACTAGATTTCGAAGCCTCAATCAAACTGCAGTCCGAGGTAGACGAGATCCTAGTAACCCCTGGTGCCCCAGGAGAAGAAGGTCTGCAGCGAGTCCATGAAATCTTCGAAGCTACATATCCGATCTGGGAGCAACTTGTCGCGGCAGAGGCGGAGAGTACTCTCGCTGCCGAACACGACGAAGCCCTGGAGCGCGTGTACCTCCGTCGCTTCAACGCCGGGTGGGTATACACGCGCATCGCGCACAAAGGCGTGTACGTTCTTGGGCGGTTCAAGCTATACGAGCGCGAGCACTCGGTGCTCAGCGCACTACTATCGCAAAAGTTCTTTCAGCCCGCACGCCGGGGCGTCTGGTACCAGCGCAAAGCCCTGATCGAAGAGAACTACATGAGCGATCTCGACGGCGACAGCAAAGCTCCCAAGGAAGCACGGATCAAGAAGTGGCGGAAGGCGGCGCTTTCCACCTGCGAGGCCGGCCTGCAGGACCCCCAAACACACTTAATCTTCCACTACGACTTGCAGAAACGCATTTTGAAGCTGGAGCACAAGCTGCGCGTTCCCAAGCGTATGCAGCATGATTTCGGCCATGCAAGGCTACGCAAGCCGAGCGATCGCACAATCTTTGGCGAACGCCTCAACGAGCCGGAGCTCGGCCGGAAAACCCTGTGGCGCGATCCCGAAGATGGGTTGGCTGAGTGCAGCGTCGAGGAAATGTGTCTCTCCGTCTACCGCTCCGAGGGGTGGAAGGGCTATCACTGCGAGGGCGGCATAGTGAGAACGCTCTTTGCCTACCTCTTCTACGACATGTTATTCCTATACCTGCCCAACGTCTTCGAGACCGAGTTCCAGACGTGTCCGCTCGATCTCTTCACCGACGCGTTCTATCCCGTTCGAGCATCGGAGATCAACCACCGGCTGGCCGAGATCGCGAACGGCGGTGCGCGGCGGATAGTCAAAGAGGTGTGGGAGAACAATCAAGAACGGCAGCCGTGCGTCGTCGGGCTGAATTGGAGCTATTCCATCGAGGACCTGGAGGAGATTGTTGAGTGCTTCCCGCCCGATGCACTCGCCACCGTCTGCAAGGTGCTCTGTCAGGAGTATCGACAGCGCGGCGGCGGCATGCCGGATCTGTTCCTGTGGAGATATGGAGAGGGCGATGATCCCGTGAAGGAGGTTTTGTTCTCCGAAGGTACGTGATCCACCCACATCCATCGAACACACACCCTTTTGATAGCTAACTAGCTCGCGATGGTACAGTCAAGTCGGAGAATGATCGGTTGAGTGATACGCAGAGACTTTGGATTCATGTTTTGAGCAGTGCGGGGGTAGCGGTGGAGCTTTGCGCTGCGAGGTCCAAGAGGAAGAACGAAAGTCAGGCGGATTAGCCCATTTGACTAGCTAGTAATCCGGAGGAACGAATATAAATGGCTTATGACTCCAAAGTACTCCGAGTGATGAGAGCATGTGCAGGACCCGGTTTTGCCGCCATGAACTCGGGATCCGCTTAGTCATCCGGGGGTGGGGCTGTATTGTATGTACTGTAGTCCACTGTCACGAACGGTGCTGCATCAAGGCAACCGGGTATGCATTAACAGGAATCGCATCATATGTAGCCGTGATGGCAGGGAAGAATGCCGTGATATGTACTCTATGTATGAAGATAAACATATCATAAGCGGATCAATGCGGGTGACTTCGCTATGCTAGAGGCGTCACGCTGCACGATGATGTCTTGCCATTCCAGTTCCGGTGCTTTTTTTTGGTCTTGTGACTTCCGTATCGACTTCCGGACTTGGGCTTTCTTCATCCGTCGGGAATATGTAGATGAAATATCGGCAATTCAGCACTGAGGAATTCCGTGGGGAAGAGAGGTTGGAGGGTGGGAGGTGGGGGAGGGAGTGACTTGGCTTAGGTAAGCTCCGTCTCGAGCTCAGTTGCAAATTGCACTCTTCTCCCTCCCTCATTCCCACCGTATCGACGCCGGATGATGCCAACAACCCGATGCGATATCTACACGGAGGCCGGAGGCTCTATTCTTGCCATGGGGTAGCTAAGGGATTCTGCTCGATGTTCATATCGGATTCCGACTGCCTTCTGCGATAGGCAGTTTGGGAATGAGGGTGGCAGAATTCCTACCGTATATACCGTACCTATGGTATCAGCTTTGACTCTACTAGTACATGCCAGCCGTACCGTAACTTCACCGACTAATGGGCAGATGAAGTTCCAGCGGCTGACGATTGTTTCAGGCCGCTGCAAGTTCGCCCCCCGCTTCAAACACGGGTGGAGGCGAAGGCGAGTGTCTCGGCCAGTGATCTGCGCCGGACAGTGCTGTCATATGGTAGGTATCCGATAATCCAACAGCCTGTGCACCACAACATGACGGCCACTGGTGAGCACAACTTTGGGTTTCATATTCTGCTTGATCCGAGATTGTGAGCGGGCTGCTGCAAGGAGGGAACCTGAGCTACTCAGGCCTTTGTCGATGCACGGGTTGTTTTCTTTTCTTTTCAGGCCTTTGCTTTGATCTTTTGGTGGGGGTGACAGCGACAGAGTTTGGATCATGTTGCCCATCGAATCACCTATACCAGTATGAGTGAAGCGGCAGGATCCTGAGGAGAAAGGAAGGCGTTGAGTATGCGTACAAGAAATCCTCGTGCATGCTGGCAACTTCCGAGCTTTATGTGAAGCCTGGTGGCCGTGCTTCCCTACATCCGGACACTCAAAACAACTCGGCTTTGTCTCGTGGGCTGCTCTACACGTCACATGTCCCCTCCATGCACATGCTCTACGCGCCACGCCCGCCACAACGAACCGTCGCTCAGCAGCTCAGATCTTGTCTATAGCAAAAACCCAGCCATAATAACAAGAACGGCAATAAATGCATCGAAAACATCCGCGTCGTATCTAACCGGAGGACGGTTTCTCCATCTTCCTTCTCTCCTCCCACTCGTTCTTCTCGCTCCCCAATCGGCCCTCCCCCCCACCCCCAACACCCTGCTCGGAACACATCCCGCCTGGCAATCATAAGCGGCCTCAGCTGTCTCAGACTAAAGGACTCAAGTGTGGAGCTTCCTGCGAAGCAAGTAGTCAGCAGAGCCCCCCTCCTCATCCTCCTCCTCCCCGCTGCTACCCTCATCTTTGAAGCTCTTCAAAGCTTTGAATACACCCACTCCCAACCACTCCTCACCGTACCCCTCGCCGCGAGCCCTTCTACGCGAAACCCGACGTCACTCCCGTAAAGCTCTCGCAAACATCTTCCGTCGCCGTCGTCGTCGCCCGCACTGCTCTCATCGCCGTCGTCGTCGCTGTCGTCACACGGAAGCAAGCAACCTCGTACCCCATCCCGATAGCCCGAGCCACAAACACGTTCCTCAGCTAGTACCAGAGCTCGGCCAGCTTCGCCCAACATCGGCCACCGAAGAACAAGCAAAGCAATAGATCAAAAGGCGAACAAGCAAAGAAAGAACCCGAAATGGGCCTCTCGTACAACGTCTACCTCAGCTCTTCGCGCATCTACATGTGCAAGTCATGCAAAACGCATCTCTCAAATCATGAGGACATCATCAGCCGGGTGAGTTTCGCGCCGCCGGTCCCCTCCTCCCCTCCCCCCGCTGCAACTACGTTCCTGCCTGCCTGCCTGCCTGTTCCTGCGACTTCCTGCTTCACGCAGTCAGCCCCTCCTTCCTGTGCTACATGCACGTGTGTGGGCCCCAACGTGCGCGATAGACAACTACCTAGTGCCAGCAGCTCGCTATCCATCTGCTCTATCGCTTCCCCCTCCACCCATGCTTATTTCCCATACGCGGCCCAAGAGTTCTTATTCGTCGTTTAATCGCTATCGGAACAAGGACTGACCGGTAGCTTTTGGGCCATTGCAGAATTTCAGAGGTCAACATGGAAAGGCGTATCTCTTTTCGAACGTGGTCAACGTGGTCGAAGACTCGCCCGACGAACGGACAATGACGACGGGCCGCCATGTGGTGCGCGACATCAGCTGTCGACAGTGCGATACCATCGTCGGCTGGAAATACGACAAGGCCTATGAGCCGCAGGAGCAGTACAAGGAGAACAAGTTCATCCTTGAGGCGGAACTGCTGGTCCAGGTAGGTGGTCTCGGGCTTGTGCTTGGGTTGTGGTTTTCCCCAAGACTGACTTCTGCTTCAAGTTTAAAAAGGATCAGTAAAGAGCGCAATAGCTTGCGCGTTACGTTCTGCCGGAGACCTCTAGACACGATACGATGCGACTCGGCAGTCAAATACTGTTCCTATGATTCCCTAGCTCCTACGACTTTGCTGAGACAACTTTTGCTTGTCACTGCACTTTATTCGTGATTTGTTGCGTGTTTGCCCGGAGGTGGAGGGGGGGGGAGGGAAGGAGGGAGGGGGTGTACTTGAAGCGGTTTGAAGGTTGGGACGGTTCTCTTAACGACGGTATTATCTCCTTTGTGCATTTCTTGCTGGAAACGGTGTTTTGCGGTGTTTTGTTAGGCTTGATAGACTCACTCTTTGGTATGGACTTTGTGATAGTCTGTATACACACAGAGAGTTGAGTATTATGGGCTTTTTACTTTATTTTCATTCCTTTTGGGTTGATTTACTCTGTTTTTTCCCTTCTTTCTCCTTCCCTCTCACTACTCTCCTCACTGTCCATTCTTCTTTTCAAACCAATTCCTCTTGTTGTTTTACTCTCTGTCACATGTCTGGCTGTCGTTCGGGAGGGAATGGCACCCAAGCTAGATTTCATGCATGATTCCCACCGAGAGAAGGGAGAGTTTTCGGGCCCATGGTGAGCTTGCGCTTGTTATAACGTATAGATGGGCAAAAACGGAAAAGATGTGTATAAAGAGCTTTTACTCATCGATTGTCATTTCGCATCCAGTTCAGTCCAGTTGCCGTGTTTAGCCGGCAGTTCGGTTTCCCCCCTTCCGTTCCCTTCGTGTTGAAGTGTTTGGGAACGGACATGGCGAGCGGGGTTTGGTGATTGTGCTGAGGAGTTACATATGGCATACTGCCGTGTGAGGAGCGACATCGGACTTACCGCGGCCTGGGCCATGCGGAGGGTGATGTGTGCCTGCCTGGCTGATTGACTACCATAGCGACTACCATAGCCGACGTGACGCGGAGATGGCCACCCCACCCCCGCAGTCGGGGTTCGGCTTCGTCGCTATATATGGGTAACATCGAGCTGGATATCTGTCACTAATAAGTATAATACACAGGTAGCTCCTCTCCTCCATCTCCATCTCCCTCGAGCTCGACCTCTCCCATCGCAGATCTCACGGGCAAAAACAAAGCATGGCCTCGCAAACGATGAAAGCGGTGATCTTCCACGGGCCGGGGCACGTCGCCGTGGAGGACCGACCCATCCCGACGCTCCAGCACCCGACCGACGCCATCGTCAAGGTCTCGCTCACGGCGCTGTGCGGCAGCGAGCTGCACGTCTACCGCGGCCACCAAAAGAGCGAGCCCGGCTTCATCATGGGCCACGAGTTTACCGGCGAGGTGGTGCAGGTCGGCGCCGAGGTGAAGAGCTTCAAACTAGGCGATCAGGTCGTTGCGCCGTTTACGGTTTCTTGGTAGGTTTTCGCTGTCCGCCTCGGGGGACACGGGGACACGGGGCTGATGAGGGGGTGCACGGGGAAGCATGGATTGCTTCTACTGCAAGAACGGCGAATCCTCCCGCTGCGAAAAGGTCCTTCTCTTCGGCTGCCCGCTGCTCGACGGCGCTCAGGCAGAGTACGTCCGCGTCCCGCTCGCAGACGGCACACTGTTTGTGCGGCCCTCGTCGCTTCCCGAGGAGATCGCCGTGCTGATGGCGGACATCGTACGACGCCCCTCCCCCTCCCCCTCCCCCCGCCTCATCCGCTAACTAACCGCCTAGTTCCCAACTGGCTTCTTCGCCGCGCGCACGGCCTTCACCTCCCTCCCCCCGCCCCAGCAGCGCACGAGCGTAGCAGTAGTAATCGGCTGCGGCCCGGTCGGTCTCTGCGCAATAGTTGCAGCACTAGAATACTCCCCCGCGCACCTCTTCGCCATCGACAGCGTCCCCAGCCGCCTCGAGCTCGCGCGCGGCCTCGGCGCCGAACCCCTCAACTTCGCCGAGGACATGCCGGGCCTGCTCAGGCGCATCCGCGAGGTCACTGCCGGCCGCGGCGCGGACGTGGTTATGGAGGTGGTCGGGCTCGCGCCGGCCCTCAGGCTCGCGTATGAGGTTGTGAGGCCGTTCGGCGCCGTCACCAGCGTGGGGGTACATAACGCCGAGGTTCTTACCCCTTCTTCCCCTTCCCCTCCCCGCCCCCCGCCCCCCGCTCCCCCCGACACCCCCGCCCCCAAGACTGAAGGCTGATAAAGACAGATCCCGATCTCAGGCGCAGAAGCGTACGCGAAAAACCTCAAGCTGCAGTTCGGGCGGTGTCCGGTGCGCAGCGTGTTCGGTGATGCGCTGGCGGTGCTGGAGAGGCGCAGTCATCTCTTCGGGTTCATGGCCGAGAAGGTTATGCCGCTTACAAAAGCGGTCGAGGGGTATGAGATCTTTGAGAGGGCGGGGGCACAGAAGGTTATTTTTCGGGCGGGGGAGTAGTTTATAAGTAATGAGATATGAAGTATCTGATCACGGCGAACATTGGCCGTATTGGGGATGTAGTATCTGTAGGCGCGCGGGGAGGCGAGTGACCATGACGAGGACCCAGAAGCGGGATGGTGGTATGTAGAGTATGATGCTGGTGATGCCCGGCCGCTACATCTTATACCCACTCTGGATAGATAGAGTATCGCCTTGGAATCCCGGTCACACGAGTGATCACTCGATTGGTGAATCTCAATGGGAACTTGTGAAGAGATCCAGAATGGGGCCTTCAGGGTGCACCCGAACTTAATAGCCGAGCACCAGGTAGTTAAGCTCTATCGCTCCCCGTAAGCGCTATCACTCCTCGTCAAGCCCCAACCCGGGTAGACAGCAGGGCTCCCGGGTGCGTCTGCACTCAATGGCCGAGTATCTAGAGTAGTTAAGCTCTATCGCTCCTCGCTTCTCTATTGCTCCTCGTCAAGCTCCAACCCCAGCAGACAGTAGAGCTCCCAAGTCCCGAGTGCCACTACGTGTCCCTCCCGTCATTGTTGAATCCCAATGGGCATTGGCAAGTGATGTAGAGTAGAATGTGGTCTTCAGGGTGAGGCTGCACTCAATGACCGAGGAGAGTAGTTGAGCTCTATCGCTCCTCGTTAAGTGCGCCTACACTCAGTAGTCGAGTAAGCCCCAACCCGCGCAGACAGCAGCCCCCCGAGTGCCACCACATGTCCTACCCGCCCGCCTTGCTAATCCGCTTCGCATCACCGCACACCACACCAGCAGTTCACCGCCATGCACGATTCACAAGTAGCAGTATCAGTATCACAGTAAATTCCCCTCGAATTTACACTCTCCCCTCTCTCCCCCCGCCCCCGTCCCCTTAACCCCCTAGAGACAAGAAAAGAAAAGAAAACGGAACCAGAAAAATCCCCCCTCCCCACCCCGCCCCCCCGTGTAAATTAAACCCATAGACACATAGCCACACAGCACACAATTCTAAAAGTATTGAGAACAAGGAAGTTAACACCGCATCATCCCATCCCCAAACCCTAGTTATCGTGAACTTTTATTTTAGAAAAGAAAGAAAGAAAAAAGGGAAAGGAAAATAGAAGAAAAGTCAAGTCAAGTCGAGGCTAGCTGGCTCAACCCGAGTACTCCTGGACTCCACTGGGGTTCTTGCCCAGGAGTGCCATGGGGACGATACCAGAGACGTGGCCTAGGGATCGGTGTTAGTTCATGTTGGGAGTACGGGGGGTTGGATGGCTTACACTCAGGACCGTAGACCTTGATGTTCAACTTCAGCTCCTGACCGGCAGACTTGATGTTCTTGAGACCCTCCTGGTAGTTGGGACCAGCACGACGGACCCAGATCTGGACGTTGTGCTCGATCAGGACGGGAGCGAATTCTCGCAGGGCGCGTATGACACCCTTGAAGGTGGAGGCGACGTTCTATTCCACAATCAGTGACAGGGTCTTCAACTTGAGATGAATGGGGAGCATACGGTGAAGTTGGCAATACCACCTCCGATGAAGAGGATGCGGCCTTCGGGGTGCTTATCGGCGCGGAGCATCAGGTCGAGAACTGTCCGTGCGTACAGGTACGTCTGGCTCTCGCTGGGAGCACCAGAGTACTCTCCGTAGTTGGCCAACTCGCCAGCAAAGCCGGCCGAGGCGATGGCGTCGGCGTACACCACGGAGGCACCACCACCAGCAACCAGAGTCCACACACGTCCGACGGGGTTCAAGACGGTCAACTTGAGCGAGGCACCAGTCTTCGCATCGAGAGAGGCGATGTAACTACGATCATCAGTAAACGGTCCACCGGCAAGTCAAGGGTGTAACTCACGCTTCCTCCTTGGTCATCTCACGTCCGAAAGGCGCAGGGAACTCCAACGGAGGACCGGCATCGATCGAGGTCTTGGCTTCGGTAGAGGGCCTCATGCCGAGAGCAGCAGGGCCCCGTGCGATGGCCCATTTGGCACCGCACTCAAACTCGGCGGTCTGGTCGATCTTGGCGGCAAGATCGAGGAAGTGGACCTCCGCCGAAGTCTTGTCCTCGTTGGGAATCACAACCAACGGGTTGATCTCAAGGTATGTGAATTGACAGTCGACGTAGACGGCATACAGTCTTGTGATGAAGTCAACCAGGACGTTGTGCACACCCTCGGGGACCTTGCCCAACAGGGACTTGGCGATGGTCTCGTTGGAAGGGTACTCGGATAAATCGACGGGAATCAAAAGCTTCTCGGCCTTCGCATCGACATCACCAACATCAACACCTCCTTCGTGAGTGAACAGGATGTAGTCACCCTAAGATCGTACAAGAGTTAGCAAGATGCAACCAGATAGACCAAAGATATGGGCCCTGCAGAGCCACGTGCATGACGCAATACAAATGAATGCAAAGTGGAACCGGGGGGGGGGGGGGGGGGGGGAACACAAAGGGCAAGAGTATAATGATGACAGGGCAGGTGTGAAGATTTTCTCCCTATGGGTTTGGGGGGTCGGGGGTCGGGGAGCACTGTAGCCGTGATCTCCGTTCGACCGAGCCGTATAGGTAATAAATCTCGTTCGGCTCCCCGCTACAGGACCACACGAACGACCATGGACGACAGGAACGCTTCTTCGAAACAACGCAGATGGGGGGATGGAGTGGGGTGGGACCAAGGGACAAGCTCGAACGGAACACGCAGCGCAGCACTCACCTCTCTCATGGAGTGGATGTTGATGTAGTACTCCTCCTCGGGCTTGTGGGGGCAGAACGGCTCAACCAAGAACGTCCGCAGGTAACCCTTCACCGACTCGACCTGAATCTCCTTCCCGGCCCTCTCCTGGATCCAGGCTTTCGCCTCGGGCCACTCCTTGTTCAGGGCGAGCAGACCGGCCTTACCACGCCTCTTGATCAGCTGGTCGGGCTTCGCGACGAACCTGGCACCGGGCTCCAACAACCACGGGTACATCTGCTCAGCACCGTCGAGGATAGCGGCGGGCGAAGCATCTGCGGGGAAGGTGATGGAGGCGAGCTTCGGGGGAGCATTGTGGGGTGGAGGAGGGAGGGTCGAGGGAGCAATCACGGCAGAACGAGTGAGGTGGTAGGAGAGGATGGCCTTTCCGTCGGCCTCGTGGATCGATTTGGCAGCCATTGAAGCGAATTGAGTTTTCTTAGTGGAGCGAAGAGAGAGGGATTCGGGAGCAACTGTGGAGGGGAGGGGAGGGGAGGGGGAGAATCGAGGAGGAGGGGATGATTGAGGAGGAGGGAGAGGAAGATGGAGGAGATGGAATTGATGGAATTGGGGGGGTTGTGGTTGAGGTGGGTCGGATGAGGTTGAGGGTGGTAGTTGATGGAGGGGAGTTGTTGAGGGAAAAGCTCGGATTATTCTCGAGGGCGGCAACGACGACTTTCGGTGGAGGAGAGCAGGCAGCCCAGCACCAGCACCACCAGCACCACCCACAGCGGCCGGCAAACCACAACACGACGCCTCCACCTCGATCTCGACTGTACCTCCGCCTGCCTCCGCTGTCCACCTAAGCTCGAGATAATACTTTGCCGTACTCTATCGCTCACCCACCACCAGCACCAAAGCCAGCAGCACCACCAGAACCAGCACAACCACCACCACCGCATTTCACCTCCACCCTGCACACCCGACAAAGCCTAGGCGAAAATGCAAAAAATGGAGGGGTTAGTATTTTTTTTTGGTGGGTTGGTGGGTGGTGGGTGGTGGGAGGAGAATCCCCGCACGGCACCAGCAGCACGGACAGCAAAAAAGCAAAAGGAGAACGAATCCATGCCCCGCACCCACCTTCCCTTCGAGACACCTTGAACGCCCACTCACACTTGCATATATTCCCGCGATCATGATTGCGATCAGTTTTTGGAAGCT
The DNA here is from genome assembly GCF_024521635.1 of Tricharina praecox. Taxonomy (NCBI): domain Eukaryota; kingdom Fungi; phylum Ascomycota; class Pezizomycetes; order Pezizales; family Pyronemataceae; genus Tricharina; species Tricharina praecox. The sequence goes on from NW_026250412.1 coordinate 615,772, forward strand.
GGCTTCGCTCGAAAAATCAACAATAAAATCGTTGGGCTGCTTTGGAGAGGATCGGAGTCGGGATCCCGCCATGTGTTGGGAAGTCGAGAAGAGTCAGGAACGGAGCTCTTAGCAAGTTCGAGCAAGGGAAGGGAAGGGGTTCGAAGTGTCCGGCAGCAGGGGCAGAAAGCAGGGGATGGGGGGCAGGCGGCAAAACAATCAGCCCAGACACCGGTATACGGTAGGTATTATTCTACGGCACTTTGTTGTTCGCGGAACGTTGTGGAATTCGAACTTGGACTGGAACATCGAACGGCGCCCGTCAACGCTAGAGGGGAAGTGTGGCTTTTCTGTCGGATTTGCTGTCTGCAGGCCAGCAGGCACCACCCCGCTGTTGCTGTTGCTGTTGCTGTTGCCGGGTGTGTGTTCCTGTGTCGGCAACGCTTCGCAAACAGCCCCGCCAACTGAAGTCGATACTTTCTACACACAACGAGTACGGTCGCTCTCGATCAATGCTTCAATCAGTCAATCGCTCGATGCTTCCCTGACAGAGACATTCTTGCCGAGAAGCAGCGTTTTTTCTTCATCTGTTCCGATTCAGGACTTGCCCGCCAATCACGGGATTCGAGCCGCATGATTCCCGATTGAGTCGTGGCCCAACAATTGGCAGCTTCGACGTCGAAAAGGTGTTGTCGTGTCACCAGAAAGTAAAAAAGTCTCGACGCTTAGGAACCCTTGCTTTCAGACCCGACCCTCCACACAGCTAGTGAGAGTAGCTAGAGCACCTCAACCCGGCAGGCATCGAATCGAACAGAGCAAGCAAAGCGAAGCAGATCAGACAGACAGTTGGGAGAGGGACAGACAGCAATACGGTAGCCCCCCCACTTGCCTCCCGCCCAACAGAACGCCCGCCTTTTTTGTCGTCCCCACGGCTGTTCTCCCCACCCCCCCTCCACCCCCCTCCGGAAAGAGTCTGAAAAGAGATTTCGATTCAGAAGTGCCCAGTCGTACGAACCAAGTAGTGTAGTCAGAAAAAGAAGAAGCTCACGCCTCACACGGGAATTAATTATTCTCTCCCTCCAAACTCCCAAACTCGCTCCATCTCCCTCTCGAGACCTTCGAAGTTCCTCCCTCCCCCTCAACCCACCTCCCCACCTCCCCACCTCCCTCCTGCTCCTCCTCCTCCTCTCTGTCTCCTCATTCACTCTCCCCCACAAACCAACCCCCCCCCAAAGACAGGTATAGCTCTCCCACTGTCCCTCCCGCACTCTGCGTGTTCATCTGCGTGCAAAACACCCAATTGCCCATCAAGAACATCAATCTTTCATCATCACTTCATCGTGCTAACACGGATCGTGGCATAGACCCCTTCTTCTCGTTCCTCTGCGGATATATACCCTGTGTTAGCATTGAATTGGTGAGTTGTGTTGTTGGTGTCGCTTTTGCTTCTTTCCTTCCGATGGCGGGGTACCGTGAAAGTGCGATATTCCACTTGGAATCGATTCCATCGAACCCTCACAACCGCCTGTGCCTCAATTGCCCGTTTCCGAGCCGTGGAGCTATAACTCAGAGTGCACGAGCTGACGCTGGACCCAGAACTCTTCCAACGACATGGCCGCTACTCTTTCTCCTCCCGGCGCCGCGCCCGGCACTGCCAATGACAACATCCGCCGTTTCACAGCTCCTTCGCGGCCACGATCCCCTCCCCCGGAGCACACGCTCTTCCACCCCAAGACCAGAGCTTTCGTCTACGGACTGCAGCCCAAGGCTTCGCAGGGAATGTTGGACTTTGACTTCATCTGTACGTTCCACATTCGAGCTCTGTGTGTGTGTCTGGATCGGCTCTGATGCAAGATGTAGGCAAGCGTTCGACTCCCAGTGTGGCGGCCATCATCTACCCCTTCGGTGGTCAGTTCGTATCCAAGATGTACTGGGGAACCTCGGAGACTCTGCTCCCAGTCTACCAGGAGGTCGACAAGGCTTGCGAGAAGCACCCTGAAGTCGACACGGTGAGTCCTGCCCTGCGTGTAGTATTGCTCCGTTCGGCCCGCTGATGTTCTCCAGGTTGTCAACTTCGCCAGTTCTCGTTCCGTCTACAGCAGCACGTTGGAGTTGATGAACAAGCCCCAGATCAAGACCATCGCCATCATCGCCGAGGGTGTGCCCGAGCGTCGTGCCCGTGAGATCCTGCACATTGCCCAGAAGAAGGGAATCACCATCATCGGTCCCGCCACCGTCGGAGGCATCAAGCCCGGATGCTTCAAGATTGGAAACACCGGCGGTATGATGGACAACATCGTCGCCTCGAAGCTCTACCGCCCCGGATCGGTCGGTTACGTCTCGAAGTCCGGTGGTATGAGTAACGAGTTGAACAACATCATCGCCGCGGTGACCGACGGTGTCTCCGAGGGTGTTGCCATCGGAGGTGATCGGTACCCCGGTACCACCTTCATCGACCACTTGCTCCGATACGAGGCCGATCCCGCGTGCAAGATCCTCGTCCTGCTCGGAGAGGTCGGAGGTGTCGAGGAGTACCGTGTGATCGAGGCCGTCAAGAACGGAACCATCAAGAAGCCCATCGTCGCCTGGGCCATCGGAACCGTGGCTTCCATGTTGACGACCGAGGTCCAGTTCGGCCACGCCGGTTCCTTCGCCAACTCTCAGCTCGAGACCGCCGGTGCCAAGAACCAGGCCATGCGTGACGCTGGCTTCCACGTTCCCGAGACTTTCGAGGAGTTCCCCGAGGCGCTCAAGGTCGTCTACGACAAGTTGGTTGCCGACGGTACGATCGTGCCCAAGGCGGAGCCCACTCCCCCAAAGATCCCGATCGACTACTCGTGGGCCCAGGAGCTCGGACTCATCCGCAAGCCTGCTGCCTTCATCTCGACCATCTCGGACGACCGTGGTCAGGAGCTTCTCTACGCCGGTATGCCCATCTCGGATGTCTTCAGGGAGGACATCGGTATCGGCGGTGTGATGTCTCTTCTGTGGTTCCGTCGTCGTCTACCCGCATACGCCTCCAAGTTCCTGGAGATGGTTCTGATGTTGACTGCCGACCACGGCCCCGCCGTGTCCGGTGCCATGAACACCATCATCACCACCAGAGCTGGAAAGGACTTGGTCTCGTCGCTGGTTTCCGGCCTGTTGACCATCGGTGAGCGATTCGGAGGAGCTTTGGACGGCGCTGCCGCCGAGTTCACTGGTGCCTTCGACAAGGGCCTCAGCCCCCGAGACTTTGTTGACACCATGCGCAAGCAGAACAAGCTCATTCCCGGTATCGGCCACAAGGTCAAGTCGCGCAACAACCCCGATCTCCGTGTCGAGCTGGTCCGGGAGTACGTCATCAAGCACTTCCCTACTCACAAGCTCCTCGACTACGCATTGGCCGTCGAGACGGTCACCACCAGCAAGAAGGACAACCTGATCCTCAACGTTGATGGATGTATCGCCGTGTGCTTCGTCGACCTGATCCGCAACTGCGGTGCCTTCTCTCCGGAGGAAGCCGAGGAATACCTCAAGGTAAGCGTGTGACGGACACCCTAGTACTGGGCCACGAAGCTAACATTGAACCAGAACGGTGTGCTGAACGGTCTGTTCGTCCTCGGACGTTCGATCGGTCTCATTGCCCACTACCTCGACCAGAAGAGGCTGCGTACCGGTCTCTACAGACATCCTTGGGACGACATCACCTACCTCCTGCCCAACCTCCAGGGTAACGCGCCTGGTAACGAGGGTCGTGTCGAGGTTACCATTTAGACACCTGGGTATAGAGCGGGATAAATCTTTTTCTTTCTTTGAGAGGCTTTTTTACTGTTTGTAATCTGGGTTGGGGATGGTTGGTGGGGCGCTGTTTTTCGTTTCTGGCTGTTTCTACTCAAAAGGATGGTGGATGATGACTATGTGGATATGGGGGGTGGTAGTGAATGATTGACGCTGTTGTATCCAACTTTGAGTGATGAATGTCAAATATCATGCATCCGTAAAAGCAAGTGCCCAACGCCTTTTGTGTGTAGGATGCTGCTATCTAGACATCTCCAGCATCAATCTTCAGATCCCCCATCCTGTCCTCCGTTGTCTCGGGTGCCTTCCCCTTCCTCCTCCCCTTCCCACCCTTCTTGCCACCCCTTCCGCCCTCTACACCCGTTGTATCAGTCTTGAGCTCTTCCACCCCGCTCTCCCCTTCCGCCCCCTCCTCCTTCCTCCTATCACCCCCCTTCCCACCACCTCTCCCACCCCTCCCCCTCCCGCCGCTCACAACATGTTCCTTCCCCCTCGGCACCCTCCTCCCCTCCGGCAGCTCCTTCAGCAACTTCCCATCCTTCCAGAGCAGCTCGCCCTTCCGATCCTCAACCCTGCTAACAAACTCCATGCTCAACCTACCCGCTTCATCCCCCTCCGTCAGGAGCACGCCATTGGCGCTCCTCCAAAACTTCAGCCCGCCCCTATCCCTCGCCGCCCGCGCGTCGATGTGGAAGACGACTTCTGCGTCTTTACGCATGCCGGAGACTGCACTGCCAGATTCTAGGGAGGTGAGCGAGGAGGGCGTGGTAAGGTGCACATGCGTCCTCCGTTGCCGTGCCAGCCCGCCGCTGGAAAGTATCGCGGGCAGGAAGGCGTAGAAGCTGCCGTGGACCAGCGTCTCCGGCAGGTCCGCGCCCAGCAGGGGAGTGAGCGAGAGCGCCTCGCTGCTCAAGGGTAAAGAGTGCCCTTGGTTCGCGCGGATAAACCATCCCTCCCCTTCCTCCTCCTTTGCGCCCCCCTCCCCCGCGCCCCCCGAGCCCCCTGAAGAAGTAGGTTCGTGAAGTAAAGCGTACCGCTGTTTATCGTTCCCCTCCACCACCTGTTGCAGCAGTGGGAATGTCAGGTCCAGCTTGCGGAACTTGGACAGCGCGAGGAGCGACGGGACCGAGGCGTAGCCGTCCGCGCGTAATGGCAGGCCTTCCCGTGCCGCCCCGTGACGGAGCGTGTAGCTTAGTGCTTTGGAGAGAAGGACGTCGGCGGACTGGGTGGTGGGGCCGCGGGGACGGCGGGTGCGGGTGGCGCGCGGTTTGGGGTTGGGATGGGAGGGGAGGTCGTCGGGGGCGGTGGGCGGGGTGGACATTGTGTGGGTGGGTGGAGGGTGGTGGTGGTGGTGGTGGTGGTGGTGGTGGTGGGGTTGGGGTGTGTGGAGTTTGTGCGTGCGGAAGTGGAAGTGGTGGGTGAGGGGTTGGTGAGTGTAGATTTGCGAGCGAAGTGTGAATTGGAGTGTTTGGAGGTTATGGCGTGGTAGCGGTGGCATGAACTTTGAGTCAAGTCAAGGAAGCTCAGGTATGGCGGGCTGGTGGGGCAACGAGGCGGGGTGCGGCTCACTAGGCACCAGGCAAAAGAAAGAGTCAAGACTCATTGTGTCATCACCTCACCTCATCGCATCTGATCTCACCCGCTCCGCTTTCGACACATTAAATCTTCGTCAACCTTAATAGGCATAATGATTAATCTACGGTATGCAATATGATACAACCATCCATCCATCCGTCATCCATCCATCCTTTTCTGCCCCCTCCCCTCCCCCCAACGACGACACCTCCCACCTAATAAATCCCCGGCACAATCCTCCACGGCACGACCTTCGTGTAGCGATCCCAGTCCTTGCCGTACTTAGCTCTACACTTCGCCTCGTCCCTCCTATCACGGTGGACCAGGAGCACGGCGAAGTAGACGACATAGAAGTAAGTGACGGGGGTCTTGAATCCGGTGGGGAGACACCACGCCCAAGCCATGATCCAGTCGCCCAGGTAGTTGACATGTCTCGCGACAGCCCACCATCCGGAGACGAGGAGTCTGCTGCCGCTCTTCGTCTCGATGAACTTGAGGTGGGCGACCTTCGGGTCCTCCGGGTTCGTGCGGAACTTGTTCTTCTCGCCGTTGGAGCCACGGAAGATGTAGTAGCCTGTCGCCTGCACCGCGAGGACGCCGAGCACGCCCCGCACCCCAAGGTCGGTCGGGTACATGGCGAGGTACCGCGCCTGCAGAGAGTACACGAACGGCAGCCACGCCAGGTCACCGAACGCGAGCATGAACCCGAACCCATCCGTCGTGATGTCCATCGTTGTCAGCACCGCGGGCTCGTTGATGAAGCTGTCGATCACGTACCACGCCTGGAACGCGTTCACAAGGAGCATGCTGTCTGTCACGCGTCCGGCGGTCGTGTATTGGTGCGCGAGGAACGTGAAGTTCAGGATCGGCCACAGGATCATCCCTGGGCGGAGCTCCGAGAATTGCTTTAGGTCCAGCATCCCGATGCGCGGGTTGAGGGGTCGCCCGATGAACCAGTCGTACAGGGGGTTGCCGGTCGCGCCGTGGTCCGAGAGGAGCTCGCGAGTGAAGAAGCTGGCGGCGTATACGTAGGTCGCAAGGAGCGTGGCGAAGACCAGCGCGGAGCTGAGGAGGTAGAGGTAGTTGCTCCACATCCAGACCCAGAAGCTCCAGCTGAGTCCTTCCTTCACCGTCATGAAACCGAGGTAGCCGAAGATGGTGAGAGAGGTTTCGAGGACTGCGGTAAGGTGAAGTCAGTCAGCCGTGGATTCCGGGTGATGAGAATACTGTATGTGTATACCATTGAGCTTATACTTCAAACGCGTCTTGTCCTTCAGCTCGACACCCTCCTGCGTTCTCCCGGGCAGGATAAACTGCAACGCGGCCAGCCCAAAGTACCACGCGCAGTAGTAGCCAAAGATCTTTGACGAAAAGACCCCGTCAATGCCGGGCCATTGCGCGGCGAGGGCCGCGAGGGGATCCTCGAGGAACGAACTCGACGGACACCCGTTCTCGTTGCACACAAAGTATAGGAGGTATGCGATCGCGGGTGTGCCGAAGGTCACGCCGGCGGCACCGAGACTAAGTGAGAGGTGTCAGGTCAATTCAATTCAATTGAGCGAGGCGAGATTGAGGGGAAGGGGTGCTTGGAATGGAGACTGGAGACTTACGGGCCGCCGAATTGGTATTCCGTCTCGATCATTGTCGAGGTTGGTGGTGGTGTTGTTGTGCTGGATAGGGGGGACTAGGTGGATTATATACTGGTGCTCATAGGCCTCGTTACCGACGAACTCGTAGATGTCGCCGAATTAAAGATTAGATACGATGGACTGCTGTCCACGGTGAAAGGGTCGGTGAAGAAGAGTGTGTGACGCTCGCCGGAACAATCGAGTCTCCCTGATGAACTCACTCTCGGGATCCTCGCATCCGCTCCACAACTTTTATTGCCCGGTGCGGAAGCACAAGGTTGGTGCCCCTTGCATCCAAAGTAGCGGAAACGGATCCGCGTCAAGGCCAAGGATGACTGAGCGAGGCTGCACAGCCCTTGGCCTTCCTGCAGCCTGCTGGCCATCCAAGCCACACACGTGCGAAACAACTCGATTCCTCATACGTAACATCCCCAACCAGCTTCAGCCTTCAGCTCCCACCTCCAGGACCAAACACCCGGTCAGCCGCACGACACCTACCACCAACCTCCCTCACGCACCTACTTCGCACCGCTCGTTTACCGTTTCCACCGTAACAACCACCACCTTCTTCGCCGCCGCTATGCGGCTACCAACGCAATACCTCCTGCTCATCGGCCTGAGCCTTTTACCAGCGACCCTGGCCGTCTCCGAGCCTCCAGAAAAGCCGGTAGACCCGGAATGCACCGTGACGTCCCCGTTCAGCGAGAACTTCTTCGACCTGCGCAAGCTCCGGCGGCTGCCCGACATGCTGCCGCCGCAGGCGGACTGGCACGTCAAGGGCCTCGACTACGGCGCGAACTTCAGCATCAACATCTGTGGGCCCGTACTGACGGAAATATCACCCGAAGGCGCGAACGACGATGCTGTGGGCGCGTTCTACGAAAAGAACGGGACCGTGTACTCCATAGGGTATGCTCTCCACCCCACTCCACCCCTTGTCGGGCGGCGGGGAACTGACGGGTGGGGTAAATGATGTACAGGAGCGCGTCGATCTCCCCGCACTTCCGAGGCCGCAAACTAGTCCTGAGCTACGAGAACGGCTCGCCGTGTCCGGATGCGCCCAACTACAGGAAGAGCACGCTCATGTCGCTCATGTGCGACCACGAGCAGTTCCGCAAGCCGTCGGTCAGCTTCGTCGGCCAGATGAACGACTGCGCGTACTTCTTTGAGGTGCGCACGGCGTTCGCTTGCGCGACTATCAACCAGGCGCAGGCGCTGGGGCCCGGCGCCGTGTTCGGTGCTATGTACGTCTCCTACACACTCTCTCCCCGACGGTGGCCACTAATCGAGACGGATGATGCGTGTAGTATGGGAGTGTTCGCAGTAGTATACCTAGTTGGCGGCATCGTCTACCAGCGCACAGTAATGCATGCGCGGGGCTGGCGACAGATTCCGCACTACCATGCGTGGGCCGCGGCGTTTGGCTTCTTCTGGGTGCGTGTTTTTGTCATGCCATTGGTGTTTTTCATGCGTCTGCTCTCGATGTTTTCTGGCGCCCCGAAGAGAAGAGGCTCGTACATGCCCTCCTCCACCTCCCAAACATCGTCGGGCTGGAAAAGGGGCGATAATGAGTGGGCCTAGTCCACGCTGCCCGCCCCCCACCCAAAATCACCCACCGCCGCCGCCGCTTATCACTCTTATCACTCGTAATTCATATTTCTTTTTCGCAGCCGCTTGTCGTTAAGCCTTGTTCGTCTGTTTTCGTCTGTTCTTTTTTCTTTTTTTCAGCTTAGCCCACGCAGCGCACAGATCCCCCCGTACCGTTTTTGCTTTTTTATCGAAATCTTGGCATCCTCTATATCCACAAAGCTGATGGCGTCTTTCTTCTTTCATCAGGACATGGCACGAACCGTATGGAACCTAGTGCTGGAGCGCGCGCCTCTGCCGTCGTCGTTCCGCCCCTCCGCTGCCGCCCGCGGGTTCGGCGCCCGCACCGTCGGCGGTGACCCCCTCATCCGCGCGCGTGCCGCCGGTGGCTACGTCGATGAGAATCAGCTCATCGATGAGCTGGATGATGATTGGGGCGAGAGTGATTACTAGCCTACTGGGCGAGAGTGATTACTAGGTGGGAGGGGGGAGGGGGGTTTCTTTTGTTTGGGCTTCGCGTTTGGGCTTTGGGGTGCGGATTGTTTGTTGTTTGGCGTTATGTTTTCGGGATTGAAATGCTATCATGGCTACATATGTACCTCTCATGAAGGATGGATTGGGACGGGGATAGGGAAGTCGGGGGAGGGGATGGGGACGAGGAACGGGGAAAATACATGGAATACTTACACCCCTTAGATAGGGAAGGAAAAAGTTCTGCTTGCTTGCTTATAGATTCGAATCGTGGATTTGTGGTATGGTGGTTTGGTGGTACTACTACCAGGTAGAAATTGGCAAAATATGTTCTGTAACCAACCAACGTCATCTTTGTCTGTGACCGAACGACCTCCAGCGCACTCGGGATGGGGACGGGACGTTCAGGAGACAATAGGTATTTCTGAATGAATGGGAAGGGCGGCGTGACATGTTATAGCCACTGGCAGCCGCTGTTGTAAACACAGTTCCAACGGACCAGCTGAATTAGCTGCTCACACAGCATTGAGGTCCATCCTATCCGATCTGATCCATGATTCAAGACCGAGAGTTTTATTTGTGGCCGAATGACCTCCGGCAAACTTGGGATGATGGGGACGTTCAGGAGACGATAGGTATTTCTAGATGAATGGGGAGGGCAGGGCGGAGCGGGGCGGCGTGACATTCAATAGCCACTAGCAGCCATTGAAACAGCCGAATTGGCTGCTCACAGGGCCATTAAGCCTTGACGTCCATGATTCGAGACCGCGCGAAGTTTTAGCCGAGTGATTCATTGTGAAGATCACGCACTCGACTAGGAACTCTGCCGTGTGACGAATAATGGCTGAGCACTCATCATTCCTGGAGTATGTAGGTATGGGGTTCTCGTGGTTTAAACTTTAACCGAGACATCTGGACACGGCTTTGTACCGGTGTGCGTACCGGTATGTGTACTAGTGTTCGCCCGGCTGACTACCGACGCTAAAGCCGAAGCCTGGGAATTGATATCCTCGATTACTTTGGTACCTGCTCCTCCAGGCTCTTGAGGAACACTATCCTTATCTCACCACCACCATATACAATGATGGGAACACCTACGGAAGAGATTCGAACGAGCACCTTCAGACATAATTGTGTGGTGAGGTATGCTTGAGGCGGCGGCGATGGCGCGTTGCGTGGAAGCTGTTACTCGCTTCCGGGAGGGTTTGTCGTACCTTATCTCCATGTGTGCTGCAGTCCGTGCTGTGGAACGGTTTGAACTTTGTGGCATGAATGAATGAATTGTATGAGGTATCATGTATCCCGCTCCGGCACGTTGACTGTTCCACCGGAACGTTCTACCAGTCTACCGGCACGACGTGACGATAACGGCACGATGATAACGACAGTCAGTCAGTCAGCCAGCCGGTCGGTCTGAAGTCTGAAGTCAGTCAGTGAATCACCCTCGCTCCCGTTGGCATATGCATGGCGCATGACTTTCACTCGGTACCGCAGCCCGTAGTCCGTGGCGGCATGTAAGGTATTGCAATTGCAGTGCTGTCTCCGTCTCCTCGCGCTATCACTTGGTCATCCAGGAACAGGAGTAAAAAAAACCAGAAATGTAGCTGAACAGACCATCCCGGAGCACCGCAGTAACTACTAGATAGCAGGGTTAGATCGTGAATTCGCAATGTTGAAGGGTACGGCGACTTGGGCTTTTCGGGTTTCCAAGCATTTCCGGGTTTCAAAGCCTCAGCAGATGGCACATAGGGGTAGGCGAGTAGCAGTGTGCCCAGCCTAGCTTCAGCCTTCAGTTCCCGTACTGACCTACTATGTAGTGTAGGTAGGAAATACCCAGTATGTATACGGCGACCCCGCCGGAGATTCGGTTCCCAAGCCACCAGCTGGCCCGAATCAACAGCAGGGTTATATATACCGGTACTCGTGAAGCAGTGGTCTACAAGCCCGCGGACTACCTACCTAGCAGGTCCTGTACCGCCATACGGTTGCACGCACTCCCCCTTCCCCCACCGTCATAGGTAGCTAGTACATAAGTAGGTCCACCGAATGTTCCTTAAGTCATCCCAGTCTCCAGCACGTTTTGTTTTGTTTCACGGGAGCTTTGTCGAACATATATCCTCTTAATAGCATCGCTGATGGCTGTGGTGTGATCGAAGGACCCATTCCGGGTTGGTTCTATCAGCTGGTGACGGTTTAAATCGTGCCATGGATGGGTGGCAAAAGCGGTGGTGGTGTCGGCGTGGGCGGGCGGGGAGTACACTGGGTACGGTATCAGTCTTTCGTGATGCATCATGCTATCACGCTATCACGACTGGGAATTGCGGTGGTAATGGAAGCTGCTTTTAGTGTGCACACTACTTCGGGCTGGAAACAGCGTGAATGAATCCTCCGTGTGGCACGTTGCTCGTTACTTTGTGTGCTTCCCAGGTGTACATATGTAGAATCCATGAGGAATCCCGGGACGGCGAGTGATACCAAACTATACCTGTCACCCACGGATGTGAACTGACCCCGCCGTAGAGTAAGACCGTCAGAACTGTGATGGGCAGATTAGATGAACCGCTTGCATAGGTATGAATTCCACTAGTTGTGTGGAGGAAATTATCACGGCGGGAAGCACTCGGCCCCCCAACTCTTCAACACGTAGAACAACCGTCAACAGCCAGGAGTGATCCCATTCTTCGCACCAGGTATAGTATATACGCTCGCAACCAACCAAAATCTACACATCCACCCATTCACACCACCGTCACCTCAAAAACAAGCCACAAAAAACGCCCGTACGTAATCCATCCCAAAAGCCAAAGCCCGAGCCGAGCAAGTAAAGTAAAATAAAAAGCCCCCACTACAAGAAACGAAACCCTTTATTACACCACGAAGTGAACGACAAAGTGAAGCGAAGTGACTACCACGAGAATGCCTCCTCGATGAAATCAACATTCGCCATGCTCTGCTTGTTGCGGACGGCGCGGCGCACGTCGTCGCTGAGAGAGCCGCCGCCGCACACGGTTACCGCCATCGAGCCCATTTGCGCTTCGATCTCCATGTTCAGGAGGGTGTCGAAGTTGGCTAGTACATACATGTTAGTTTCTGCGCATAGGAAAGTAGCTGTAATGGGGGAGGGGGGAACTTACGTCTTCCGGGGAACATCTGCACGGTAGCGGAGGGGCTATGGATTTCCTTTGTGGACTTCGGTCTAGTGACGAAGAGGAGGATCTTAAGGACGTCTCTGCGCTTCTCCATAGCGAGGATCTCCGTCATCCACGGGCGAATCCACTCGAGGTGCTCTGGGGTTTGGATGACCCAGACGAGGGTGATGCGGCGGGTTGCGACCACGCCGTTGGCGTAGCCCGCAACGAGCTCGCGCACGTACGGCACCGGGTGAGTAATTCCTACTCCGCCGGCTACGAGGACCACCGTGCCGTATGAGCCCAGCGTGTCGATCTTGCCGTATGGCCCCTCGGCGAACGCTGTCGTCGTGAAGGATTTGTCTGGTGACTCGAAGGCTTTCTTGAACAGCTTGTCGGTGAAGCCCGTGCGGCGCCGGATGATCAGCGACATGGTCTTGTCGGATTGGTAGATATCTTGGCGGTGCAGCGAGAGCTTCTCGTCGTCGAAGGCGACGCGCTGCTTGTCGTCGCTCCAGGAGATGGTGAAGGGGTGGCTGGTCCAGAGGCCAACCTTGGGCATGTAGAGGTATAGGTGCTGGCCTGGACGGAACTTCCAGGGGCGGGTCATGCGGATGGTCACGCGGACGGCATCTCCGGGGAGGGCTTCGACGTGGGCGGTCGTGATCTTCCGGCCTACGTTGACTTTGACCAGGCGGTACAGACGCAGGAAGCGGTCAATGCCCCACAAGATCATGGCGACCTTGAGGTAGTTGAGCCAGACCTGGAGAGACTCCTTGTATGCGAGATGGTAGTAAAGACCGGCACAGGCCACGGCTGCGGCTAGAATGTGGAAGACAAGGAACGTTTCGTAGAACGCATGGCGGATGGCCGAAGGTGAGTGCAGGAGGAGGAAAGTAAATGCAACGGTCGCCTAGAACTCGGTCAGCAATGTACAATCCTCGGCATCGGCCGAAGAGAGAGATGGAAAATTCATATACCACAAAGCCAGGCATGATGAATGCGCTAGTCGTGATGGACACCCTGACCACTTCCCATCCAACTGTCATGGCCTTTCCAACCATCCAAGCGAAAGTATGGGCCAATGCCTCAAGCACCACGATCCTTCCCAACCAGCGATGAACCAAGTTGAACGAGTCGAATGAGATTCCCAACAGTCCTATCAAAGGATTGTTTCTCCCGGCCAGCAGGAACAGCGGCACCATGTTGACGGTCGACATCACACCGGTGCGGTTCTTGAGCTCGCTCAGCATCGTCTGCGTGTCGGAATAGTCGAGCTTGTACGTGCAGAAGATGATGTTGGTGGCAACATATCCCACCAAGAAGAAAGTTTGGAACCTAGTCGGGAGGGTACCAACGTTGACGGCGGTCGAGAGCTGGAACTCGCGGTTGTGGCGGACGCGGAGCAGCGGGGCGTAGAAGACGTTCTTCTTCAGCCACGGGATGAGCTCGCCGCCGGGCGAGGCAAAGTACCGTTGGTTCTCGGTGTTGAGCGAGACCAGCAGACGGATCTGGGCATATATGACCGAGATGCCGCGGTACAGCATCGGCAGGAACGCAAAGGCTCCCAGAGCGATGACCATCCATTTGCTACACAGCGGGAGGAGTCAGTGAACCGTCAAACGGTCGAGGGGGTCGCACTGTCGCAGGGACACACCTGAAGTTCGAGTTCAACAACTCAGCACGAATCTCGTCCTCATCGGGAGCTCCATGGCCTCCGCTGGCCGCAGCCTTAGTACTGTTTCCGCTGCCGGCCGCAGCACTGGTGGCGTTTCCACTGGCGACTGGTGCGCTTGTAGCAGCGGCGGCAACCAGGACGTTCGCAACCCACACGGACGTAAGAACGGCTCCTACCAACAGGCGGGCTGACATGACTGTGTGAGTGAGTGAGGGAGTGCGAGAGTGAGTGAGTGCTGGTGAGTGGTGAGGGAGAGCGAGTGTGTTTGGTTGGCAGAACCCCGTCCGAGTTCAGGCAGTCCCAGAAAGCCCGATATATAGGTAGTGAGCGAGATGAATGTTCGGGTTCGAGATGTTACTCGGTGACTTGGGTGCGAGCCTGTTGTTTTCTTTTTCGTTTCCTTTTCTTTTTATTCTTTCGTATATGCGGGAAAGATGGAATGAATGGAATGCGGCCGGCGCTGGGATGAGTGAATGGAGTCTCGTAAAGAGGTTCTATCGGCAATTGCACTGCAACAAACACACAAAGACGCAGCGGGCAGGCGTGCGGAATTTGGGGAGCTGGGGGGGGTGCTGGGGCGGCAGACAAGCAACCAGGAACACTCTGGGTGGGAGCACACAGCAGTTATAGTAGTTGACTCGTACCGTACTCTGCTTTCCGGGTCTCTCGTTCGTTCGACTGACCAGGCCCCAATCCTGCAAATCTTTGTTCAGCCATCCCTGATGGCACGTTTGCTTGATGATTTTGCGTGGCTGCAGTGCGGAACCGCTTGCTGGGGGTCTATCAGCTGCTCGACCGGGAAAACCGCAAGAACTTGTTCTTGGTTGGCGGTTGGTTGATCCACTGTTCCCTCTCCCTCTTTGCCCCCACTGCGACCAGCATGCCTGGGCCGTGGGTAGAGCAACGCCCCAATTCCTCACCAGCCGGACCTGACGATCCTCCGTCACGGGCGAATCCCAATTCTCAGGAGGTGCTCAAACAGGCACTCCCCGGACTAGCGGTCAGGGTTTTAGCGGCAGGGGGTTTCATGCTTGCCAGGAACCATGGAGCCTTTTCATGCTTTGGTGACCGGGTCGATCGCTGTCGTCGTCGTAAGCCGCAGCCGGCTAATGATTCCTTCCCGCCTGGAACAAGAGCCCCCTCATCGCCCCTCCCCTAAAAAAACAATGCGATAGGCGACGACGGCTATGTACGGAAAAGAAAAGAAAAAACAACAAAGACCCACGAGTCGCTCATCTTCGGCGCGTAGCCGCTGCCTGCCTTGTGCGGGGCAAGAGCCTACCTGCTTCACCGAACGACCATCGTCCACCAACCGGCGACCACCCCCAAGCTAGCGATCGGGTTGGTCCCTACTCTACCTGCGTATGCATAATACATAAGCATTTCTCCTCGCTATTTCCTTCCTGAATCCTCCCACCTCCTTCGCTTGCTCGCTGGCTCATTGATGGCATTTCTCAGCTCCGCAATCAATCGCGACTCTCTTTGAAACGCCCTCCTGTCGAATGTGTCCCCGTTGGCAGGCGTCCGCCACCCATGATTGGCCATCAACCATCAACCCATGCGCTTCCCTCGGGACTTTCAACCTCGATGCCAACTAGTACTTGGCGCTTCCGAGGGATGAACCGGACAGCCACTCTACCTTCTACTCAGCACTGGGCACCTCCGATATCTATGTATACTCTACATACATACATCGCTGACTGCGCAGCAAGGTACAGAGGTACTCACCTCCCCTCTCATTTTTTCCTCGATAGTTACGGGCGAAGGCATCTGCTCTACCGTGGGTAGAGTAGGTACTTGGATACTCCTTCGCTCTACATTACTCCATGCAAGACCGCACCCTCGAGCGGCGTACTATGTCAACTCCCGAATGTACAGCCAGACATACAGACAGAGCCGGGTCCGCGCAGTTCCTGATCCCCAGAATCTGGTGCCGACAGGTGGATTTGACAGACTCCCATAAATACCGACAGTCCAGCCCGTGCTCCAGAGTCCAGCTCCCCTTTTCCCCCAATACCGGCTTTCTGTGCCATCCATTGGACAATCTCGCGTCTCGGACAAAATCACATTTTTTTTTTACATACCTAGAGTATTGTACAGCAACGGGTGGCTGAAAACACCTCCACATACTCCACCCTTTCTTCCTTCCTTCCTCTCTCCACGCGGTCCTCGGGCGAGGTGACGTGCACCCACCGTTTCGCATCGTCCTCAGAAGAAGGGGGCGGGCGGGGGAGGGGAGAATAAAATCGCCGAGAACGAAAGGAAAGTAATCGCGAGCGCGAGATCCGGCTCTCGGCAAGCGCCTACACTTGCCCCAGCTCCGCTGAAGGGCGATAACTGCGATACGTTGGGGGTTTCCAAGTCTCAGTCCGGCGCAGGCGCGGGCGTGGGCGCGGGATGGGCGGACACCTGGAGGCTGGAAGTTGGGCCGATATCGCGAGCGAGCTCGGGCACATGGCACAACGCAAGGTACAACATGGAGTAGGTATCGTGTCTCGTGGAGCGGGAGTGTCTACGTTAAAGTGCAAATAGTTGCCACGGATTTGTGAGTGTGTGTGTGCCATATATGTACTGAATATATGTCGTAAACCGCACAGCATAGAGTAGAGTAAAATAAGTGAGTTATATAGGTATATAGATATCGATTTCCGGTGGACCGTGGACATCGGGGATCCACAAATTACAATGTCCATCAGGATTCAAAATCGCCATACCGGCACATCCACTTAGTATATCCCCAATGCACTGTCCGCTCGTAAGTTCGTATTCAAGCTTCTGTCAAAAACCAGTCCCTCGCCCCCTTCCCCCGCCAGCTAGGTATAGGGAACATACTACATAGTCGGTACTTCACCGGGGATCCGCCCATACCGGTACCGTTACTACCGTAGCCTGCTTTTACGTACGTTACGGCATCATCCCACGGTTAGGGACCGGTGAACTGTGAACGCCTACCAACCTATGTACCAAGTAGGTATCAAGCATGTACCTCACATCAGATCAGATCAGCCATACCACCTAGTATTTCCAGCCTATCCAGCCTATCTTGCCTCTCACCTCCTCGGCCCCACCGCCACGGTGCCAACCAATGGGCGAGGCGAACCCAGTTGTGTCTGTTTTTCTTCTGTTGGCCTGAACATGGTACATGACTACATACATACATGTGTACATACTGGCAATCTCGTGCCGCCTTGCGTGCCTGCGTGCGTGTCCTTCCCGATTCTTCGGTTTGGGGGGTTTCAGAAGTTGCCGGGGCCGGGAGGGGCCGGGGGAGGGGAGGAAGCTCGGCTGTGATGGACAAGTGCCGGTGCCGGTGCGTGGGGAAGGGTCATGCGAGAGCACTCGTACTTGGACGACGACGAGCGCGCGGGTAACTAAGCACTTGGTTAGTGGTCAAACGTCACTCAAGTGGAGAAGGTGGTGGTGGAGCAGGCGGTGGATGTGGAGGTGAGTATACGTACGACGGGTTTCCATTTCCAGTTTCGAACGGCGGGGGACAATGTTCTAACTCAAGTCACGCCGAAGAGAAAGATCGAGAAGGATTGAAACACTATTGCGACGGAATGATAATATTTTGCGTACTTCAAACATCCGGAACATCGACTCAAACGGCTTGGAGGAGGGTTCATCAACGCAAGTCTTCGAGCTCACGGATTGCTATCGCAACGCAGCGGAACCGAGCCGAGCGATAAGAAAGCAGCATCCACCCATGGCGAATACATACACACGCGATACAGCCAACGACCGGAGCTATCATAGCTGTGTATCCAGGTCTTATCCTTATCCTCAAACATTGTGCAAACCATCCCCACACCCCACATCATGCCCCCTCGGGCCTCACTCCACCAGCTGCACCACCTTCACCACCTTCACCGCCTTCATGTGAAAACGGATAAGTCTTGATACGTACCCACCTACCTACGAGACCAGAGTTAATTGGTTAACCCCGAAAGCAGATACCGAGATGATAGATCCAGAAGACATGTCGAGGCATGTCGGCACCCGCCGCCCGTCAAACCTGAGTGACACACTATACCTCCGGGGGTGGGGGAGGTGGGGAGGGGACTCAGGGAGGTGGACACTGGACGGACCGACATCACGGGTGCGTACATGGCATCATTCGATATCCCGGCTTAGTCCAGTGATCCAGACCCGTCACTCGAGCTCTATCTCTCTATCTCTCTCTCGAACTTCTTACTGGCACTGGCAGTTATCGTTCCCCCATCGAAACCACCTTTCCTACACCCAAGATCACCGGACCCGCACCGCCGTAATCGCTACCCTATTCCGGCGCCCTATTCCGGCGCTCGCCGCATTGTCTGTCCAGACTCCAGTGTCCAGATGACCGAGTCAGGTCACTGTGCGCGCATCACTAGGTGGCATTCGTCTCCAGCAACTACCTCCAGAAACTACCCACCAGTACCTACCCACTGACTGAGACACAGCATGATCATTCGCTTCGATTCCCATGGACCCATGGCTCGCGCATGCTGTACTGCGGCCTGCGGATCCACTGATAATCAACTACATGCCCCACGGATGGATGTGCTATCGCGAGCGCGCGCACCCGAGCCCGAGCGGAGCACTACCTATGGCGTGCATGCGCAGGTAGGTAGGCGGACACGCAGGTAGGTAGGCGGACACGCAGGTATCCGGCTGCTATCGGTCCGGTGCTCAGTACACGGTGCACTTGTGACCGGCGAGCTCGGGCATAGTTACAATCGGGTCAGACCGGGAAACGCTCCGATGAGTATGGTGGGTATGGAAAATCCGGATGATGCTGCGCTCTGCCTCTGCGTGGGAACGTTCTACGTCTCAAATTTCAACGGACGTAGTCGATCACACGTCAGACACCTCCATCCGACCAGGCGGCGCTCTGAGCATCTGCGCTTTGCGCCGGGTCCTTCATACGGAAGTTGAACGGAGCCTGAAGATATGTACATACTATATCTACCCCGCAGCTCTCCTCTCCTCTCCACTCGATTACAACTTCCAGCTGAGTCGTATGATGTATCAAGCGAGATCTTTCATTCTCTCATGCTCGCGATCAACCTCCTTCATTGGTAATTTGACAATTTGGTATCATAGTATATACGTGCTCCACAATATACTCCACACACTCCACACGCAGCTCGAGCTCGCCATGCTGCCGCGCCCCACACACACAAGCTTTGTTTCTACTGTATACTTACATAAATCCTGCAAAATACCGCTGCTTGCTGCGTCATGTACCCCACAATACATTCCCTACCTACCCCACCCAGATTGCATTCGATATATGTACATATAGTACAGCACCACGCCACGCAAGTACAGCCAGTACCTACAGTGCACCACGCCACTCCACGGGGCAGTATAAGATAATTAAGTATCCATGAAACCTTATTCCAACACGCACAGTTTGAGCTTTTGGTAGTCGTGGATGATCGTGGATGATCACACCGCGTTCCGGGACAGCTATCTGCTATCTGCCATCTCATCTGCCGCGTGAATGGAACTCGGAAGGGTGCGCCAAGGGAGAGGGGGGCGGGTGATATATCGTGATGCGTGGGATGCGAATAGCTCCTCGAGCTCCAGCGATTTTTCTTTACAGCGGCTTGGAACGTGGGCGCAGGGTGCCGTAACCGGTGGACGGGTGGGCAGGATGCAAGTGAGGACCCACCCACCACCGCTCACCCCCTCCAACCCCCGCCAACCCTCGAGCTCCGTTCCAGGCTCCGAGCGGCCACACACAGCACGGCAGCACGGCAAGCAAGCAGCCTTTTCCCGTCGGGCCGTCGAGAAGAAGTATAGAAGCATACACGCCAAGAGCTCTGTAGACTGCCTCCCGGCTCGGCCGTGCCGGCTGGTTATGGCAAGTTGGCAACGATGAAACCGGCCCGCCCGGCTGGCCAGGTGTGAGGTGTCGGCGCGGTAAATGGTGCCGGCATTGGGCAATAATCGCTACGGTGGATGCGAAGTCGTCTCCCCCTTTCCCCGTCACAAAGCCGCCCCACGGGACCGTACGCTTTCGTCGGCACCGAAACTCACGACAGAGCTCGCTCTATTATTAGGGTCTACAATGATCAGTGGTGGCATCCCAGGTCGCCATGTTTTGTGAAAGTTCGTTGGAAAACATCTCGTCAGCAGAGGTTGTAATCAAGCCTGTAGTGCGCCGTCTTATTGAAAGAAGTGAGCTCCTCGCGGGTCTGGGCTAGTCGTGTGAGGATAACATTTCGGCGGCTCATCACTAGATATCACTCTGACCTCACTGCCCCGCTGACGAGAAATGACGATATGTACGTGGGACAGTGGCTGGTAGGCTTGCTTGCACGCCTGCTTCAAGTCTTGGTGGCTGGTCTGTCGACTGGGCTGCATCTCAAGTTGAAAAGAGCCACCTAGGCAAGAGGTGGTTGTCGATCCAGCTCCTCTCGACTCGCCAGCCATCACATCACTGTATCGTGGCGGAGTAATCAGAGTGTATACAAGCAACCTAGTCCATATCAAGACCACTCATTATTTCCACCAGCTAACTATTAGAGCGTCTGAATCCAGCCAAAGAAACATAATCCATCAAAAACTTCATCAACCATCACCTCGCGAGAATAAACCCTCATACTCAATTTACTCTTCCAACAAACGCACCCTAGATAGGTCGCATGCAATTAATAAATGAACAACAACAAAATCTGACAGACGCATATCATCCCTCCTTAGCTAGTGCCATCGAGCTTAACAGCTTGTGTAAAACAAAAGAAAACAAGACAAAACATGGATCCGGAAGTGCGCATGGCTTCCGCTGTGAGCAGAAGTCTTGGGCGACCGAGGGAAGGTGTTGTCAAACACCACTGCTTACTCGTTTATGATGTGTGGGTCGCTGCTGGACAGCAGATGGTGGAAAGTACTGCATGGTTGAGCAAACGAATAGTAGCGGGGAAGGTCTTCCAGCTTTGGATCCAAATCAAGCATACGTCAGCTTACCCTCAGCTAAGCCCAAAAGCAGCGGAAGGAACATACCTTAGTAGCCAAGTCGGAAGACCGTCGAGCAGCCAATAGCAAACGCCGGCACAATCAGCTCGAGCAAAACGGAATAAAGCCACTGGTAGCTCAAGCAAAACGGCGTAGAGCCAATGACAGCTCAAGCAAACTGTGTGGAGCCACTGAGGGTGAGTGATTTGTGGTTAAGTGAGTTGATTTTGAGGTTGAGCGGGCTGTGGTTGTGGTTGTGAGTGTGTTGTGAGGGTGAATGTGTTGTAAAGGTGAGTACGAGTGGAGGTGTGATGTAGAAGGCAATGAAAAGCCGCCCAGGACAGAGAACCTCATGTTGCAGTATCCACTACACTACACTAGGCTGCTGTTTGTTAGCCGTGTGATGAAACCAGTACGATGAAGTGACTTACTTCTCTGTCCATGAGCGACTGGAAAGACCGCTCGGACGGTCACACTTGCAAATAAATCAGCCCACTCACATTGACGCCCAGAAGTGAAAGGTAACATACCCTTCCGATGCGTAGTGGTTATTTGGCTCTGCGGCGGGTGCTCAATCCAAGGCTGCGATGAACACACCATCTCCGACCCCGAACACATTGAAGCTTCGCAAGGAGATCATTGAAGTCTTCCAAGCCCGCACCCCTCCAGATCACCTGCAGTTTAGGGTCGAAGGG
Source organism: Tricharina praecox (assembly GCF_024521635.1). Lineage (NCBI taxonomy): Eukaryota > Fungi > Ascomycota > Pezizomycetes > Pezizales > Pyronemataceae > Tricharina > Tricharina praecox. The sequence continues at coordinate 637,238 of NW_026250412.1, forward strand.
GGTCACCTGCAGTTGTGCTTCGCAGGGAGAGAGAGAGTGAAAAAGACAACGGTAATATGAAGCCGATGTAAGAGAAGGAACAATGGAGAGAAGGAATAATGAAGGATAGAAGTAAGAAGGAAGGAAGGATAGGTGGAGGTATGGATGGATGGGCAGGGTGTTGCCGTGAGGTAGTAAGTTTGAAATGCCGTCAAGGGGCTGAAATGTGGAGTGAAATGAGGAGTATGAAGTGGAGAAGAAAGTGAGGAGTGAAGTGCAGAAGAAATGGAGGAGCGAGGGCGGTCCTGCGAGGTCATTCCACTATGGTCTTGGCAAAGGTAGCAGTCCCACTTCCCGATTCATTCGTGTGCAGCTCGCCCATTCCTACACAGATAGCCCTAGGGTAACGTTTAAGCAATTTGGCCGAAGCAATTTGGCCGAAGCCAGATACCCTACGTCGTACGCACAGATCGAACCTGGAGTAGCAGCAGAGCTCTGGCTGACTCCTGCACTTGATGTCACCCGTGTTCATTGAAATCCGGCAGGCTAGTAGGATCGAGTGACGAATATAAAACAGCTAGCATACTCTCCCACATAGAGGTACATACCAGTTTCCTCACAGCCAGCCGGTTGGGCCACCTTCTCAACTCTCGAGAACACGGTTGATAGATCGCCACCACGTATTTTGGCCCACATCCGACCACAGTCTGGGCTGGTAGCAGACTCGGAACATGGGTATCAGTCTACTACGCTATGTACGATATCACTCGCTGCTGAGACTTGAGTTGACTGGCAGCCATCTCGTGTAAGCACTGTTTCGCAGCGGGCATCGATACGATGGGATTGGATCCTCCAGCAAACTCCGCTTTTGATTACTAGCGTACAGGCTTTCGCCTCGAAGCCCATCACTCGGAAGTCCTTCACTAGATATCACTTCGCACCAGCCACGAAGCGAAGAGCCACACTACTTTAGGTACTAAAGTCTTGGGTGGCACGACTCGCGAGTCTGCTCCACTGATTACATATCATGCACTGTTTTGCTTCGATCGGTCTTGCACTTGCGGTTGCCCAGGCGGCGACGGGCGGGGGGAATGCGTCGCTGTAACCATCGAGCCAGCTATCTGGACTGTAGAGTACTATTATACACACATACGTAGGCAGGACAAGAGTTTGTACTTGGCATGATCCAGATAGACCGTATGCAATATGACATACTATCGTAACCATGAAGAAACCAAAAAAAAAGTCTTGGATGTCACCGCCTCATGCGGAAGAGTCAAGACTTCTACACAAGCTCCCAACTCCGCCGCGCGGACATGCATCACGTACATGCCTACAGCCTACTTACATACCGTCATACCGTCATACCTTCATACCTACACACCTACACACCTACATACTACATGAAAGAAAGATCGTCCCAAGCCACCCGTCAGGCTGCGGATCCCTTTGTCCTTCACAGGTTGCTGGTGGACACGTTTCTGGCGGGGAGGGATATACACGTACGTACCTACATCATACCTACATACTCCCCACTCTCCAACTCACCCACCTCGTCTCCTCCAGATCTCCGGAAGAGAGATTGCGACATGATCATCCCGTCGATCTATGGAGATTCTTGACACCTGCACGGCATAGATGTCCACTCGTCACGGACACGGCGGCCAGCCGTCCGCCAGCCCTTCCTCGTATCCGACCAGAGTGATCGCGAGTGTTCGACTCGAGTCCGAACCCCTCGTCGTCCACGTCCGCTCCGACCTTCCCCTCACCCTCGAATCCGCTAGCGTCGGCGAACTAGAGTTAGGTACATTGGTAGCCCGTTTCAACTTCAAAGCTCCGGGATGATGGATTCACGTGGGGTGTTTTCGAAACCGAAAACTCTTGGCCCTTAGTTAGTTGTCCCTTCCCCCGAGTCCGCATAAGGCTTGGCCCGGGATTGTTACCTGGCTTGCAGACGGGCTTGGATAGAGTACTGGCTTGGAGACACGTGATCAAAGGTGGGTGGTGGTTGTCGGTCGGCCCCCCTTCCCTCGCTCGCTGGACTGGACTCTGCAGCTCGTTGTTTTGATTCCTTTGAACACTGGTGACTGCAGACTCGGCGCAACGTGAGGACAGTACCTTACTCTAGAGTCTGTGTAAGAAGCTGGGCGGAAGAAGCAAAAGAGTGGGAATTCCTTGCATGCAGTTGCTTCCTTGCTTCCCCTGCTTCCCTTCCTTCCCTCCTGTGTTGTTGATGCAGGAACATAAAAGCAGGAACAAAAAAGCACCGAAGCGAGAGGTACAAATCACCTCGCATCGTCAGGGCACACATCGCACAAAGGCCACCCACCCACACACATTCACAGATATCATACTCTACTCTAGGGCAGCTAACGGGTTTGCGAGGAGGCGGAGGGCCCTGCCCACCCACCCCCCAAGGTGCATGGATGTCTGGCTTCCTGGCTTCCTTAGAATCAAGATACGTGGTGCCCCTTTTTCTTTCTTTCTCTCTCGGTTCTCAAACAGCGACAGCGACGGGATGGACTCTGGAAGGTGTTCCACGCAGATGGTTACTTGTGTACACAGGTGTGTATGTACAAAATGTACCTGGCAGGTGGTGTTTCTTTCTTTCTGAGCACGGAATTGGCAGTCATACATACGACGTATGATCCATCACACTCTACACACTCTCCATACTCTCGAAGTGGACGAGAACCAATCCCTCTGGGCCACTCCGGATATACGGGTGTTACGATATGTGTGATAGATATGCGACCATGTTCTCAGCCGCCCGGACGAGAAAGAGGGAGAGAGGGAGCTCATAGAGAGAGGTGGCACACTCGTGACGGATTCGGTCTGTTACCCCTATCCATTCGCACCACGTGCCGGACGTGGTAAAGCGCTGTCTTTGCCCTGTCCATGCCCATGCTTGCACGCCCCCCCGCCCCTCCCTTCCCCCACGGGAGGAAGGAAGACAGTAGCTGCCACCCACCACCCCTTTCGTTTTCGCCCAAAGTCCACACAACACACAGCTGCGAGTTTAATTCACAGAGGGAAAAATAGGCGGAATTCTCGTGGGAAAAATCAGACAATTCGTTGCGATAGACTGCCATGTTCATACAAACAGAACCGTAAAACAACGACTCCACGATATTTACTACCAACAAAACAAGAAGACAAAAATGGACACAAGAGAAAAATGGACCCGCCAATCCCTTGAGTGGTCTTGTCGGGTCCCACGGAGGAAAAAAAACGTTTGAAAGAATATATCAATCTAGATTGAGAAATCTCACGAGCCAAACCCTCCTAATTAAGTACAGAAGATCTAACGACGCCCATTTCCTTTGCCGAGACATGCCAATCACAAACCAATCCACCCCCCATATTTACCGATACACAATTCACCACACCGATCAACCAACCCACCAATCCAACCCAATTAACCCAGAATAAGCCATATCATCGTCAGACCGGTAGATGAAGCTTAGCTGATTTATGCGAGGAAGAGAGCCCCAGCGGCGGCGATGACAGCGATGAGCGAGAAGCTCTTGGCCGACGCGGCACCCTCGTAAGTCTCGGGGACGGACGAGGGGGTGACGGGAGTCGACGTGTTGAGGGGGATGTCAACGACACCGGTTCCGCTGGGAACGTAGCTGGCGTAGGTCGGGTAGCCGGTACCGACGGGGACGCTGGGAGAGCCATAGACGGGAGTGTCGACGGGGGTCTCAACCGGAGTGTCGACGGGGGAGCCGTACGAGGGGGTCTCGACGGGGGTGTCAACGGGAGATCCGTAGGAAGGAGTCTCGACCGGAGTGTCGACGGGGGTCTCGACCGGAGTGTCGACGGGGGAGCCATACGAGGGAGTGTCGACGGGGGTCTCGACGGGGGATCCGTAGGAAGGAGTGTCGACGGGGGTCTCGACGGGGTAGTCGGGGGTGTCAACGGGGGTGTCAACGGGGGTGTCAACGGGGGATCCGTAGGACGGAGTCTCAACGGCAACGGGGGTCTCGACGGGGTAACCCTCGGTGGTGGTGCACGAGGTGGTCGCGACAACGGGGGTCTCGACGGGGTACTCGACGGCCGGGGTGGTGTAGGTGGCGGCGGTGGCCGGGCACGAGACGACATCGGGACCGCACGAGGTGATGGTGACGACCTCAGTCTCGTAGACAACCTCGGGGTTAGGGAGGGCCATGGCGGCAGCTCCGAAGAGCGCGGCAGAAGAGGCGATAGTGGAGAAACGCATTTTGATTGATTAAGTTGAAGAGGGGGATTCTTTCAAAAGAACTGGCGAGTGATTAAGAAGGTAAAGATTGGAGGATGTTTAGTCAAAAGAGTGACGATTAAACTGATTGTGCGGGTCGACGGAGTTGGACGCGACGGGCAGACTGTGAGCTAGAACGATTGCTTTGGTGAAGAGAAGAATGAGAGGAAGGGAGCTGGAAGGGGGGGCTCCTTATACCCAAGTGGGTGGCCCTGGGGATAGGGGTGCGGTGGCCCAGGATGGTAAAGATCCCCACACGTCCGCGATCATCTCCCCTGTCGCCTCCAGCTGGTGGTGGCCGAACGGACCAAAAATAATCAGCAGCGATATGAACCATCTGGCAGGTGGGGCGGCGCGATTCCGATTTCTTGCTGCTCCACAGCCCAAGCGGCGGACGGCGATTGGTGGGTTGTTTCGTTTTTTCTTTTTCCGAGTCGGTTTCATTTCCCAGTGAGCTTACACCCTGAACTGCGCTTGCCCCATCGGGGCAGGAACCGCCCCCCTCCGTCCTGCGAGGTTTGATTGCAGCTTGCCGCTGTGGGCCAAGCGGCAGTGGGGTCCTGAGTTCCCAGGAGCTCATGGAGGGAAGCATGTCCGGTCTCTTCGAACGGCGGTGATAGAATCATACAGGCACTCTGCACCCACCCACAGTGCAAAAAGAAGAAGAAAACGGCAGGCAGGCGAGTACTCACGCTCACTTACTTCCCTACTTGCTTGGTTACTAACGACTCTATACAGTGAAAGGGATCCAACCACGGCCCAGCGCCAGACGATAGCGGCCCCAGCGAGTGTACCAGCTGCCCTACTACCTATCATACACATATCTATCGCGTCGAGCTCAAGCTCCCCCACAGCTCTTCTTCCAACCCCAGCAAGGCTGCAGCCGAGGAAAGCCGCTCGAATCTGCCTCCAGAGATGTCCTCAATCTCCTGGTCGGTAAATAGGAATATGGCGTTGTTTCCACACCTAGGTTCATACTCCCACTGTGATATCAGGACCCACGAGGTCGAATTCGAAGGTTCGACGGAAAGATTGCGACTCGCCAACCAACCAATCCATCACAACCGCCGATACGGTGGCACGGATCCCTGAGCCCGCAATCGATGGCGATGTGGTCGCACGGTACCTGCATTGTCGACACTGCCAGCCATCATGAGTGGCTGCACACGCCCCAATTGAAATGTAAATTCTACATACAGAACCATACAGTGCGCTTTCGATCTTTGCTCCTGAAATCTCTGCAGAGACGCACCAGTGGTTTCACTCGCCTGTCCTCTCGGAGGGTTACCCTCTTGAAGGATAGAACTCCCTGTTTGCGCAGACCTCTTACTAGGAAGTAGAGTAGAGCGGAGTGATATCTGCTTTACGGTACTCTACTCTACTCTAGCTCCGAGTCTCTGGAAAGGGAGAGTCGAGGCAGAAGACCTGCGTGGATAATCTTGGACGGCAAATTGAACCATGGATTCTGGAAGCCACTGGAATTTCGCCGTTCGATTCACATGTGCGCCGCAGCGAATCCGTCGCGCAGCGGCGCAGGGAATCCATCGCGCAACGAATCCGTCGAGCAGGGGAGAATGCATCACGCATGTCTTGGAGGGTTCGGATTCCCCCTCCGCCCGCTGACTAGAGGCTTGGTCATTGGCATCCCGATGAAGATGTTTCCAGAAGCCATATGTATTGGCCATGGGCCTTGTATGTATGCCGGCAAATATGTAAGTTATCGAGCCTTGGAGCCTTGGTAACTTTCAGATATCGGTAGGAGAATTATGTAGTCGCGGAAGGGACAAGACTTGCTTATCGTGAAGTTACGGTACTCTAAGGTCCCCCTGCCCGGTCAGCGCTGGTTGCTCGAGTGTGGAGAAGCTCAACATCCGTGCTCGTGCTCGTGCTGGAGAGAGTATGAGCGCGAAAGGCCACGAAGCGCCAGGGCGAGACGGGACCGCCGCCTCGAAGGTCCCCAGAACCGCCGGAAACGAGGTATCATGAGCTTGTACCGTATTCTTGTCCATCGTACCGAAGGTCAGTTACGGTACTCTGCATTCACGTTGCGCAAGTGGCGGTACGGATGGATGGATGGATGGAAGAAAAGGAATCCAGCACGCGAGTGCCTTAGCCTTAGCAGGGCTTCGCGGATGGCCGCCCCCTTCTCCTTCAAGGGTGATATGTGCTGGTACTTCTTCTCCGAGGTCTTGCGGACTTACCTAATTCCTCGCGAGGTGGACTACCTGATGCCGAGATGCCAGAACCCCCATGCCCTACATATATCTTGGTACATAACCCAACATCTGCCGCGAGAGATCTCCACCTGCTGCTGCTGCAAAGTTAGGGTAAGCCCGTCTCGCTCGGGAACACCGATCGCGGCTGTTTCACGGGCCGCGGGGCCGACGCACCTCCCCCTTGAAGCTTATCTGGAATGCTTTGGCGATGCCCTTCTTACATAGAGTACGATACATCTTCGGAGCGCATGCGAGCCCACTTTAGAGTAGTGCTCGTAATTGTGTATGCAGTCAGCTACCTGGGTAGGCAGTAGGTAGCCTACCGTATTGGTGATACCCGTTTCCTTTCCTTTCCTTTCGAGATGGATCGATGGATGGATGGAGCGACTTGGGAGATGTACTCAAGGTAGAGAAGTCTCTATATCTGGATCTGTATGTAGAGTAGATAAACCATTTGTTGTCAGACCGTCTTGACCATGTACCTACGGCATGTTGCGCGTGCTCGGAGTCTCGGACGTAAATGCATCACGCGCTATCACACGGCCATTTCCGGCCATCCCCCTTCCCATAAAAAAGCTCGCCAAAGACTCTTCACCATTCAGCCCCCAAACCTCCCCTTCCCCCGCGCATGAAGGTTTATGCAGGTTTACGGGCCCTGCCGGGCCTGCCTTACTCTGCACCTGGTCATTGGCAAGGGAGGTACCTAAAGTAGAGTGCCGTAGAGTATGTAGCCTGTAGGTATGCTATGCAACCGCGCGCCTTGCGTCGGTATGTATTTTATTGTACAAAACACCGCGGCGATGAGGGTAGAATACAGAGCCCAGTGTTACGTGCAGTAGTTAAGACCGGAGCGGTTGAGTACCGGTACGGGTGCCTGAGTCGCTTCTATTCTTGTCTTCCCTGACGACTTTGCCGCTGGGCGACGGGTGTGCATTGAGTTGCCGATATTTACTCTACACAGCACTGCAACGGTTCGCCCTCGGGTTTGATCGCGTGGAAGGCTGGCCGAGGTAGATGCCGTACATAGGCTGCTAGGTATTCATTTGTGGTAAAGAAGAAGAAGCATGAGAAGCGTTGAGTTAGTTCTTGCTGGCTGTTCAGTTCGACCTTCTAACTAACAAGTACTAACTGGAAAGGTGGTGTTGAGCCGCCGGACCTGAATAGGTACGCTGGCCTCTGCAGTACTCCTACAGCCTAATAGTGCACAGGCGCCAGCTCGTCTACACCATGCTTCCTCCGCATCCTTCTCCCGCTTCTCATCTCTAGTCTCTCACCGTCTCTGCTCTACACGACTTCTCACCCCTCACATCTTAACGAAGCGACCTACCCTGACCGGCCGTTCTCCTCTAATCTGAAGGCTGAAGCCCTAGGGCCCACCGCCATGGAGGAAGCAGGAAGCAAGCCTTTGCCGGATGTAGCTCGAGCTCACGGATGGGAGCTTCAACGTGTTCGGCGGCGGCGAATGGTTGAACCCCGAAAACAGCGGATACCGATGGTTCCCCACGCTCAGAAGCCAGCACAGCAAGGAGGCTGTCAGCCGCCCTACGGTGCCGTGAAAGGAAATGAATCGTGAGAAGCCATCCGGTCCGGCTCGGAAGTCCACCTGGAGGCCACCTTGTCTTTTCCCTCCGCTCGGCTGGTAGGTTCCATTTTGAAGGTTAGATGGAGTGGGTACTCTATTATGGGACGCGAGAAGCTCGGCGACCTCCGACGGGATGCGTGGATGCGCAGCACATCCGGGCATTCTGCTCGGTGGATCTTCGGAGCCAACGGACATGGAAATACCTGCTGCAGGCTACACTTAACTACCCGTCACCGGCCGGCACTGGCAACAGGGCCGTCCATGAACAGTACCGAGTGCCTAGGTATCCTCTGAACAAATGAGAGCGAGACGCGTATACCGCATCCGTTCAACTCGGTCCCCGGACATCGGAAGTGTGCGGGCAGTGTGTACCAGGAAGCTTGTTTTCTTTGGCCAGGATGTGTCGAAGGGTATTCCCCTATGGCTTAGCAATCATTGGTCTTTTATCACGACGATGCATTGTCCTTTGGTGAGGGAAACGCCACCATGCGGCGTTAATCGTGGGCTGCAGCTCGGCAGTTCAGATTCGTTGGGGAACTCATTCGAATTTCGGTGATTTCAATTCTTGGGGATATAGAATTGTACCTTACATCGACTACGCATCCGGAAGTGGCTCCTTCGTTGAACAAGTCGGCCTGTCAGTCGTGTCCCGAGGCTCAAACATCATCAAAAAAAATCCTGACTTCGCAGACCAAAATTGCCTCATGGCTTTATGTGTCCAGCGATGCGATTCAGCAGCATCGTCGGCGGCATCATTATTTCTGATTCGAGGAATCAAAATATCCTTTTCCCTCTCCGAATCGATATCACGGTAGTACTCTACTATAGACGCCTCCTCACTCGCCCCAGGAAAGAACTTCCCTAAGGAAGGGGGAAGGTGGGGAAAGAACTTGATGCCTTTGATGTTGGTTGAGGCAAATCGTCTATGGATTAACTACCCTGGAAAATCATTCGAATGAGGCTGCCAAAGGAAATTCATTCAAAACGAAACACGCCGAGAGTACCGACGTATACTCTACGCCCTCTCCGCCCCACACTACTTAGGCTCAAAGCTTTCCTGCTCCTCCCAGCCAATCAGTTAACCAGCACATCTTCGTGTGGCATGTATCAAGAGTTCTACCGGAGAACGGAAAGGAGGGTCCCGCGCTCGATAGACGAAGAGAATTGGAGCAAGAACATCCAAAGATGGGGGTATTTGCCTAGCAAGAAAAATATGTACAGATGGCGGGTGGAGCAGAGCGGAAGGAAAGGGTATGTAGGTAATTCATCTCTCGACAACCCACACGGGAGCGCCCGGTAACGATCAGTCCACCAATTGCAAGGAATCGAGCATTCGGCGCGCTACGGACTATCTGTCTGAGACTTCCCTATCTATATATCTGATGCAACCTCCGCATAGAAACTCGCTCGGAACATGGTGGTTCCGAGTCTCCAATGCATGCGTTCGGGCCGCATCTCTTCCAGCGTTAACCCTGCTGCAAAATCCTCACCAGGAGCACTTGGCGGAATCCATCGGAAGGTACACCTGATGGAAGAGATACATAATCATGACCAAGGAATAGGTACGACTGTCTTTCGTACGCTTTCACATGGCAGCTCGAGGAATGTTGGGGTTTAGGTAAGTGATTGAGCTTCCTAGAAGGAGGGATCTGTACATATGGTCGATAGGATCCGACCGTTAAGTACCCCTCCCCCCGTCAATCTCATCCTTTAGCATCCCATCTCTGGACCCTATTCCCAGCCATGGCTGACTAAATAGCCGCGCAGGGCCCATATTGTCGCCAGTCGACGTCGGCTGTGGATTTCCCCGGCATACTCGAGTGAGATCCAATGGGTAGACTCATCAGAGTAAGCGCTGTCCGTGTGATCGGCCATGATTGTTGTCCATCCGTTCGTCTATATACCCAAAGGACGAAGGAAATGTGGTGCGGCCGTACGATCATGATTCATGAAGCAAACCGTGTTTGGAACGTGGCGAACTCATGGGGGCATAGCGGATAAGAACCTTCGAGGGATTCCTGAGAAGTTCCGACTTCCGAGATCTGGGAGTCGTGTCCGCCGCAACGGCGAGCGTTAACTATACACTGCGTACCGCATACCGAAGGGCTTTACGCTGCTGAAGAGAGTGAGTGGCTCATCCGGAACGGACCACGGTGAGAGCTTGGGGTGTGGGGAAGGGCAGCGATCCAGTTGGCAGTTGAGCAGGCTGCGGGGACCGAAGCGTGTCAACGGTTTGAGATCAACAAGTTGAAGGAGGAGCTGAGTGTGGAGAGTTCCAGGAAGCGCCGATCGAGAAGACGGTGTGTGATAGCGCAACCAAAGAAGACATGCTCAAGAACTGCGATCGCAAAAAAACAGTGGGTACCTATGTCGGAGCGGCGACGATCTGGCCGATCCCGAGTGCTGCAACGGCACAAACATACTGGAAGGAGCATGCGATCTCAATCGATCAACCGAGTGATACCACATGTCCGGTGCAGCCGCAGACCCCGTAAAAGCGGGCTGGTTCGGGATAGGAACAGAGGGAAGGGAAGGGGCGGAGTCGCGATCAGAGCGGGTGCCGGGGTAGCGGTCGATATCCCTGCAACATATCTGGCTAGTTCTACTGGCGGTCGAAGGACTGAGGTTGATTTTAGGCCTGGAGCCTCTCGATTGGTACTGATAGTTAGCACTAGATACGAAGTGGCATCTCGATTCTCGAGGCTGACGTGTGCAACAATAGCAACTTATGTACCTACATACGACACACAATTCAAAACACAAAGACAATGTCCGCTCTCAACACCCACCCTAGTATCCACCTCATCTTCGAATACCTAGTTACCTGTCTGACCACGAGAACTCGAGAGATGGCACACAACTTGGCTACCGAGACATACAGTTTTCAGAACGATCTACCACTGCTGCTTCGTAGGAAGAATCTCGCAAGGTGGAACAAAGAAAGCTTCTAGATAACGGTAGCTATCGTTTCCTTGGGCTTTGCGGGCGGTCGCCGGGGATGGTGGCCGAGGGTGGTGGTGGGGCGGGAGCGAGGGAGGGAGTGTGTCGTTATTAAGCGATGTGGGTACCCGTGGATTGGTTGCATCTACCGGCGTGAGGATCAATGGATCACTCAAACGCGCGGAAGTGCGTTGGGGGTGCAGCAGCAGTTTTAAACTCAACGCTGCTCTGATGCCCAAGTGCACTGCCGCAAGTTACGCTGTTTCCATGCCGCTGCTGATTGGAATCCGGGACCGCGGAAAGGAAAGGTTGCAGTCAGACAAGCTCTCGGGCTCCCTGGGTATATCGGCATGATGCTTAAGGAACCAGTGCCAAGTGCAGAACCGGTCTTCCTTGGCCTGAGCACCTAAGGGTTCCAAGGCCGCTTATTCAAACTGGTCATCTCGATACACATCCCGAGGGTTAGCCGGACGGACGGAAGGTTTCAAGAGGATGGGTGGATGGATGGGAGCTCCAAGATGCGAATAGGTACTGGAAATCGTTTGCTAGTCGGTGGTCCTTTGGTAGCTTGGGTACTTCTTCATTCTTATGAATACGTGCAACTCCGAATGGAGGGTGGGGACTCATTCGGCTTTGGAGGCTTGGAAGTTGGAAGTTCCGACAAGAGCTGCAGAATTCACTTCTTCAAGCTTCATTTAGTCCTGCGAGGCTCATTCACTCTTCCAAGACTCATTCACTCCCGCGAGACTCATTCATTTCTCCGAGTTTCATTCAGTCTTGCGAGTCTCATTTACTCATTCACCCCTGCGAGTCTCATTCACTCTTCCGAGACTCATTCACTCCTGCGACCTATCTCACCGCAACACACGCGGGATTCACTCACGAGAGAGTGAATAGAATCCGAACAAGATATGTGTATCGCGGCTCCCGAGACTAGTACATGGAGTGCGTGTTACGATGGAATTACTTAAGCTCCGACAGAAGGCTAGAACGCTTGGAACTGTACGAATAGGTAGCTCAGGTATATTCAGCCTCAATAACAAAACCCCTCCAGAGTCCAATACCAGAACCCGAAACCCCAACCACGACATGTCACTCACACCAGCACGGCGTGGGAAGGGTTTCTTGCGCAAGAGTGTTAGCACTAGGAGGGGAAGAGGTAGGCCCAGCACTGCAGATCTGCCGTTCATCTCCATCACTAGAAACACATCGTTGGTGCTAAACCTTCTTGAATAGGACTTGTGCTCGGGAAATACATGTGCGACACGTGCTTAGGGATTCAGGGCAGACATGTAGTAGGTCAACAGTGACAAGCTGGTAACAACGACATAGGTATATATCCCGCTCGGAATCTGAGAAAGGAAGACGATTTCACAGTATCTCACTCGAGTAATAGTAGAATAATCCATTTGGAATTTTGGATAGCCCGAAGATTGTTGCTCCTGCTACGATACGGAGGTGGATGTGGAAGCCGAAGAGTGTACTTAGGGCAAGGAGCTTCCTCAGGCCAGGGTGACGGGGCGCCATCTGAAGTGGCTTGGAATGTTCTGCAAGCCTTCCAGCCTTCGAAATGTGGGTTGTTCCTCGGATTGAACTGGACGGTCATTTGTACCACGGGTATGGTAGCGAACTTTGGACGGATTGTGGAGTGAGTGAGTACTCCTACCTAGGTGGGTGCCGTCCGAGGAAAGAGGTGGGAAGACAGGCTGTGGAAAGGGGCGGGGGCGAGGTACGGGCTCCCAACGTTCGTTCCGGCGAAGGTGTGTTCCTTGCGGGTGGGGCGACATCGATCATACGTATAACTTCTGCGGCAAGCTTCCATCTATTCGTCAGAAGCTTGCAGGGTGAAGTGGGGATAGCGGCGGTGGTTTTCAGCATGGCATAGAAATCGAGCGGGGGGCGTGGGGGAGGGGTGGTAAATCGTCTGCAAGCTATCGAGTGCCGTACTAGTCGCGGTGGCAACACTGAGGAGAGGAGGCTTTTTGAGGCAGTCCGGGGGTAGACACTCGATGGGACGAAAGAGGAGGGGTCGGGACTCAACGCTGGGATGCAGAATCTGTGACTTGGACGGGTCAGTATCGCAGACCCCTTGGTCCCCCGGAGGGGACAGACAGGCGACAGTGCAGAGGGAGGTCAAGTAGAAGTTGACCAGCTTGTCGGACCAGATTTGTACAGTGTTGCATGTGCAGTAGTCTCGCGTTCTGTACGCTGAGCTGGTGTTTCGGCGATCCGAAAGAACGAATTTCGCGGGGCGGGGCGCAAGGAGTCTTGTGACAGTATGGACATGTCGACACAAGTGCTGCTGGTGTCCATGCAGAATCTGGAGAGGGGGTAGCTAGAGTGGGACGATGGAAGGATAGGGTGGTGGCTGCTGCTGCTGCGGGCCTGGACAGTGGTGGCTCTGCATCCGTCCACACGTTCCCAGAGATTGGAAGACCGACTGGCTGATCCAGCTCGGCAGTTGACCAGGGAACATTGGCTGCATCGTTGCCCATATGAGGTGAGAGAGACACAGACACATCCAGGATTGTCATTGGCGCAGCGAGCGGCTCGCCCACGGAGACAGCTCCATAACGCAATTCAGAATATGACGGCCCCCGCCGCCGCCGCAGCCCGACCGTCTCCTATCAAGCCCACACATGAATAGCAGGTGCGGACAGAGCTCAAGATGCCCAGGATGCTAGAGATAGTTGAAGCAGCGACATGGGATCGACGGGGGGCGTTGGGAGTGGTTGATTGGATAGCTCCAAGGTGGAGAAGAAATTTCGGTGGAAAACTCGGACAAGACAACAGGGAAAAGGAGGGAAAGTATTGTCGTATCAGGTCGTGAAACTTGTCGTAACCGGAAGACCGCCGAGGCGGGGCCAATGGGACGGCTGGCGAGAAATCAGCTACAGAAAGCCCGCTGGCCAGTTGGTAGGGCTCGACTAGCGGACGAATCGAAATCACCGAAAACCCGTGTACATCCTATTTGTTGACAAAGCCATTAGACCATGCAGGATAAAAAAAATCGTGAATACAAGGAGCAGTTGTACCGGCAACTGTCTAGTTTGTGTTGACGCATGGTTGTCTGCGATTGATGTGGGGAAAGGCTGGGGGGGCAGTCATCCATCAAATCTTCCGTTCCATGGAGTGTTTATGCAGCTTCGATTGTGGTCGGACATCGGAAATGTCTTGAACTAGGAGACAAACGACCATGACGGATTTTGTTGGGATTCTTATGACCATGGTGGAGTGAAATCCTGCCGAGTGACGGACGGAGAGGGGCCCAACCGGCGCACAGCTGCAAGTGGTGACCGGAAAGGTTGAACATCACGAAGCTCATTAAGGTACAATTGAATGAGTTCGCTGGATTTCGAGTGCCTGTCGGAATCAGTGAGAATAATACGTTAAAGCGGCTTCGGTCCCTTAAAAGAATCATCAGAACCCATCCTACGGTCCCATGGTGCGATGTTCAAGAGACGTATCCAGCCGTATGCCAGCAGTTCCATCGATGATCTCTCCAGACTCTCCGCTGTCTCTTTACTTTCTGTTTGCACGCAAGTATTTCCGTTTGCACATCGGGGCCCCAGAGATCATCAGCAATCACTCGAGATCGGAGCATCACAACAGACTTTCGGGCTGCAGTAAATCCCCGCATGAGCAGCAGGGTTCAGCTCCGAAACTCCCTCCGGTTGTATTCTTTTGCCTCTGCCGGGCTGCCAATGTTGTCTCCAACTGCATGTCTTTGATGCGGTGATATTTCTGACCGCAGCGGCGAACACCTCTGGCTAGGCATCTGGAGGAGATCGTTGAGCTACTCTCGTGAGTATTTCACTTTGTTTTTCTGTTTGTTTGTTTTTGTGTTTTATTTTAGCAGGAGGACGGCTGTGCACGGCGAAACGGAAAGGACGAGCATGATTACTCTACTGTGTTTCCATCAGGTGACCACAGAAGCGCCGAGGAGGGCATCGCCGAGGAGTAAGCATGGGCTGGCTGAGGTGGACGAACAATGCAGCTGGGCGGGGGGGCTTTGATTCGAAACAAACCGATGTCGGTGATACGCTCGTTTCATTGTGCGTGTGCGTGCTGGTTGCCTCGAAATTTGCATAACGCTTCTGGCTTGAAAGCGATCCCACTGCCGGATGCGGCTGCACCGCCTAGCCATCTGTCTGTTGGAATTTTTGTTGGTCGAGATTATTTTCTGTTGTATTCCTTTTCTGGTGTTCATGGCAATTTGGTGATCAAGCCATGTGAAGGCTCAAAATCACTCTGAAGTACGAAACTTACAACACGCAGTACATGTTCCATACTTTGATGTATGGCAATTCGTCTTCTTCCGCTAGAGAAGAGTTCAGTCGTAACTAGAAATGCTCTGAAATAAATACTTTCTTTATGCCCTTCAAGGGCGTGTATCAGACAAGAGAATTCAAAGGTGCCAAGCGACAATCGCTGCTGAGTAACGGCTTTTTAGGGCTCCAGGACAGAGTTCGCTTCCCGCTAAACTACCGCCGCCGCAAATCGCTTGCTTCCTCCTCCCCATCTGAATCCAACCAGTCTTCTACACAAGTCTTCACATCTTCTCCTCCATCACCACCAACTCCACCACCCACTCCTCCTCCCCCTCCTCCTCCTCCTCCCCCTCCCCCTCCCCCTCCTCCTCCTCCTCCCCCTCTCCTCCCTTCCCCCACCTATTCGCCTCCCGAAAGCTCCCCCACCTTCCTCCCCCCCTCGTCCTCAATTTCGTATCGCCCCACCACCACAACCACCACAACCACCCCACCACCTCGACCCCCCGTTTCCGTTGTCGTCACCAACCAATTTTCAGAGAATAACGCCCGCTTGTCTTACCTATCCCTCCCATCAGACTAGCAACTTCAGTTCGACAGGATCATTTCGTCGCGTCGTAGCTCTTGGCTTTTCTCGCACCCAGTTTTCAGCCACACCCCCAACCTTTTGCGAACGCTATACAACGACTAGTCATGTCCAACGACGCCGTTGAGAATCACGAATCCGCTGGTATTGACGATAATGCCGCTTTCGATGCCAACTTCCAGAATCTTCACATCGACGAGCATGGAGAAGACGGCGAACACGAAGGTGCTCGCACCGAGGAGGAATATGCCATTGCTCCCCTCACCCTCCGCGCCATAGTGTCCTCGAAGGAGGCCGGCGTGATCATTGGAAAGGCTGGAAAGAACGTGGCCGATCTCCGCGACGAAACCGGTGTCAAAGCTGGTGTCAGCAAGGTGGTGCCGGGCGTGCATGACCGAGTGCTCACCGTCACTGGTGCTCTCGAGGGCATCGCCAGGGCTTACGCTATGGTTACGCAGACCTTGTTGGAGAATCCCCCCAGCACTATGACCGCGGCTCCCATAGGCCCGCATCGTATGTCCTTCCTATTCGCTACTTAGCCATGTCTTCTTTGCTAACCATGGTGTATTTTGACAGCCGTTCGTCTGCTCATCTCGCACAACCAGATGGGCACCATCATCGGACGTCAAGGTCTCAAGATCAAGCACATCCAGGATGTTTCCGGCGCCCGCATGGTTGCGCAGAAGGAAATGCTTCCCCAGTCTACCGAACGTGTCGTGGAAGTCACCGGCGATGCTAATGCCATCCGAATGGCTGTCTGGGAGATCGGCAAATGCTTGATCGACGACTGGCAGAGGGGCTCCGGCACTGTTCTGTACAACCCTGCTGTCCGTGCTCAGGGTGGAGGATCTGCGCCCAGCAATGGTGGTGAAGAGCGCACACCTCCTAGGGCTGGAATGGGGTACTCTGGCGAGCGTGGTGGAGAGCGCGGAGAGCGCGGCGAGCGTGGAGGTACTCGGTCATATGCCCGAACTGGAAACGGAACCGACTTCTCCGATGCCACTCCATCTAGGCGAAATGATGCCGGCCTGCCGCAGCGTTTTAACGATCGCAATGACCGTGGCGACCGCAATGACCGTGGCGACCGCAATGACCGTGGCGACCGCAATGACCGTGGCGACCGCAATGACCGTGGCGACCGCAACGACCGCAACGACCGTAACGACCGTAACGACCGCAACGACCGCAACGACCGTGGCGACCATGGATCCCCTGGAGCTGTTCCCCAGGGAGAGGACGGAGATGACTACCAGACGCAGAACATTTCTATTCCTGCTGATATGGTTGGCTGCATCATCGGCCGTGGAGGCACCAAGATTCAGGAAATCCGTAGAGCCTCTGGAGCGAGAATCAGCATCGCCAAAGCGCCCCACGATGACTCCGGCGAGAGGATGTTTACCATCACGGGATCGGCGCCCAGCAACGAGAAGGCTCTTTACCTACTGTACGAGAATCTTGAGGCTGAGAAGCAGAGGAGGAACAGCCAGGGAAGCCCCGAGTAGAATACGAATCCAATGCATCAGGTGCAGGATGAGTCAGACTCCTTCGAGCTGAGCTTTTTTACATTGCATCTAATACGGGTTCATTCGGGGTTCTTCTTGAATATCTCTTGCTTCTACGTTTCTTTTTGTTGTTTAGTACTCTGGTCTGGTTTTTTTCCTTGCTGTCTTCCAGTGGAGTGGAGTGGGATGGGACACATCCTCTCTCGGTGATTGATGGGGGGGGTTGCATGCTTTTGATTGTCACACACGAAACGAGAAAATGAATTGCTATCGGAGAGGAGGATTGAAGAGGACGAGGGAGAGGGAGGCGGTGTCTTTTTTGTGTTTTCAGGTGATTGGCGCTTAAGGAAGTCGTTTTTTCCCCAGGGACACTTTTGTACTTCATCATGGCAAGGGGGTTGCTTCGTCAAGGTTTTCATCTGTTACTGTTCTTCTTTTCTTCTTTCAAACGGGACATGACAACTGGCATCTTATCACCTTTATTGACACTTCACTTCTTCAAGAGACATTTTTTTTTAAAAAAAAATGGATTCCTAGGTTTTTTTTTGGTTTTGTTAAAAGGAGTTTCTTGTGGATTTCTTTGTTCCTGGTTGGTTCTATGGGTCCGGTCTGATTTTTGTCTGCCCCTCTCCCCCTGCCCCTCCTTGCCCTCCGCTACCCCCCTGCTGCCTACCATGTGCAATGACCATTTCAACAAAATTCTTATATCTAGGACTTTTCTTTCTCACGTGTACCATTTGTTCTGGTTTGTTTGGCCAAGGCTCCAGACACACATATGTACCTTTGTAGGAAGTTGTAATTCGAAGATCTAACGGCACCACGTCATGGGCACTGGTCACATTCACATCGATGCATGGCGGGTACCTACATACATACAGCTGCGGATTAAGGTGGGCGGCAGGCAGGCAGGCACTCCGTCACGAAGTGTATGTCTAGTACGTACTCGCTCAATCGGACCGACCATTGACCGGACACAGCTGGACTCTGGGGAGGATATTCTATTCTACATATCTCTAAGTTGGAGTATCCACCGGCCCGAAAAACAATGGGGGGGCACATAACAGTAATTGGTATTAAAACTCCGTCCTCCATCCCATCCCGTCCCAACCCATTCCACCGCAGCGCCATCAGAATGAATCGAAATCTAGCCACTCCCACCGCCTCATGACCAGCTCATGAAGACTTAATCACCGGTTCCCTCCTGGGCGTAGTATTGATCCTCCCGACCTCCAACACACTCCAGTAAGAATGTTCCTTCCGTTCCCTCCCCTCCTTGGTAATCCCGTCGTCGCGCTCAATGTCGGTTTCATACACGCTGCGCACCAAGATGGGGACCTTGACGATGTAGTCATCCTCCGTGAGCTCGGCACCGGCGGGGAAAATTGGCGGAACGATCTCGAGGATCACAGTGGTCCAGTTTCTACCGCTGTCGTAGATCGTCGACATGAGGCCCGTCTTTTTGCCCTTGCCCTTGGACGCCTTGGGGTTGGCTTTGGCCTCTGGCCCCAGGGCTTCGTCCCAGACGTCGGTGCTGGCGCCGACTTCGAATTCGGGACAGAGGATGTACACTGTTGCTGGGTAACGTCCAGGGGTCTTTTCGGGTGTTGCGAGCGTGATGTTGATGGGGTCGTAGAGCGGATTGGTTACCGCCAGGAGGAATTGGTGTGTTGCGCCGGGCTGCAGGTTGTGGTAGTTTACTTGGTTGTGGTCCAAACGGGAGATGGCGAGTTGGGGAATGTAGGAACTGTTTACCAGTCAGTATCATGCTATATACGATGAAGGAAGAGGACAACTGCGTACCTAGCCACCAGTCGTATCCTATGTCTAATCGAACCGACTTTAGACTCCGGCTTAACGAGGATATGTCTACACGATCGGCACCGCTTCGACCGTTTAGTCCGCAGCAACGCTGCCAGCGGCCGGAGCTCATCCAGAAGCCTTGGTGAATGCGACTGAACAATCCTCTGTGCCTGACTCGTGCACCCGCCGAACCCAGCATCCCGCATCCGCTCGATCAGCTCCGACTCATCGTCCACAATCCGCAGCGAGCCCGCCTCCCGCCACGCAGTCTTATTCCGAGCAGAAGTGCCCTCCCTAGGCCCTCCTCCTCCTCCCATCCCCGCAAAACCGCGTAACCTCCCTGCGCCAGCCCCTCCAGCGTACAACCCAATCAGCCGTGTGAGAGATCCGCCACCAGGATAGTCCTCCGTACTAGCCTGCACCTTCTGCTGATTGTAGAACCCCTTGAGTCGTATGTACTCGGCGTCGTCCGGGTGATCGGGCGGTTGCATCGACGGCGACGGCGGTCGCAGGTACGTTCCACCCGCGCCCATCGGGGAAAGCGGTCTCGAACTCGCCGACAGCATATCTGGCGACGAGAGCGTAGCCGCCGCGGCATTGGCGAGCCGGAGCTTCTGTGCCAGCTGCACGGTGATCGACGTGGGTTTTTCGAAATCGATGCCGATGTCGGCGGAGGACCAGAGGCAGTGGGAACACAGCAGGATAAACGGCCCGGTGCTGTCCTCGCCCGTGGCCGTGACTGACATTGCCGCAGTACATACCGGGCAGGAGAAGCAGTTGCGCGTGCACCTGTCTCACGCACACACACGTGCATCAGCTATCTATCCACGCGTTACGTGTTGGCGGGGGATGGAGGGGCGAGAGAGAGGCCCACCTGTTTCCCTCCGATTTGACGGTGGAGCTCGGCACCTCAAAGAGGCAGCTCGGACAAAAGTAGCATACGATCTCCTCGAGGACGCATCGTGGACATCGGACCTGATTGCAGTCTTCGCAGAAGAGGAGATTTTCGAGTGGGAAGAGGGAGAATGTTGAGCGCGCCGCGCGTGGATTGAAGGCGTCTTCTTCTTCCTCGGCGTAGTCGGCGTCTGCGGCCGACGAGGAGTTGCGGAGTCGTGCCGGCGTACGCTGTCCGACGTTGTCGCTGCAGGGACAGGCGATGAATATTGAGGGGAAGCTTGGAGAGTTCATGGTGGGTTGCTCCTAGGTTGCGGGATGGAAAGGGAGGCATGTAAGCTAATGTCACACATGGGATGCCAAGAACGTCAAAACTGCCCGCATTGTCTCGCACAAACTCGTTCCTGGCCTGTGTGCAGGGTAGGTTTCTTTCGTAGGGGTTTTCTTCTTATTCTTCTTTGAATGTACCCGAGTTATCACGGACAATGTGGGGTTGAGAACAGGGTCCAGGAAGATGTTGAGCTTTGCGTTGTGGGGCGGGGGTACTTCAGCAGCTATCTTGCAACCAATGACCATCTCATCTCTTTCACCCTTTTGTCTATATATAAGAACACAACGAACGCTGGCAAAACAGACAGAGGAACAGGCAGCAGCATCACACCCGTTATTACGCAATAGGTATAAGTCACGCCGATACACAGAACCGTCACCATCCCCCGAGCTCCAACCCACCACAGCCAACCGACCTTCCGACGCGCAATCAATCGAACGGGGTGAGGAAAGCTTCGGCGACGAAACGGGCTCTCGCATTGAGCTGTACGGAACCCACCGGTTAGCCCGACCCATGGTGGGGAGCTTGTCCGAGCTCGGGAGGTAACTCACAAACAGCTTCATCTCGGAGATCTCCTTGTCGACCTCCTCCATGAAGTGGATGATGAAGTCCACCAGCTTGTGCTTCAACATCTGCTCGGTATGAAAGTTGGTGATCAAGAACGAGATGTCGTAACCCTTCAAATTCCCCCATCGTCAGCTAATCGCTCCTCACTCCCCCATCATCATCCCCGTCACCAAGCACTGCCAGCATCACACACCTTAACCGCCTTCCTCCGCAGAATAAAGAAGTTCTCCGCACGTTGCGTCAAGAACCGAGTGAACTTGTGCACAAGGATATTCTCGATCTCGTCGGCCTGCTTGATCTTGATGGAAACACGGATCGAGTTGATCGACGGCTCAATGAGCACGCGCTCATGTTCGTTGCGGGAGACGGTGAGAGGATTCAGCAGCACCTCCGGAGATTTGCCGGCTTCGATCTCGGGCACATTGTGACGTTCCGCTGTTTGCGAGGCGAAGTCGCAGAGCGAGATGGCCGCCGTAAGGGATGACCGAACGCATTTTAGGTACGGACGCAGTGATTGGGACTATATTGTGAAGAAACGTGGATTAATGACGGGCTGGGGGTAAGGAGGAGATGGGGAATGGGCGGATGGGAAGGTGCGTACCATGGTTGCGGGCTGAAGAGATGGTGTTGTCGAGGTCCACCGTGTTGACGACAAGGCGGAGGTGGAGAGCTTGTGGAACGGCTAAGACGCCGGGCGCCAAGACTGTTGCACCGTATCATAGATTATCACTCTGATATCGGAAGTCAGTATCTCCGTCCATCTCAGGCTATGTCGCTCTTTTGTCTTCAACCCGAGCGGTGAACTTTATTTCAAAGGATACAGTTTTATGGTTCATCATGGAATTGGTATTGCTCGATGGGCACTCTCGGTTTGGAGGTCCAAGAACGAGTATCCTATCCTTCCAAGATTGATTTAGAGTAGAGTTTGCATGTGCAAAAAGGAAACGATACTATGGAACAACAGGCAACAACTTTCCATTCCGCTCGAGTGATGAATTGACAACCTCATTTCAATTCCCAATGACGTAATACATACAAGCCCAACTAACGACTTTCTCACCACCGGTGCCTACCGTCTCAATCGCCGCCTCACGACACAATCATGCCGCCCCTCCGCCCACTCTCCTACCTCCCACTCCGGCGTTTCGCTACCGCCTCTCCAGGCCCCGGCACTCCCGCCTTCCAAGTCTTCAACCGCCACACCAAGCTCCTGCAACGCCAGCGCGCCGCCATCTCCCCGCTCTCACGAACAACCGACTACCTGCGCGACCACGTCGCCCGCGATCTCGTCGAGCGCCTACTTGTCCGTCCCATCCTGGGATCCACACAGTGCTGGGGGGGAGGCTAACAGGCTTAGAGGTGATCAACCGTCGCTTCCCACGCATCCTCGACCTCGGCGCGGGGGCCTGCAACATCGGGCGGGCACTTACGCTTCCGGTCGGCGATGGGGAGGGGCAGCCGGGCGAGAAGGTCGGAGACCGGGTGGAGAAATATGTTGCCGGCGAGGTCTCGGAGAAGCTGCTGTACCGCGACGTCGACGCGGACTGGAACCGCAACATCGACGTGGAGCGCGTGGTCATGGATGAGGAGTCGCTGCCGTTCGATGAGGGGAGCTTCGATGCGGTGGTTTCGGCAGGGAGTATGCACTGGATCAATGACCTCCCGCGCGCATTGAGGGAGGTGAATAGAGTGCTGAAACCGGATGCGCCGATTGTTGCGGCGATGTTCGGCGGTGATACGTTGTATGAACTCCGGACGTCGCTGCAGCTCGCCGAGCAGGAGAGGATGGGCGGTGTTAGTCCGCGGGTAAGCCCGCTGGCCGATACGAGGGATATGGGTGGGCTGCTGGATAAGGCGGGATTTAAGCTGCTGACTATTGATGTGGATGATGTGGTCATTGATTTTCCCGACGTGTTTGCGCTTATGCTGGATTTGCAGGCGATGGGGGAGGGGAATGCAGTCCTCGGCAGGAAAGAGGGGCAGGTGTCTCGGGATGTGCTCATGGCTGCTCAGGGGATTTATAAGGCGCTCCATGGGAATGAGGATGGGAGTCTGCCGGCGACGTTCAGGGTCATCTACATGGTTGGTTTGCTCCATATCATCCAGAAGATCTTGCTGCTGACAGTGGACAGATTGGTTGGAAGAAGGGCGAGAACCAGCCGAAGCCGATGGAGAGGGGGAGTGCACAGTTTTCGCTGAAAGATGCCCTGGACAAGGACAAGAACAAAAAATAAATGTCTTTACTTTCGAAATATGGAATTGAAAACTGTACAAATATGCGGGTAAAAAGTAGAGTGGAATACATAACGAATTCTGGTGTCTATCAAGCCGATCACACACAAAACTTGCCCGCTACACACCCGGAACTCCCAATAGCATCCTGATATTGGGAAGGGACTTGAGTGCCCACATGTAAAGGGCAGCCCACTCGAACGTCGCGACGACTAATCCGGTGATCTGGTTGGCAATGTCAGTACAACGAAAGATGACGGGGCATGGGAAATGGAACGCACCTTCTCGGTCCATGTATGGAAGTAAACCCCCGTCATGAGCAACATCCACCACCACATACCGAGCAAGCCCCAAACAGCGCCACTCTCGACACCTCCCCAGAAATCCGTGCTCAAAACCGGCAGAACCTCACTCCACAGAAAGAGACTTGCGTGCGTCAACAGGAAGACATGTCCACTCAGATCATGCCCACCAGTCCACCTTCCGCCCTGGAGTTTGCAAGCCGCCGAAGTCAACAGCATCCCCCCCTTGCTCATCCCGTTATCGTTCGGATCCGCATTCGCCTTGTGGAGCACCTCGCACGCACCACCGGTAATCAAGAACGTCCGGTCCATAAGCGGAGGTCCGAAGAACCACTGGGTGACGCTGATCCACCAGACGGTTGCCAGCACCCATCTCAGGAGCGCCTTCGGCTTGCTCGAAGAGCGTAACCGGGACAGGTGCAGGAGGAACACGGCTGTGGTCCAGAACCACCCGAATTTTACGAAGACGACATTGATCAAGTTGCCTTTGTGACTGAAGTACGACTCGTTGGCGCTGGGCGACGGTGAGAGGAGGTAGAAGGCAGAGGCGAGCGCGAGCGTGGCCGGGTAGATTAGTGCTACTAGGTACTCGTTCGTTGAGGAGTGGATTCCGTGCCCGTAAGCCTGAGGCATCCGGAAAGAGGGCTCGGGCTCAGCATCGTCTTTTTCGCGGGTGAAGCCGTTTGTAGGTGATTTCTCGAAGGGTGATGGTGATGGGTTCATGGCGCATGTATTGTATCGTGATATCATGTATTGGAAGAATGGTATCGTAGGGTTGGAGCAGGACGAGGAGATGGTTTTGAGGTGGTTGGCGAACTGGCGTGGCTTTGGTTTCGTTCTTTGTTGGTGCCAGTCGGAACCGGGCAACTGGGCAGCAGCAGGACTGAGGACCTACGTCAACGCGATGCAGCCACGTGCTAAGAACAAGTAGGATGTGTGTCCGTGTGGCGGGTGTGGCGGTGTCGGCTGAGGCGATGTGGCGGATAACCCTATCCCTGTCGTGCAAACTCCGGATGCCGGGCCCCACCACCGCACAATTTATGCAAGGCTGAACCCATCAACCCCACGCATATCCACGGAAGATCTCCAGTACCCAGTACGAAACGATTGGTGAGCGCTCTCTCTGAAGTCTGGAGGTGCCCGTTCCTATGCTTGAGACGATGGGAAGGTGGGTCGGCAAGATTGCCGGTGTGCTGTGATAGGGGAGTTGTCGCAGCTTAAGGCTTGCCAATCACTGTGAAGCCAGTGAAAGCGGCGGAAATGGGGGCTCACGGGATCGAATTACTTCTCTCGGGCTTTGGAGTAACCTCTGGGTCTTTCAGGACAAACGCGAGCAGCCCTTCAATATTCGCACAGTTCTTGCAGCTCTTGTAGACTGCCCAGGGAGCTCAGCAGCTCTTGCGCGTCCAAATTCATGCAGCTTGCTTGCCTGCACGGCCATACCCGCAACACTGACCACTGGCGCTTCTATCTTAGCTGGGAACAATGACTTCGCTCCTCTGGACAGCGTCCGCTCAGTCCGCCAGTCTCTGGTACGGGATCGTTTGGCCATAGCCGGATACAAGGCCCACTATGCAACCGTCGGACGGCATCTACGTGTTGGTACTACATACTACTCCTACTGCTATTAGTATTGAGGACACAACTAAGCCGTGGGCTGAAGACCATTTCTCTGCAGTAAATACGGAGCATCGCCATTGCTTGCCCCTGCTCGAAATTCCAGAATCGATATACACATGGATATCTACGCGTGTCATGCTCCGACATCCAGCAACGCCGAGTAGCGTGCCCACTTCACTCTGTGCGACGCCAATCCAACACCCACATCATGGCAAACGATGCATATCGGGAGAGCAGAAACAGAAGCGGCGTGGGATTTTACCCTCATCCGGAGAGTAATACCTACAAAGTACTTCCTGCATGTGCGACGTTTTCTTCAGCGTTTTCTTCAGCGCTCTTCACCCCGCCTCGCCTCCTAAAAGTCCGTGTTCGTCAGTTTCATCTTCCATTTTAATAGTGCGCGCCGTGCCTCGCCTCTGAAACAAGCGCGGTCCAATTGCCTAGGCCTACGTCAATTGCAATCTCCTCCTGTCTTCTTCCTGCTTCCCGAGTCCCACAGCCCAGTCAGCGAATCTCATCTCCCTACAATACCACCGTCGTCCCCCTCGAACTCGACATCTCGACATTTCGACGATTCCGGTCACCACCTGAGCTCCTATGGCGTTATCTCACTCTCTAGTACGGCACCTCCGGCCCTTGGCCAACTCTACGAGGATCCTACGCTCCACTACGAATGGCAGCAACGTTCTCGGAAACCAATCCTCGCGACGTACAGCGCCGATAGCGCTCGTCCTCCAATCACGATGGCAATCCGGGCCTCCGCAGCCGCCGTCGGCTGGCGGTGCGAGCGACTATCAATACGGTCCCGCAAACGATCTACAGCCGCAACCCCACACACAGCACAAGGGGGATGAAGACCACGGCAGCCCCCGAGGGAACGCAACAGGTGAAGCCGGAGAAGGGGGAGGCGACGGTAAAGGCGCAGGAACTCACAGCAACACCGCAGGCACGGCTTGGAAGATGTTCGAATCGGCGGCTACTACTGCTGCGTCGCTTTCGATTCTCGGGTATGCGTGCTTGGGGAAACGATGAGACGGGGGGATACTAACGTTGCGCCGTAGACTCGCGGGATACGGATACCACAAATACTACAAGCACCTCGTGCTTCAGAAGATCGACAATGCTTTCAATCAAGGCGATCCCGCGCTGAACCTCGCCCGAGCAGGCCACAACGACCCATGGTACAATTCCGAACCTTTAAATAATTCAAGCGATGGCGGCGGTAGCAGAATAGAAGAGGCGGAAGAAGCAGAAGAGGACGATGGTGGTTGTTACAGCTTTGTCCCGTAGTTTCCCCAAAACTCCCCGTTACCTGACTATCCCTCCATGTATTATTATTCGATGAGGCGTACCCTCATTTTCCCCGGAGGAGAGATTGTCGCGTTCCGTGCTTCCTTCTCTTTTTCTGCGGATTGACGGAAATGGCTGCTGATGACTCGAACTGTCCAGGGTCGAGCTGAAGCAACAGGCGAGGCTGAACGATATCATCGATGGGAATGATCACGGCCATTACTATCTACTCATTGGAGAGAAGGCTGGTTCTCAGTAGTGTTGTTGTGCGATAGTAGCTGAAGCTGACCGGTTTCAGGGAACGGGCAAAACCTCAATGCTTTTAAGGTATTTCTCGGAACCTGGCGTGGGACAGGAAGTAACTGAGCTGACGTGGATCGTTTTAGCGCCATGCATCGCACCCAAGGAGAAGCGTGTTCGATGATGGAGGCACATGCCGACCCGGAGATCTTCCGGCTGCGACTTGGGAAAGCATTGGACTTCGAGTTCCATGAGGATTACATTGGATCCCTCTTCTCTATCCGAGGCCCACGTGAAACCACCGCTTTGCTGGACATCGAACGAGCCTTCAACAAGCTGGAGAAGGTTGCATTGATGCGTCGGAAGAAGACCGGAAAGCCGCTGGTTATGATCATCAACGGGATGCACATGATCCACGACGACGAGGTCGGCAGGGATCTCTTGGAACTGCTGCAACAACGGGCCGAGGGGTGGGCTGCTGCGGGACTCGTTACTATGGTTTTCAACAGCGATGACTACTGGTAAGAGAACTAGGACGAGTCCGAGGCTGACAGCAGGGGCTAAATGTGTGGGACAGGGTCTATGAGCGGATGAAGCAATATGGCTCGAGGATGGAACTGATCGCAGTTCGTGATCTATCCAAGCAGCAGGCCATTAAAGCACTAAAAGTGCTCAGGCGCAAGACCAGATTCGCCCTTCCCGAGGATGAGCAGCTCTTCAGTCAAGTGTACGATCTTGTCGGAGGCAGATTGGCATTTCTCACTAAGGTGGCGAAATCCGAGAACATGCTCAGAAAATGCCATGCCATTTGCCAGGCCGAGAAGACATGGTTCCTCGTTCGTTTGCCCACCCTCCCACGGCAGAGACGCTGGAGTAGCTGACATACGTAGAGCCAATGTTGGATCCTAGGTATGGAAATGGATGACGATGTCATGAACCAGCAGAAGTATGCGTCTTCGGCCATGCTGCTAGTCAAAGCCCTCGTCGATAAAGAAAACGAAGAGGGTGCTAAAAGCTCAGACGGTAAATTCGCCGAAAAGCTACCATCGATCCCAATGCACGAAGCAAGACAGATCATGACACGTGCCGATTTCGTACAGCAGTATGACCACCACAACATCTTCACGATCGATTCCAAAGCCATGGTCCGAGCCGACAGTGTTCCGATGATGCACGCTTTCCGTGACATCGTCAATGAGAACGTTGACGACAAGTCGTTCGCGGTATTTCTGGAAGAGACCATGGAGAGGATCAGCGATATCGAGAGCTTGGGGCGAACTCGCGAGGTCACCCTTAAGGACCTGTGGAACGGTGGAAAGTACAACTTTACTGTCAAGGACTCCAAGGGCCGGACCGACAAGACCCTCACTTTTGACGTCTCGAGGGGCTTCAAGGGAATTCACGGTGACGAAACCGAGGGCGATGATGATGATGATGAGGAAGGTAATACCAAGAAGTAAACATGAAGTCCAGAACCGGCCTTCCGAGGAGCGTATCAACGACATCGTTAGAGCGGTACTTTCGATCAACATGAGCGGTATACATATCCGCAACATTCAGCACATACATCCGGGAGGTTCGTTTCGCACTTTAAGCATCAACATTCGACACGGCGGCAAGGTTTCATTCACATCAATTATCGAGGAAGTCGTTTGCGAGCGGGGAGCAGAGTAAACCGGGGCTTTCGCTTTCGCTTGTCAGCCCCGCAACCTACTAGCAGGGCGGGTTTTTTCTTCTTGTTTCGTTCGTTTTTACATTCCCGCCAACGGCAAATACTTGCATGCCGTTCATTCATTCATTTAATTTCATTTCATCTTTCTTTCTTCTGCACATAGAAATACCATAGGGTGGAGGGGAGTTATTGGTTTCAGTAACTTGAACAGATGGGGGCTGTTACTGTATATACATTGTAGAGGTTGATATATCTATGTAGGTACCTATCTGTGTGGCCTTGTGATCTGTGGAGCGGATATCCACAAAGCTGATCGAACTCATTGGCGATCGTCGAGCGACTGCCAAATCAAGCACTGATACCCGTAGCATAGCAGTGGCGGGTTTTCTCGGTGCCGAGCCCTTGTGTGCTCTACCGTATGTACCGCCGGTCAGGTTCAGTCCCACCGCGCCGTGCACTGGCTATTTCGGATCCGTGCTGAATGGCCGCTTGCTTGGTCTCCGTCTTCTTGGTCTCCGTCTTCTTGGTCTCCATCTACTTCTCGCTCTAGTTCTAGCCACCGGTGCGCTGGTCGGAGAGACGGAGAAAAAGTTTCATGATAGTCGGTATGGTCGGTATGGCGGGGTTGTGGAATAAATTGTTTTCTCGGTTAGCCGGGATTTCCTGCTGCTGCAGAAGCAAGTACCACCACCAAACTCGGCTTACTCTTCAGACGACTCCCAAAAGTTTTTTTCTTCCCTCCCCCACAAATCTACACCTCTTCGTCTCTCACGAAACCTCACCTCTCTGCCAGTTCCACCTCCCCCCACGAACTATTACGAAAAAGCACTTCACTGTGCTGTTTCTTGTTTCCTTTTCTCCTCGCTCTGACCAAATAGACTCTTGGTGACCGCCACTACCTCTCCTCCGGGTTGTACACCTTATTTCCCAAAAACACCTTTCCCACAAACACCACAGAGCCGGCACTCTTCCGCACATCATGGCCGACCAACAGGAACCTAACAATGTCGGTAAGTTATATGAGTGCTGGTGTGCTTTCAGTTATTGGTGACTGCGGGTGTATACTTGTGGTGGGGTGTGCAGAGTAGTGCCGTTTGTGCGATGCTTTGGTATGGGAGAATTGGTTCTAATTTGGACAACTGAACACAGAACTCGCGGCTGAGGCTGTCAATGCGAGTCAAAATGAAGAAGTTGCACCGGAACCCCCGGTCCAGGACTGTGAGTGCAATTTGGAGATCTCGATTGACGACCCTCTCTTCCACGGCATTGCGGGGTAGTGGGGGGAAAAGCGACTGGGCTAACCCATGATATCATCGTCTTAGTATTCCAATTGGCCGTCAAGCTACCTCATGCTCCTCATCAGATCCAGATTATGGTGCGAGCCATCCAATCTCATGTCCCAAAGCGACCTGCGGGCAACGGGCCGAAACTGACATTGCATCCAATTCGTAGGTGTCTACCCAAGAACAGGTGCAAGATATCCGCCAGTCGGTCATCGAGCTCCCCGGCACCTACCAATACTCTTGCTTCCACCTGGAACACGACGGGGTGCGAATCAATGACTACGTCGAACTTTCGGAGGTGCCCGGAATCGCGCCGAACTCCGAGCTTGTCCTGGTCGAGGACCCGTACACAGAGAAGGAGGCTAGAATACATCTTCTCCGGACACGAGAGTTGATTGGCGCTGCGTCGGCTCGTATTGACACCGCCGGCGGAATTGCTGCGGGAATGGCGCTCTTTGACGGCGTCGATACTGTCTGCGAAAACACCTCTCACCCATTAAGCAACTATGATTTCAATGCCCCTGCGTCGCTGGACCAGTTCCTGCCCCCTACATCGAAAACAACGGCCCCCAAGTGCGTGAGGGGTATCTGCCTCTCGCCATGGAACCCCCCTCCATACTACCTCAGACAGAAGGGGCACTTGATTTACATCCAGTGCGCTACGCTGGAGGGAGAGCAGGTTCACATCACTTCGCACGTTTCCGGATTCTATGTCAACAACTCGACTGGCCAGAAGTTTGACCCGACACCACGAACCAAACCCAAGACCATGCAGGCACACTCTCTGGTGACCCTTCTTGGCATGATAAGCCCATCGTTCGAGAAGGAGTTCCAGGCCCTGCAGGAGTTCAATTCCACCAGAGATCCTCTGATCACCTTCGGACCCACTAATGCCATTCCCGCGTCTCCATGGTTGGTTCCCGGCGCAGATGCTCAGCACAAGGCACACTCTGCCGACCTGGCCCGTCCGCAAGAGCAATACTTGATCGCAGGCGCCGAGGGTGTTGACTCTCTCCGCGACTTCAACGAGGAGTTCCAGTCCACTAGGGAGTTGCCAAGGGACTCTGTCCAGGAGCGCGTTTTCCGTGAGCGGTTGTTGTCCAAGCTTTTCGCCGACTACACCGAAGCCGCTGTTCGTGGTGCCGTCCTGATCGCCAAGGGCGAGATCGCTCCCCTGAACCCTACCGAGGGCCGCGATGCTCAGATCTACGTGTACAACAACATCTTTTTCTCACACGGTGCCGATGGTGTTGGTACGTTCACCAGCGACGGTGGTGATGAGGCTGCCCGTGTAGCTACTGGAAAGGACGTCATGGGTGTCAAGGCTGTCAACTCTCTTGACATTCCCGGCCTCCAGACCCCCGGAACCGTGGTTGTGGACTACCTCGGACGTCGTTTGGTCGCGCAGAGCATTGTCCCCGGCATCTTCCGCCAGCGTGAGGAAGGCCAGAGCCAGATTGACTACGGTGGAGTTGAGGGCAAGGACATTGTCGCCACGAACGAGGAGTTCGTGCCGCTCTTTGACAAGATGAGCAAGGCCATGCGCGTGAAGCCCCACTCCGTCTGGGACAAGGAGGGCAAGAAGCACGACCTTGTCGCCTCGGTTGAGACCAAGGGTCTGCTGGGAACTGATGGCCGGAAATACGTTCTCGACTTGTACCGTATCACGCCTTTGGATATCGATTTCATTGAGAAGCACTGGAAGGGCGTCGATGACCCAACCGGCTACCCTCATAAGATGGCTGTCCTCAGACAAGAGCTTGTCGAAGCTTTCTGGAAGCTGAAGATGAGGGAGTACGTTAGTGCCCAGGTCAAGGCTCGCCAGGAGGCTAGAGACCAGGCGGACAAGGAGAAGGCTGAGGTTAAGGAGGGTGAGACTAAGGAGGGTGAGGCCAAGGAGGGTGAGGCCAAGGAGGGTGAGGCCAAGGAGGGTGAGGCTAAGGAGGGCGAGACTGCTGAGGTGGGTCATTCTTCTTTTCGGGAAATGGACAACGCTGACGATGCTGTGAAGAAGATCGAAGATAATGAGGAGGATAAGAAAGCGGAGACTCAGGACGACCGCATTGACATCTCTGGATTCGACTTCGCTCTCAACGCAGATGTGTGCAGCGGCCAGGAACCTCAGACTGAGGAGGAGAAGGCACAGTGGGCGGCTGACGAGAAAGATGTCCAAGATGCATGTGCTTTCTTGGTTGAGAAGTGCATCCCTGGCTTGGTAAGTCATGAAACTTCTAGGAGTTCTTGGTGATTTATCGCTGACTTTTCGCAGATTGAGGACCTCAAGGAGGGCGACGTTGGATCCCCAATGGACGGTCACTCCCTCACTCGTCTCATGCACAAGCGTGGTATCAACATCCGCTACCTCGGATCGCTCGCCACTCTCGCCATCGAGCAGGGCTCCAAGCTTGCTTCTGTCAAGATTTTGGCTGTCCAGGAGATGATCGCCCGTGCTGCTAAGCACATTCTTAACGCTCTCCTCCGTGGACTTCCCGGCCCTTTGGCCGCGTACGCTATCTCACACTTCCTCAACTGCTTCCTCGGTGCTACCGTCAACCCCAGCCCCCAGGTCGTCAAAGACGAGGCTCTGTGGAAGCTTTACCACGACGCCGACTTTAGCTTTGAGAGTCTGACCATTGAGAGTCTTCGGGCCCAGATCCAGAAGGAGGTGCAACGTCGCTTCCGCTACGAGCTTGAGGAGAACTGGGAAGCCAGTATTAAACACCTCCAGATGCTCCGTGAGATTGCTCTAAAGATTGGTCTTCAGCTCCAGATCAAGGACTATGAGTTTGGTCCGGCTAAGCTCGAGACTTCCAAGGTCAACAACGATGCTCCCGCTCCCGCTACCAATGGCAACGGAAAGGGTAAGAACAAGAAGAAGGGTTCTGTACCTAGTGGAGCCTCGAGCCCGGTCTACAAGGGACCCACCACGACGTTTTCTCCCGAGGACATCATGAACATTGTTCCCCTTGTCAAGGATTCTTCTTCCAAGAGCCAGTTGGCCGAGGAGGCTCTTGAAGCTGGTCGTATTTCGATCATCCAGGACCAGAAGGAGCTCGGACAGGAACTTCTGCTTGAATCTCTGTCTCTGCATGAGCAGATCTACGGTGTGCTCCACCCCGAGGTTGCCCGCGTCTACAACACCCTCTCTATGCTGTACTACCAGCTCGACGAGAAGGCTGCTGCCGTCGAACTCGCTCGCAAGGCTGTCATCGTCTCGGAGCGAACCCTCGGTGTCGATTCGACTGAAACCATTCTCAACTACCTCAACCTTGGCTTGTTCGAGCATGCCAACGGTGATACCAAGGCTGCCTTGGCGTACATCAAGCACGCCTTCGGCTTTTGGAGAGTCATTTACGGTGACGGCCACCCAGACTCGGTCACCACCATGAACAACACCGCTGTAATGCTGCAGGCCCTGAAGCACTACACCGACTCCCGCAAATGGTTCGAAGCCTCCCTCGCCGTCTGCGAGGACATCTTCGGCAAGACCTCTGCCAACGCCGCCACCCTCTCCTTCCAGCTCGCCCAAGCCCTCGCTCTTGACAACGACTCTAAGGGCTCCGTTAACCGCATGCGCGATGCTTACAACATCTTCCTTGCCGAGCTCGGCCCCAATGATCGCAACACCAAGGAGGCTGAGAACTGGCTTGAGCAGTTGACACAGAACGCCGTCGCCCTCGCCAAGCAGGCCAAGGAAACCGCTGCCCGCAGAAGACTCATGAAGCCCCGCGTCACCATGTCTGTGAAACCTCAGTCGCAGGTTGGTCAAGGCACTGTCTCCTCCACCGGCCGCCTCGCCGATTCGGCTACTACTGGATCCGGCATGGGTGGAATGGACAGTCGCAGCATCGACGAGCTGCTCAAGTACATCGAGGGTGCCGAGACCCAGGGAAAGCCCAAGAGGATCACTGGAAAGGCTAACCCCAAGCGACGTGGCGCTTCATCGAGGAAGTAAATAGTCTGAGAGCTCGTCAGAAGTTCCATTTATCACGCCGTGAATATTGTATATTTCCTGTTTTCTCTTTTTCTAAGTATTTCTGGTTAGGCGTCTAAAAGAAACTGTGTATAGCCTGATGGATGGATTGGTTGGGACGGGTGGGGACGGGTGGTGGGGCATGTACATTAGGGACGGATATGAACGGGTTTCTGGATACCTTAAAAAGCTTTTCGGAGGGTGCTGGGGGGAATGGGGGTGGTGGGGGTGGGGGTGGGGGTGGGGCTGATGGCGTGTAATTGGGGTTGGGTTATCTTTTTGGAATGGGGGTTTTTTTTTGTAAGTTCTTTCGATTTGTTTATTTCCGCATGTATTTCTAGATTTCTTTTTTTTTGTGGGTTTGCTTGCTTGCTTGGGTTGTATGTGGGTGGGCCAGCTGGGGAGTGGGTTGATGATGGAGATTGGAGATTGGACTCTGGAGAAGAATGTATAACTCTACTCACTTATGGACGCGTGCTTGCTGCGGATAAGGATGAAAGCTCAAAGTGTCACGTACCTATTGCCCTTCCAGATAGAGCCGTAGTCGGCCGGTCTGCGGGCTTAGAAGTTGGGAGGTGCTGTGGGGCGGCAGAAGGAATAGCTATCATACTATCCTCCAGAGCACCCGTTGATGTCCCGACTCCTGGACTACTTGTAAGATTTCCGGACATATGTACTCGCTGTCTATTGCGCGGCGGAAACGAAGCTTGGGGTTTCGGCCTGCGCGGATATTCCATCTCACCAAGGTGCCTGTGGTGGTTGTAGCTCGCTAAACCTGCCGGACGACGGGCGGAGGGTGGGTGCGACGGGTGATAGTATGTGATCGCCGGACAGCACCCACAAGGCATTTTGGTCTCAACCCCACCAGGCAACGGTTCACTCTACATGTGACTCCGGCCCTTGTATTCAGGCTGTGTATTCAGGCTTGCGATGTTTCCATGTTCTCAACACTCTTCATCCCTGCCGAAGCGCGGCGACGGCACGTAGTACACAGCATAGTGTCACGTTGGCAACTCGCCAGGCGGAGTATACCCCTCCTTCTTGACATCGAGTTATTATCCGTTGCCTTCCTTCAATAACGTCTCGACGACTGTTGCATTTGCGATTTGATACTTGCGAGAGCTCGAAATCTATGGCATCCATCTGGAACTGGTTACAGGCACCGGCCCAAGAGCCACGGTGGACTCCAGTTCGAACACTCCGGATTTGCTCTATCCCATCGCTTGTTACGGGAGAAGAGTTCAGGGCCTACCTGACGGAACTACTCGGATACGCCGATTTCCTTCTCTCCTTCGTCCCTTCAAAAGACGGCATAGTAGCAACTGTTACTCTCGTGAACGGGGAGCCGGCAACTCTTTCAAAATGTTCCACTGGCAAAAGGGTGTACCTGCCATACCGGGAAACAGTAGTCGGTCTCACAGTTGACTGACTTTCTCGGAATGACGCCTTTATACAGCGCGGAAGAGCCGGAAGTAGAGTAGCGGTGCCCACCATCCTTACTACCTACGTTGATTCAGAAGGGCTGATGGACTTCCAGTATTGTCGCTATCACAGGCCTCGCTGGCCACGCATATGGCTCCTGGAAGGCGCGGGACCATCCGTGGATGTTGTTACGGGACTTCCTGCCGACAGATTTGCAACAAAACGGTCACAAAGTCAGAATTCTCACCTTTGGCTACAACTCAGCCCTGCTTGAGAGCACGACCACATCTTCGATCCAACACTTTGCGAGAAAGCTTTTTGACAGTCTGAAAAGGGAACGCACTGGCGAGAATGTAAGCGGGCCGGGGGCAGACGGGGGGGCGAACTTCGTTTGACAGATATCATTAGGAACGGCACCGTCCAATCATCTTCATAGGCCATAGCCTCGGTGGCTTGATCATCAAGCAGGTAGGCAACGTTGCGCTTCCCGTAACATGTATTCAAGCTCATCTTTGCAGGCACTCGCAGATGCATCGCAGAAAAATGAACAGTACTACGAGGACGATGCAGTGATTCTATCCTCGTGTACGGGCCTCTTTTTTTTCGGCGTTCCCAACCGGATACTCAATGTCGAAAACTTGAGGGTTTTGGTGAAGGACCAGAAGAATGAACACTTCATCAACGACCTGAGGGAAGGCTCGGAATTCCTATGGCAGTCCTACCAACGATTCACACAATGCGTTGAGCTTAAGGGTTGCCAGGTCACGTCGTACGATGAACTCAGAGACACCCAGTCTGTGGTCATTGACGCCCGCACCGGGCTCTGGAAAAGAAGTGGCGAGATGATTCGGATCGTGACACGAGAATCCGCAACATACTCTCTTCCCACAGACCCCTTACACAAGCAGTTGGAATTGATGCCGACCATTCAAACATGGTGAAATTCACCGACAGCCAGGACGATCGCTATCTCCAAGTATTGGGGAGACTGTCACAGTCTATTGGGAGCGCTTCGATCATTATCGAAGCCCGCATACATGAAGGTACGTAGACTTTCATCACGCGGTAGATTGGTCGCGGATCAGCGGGGGACGGTGCGAAAAACTTCGGGAATGATTGAGATGGAGTAAAGGGTAGGAATGAGAGGGGTGAGGGGTGACGGTAATGGATGGGCCGACACAAGGAGAACTAGCATTAAGTATTCTCGTACCGGCGCTGACGATCTTCTAGTGATAAAGCCCGTGGTCATGGTGCCCTCGAGTATGAATCCGGATTTCGTTGGGAGAGAGGAGATATTCCGAAAACTTGAATCGCTGCGGCCTCCCAAAGGTGGAAAGCAATTACGGCGGGCCGCACTGTATGGACTTGGAGGAATAGGGTAAGGTCTTAGCCCACGAGACACGGATCCCCAATGGACGTGGATTTTCAGTGAGCATCCAGACATGACTGCCCATGGTACTACACTGCTGCTGAACGTCCGCGTCCACTGGGTGACAGATATCTTGTCACATTTGTTTTTGAGTAGATTTACTAACTCGACTAGGAAAACTTCGATAGCGATTGGGTTTTGTTACCGAAGACACAAAGCTCATCCGCAAGCTCACACCTTCTGGCTACACGCCGATTCGCACGAAACCTTCAATGACAGCTATCTGGAGTTGAGGCGCAGAGCCAAGCTCTTGCGTGACGACGACCCGGACGAAAAACGGCCGTTGGAGCGCGTGGAGGAATGGCTGGAGAGTTCGGCCAGCGGCGACTGGACGATTATTATCGATAATTTTGACGAGGCCGACTCATACCTCGCGAAACACCTTCCACTACAGGGCGGGGTGATCTTGTATGCAACACGCGACCGGAGGCTCATCGGGAATGCTCAATACGTGCCGTCCGGCGCTGGAGTCAATACTGATGCTATGAGCGACAAGGAAGCATTGGAGATGTTTACAAAGGTTTTGGCTGCCGATGCATCTGCCGCCCTGATGGATACCGAAGATGCCCATGAACTGCTGGGTCGGCTGGAGAGACTGCCCCTAGCAATAGCTCAAGCAGCAGCATTTACAAAGGAAACTGGGGTTGCGATCTTGGAGTATCTCGAGGCCTTCAGCAAGTGTGACAGCGAGTAGCGGTTGCTCTTGGGTGACGAATGGTCAGTGGTACAGGAAGGCGGCAAGCGAAGCGCGGCAGTGACTACCTGGAAACTCACCGTCAACAAAATCCAGGAGAAGAACCCTGCTTCTGTGCAGCTGCTAGAGGTCATGAGCTTCCTCAGCCCAGATGACATACCAAAGGAATTCCTAAAAGGTGTGCCATTCCTCAGCAAAAGCGACGCACTCTTCCACACGACTCTTGCACCTCTTCTGAGCTTTCCCATGATCTATCGGCTCGAATCGTCAAATTGTCGCCTGCATCGCCTCGTCGGGTTATGCGTCCGGACAGGTGTGCATTCGGAAGACCCAGGCTTTCAACGTAGGAATGTGCTCCAGGAGACAGTCCTTCCGTTGCTAAACAATCGTTTCCCGAAATACGACATTCGTGCGAATCACCGTGGGTGTATGTCCCTAGTACCGCATGCAGTCGCCGCACTAGGGCACATCACCGGTGACTCTCAATCTATTGAGGCCGTGCTTCTTCTGCAGGAGAACCTGGGGTTAATTCTGGATGAAAGTGGGGACACCACAGGCGCCCAGATGTGATACCAGCGGGCACTTGATGGCCGTGAGAAGTCCTTCGGAAAAGACCACCCTGTCACTTTCGATACCGTGCACAACATGGCCAATACTTTTCGGCAGCAAGGGGATTATGACAAGGCATTGATGTGGTACCAGTGGGCATTAGACGGATATGAGAAGTTCCTCGGAAAAAGTCACCCAAGTAGCCTCGGTACCGTCTACAGCATGGCCGTGGTGTATAAAAACCAAGGGTATTATGACAAGGCATTGATGTGGTACCAGTGGGCACTTGATGGCCGTGAGAAGATCCTCAGAAAAGACCACCCCGACATTCTCTATACCGTCCAGAGCATGGCCAACACTTTTCAGCAGCAAGGGAATTATAACAAGGCCTTGGTATGGTACCAGCGGGCACTGAACGGATTTGAGAAGACCCTCGGAAATGACCACCCCAACACTCTCCAAACAATCTACAACATTGCCCTAGTTTTTAAAAACCAAGGGAACTATGACGAGGCCTTGGTGTGGTACCAGCGGGCACTGGACGGATTTGAGAAGACCCTCGGAAAAGGCCACCCAAACACTTTCCAAACCATTTACAGCATGGCTGTAGTGTTTCAAACCCAAGGGCACCACGACAAGGTCTTGTTATAGTACCAGCGGGCGCTTGATGGCCGTCGAAGCTTACTCGCCGACAAGATCGATGAGCGATTGACGCCGAGCGACATATGAAATCCCGTGGACCTGAGTTCACCCGAGTTGATGTCGTGTAAGTCCTCGTCCTAAGACAGACGCTTGGATGTGGGAAAGATCTTCTAACGGTACTCCTTTCAGTTTTCGGATTCTCGGCTTTTCTTTACGAACTTTTGCACTTGTGGCTTTGGCTTTGATGTTGCAGCGGAAATCGGCGCATTATAGAGGACCGTCGCAAGCCCTGGGGATGGTATGAGGCGGCGGTGGCGGGTGTGGAAACGGGGTGAGATAAGCAAAACGGCGGCGGCGGCGGGGGGGTGGATAGCTCGTGGCCTCGAAAGTGTATGGATAGGCGGGGGATGCTCGGAGCGGTGGCATGTTATTAATGAAGTTATTGCTTGCTTACTCCTTTTATGAAACATGAACCATGCGAGCCCCATCAGTTTTCCCATGGGCGATAGGAACCGCCGCGCCTTCCTCCCATCAGGCGGATTACGTACCGGCCTCTTAAGGATCAGGTCGACCCCATGGAGAAACCTGCTGGCCCACGACGAGGCCGGTAGGCGCTATTTGTTGTTGCCCGATTACCCACTTCTGATATACATACTATTTAGAATGGCTAGAGCGAATATGTTTAATGGCTACCCTGCTCCAGCGCCAAACGCGGATACAGGACCGCTGCACAACCGCCACCATTCCGGCTTGACATTGGGCACTACTGATAGCTATCCGGGTGAGAGGAATTTAGAACACCTCCAATTTCTCTTGTCCTCCTTGAGTAAGCAATCACACTTTCCGCTACGCACCCTGCCGGCCCTACCGCCATCCTTTATGGCACCAGCCCAGTCTTCGGTGTAACTGGTAGATAGATGGCCTACTCTAATGTAGCCGATGTGCGCACGCTGCTGAGACGCAGGACGGGAGCTACAGTGAATCTATGGTACTTGCGCCACTGTTCTGGACAAGCCCACTATGAATCTATGGAGGCTTTTCTTTCCTCAATTTTCTTTCTGTTATATGGGCAAACGAGTTACAACTTACCTACGCGCGAAGATAATCGTCGAGAGAGACGGGACCACACTTGATTGTGGATGGTATTCGAATGCAGTTCGGCTTTGATGGGCTTTGGCCGCGCCCTCGTTTCGTGGGTTGTTCGGCGTTAACGGTCGTCAATGAGACGCCGGCCAGCAAGCCACCGATGCTCATACGGTTTCACGTTACATACTCTACTGTGTTAACTCAATCGGATTGCATCCAGCTGACTGAATTCGTATCAAGAACTTCGCCAGGGCCCAGGACAACTGTGCGCGCTGATTGCGGCGTAAATACCCAGACCGAACGCTTTGAAACAGGTAAACAAGCTGCCCTCGAAACGAGAACTAACACTAATCATTTGACATCTATCTGTAGATTCTTTATTGGCGAAGTTTCGTGTGTATGGCTGCAGAGTCGTGCAACTTGCCTCCCTCACCACCTCTCCATGATTCCGTGCATGACAGCAATTCCACCGCTCACTGGATTCCACAGCGAGACTCACAGCGCATACAGACTCCTTCTCATAGGTTGAAATCTCAGCCGCCTGCAACTCCTCCTGCGGTGCAACAGACGACGAGAACAAAAGCCACAACTGCCCCGTGGCCAACACCAGCAGCCAAACCTCCAGAACCCAAGTAATCGACCTTGATTTATCCACCCTTTTGAAGCCATTCCAGCACGCCTACTACGAGAGTCACGATGAGGAAGTTCTTTCTATATTTTCGACGTACGAGACGTAGCCAGCGGGCGGTTTCGTCAATCGGAGAGGATCGGCCACGGCCCCCCGCGTCGAATCATCCCCTATCGTCTCCAGCAATTATAGCGATTACCCCAACAGAAATACCGCAAGCTCTGCCGGGTACTTCTCCTCCACCTCCAGAGCCTGTTATGTCGGATGTTGCTCCTCCGCCTCCAGCTGAGCCGGTTCTGCCGGATGCTTCTCCGCCATCTCCAGAGCAGGCGGTTTTTCGTGTGTCCTCCGCGGGGGGATCCGCAGCCGTGATCCCACCCCCTGATCTCCGGATCTCGTAAGCCACATTTTTCCTTACGACGCCATTGCTAGTGAGGCTAATTGCGAGTGCATCAGAGCCGACTGGAAAGCTGCATTCTTCATCGCTAAAAAGAAGCTATCCGAAGACGAATGGAAACAGATCAATCCCGAGTCATCGCCCAGCCATATCGTGGATTCTCCGATGAAGGCCGCAGAAGATGCGAGACAGAAAATGAAGGAAAAACAATGGACCTATACCGATAGCAGAGGGAAGAAAGTCGTCGTACGAGACAAAGTCGAGAGGATCTTAACAAGTATCGAGACGTATGGAAAAGTTGTCGATACGGCGATCCAGAGTAATCCGGAAATATGGTCAGTCTGACTACCAGCTGCTTGTCATGTAAAAAAAAAAATCTGACAGAAAATAAAATAGTGCGCTGGTGTGGGGAGCTGCTCGCTTGATTCTTCAGGTTCGTCTTATACCCGGTATCGTGCTAGCTGTACTACATGTATTCCAACTGATAGAAAATAGGTTGCTCTCAATCACTTTCAGGCATTGGAGAGCTTGGAAAAAGCAATGGGGATTATCCTCCTAAAGATGGCGGATTGCGAGTTCTACGCAAAAATCTATGTCGAGTCCTTGCGGCAGACTACACTCAACTCCGACCAAAACAGTGCTGCGTTTCAGAAAAAAGTCGAGTCTGCTCTACCTGAGTTTTACTCCGCGGTGCTGGTATTTTCTGTCAAGGCAAAGGCGTATTTCCTTCCGATGGGCTCCGGTGAGTTTAATTTCCAAGACAAACGGTAGCAAGGACTTACATGGTGATTTTTATCGCGCACTTCAGCAAAGTTCACGAGCCCGTTGAAGCCGTTTTCAGTCTACTTTGCGGCCTTTGTCGAGGATATAGATAAGAGCGAGCGAACGGTTCGAGATTGCGCAGATATGGCAACGATGGAAAAGATCAAAGGTATAATTACTACTTGGTTATCCTCCGTCTTTCTATCCATCACGATCCGAATCGACGTTGGAAACATCGACTTGCTGGCTTCTAACAAACTTCAATAGGCAACTCCGAGGATCTTAAAAAGATGCAAAAGCTTTTGAGCGAGCTGAAGACCCAGGTTGCTCCCTTGGAACGGATAAACGGTGGGTTCTCATTTTCAAATTTACACACTCGATATCTTGTGTGAACATGCGTGCGAAACCGTGATTTTCGCATTGGGTTCTTTTGTGCATCTAGCTGACGCTTTTCCGCACGTCAACTGGTGTTGGTTCTGCCCTATGATCACGGCATGCTGATTGCATATGGTGCCTTTCATAGACATACACGAAGGTGTAAGCAAGCTCGTCCAACACCGCGAGACTGAGATAGACGGTACGTACGACCTGTCCCGATGTTATTTACCCTAAGTTCGCCGAACAAAAACCAATGATTCCCAGAAACTATGGCACGGGACCTTCGCAAATTTCGGCTCTGGATCGCGGGCGCGGATCCTGAACCGGAGTTCCGGAAAATCGCGGAATGTCGACAAGAAGGGACTTGTACCTGGATTTTGCAAAGGAAAGAGTACATTGACTGGCTGGAGGCTGCGGAGGTACGGCACCTTTTGATAAAGGGAAAACCAGGTATGTGCGCCTGTAACTCGGCGACGAATTAACCGGATAGATCCGCTGATGCTACTGAAGGCGCTGGGAAATCGGTTCTCTCAACTTCCATCCTCGAGAACATGCAGAAG
The DNA here is from genome assembly GCF_024521635.1 of Tricharina praecox. Classification (NCBI taxonomy): domain Eukaryota; kingdom Fungi; phylum Ascomycota; class Pezizomycetes; order Pezizales; family Pyronemataceae; genus Tricharina; species Tricharina praecox. The sequence goes on from NW_026250412.1 coordinate 679,302, forward strand.
CTGGATGGAGTGCAAGTTTTGTACTTCTTCTTCAAGAACGGCGACCCGAAGACCTCAACTACAGCTGAGATGATAGCGAGCATCGTCGATCAGCTTGTTATGTCTACGATCGCCTCTCGGGAGGTGAAGGAACGGTTGATTGAGGTATTGAAGAACGGGCATAATACCGACAACTCGTCCACATTCAGATCCGTTCCCAAACTTTGGGAACTGTTCACCAATATGCTCCATGCCGTTCCGTTCAAAGTCATAGTTCTCATCGACGCGCTGGACGAATGTATCGATTATTCTCTTGTTACAAACCATGTGGCTGCGGCGGTTAGTAGCGCAAGGTTCTTGGTAACCAGTCGTCCGGAGGATCAGATATCTGTGGAGTTGGAAAATGCCCCGGGCCTATCTGTCGTCGAGATGGACGTGAAAAGCGATATTCGCGACTTCATCGCAAACGAAATCACAGACGATCAACTTTTGCAACAGTTCAAGGAGCCCATCATCTCATCGGTTGGCCAGAACGCCGACGGGATGTTTCGATACGCCGCGCTCATGCTCGAAGAGCTCAAGATTTCAGACAAAAAAAAGATCCCCGCCAGGCTCAAGAACATGCCGAGAGGACTTAATGGAATGTACGAATCCATGTTGCTCCGTTTGGACCGGAGCCAACATGCTGCAGAACTACGCCGAGAGGTATTGATGTGGGTTGCGATGGCGAAGAGGCCAGTGACGGTAGACGAGATGGCATATGCCTACGGGACCGAGGTTGGAGAGGAAGAATTCGATCCCAACGCTATAAGACTCGCTGACCGTACACAAATCCTGAATGCCTGCGGCTCGTTGGTCGAGATATTTGAAGACACAAAGCTTCGATTCACCCATTTATCCGTGAAAGAATTCCTTCTTCAGTCTCCGCAAAAGTTACTCAACCAAAACGAGCGGATAAAGTCCTGTTTGGTGGACCCCATGGAAGCACATGTGTTAATTGCGGAAACATGTGGTAGGGAAAACGTTCCATTATGCTGCAGAATACCTAAGCCCTGAGATTTAACCATGAGTGCAGTCACCCAAATTTCTTCAAAAGTTTTTCGTGGTATATTCGATCGATACGGCAACAATCCGATCGAATTCTTGCCATTCCGCTACTCTATCGTCAACTGGCTACTGCATGTTTCGGAACTCGCAGCGGAAGAGGACGTCAACCCGACTACAGAGTGTTTGTGGAATCTTGTCACATCTTTTCTGGGATCCTATACACTATTTACGAACTGGCGCATGATTTTCCCAACCTACGAAAGAACGCATCGCGGGTGGTGCATGTATCAACCTAAAGATATTCACCCTCTTCATATCGCTGCTTCATACGGCGTCACGTACACGATTAATCAACTCATCAGCGGAGGGGGCAATTTCAATGTGAGAGACAGTCTTGGGATGTCGCCGCTATCGTGGGCAGCCAGATGTGGACATAAGGAGGTGGTACAGTTGCTCCTGGTCCGAGACGACGTGGAAGCGGACTCGAAGGACACCAATGGCCGGACACCGCTATCGTGGGCGGCCGAAAGAGGGCACGACACGGTGGTGAAGTTGCTCCTGGTCCGAGACGACGTGGAAGCGGACTCGAAGGACACCGGGGGCCGGACACCGCTATCGTGGGCAGCCATATATGGACATAAGGAGGTGGTACAGTTGCTCCTGGTCCGAGACGACGTGGAAGCGGACTCGAAGGACACCAATGGCCGGACACCGCTATCGTGGGCGGCCGAAAGAGGGCACGACACGGTGGTGAAGTTGCTCCTGGTCCGAGACGACGTGGAAGCGGACTCGAAGGACACCAATGGCCGGACACCGCTATCGTGGGCGGCCGAAAGAGGGCACGACACGGTGGTGAAGTTGCTCCTGGTCCGAGACGACGTGGAAGCGGACTCGAAGGACACCAATGGCCGGACACCGCTATCGTGGGCAGCCATATATGGACATAAGGAGGTGGTACAGTTGCTCCTGGTCCGAGACGACGTGGAAGCGGACTCGAAGGACACCAATGGCCGGACACCGCTATCGTGGGCAGCCATATATGGACATAAGGAGGTGGTACAGTTGCTCCTGGTCCGAGACGACGTGGAAGCGGACTCGAAGGACACCAATGGCCAGACACCGCTATCGTGGGCGGCCGAAAGAGGGCACGACACGGTGGTGAAGTTGCTCCTGGTCCGAGACGACGTGGAAGCGGACTCGAAGGACACCAATGGCCGGACACCGCTATCGTGGGCGGCCGAAAGAGGGCACGACACGGTGGTGAAGTTGCTCCTGGTCCGAGACGACGTGGAAGCGGACTCGAAGGACACCAATGGCCGGACACCGCTATCGTGGGCAGCCATATATGGACATAAGGAGGTGGTACAGTTGCTCCTGGTCCGAGACGACGTGGAAGCGGACTCGAAGGACACCAATGGCCGGACACCGCTATCGTGGGCAGCCATATATGGACATAAGGAGGTGGTACAGTTGCTCCTGGTCCGAGACGACGTGGAAGCGGACTCGAAGGACACCAATGGCCAGACACCGCTATCGTGGGCGGCCGAAAGCGGGCACGACACGGTGGTGAAGTTGCTCCTGGCCCGAAGCGACGTGGAAGCGGACTCGAAGGACACCAGGGGCCGGACACCGCTATCGTGGGCGGCCGAAAGCGGGCACGACACGGTGGTACAGCTGCTCCTGGCCCGAGGCGACGTGGAAGCGGACTCGAAGGACACCAGGGGCCGGACACCGCTATCGTGGGCGGCCGAAAGCGGGCACGACACGGTGGTGAAGTTGCTCCTGGCCCGAGGCGACGTGGAAGCGGACTCGAAGGACACCAATGGCCAGACACCGCTATCGTGGGCAGCCAGACGTGGACATAAGGAGGTGGTACAGCTGCTCCTGGTCCGAGACGACGTGGAAGCGGACTCGAATGACACCGGGGGCCGGACACCGCTATAGTGAGCGGTCGCGAGCGGGCACCAAAGGGTGGCGCAGATGCTCCATTAGCTCTACTCCCACTCGTAACAGCACACTACGTTGCTAGACTACTTGCGTATCATGCTTAGCACTTAGATGTCATAGGTTCTCCGACTCTGTGATTATTGGCAAGCAGACATTCGTCAATATCGAGTTCACCGTTTTTTTTTGTGTCCTGCATTCTTGCAAACCCGATACTGTATATTTTTAAACAAAGGCATTAATTACATTAGCAATTACACCCCAGGTTACATATGGAATTATAACTCCAATTGATCAGCCAGCCCAAAGCATGTAGTCAGATTGAACTCTTCTCCGTGATTTTCTATTGGTGATTCTCTTTTCAAGTTCTGGTAACATTCCTTAATGCGAGTGGGGCGACGAGCTTTCCCGATGATGCGAATCTAGCCCACGTTTGGCCCATTGGGGGCTCAACCTTGAGCTGAACAATCATTTTAAAGGCCGGAAATACTTCGCCATATTTCCGCTATGTACCGCGGGCTCTATGCAATGCTCATAAGTTGGCCTTTCCTATGAGTGGTCACAGCTCCCTCGACGTCGTATATTTTGGTCTTGAATTTGATTAATATTTTTTGAACCGCCACAACTAGGGCAATACTAAACTGCCTTTGATGACCGGAGGCTGTTCGAAGAGCTCCAAAAAGCTAATGTTTTGGCGGCCATGAGAAATGTCCTTAAAGTTTTGACATTCTCAGGAAGATCATTTTCCGCAGCTTGACGGCATTTCCTTCCCCGGCCTCGTTACTCCAGCATGGGAACGCCTAAAATTGACGCCGGAATCATCTTGTTTTTTTCCCACCGAGACATCAACTTTAATCCGTTCAAACCTTGGTTTCAGCCATGTGGTTGCCGAGTTGTGGACGCACTTATGTACGTTCAGAATCGGCCGGAAAAGCCCAGATGAGCGTTTCTATGGTACAATGCTTGAGATAGGTACTTACCGAAGTACTGATTTACTGGGCCACCAACTCATTTGTGTCAGATGGTATCCTCGTGTGTCGGGGCAATAGTAGAGCAACAGACGAGTTCTACATACCTATGGCTTCTATATACGGCTTTCGTTTGTTTCGGTTACCACCTAGTATTCATTTGAAGGGTCGCTGGCGAGCTGGCGCCGTAAGCTGGTATATTTATTCGGAGCAAATTTTGTAAATCCAACCCAGACCCACGAAAAATGTACAGTATCCAATTATACACGTAAGTTAGGTATAGAAAACTGATTCACAACTTCGTGGGGGGGTGTATGCATTCGCTGGAAGTGGTCAGTGTGGGAACCGGGCCCAGTACATTCTACCAGTGCTTTCGGCTCTGCCGGACTCGTTGCTTTCGGCCTTCAGAGATATTCGCTCTTGGTTACTTTTGTCCGTCATTGCGTCTATTTCCAGCTGGCTATAGAATGGATGGGGCAAGTGTCGATACGATGATCTTCGGTGGACCGAGTGCCAGATGTCGACTCGGGGTGGCGGGAACTTGTAGGCTTTTGAGCCAGCCATGGTATGTATTGTACATACTTCACGGGCTTGAAAGTTGTACATACATTTTTCGAGTGATGGTGATATGATGATTCACCTTTTGCCGCTGGCTGTTTTGAACCTCGGACGAGTGAGAATTCACATCATTTAAGTATGGTACCTACACCCGCATCCAGTTGGATCGAATCGATATGTTAATTCGGCCGACCAAGTACCCGTAGAATAGTATATACTCTACCTATTGTGTTGTCTGCCACCACCATGAAAGGAGCAAGTAGGATAGATAGAGGATCAGATAAGATAGGAGGAGGGACTAGTCGGATCGGTGAATCCGAATGGTAGTGATAGCCGGACTAGCTGAATCGGGTGGCACCGAACGGTGAGGTAGCAGCAGAGGAGAGCCACATAAGATGGCTCTTCGAAGTTGAATAGAACCTCAACTTCTCCATCATCCTTCGTTTTCGCCGTTCCCTTCCAGAGCTATGTTATATTGGCAACACTCATACTCACATCATAGGACCAACAAGACTGGCAATAGCTACTAACTAGTGCTGACGCATAGTCTTCGCGTCTCCGGACATCGGTCATTAGCTTCCGGCTTCTGGGTTTGAAGTTTGAAGTTTGAGCTTGAATCACTTTCGGCTACATTCGAGCTACGTATCTTCGGGAACTGGGAATGATCGTGTGTATACTCACTCTGAATATCCATCCAGGTACACTCCACCCAGGTCCACAACTCGGCTCGACGTATCGATCTATATACTTCTTGCTTCTTGCGCCTCTACTCCACGCTAGGTACTATGGGTAGGTATACTCTACAGCTGAAGCCCGAAACAGGCTCGATCCTGCCCGTCGCCGATTCTACAGCCCATCCACAGCCCGTCCGCCTGTAGCTGTCTACTACCTAGTACAATAGCCGTTGATTGTACCTATGTGCTCGTGTACCAGGAGCTACCTATGTACCTGCGCCACACGGCAGGGGTCGAACGAACTTCGAAGATGGATGGATGGATCGAGTGATATTCTATGCACGCCTCCCCCGCCCTCCGCTCCCCGCCCGCCTGATCCACTTCCTCAAGTACTCTGTGTAAAGTACATCGCCCCAGAGTCTTTGCCTTTTTTCTTCCCGACTCCATCCACCCTTCTCCCTCTCCCTGGAATCTCCCTCCCCGCAGCCTCCCCGTCTCCTCCCCGCAGCCTCCACCGGCAGCCTCCACCCTTCCCTCGCCCGCTGCCTCGATGGCAGCCTCACCCGTAGCCCCACTCGCAGCCCCACCCTCTAACTACAGCCGCGCCAACCGCTCACCGCCTACCACAAAGCAGCCACCAACGTAGCCGCCAGACACGTCAAGTCCATGCGAGCTTGCCTTCGAGCTTTACATGCGAGCTTGCAAGCTTAGATGCAAGCATGCGTGCACAGACCCCCCCCTCCCTGCCATCCAGCGCATCCACTACCCGTAGCCACCTAACTAGCCGCCTCGCAAGTACCGTCCGTCCTACGAGATCACCGCCCGCCGTCAGGCCTCACCGTCGCCAACCAGTTAGTGACAACCACACTTGCCACTTGCCACTTGCCACATCACCGCACCGGCTAGAGCGACTATGTAACTAACGCAGCGCGGTGCGGTGCGGTGTTCTCATCTGATATCACTGGGTGAGCGGTCATCGCTTTCCCCTCCCCTCCCCTCCCCTGAGTCCCCTCCCTCGCTGCCTGCGTGCTCTAAGTACCCCACGTCTAGTTTGCAACGTTGGGTAGCGGTAGCGTAGAGGGGATTATCTACTATACATATCTACTAGATATATGTAGGATCCACTGATCCAGCATTGGGTACCGGTAGCGTTAGCGGTAGTTAGCGGTAGCGTAGAGGAGAATAGGAACATTGGGGTATGATATGTATGATATGTTCCTGGAGCACCTAGGTAGTTAGCGGGTACAAACGAGCCGGACTTGACACTGTCACTGTCACTGTCACGCAAATGAAGCTCGCTCCCTCCCTCCCGCCCGCCCGCACCGCACACACGCACCGCAAGTGCAAGTGCAAGTCCAACACAACACAACCATCCTTCAGATTCAGCTAAGAAGTAAAGGCCATTGTGTCCCCCGCTGTCCCCCCCCCGCCATTCACCTCCCCTCCCCTCCACCCCACCCGCCGCCGCCGCCGTCAAACCACGCAAGGCAAGTCTTCCCGCACCAGTAAAGACCGGAAATCCTCCCTCCTCGCACCTCCCTCCCCCCTTCCCCCCTCCACACCCACACACACACACACCGCTACAAAAAAAAGGGAACGACACGACACCCCGCCCCCAGGATGCCTCATCTCACGGACAGAAAGTTCAACTGAATGACTCCGTCCGGCGTTCTCCCCCTCTTCTCTGCCCGCCGTCCACCGCCCACCGGCCCACCTCGAGCTCCCCTAGCTTCTTAGGCTTTTCGGATTTTATCTCTTTTTTTGGCGTATGCGAGGACTAGATTGGTCCCCCGAGAGTACCTAGTGGCCCGTGGCCACAGACTGGTTGGGCCACTGATGGTGATGATCCAGAAGAAAGAAGAAGAAAAAAAGAAGAAAAAAACGAGTGGAGAGAGATATTAAACAAGAATAACAAGAGATGCGAAGAGCAATATGAACAGAGGAACAAAAGTGGTATCCAAAGGGGGGGGGGAGGGGGGTGGGTCAAATCTGTTGAAGACGCATGCGATAGCAACGCAGAGGCGCCAAAAAGAAAACAGATACTAAAAATGGTATATGAAGGAAGGCAAGAAACGAAATCAAAACAAATCGGGATATAAGGACACATGAAACAAACGCCGATAAGTCGAGCACCCACCCGATAGCTGTAGCCTTCAAAGGAACCCCTCGAAACAAAACAAAAAAGAGACCACACGCCCAACCACTGTATGCAAGCAAGAGACGGAAGGAATAGGAACGAAACCCCCACCAATGTATCATAAGGACCCAATTGCAGCAAAGAAATTCCCAACGACGGAAGCAAACCCAAAGACCTCCCTCCAAAAAAGAACCCAAAACGCCACGTGTGCTTCAAACAGAACTGAGCTTGACCAAAGCCTCTACCGCCTCTCTCTCTTCCCTCGCCCGCTTCTGCTCCGCGGTTTCGATGAAGATCGCCTTATGCCGGTGGGCAATGAACCCGGATGCCGGTGATTGGGCGTAGCTGTCCCAACCATCCGAGGTTATGGGTGACCCCCCTTGTCGCCGAAGAGCCGCTGCCCCCATCTGCGCCCAATCTTCCTCGTCGGTCATGTCATCGTCCTCCGAAGAGTCGGCAGACACCGACATAGCGTCGGCCATGTCGACATCTTCATTGTGGGGTCCCTCTTCCTCCGACTGATGGAATATCCCCGACTCGGTGTAGCTTCCCGTCTGGACCATGCCCGATGAATCCGTGGGGGAAGCCGACAGATCAGCCTTCTCGAACCTGATTGCCGACAGCGGGGGCGAAATCGGCGCGGCAGGGCGTTCCCGTGGCGGGTCACCCTTCATCCTCGCATCCCACCGTCCCCAGCCAATCTTCTCAAAGATGACATCTCCATCGACGCCACCCACCTCTCCCATCACGCCGCTGGCCCCACCCTTCCCCTCCAAAGCCCCAACCACGATCCTCCGCTGTTTCGCTGGTGGTATCGAGCTGAATCCCGGCAACGAAGCAATGAGGTACGCAGTAATGTGGCGGATCGCCAGGGGCCCATGCTGTAGCAAGATGCCCGGCAGGTGGTGCTTCGCAAGCAATGCGGACGAGATGGCGCTCGAGGTTTCGGCTAGGAGGTGGAACATGGGCGTTGTGCCCTCGTCGGAGGCTTTCGCCTCAACAACATTGACGCCGCCAAGATGATCGACTCCGGAGCCGGGTTTGCGAGGATAGTGGACGGCGTGGGACGAACCGTGGATCGACGTCCCTGGAGTCGCCGTCGCATGGGTGTTCAGCACATGCTGAAGCTCAGGAGAGATGTTGAGATTGCGGTCGGTCACGGTGGTGGCGGCGGCGTCGTAGCCACGAAGGTGGCCGTTGGGAATAGCGACGCCCTGAGACTTCATCTTGACCGCCAGGGCGGCAGCCTCGAAGACGGCGGCGGTGAGTTGAGAAGCCATGATTGCGGTTTCTTTTCAGAGGATGTTGTTGGTGGTGGTGGTAGTGGTAATAGTGGTGGTGGTAGTGGTAATAGTGGTGGTGGTAGTGGTAATAGTGGTGGTGGTAGTGGTAATAGTGGTGGTGGTAGTGGTAATAGTGGTGGTTGTAGTGGTGGTGGTTGTAGTGGTTATAGTAGTAGCGGTAGAGGAGGACGAGGACGAGGGCGAGGAGGAGGCGGGAAACGGGAGAGGCTTTGAGCTACAGGGATTTGCTTTGTACTGGAAGAGAACCCGAGAAAGCGAGTCAGCAGATGCGCGCGCAAACGGGCCTTTGATGTGAAGCCAATAAGACTGCTGCTGCAGTACGTAGCAACAACATGGCAAGGAGAGAGAGCTCGAGTCCGACGACAACAAGGGAAATTATTTGGGGACTTTTGCCGAAGCGCGGTCGCGGTCGTCGGATGAGTAGAGGGTAGTGGTTGTTACTCACATCGGGGGCTAGCGAGTCGCGACGAAGAGTGAACTTGTCGGGGACGGATGATAGCGTGTCGCTTCGGAGGTTGAATAGTAGATAGGGTACAGAGTAATAGGGCAACAAAATATGCTCGACGAAAGCTCTTTTGTATGCGTCCTTGCTGTCTGACGTACTTGAGGTAGGTATTGATAGGTGTGTATTATTGTGCCGGGGGGTGGTGGGTGGGGGGGACGGGAGAGGGGGGGTGGGGGAAGAGAAGAAGAAGAGAAGAAGAAGAAGAAGAAGAAGGAGAAGAAGAAGGGAAGGCGAAGAGGAAGAGGTGAGAGCGTACGCTACGGTACGGGTCACCAAGTCAGGAGTTAAGCTTCCCGAGCTGGCACCTCCCATGGCATAATCCAAAAGTCCTGGGGGTGTGTGAGAAAGACAGGACAGCAGCACCCACAGACGAACCAGATGGATGCATCCCGCGGGTGTGCTCGTCCCCCGATTGGCCGGTGCCGCACAGTAAATGAGCAGTCGTCGTCGACGACGACTCGTTGGAGCAGGGCAGGGCAGGGCAGGGGGGCGAAGGGGGGACACTCAACCAACGCAGTTTTCGAGTTGGAACTCCACCGAATATCCCCGCGGCCAAGGAACCAACGCACTCTCTCGTTCTTCTCTCCACTCTCACTCTCACTTCTCACTCGCCAGCAGAGCTCTCGGAAGTCGGTTTGCGGCCTTTTCTGTTGCCGGGACGTGGGTGGGTAAGTAGTGTACTTGGGCATGTAGACTATCTCCTTCGCCTGTACATATGCTACATTATTAGCTGTGGGCCAGGGCACCAAAGATGCGACGGCGTGGGCCGTGTGGGCTAGGATATAACTACACAACTAGTTTGTGGGTTACCGGTACCGTAGAGAAGGTAGCTGGACTGTCGTTTGGAAGTCCCCAGAGCGGCGTGGAGCAACCTGCTAGATACTCTAGTATACATACCGTAGAGCCCTTCGCCCGGCAGCAGCTGCAGTGCTGTTGTCGTGGTATGTACATACGCATAACCAAGTACTCAGCACTCGCGATCCCCACAACAAGCGCGGGAGAGTTCGGGCGGGCGCGAGAAAAAGCCGGGCAGGACTCAGGACTGAGGAGAGGGAGGTGTTTGGTGTGGGCCCCATACTCTATGTAGTTGCTATATTGGCGGGCGCTCATCGTCCGTGGGGCATCATCAGCACCGGGTGGAACACCTGGAACACCATGGGGAAGCCCAACGAAAGGAAAAGAAAAGCAAAGAAAGAAAACTCCTCGATGAGGATATTAAAGTGATGGGGATATTAAAGTGATGTGATGCGATGTGGCTTCCGTAGGTAAGAAGTAGTGACGGAATTGCAGCAGATGGGCTAAACGGAAACCAATCTGAATACACGTCGCATCCTCCTCCTCTTCCTCCTCATCGAATCGACAGCGGTCGCTTTCACCAAGTTCTAACTACCACCTATAGGTATCCGTGAAGCCCGACGGGGTGGTGCTTGCGCCTACGTGGGAGCCTCGACGAACACCCATCGTCTTAATTACCGCCACAGAACGAGCGTGGAGATAACACGACCACCAGGAAGAAAAAAGCAGTCGCAGAGGATGCCGACATGTCGACCACGGCTGCAAGGCCGTACCGCTATTCCTGTTGAAAGGGGGGAGGGGGCGGCGGGCGATAAGTATGATAAAGATATCGAGAGTATGTACTCTGCATAGCGTTCATGCACTCTTCTATCTCTCCCGAGCAGCAGTTTCCCGGGCGTCTTTCTTTCGTTGTGTTGTGACAAGCGGAATGGCCCCAGCAAAGCCTTGCCGAGCCTCCGATTGTCCGACAAGGAATCGACGAGTGATGCTCTGTGGGTTGCCCTCGCAAATAGACCGTGGTCTATCATAGAGCCCAAGTACACGGCCGGGGGAAAAAGCTCAAGAAGAAAATGAGCGGGTGCATAGCCTCAAGCTGCTCAAGCTTCTCAAGCTTATATTCTCAAGCGTCGTCACCATCTGTACAGCTCGAGTATGGTATCATACATGGAACGTATTGGTATTGTTGGTGAACCAATCCAACAGCCTGGGAACGACGTAGATGAGTATTGAGGCCTGTGTCTGCTGCCAATACAGCAAGAGCTATAGCAATCATTCAGGGTCTGACCAAGGATCCGAAGTTACTTAGGGTCGAGTTATGATATGTACCAATGTAACCACTTCCAGTGATCAGCCACCGTCATCTCTCGGCGACCCTTGATTCCCCTTTCCCCTCCGTGTAGGCCCTGCACAGGAGGGCTGAATGCGTCATGTATGTAGGTATATCAGGGTCTACAGCCGGGGCTGCGGTGGTTTCAACCTTCAACCTTTGTCGTCTGTAACTAGGGCGGAGCAATGGTGATGGCATTCATCGACCCATAACCCTCCAGGTACTGACAGTGTTCCCCGCCGGCAACTAACTAGCCGCACGGCATCCGCATTCCCCCATCGCCCTCCTCATCATCGAGCACTGCACAGCCTGCAGACATCGCTGCGTAGATTACCCCCTTCGACTGGCTCATCCAAATTCCAATCAGTCCCTCGCCATCTCGCACGGGGTGCAGCCCCGCCCCGCCCCGCCCCGCCCCACCCCGCCGTTCTTCTCGCAGAGCTTGAGCAGCTGCAGCCTCCAGCCCGAGTTGCCGCGCATGAATCCAAGCCCCGGCGGCGGCGGCGATCGCTGATTCCCTCGAGTCCCTACATAACTAGTTATATCGGACGAGCTCGAACGGTGCACCAATGAAATCCTCCATCCCAGACACTCATCACCCCCCCCCCCCCCGCCGCTGGATCGTGGGATCGCCGCTTCGTTTCGCAGGAGGGAAGGAAGGAAGGAAGGAAGCGTCGACTCCGCGCGCGCGCGCGATTGATCACTGATCATCGCTTCCTGGAACACGTGTGGAGGGGAGGGGAGGGACCGGTTCCCACCACCACCACCACCACCACCACTGCAACGGCGCCGTATGTAGGGTGGGTGCGTGGGTGCGTGGGTGGGTAGACGCTAACTACCGTACGTTCGTCACACCTTTTGACGTTGGATGCTGGAGAACCAGACATGAGGACGGCTGGCCGTGGTTGGTTGGTGGGGGTGCGGGATATGCATGGAAACAGTTATCGAACGGGATGTCTCGACGGGGCTGGGGCTCCTATCTTACCCCCCCCCCCCCCCCCCCCCCCTCCCCACACACATAAGGCTCCGGCCCGGTAGAGTCGGCGAGTTGGTCGGCTTCAGACCCAGGTTCCCCGGTTTGTGAAACCCACAACCATCATAGTAGTACATATGGCCGTACATACTATACATACGACGGAATCATTTCCGGCACAGCAACGCTCAACCCCATCGGCCACCACGACCCGAAGTCGTATCACTGCGCAGCTGCGAATCGCACTCGCGGGACGTAAACCCTCAAGGCGGGCCCAAGAGACGCCCGAGGCGAAGGTTGTTGTGTTGCATGCGGCGTGCAAGTCGTCGGGTTCATCCCTGCTATCATAGATACATAACTCATAGCAGAGTATGTACTTGGAGCTGCCAATAAGTGGTGCCTCACCACCATTACGAATTATAAGCACTAGTCTATATTAGTAGCGCACTAAGCCAGATACAATCAAATGAGTGAGTGGTTGTAACTAAGTTGTATGGAAGAAAAACGCTAAGTTGTATGGGGAAAAGACTGGTGAGGCAGCACTTACCCTTACACCCGTGTACATAGGATGTAGGTAGGCGATAACCACGCGGCTGACTAACCCCGCACGCTTCCACCAATCAAATGCTGTATTCCGCGCACTCATGCCACTAGTTACCGTACGTACCCAAGCTCATCCCGAGCTCATCCCCAGACCAAGCTGCCCGCGCCGGCGCCGTTGAGAACCGGTCCTCTCCGCACGTGTTTTAGGGTTCTCCATAATTAGCATCCCCCGCTTCGAGTCTTCGACGACCCCCCCCCCACACACACCATCATAGGCGCTATGCGATACATAGACACCAAAACATTTCCCCGCACTCCGTGTGTGTGTGTGTGTGTGTGTGGGCTGGGCGGACCTCGAAAAGTTCGTTTCGTTTCGTTTCGTGACTTTCATTTCTGGCGGGGGTTCTTTGTGTGTGGGGCATGGGTGCGGGTGGTATGTACCATGAGGTATATGTAGTGGAGGTAGGTAGTTTGCTCTGCTCCGATCCTCGGAGGCAGGCGGATATCGTGTCCGCTCACGGTTATGTATAGGTATGGTATGGACCTACGGGCGTGCATGTGATGCATGCCGTTAGGAAACGACGACGACGTCGTCGTCGTCGTCATCATCGCGCGGGTGTGTAGGTACGGTACATAGTAAGGAAAAATGGGATTCCTTCCGAGGTCATGCTTGTCCGCTCCATCACGTCAGCGACATTCAGCTGAGATTAGATTCAGCTGAGGTTCATCATCGAGACGGCGGCGGCAGCCTGGTCGTGGAAGTTCGAGTCCGTTTCGGACCTTCTTCGGGAATTTCGTGGAGGGGCTGAGTGATCTGTCGTGTTGTGCGGATGGCCTCGTCGCTATTATGTAGGCTCGCCGTTTGTGACTCGATAATAGTACTTGGAGTTGGAGCTCGGTGCTTCTGCCTTCGAGAGTATTGTTGGTTGAGATGAGCCATAATAGGTACTTACTAGTTGGTGTCATAATGTTCTATTCGGTCTCAGAAACTCACTCGCTCGCAGGCGGCCAGATCCCAGATTCCAAGTTTCCAAGTGAGGAATTCACTCTTGTGCTGCGGTACGCTTCCAAGCCGTATGTACAATATTTACCAGTACTTACGTCTCCAAGCCTGCAGCTTCTTATTTCCCTAGGCGGCGAGGCCAGGCTTTCGTAGGATCAGTTCCTAAGCCTCCAGTAGTACTACCGCACGGATATCAATGCAGCAGTCTTGGGAGAATACAGATTTAATTTGGTATTTGTTTTTTCCCTACAGTCTCAATTCTACAGTATCGAATAAATTATACGCAGTGTTGTAAAGATACGCCTCCTCAAACGCCGGAAGGCCTACCGCAGTTCTTCCGAATGTAAAATATTACGCACTGTCCAGCGTACCAGAGGACTACCGGAGAAATACCGGAGAACTACCGGAGTACATACTAGATACCTAATTCGCACAACAACGTACCTAGTGCAGAGAACACGTTGTCATTCTAATCACGTAGGTAGTTCCTAGACTGCAGTCAAACTATGACGACGAGATTCCTACGGAAAAAAGGCTGTGCTGAGCAGAATGCTCCGGTCACTGAATCCAAACCCTCCAACAGTTAGTCAGTTGAAATGGGAACACTGGTTGAAACAGTTCAGTTTTGGTTGATTTTGTATGAACTTGCAGTTCAGTCAGGGGAGGGAAAGTGGGCGAGATAGGGTCCTATTGTCACGGAAAAAGCGATAGAAAATGGGTTCATTATGCATACTATCTTTGAATGGTCACGGAAAGAGCAATACAAGATGGGTACAGTACTAGTTTTAAATGGTCACAGAAAGAGCGATAGAAGATGTTAACAGTACTAACTTTGAATTCCTACTCTGATGCCACCTATTCATGATAGGAGTACGGTGATTGAACCTCTTGATGCTTCCCAGAGCTTTAACACTCTCCACACCTAGCGAATGCCGACGATCAGTCGGAATCATCTTGCACTCGGAGAACAGCCGTTAGGAAACGACGTTGCTGCGGCGGTTCCAGCCACCATTCGTTCGCGGCAGGACTGTTTCAAACATTCCTCTCGACAGGCAATGATCAATAGGCCTGGAGCTCGTCAACTGGCGCCATCCTACTTGGTGGTTGGCCGGTGGGTTGGTGGTGGCAGCGGGTTTCTCCTAAATTTTTAAGCCTCACTAAACTATTGGGCCAAGCAGTTTTCCCAGTTCAAAACCTGGCAGTTGGTTCGGTTTGCCAGTTGGTTCAGTTCACTACCCCCCAATAGCTGGTTGGTCCGAGAATACCCCCAGTTTGTTCCCAGTTCGAATTGTTGGAGGTTTTGTCTATCAGCGAGAGGAGGAAGTGTGAGCGAGAGGAGGAGCTGTCGGCGAGAGGAAGTGTGTAAACTTCTCTCGACCCCACCGCCGGGCTGAATGAGTGTTGGTAAAGGAGTCGTCCGCAAATCCGTTGTGCTACTGCATCTACCAAGCCCATGATACTCCAGAAGATCGCATTGTAAGGACCCTAAGGTACTGGTAAGCACTGATTTCCGCAAGCACGGAAGTCTTTCAGTAGTGATACCGCAGCCATCCGGTCAAGATCACGTAGTACTGCCGAAGTTGACCGAATATGCAGTTTTGTATACAGAAAGAACCTACAACTACACGCTTGATATAAGTACGCAGTGCATTGCAACACTGTAGAACTCTCGCTGTCTGTAGATGACGCATTGCCTTTCAATACGTGATGTGAGAAAGACGGTACGGCTTCTGTCATGTAAATATGTGTTCTTTAGACGTTTCTGAAAGTAGGCATACGTATTGAACAAAAATCTGGTCGTTTTTCAGTATTCAAAGGACCGCGGTATTCTTCCCGTATCAATCGCACCCCACTTCTTACTACTTCCTATCCCTTCGCAACCCGCCGACCTCGAACCCGAACCCGTTCTTCCAAGCCTCCGAATCCAAGCTTGCTCTCTCTCAACCGACACCCACACGTTCTCATCCAAAGCGTATGTACACCGAAGCCAGGCCTCGTGGTGCACAGCCTCATCTAACTGTGGCTGAATGACCGAGTGACGAATGACCGAGTGACCGAGTGACCGAGTGACCGAGTGACCGAGTGACCGAGTGACCGAGTGACCGAGTGACCGAATGGCCGGACGGAGCCCGGCTTTTCAGGAGGAAGTCAGGAGGCCTGAAGAGCGGATACCAAAGCTAAATACCGGATGCCGAAGACTGGATACCGAACACCAAAGACTCAGGTGTCCGGGGGTCCGGTGAAAACACCGTTTTTTTTGGTTCATTCGATCGTGGATTGCGTGCGGCCTACCGACCTATCCATCTACTATATAGTACCAGTAAATAATGGCAGTACACACACATTCCGTTTCTATGTCTACTGTCCAACTCAATGAGTCCACTCTCGTCAAGCGGGCCAGATGTGGCTTCCACATGCCCTCCGCCCTGACCATTAAACCTTGATGAAGACCCAGTTTTTGCTTATGTTTAACCATTAATTACACGACCTAGCACTACTGTAGTAGGTCATAGCGATATACTCTACACATACAGGTTCAGACCCATCGATCGCACGGTACAGCCGAGTGACACTCTATGCCTCCCCCCCATTTCGGCCTCCGCATCTCGGCGTCATTTCGGCGAGGCGGTCCTCGGGATGGCGCTCGGGAGGATTTCCGGCCCGCACACACGCACGCTCGCTTCCACCTCCGAGTTTCCCAACCCACCCCATCGCAGCGTGCACACTGCACACTGCAGCAAAACCTGCGTCCGTGTTGATCCTGCAAATCTGAAATCTGGAGTGGGTATGATTCCAAATCTGGAGTACCGTATGTACAATTCCAAATCTGGAGTACAATTCCAAATCCGGAGGAAATGGAGTATATCCGCATTATTTCCGATTCCCTGTATGATAGTATGGGGCCCGGGGGTGTGTGTGCGTGTGTGCGTGTGTGCGTGTGGGTGGAAGATGATGGCAGGTGGCGGTCGGTGGGTGATCGATTTGCAATACAGATGTCGTCATCCCCCATGGCACATCCCCCGTCCCCCTCCCCGCGCGCTCCCCTCGCACGCCGGGGTTCTCCGCCATAGCACCGCACCGTCCACCACCGCAGAAATAAACCAAAACAAAGACACACGCACGCAAACCCGCCGAAATCCGAGCCTCCGAAACCGAAAGCATAAATACCCCCCCCCCCCACACACACACGAAGGAATTGTCGCTGCTTGCTCATCGACAAATTTCCTCGTCTCAACCGATACTCACCATAGCTTCTCTACTCCGCCGCTTCTTCGGAACTTCAACCATGGTCTCTGCCGCTGCGAAAACGAAGGTTCAGAAGATTATCGACGAGAACCCGGTTGGTACGTATTACGTTGGATGAGGGGATGGGGGGATGAGAGGTGGGGATGGGGGGTGTGATGCGTAAGATTCGTTGCTGATGGGATGGAACCGTGAATAGCCGTCTTCTCCAAATCCCACTGCCCCTACTGCCGCGCCTCAAAGACTACGCTCTCGGAGCTGGGCGCAAAGTTTTACGTCCTTGAGCTCGACCAGATCGGTACGTTCTAGCTACGTGCTGTTTCTTTCAACGTCCCCGCCGCGAGGGAATGCTAATCCCGTGTATGAATAGATGATGGTGCCGAGCTCCAGGAGGCTCTTGCCGAGTTGACGGGACAACGCACCGTGCCAAACATCTTCATCGACAAGCAGCACATCGGCGGAAACTCGGATCTGCAGGCTAAGAAGAGCCAGCTGCCCCAGTTGCTCAAGGCTGCTGGAGCTGCTTAGACGAAGAGGCTGAGGAGGAGGAGGAATGGGGGGTTTTCACGCTGTTTTCTTAGAGTAAACTTGCGTGTGCTCAATGAATAAAGATGGTTCTTTGATGTAATGCGATTTCTCCGGTATGAATGTACACGTATAAACAGCCAGCCAGCCCACAATCCCCAATTTTGTTTTACTTTACACCCCCAACGTCGCCGCGGGCCTCGACGCCAGCGCCAACACGCCCTCGATGATGCTCTTTCTTGCCGGCTCACTGGCGGGCTTCGCACCTGCCAGGTAACAGAGCCACAGGGCCTTAGCCACGCGCGGATCCCTAATGCTACCCAAATTCTGCACCGTCTGCTCCTCACCCTTCCCGCCGAGCTTACCATCGTTGCGACCCGTCGGATCGTAGTACACACCGAACACGCCGGCCGCGTCCCGTGCCAGCAGCAGCGTCTTCTGCTTGGGCACGCTCTTCTTGAACGCGCCGCCAAACAGCGCCTTGAACTCTGCCAGCGCGGCCGTGAAGGCGTCGTCGTCGTACGATTCATTCTTGGTCGAGCGCGCTTGGATCCCGCGGACCCAGCCGTCGCGGAGGTGCTGGAAGTCTGCGCCGCATTAGCCCCTCTTCCCCCTCCCTACTGCGACGGCGACAGAGAACAAACCAGTATTCCTCGTCGGCACGATCCTGAACAAGCTCCGGAACTGCGCGCCGCCGGCGAGCACCTCCTCCCACAGCTTCTCGCCCTCGACGGGATCAAGCAGGCGCTTCCTGAGCTCCTCCTTCTCCAGCGCGGTGATCGAGCTCGCTGTCGGATCAACCCTGCGCACGAGCGCAGTCTGCACCGCCGCCAGGTCATCAACATGCACGTAGAAACCGACGACATACACCTGGATGCTGAGGAAGCTGACAGTCCTGATCCCGAGGCCGAGCAGCGCGTACTCGGCATTGTCGGGGGCAGTGACGCGGGTGGGGAACGGCGGGACGCTGGTAGTGCCCGAGTCGACGAGGCCGTCGCCGAGCTGCAGGGCGACGGGTGTGGCAGGATCGAAGCCGGCGGTTGCTGGTGCAGGCGCTTCGGTCTTGTGGGCGGGCTCGTTGGCGATCAGGTAGACTAGCGCGACGAGGCCGACGCCGCCCGCGCCGAGCATCCAGCGGCGCCGCTGCATGGAGATTTCCTCCTGCGAGTGTTTTCCGGCCGCCGAGGACGGCGAGGTGGGGCGTTTCGGTGGCGGCCGCGGGCGCACGGCAGTCGGTGGCTTGGGGAGGTTGTAGAGGCCGTGCAGGTCCTGGCGGACGGTGGCGTAGCCGCGGCGGCAGAGCGCCTGGCGTGGGCAGAGCTGGAGGAGCGCGCGGGTCGTGGTGGCCATTTTGCGGATTGTGTGGTGGTTGTTTGTTGGGTGTTTATTGTTGTTTGGCGGGGAGGTGCGTTTCCGGAGGTGAAGGTGGCGTGGTATGGGGGGCTTGGCATAGGTAATACACATACTAATGGCATGCAGGAATATAAATATCACTCGGCGAATCGTCAGCAGAGCTCTGGGGGACCATTCGTATTCCCATTTCAACCGACAAACCGTGCCAGAATCACAAAAACCTATTGCCTACAGAGAACCACACCGACAACAATGAACCCATGTAAAAATGAAAAACACCCCCGTGTGCAAGTAAGTAGCTGTAGATCTTATGCTATTACCGGGAACGGTGACTGAAAGAACCCCAACCAACCCAGTCGCCGGAGAAGGAATTCCAAAGTCAAAGTAAACGGGAAAAAAAGAACAAGCAAAATCGTCTATGATCGCATCCTCTCCCTCCCTCTTTCTCTCTCTTATGCAGATTCCCTGAGGGCCTTGTCCAAAGCATCCAAAGCACCCTGGATCTCCCTGACGACCTCTTTCCGCCTAGCTCTGATCTTGGGGTCTTCCGTCTCAACTCCATCAAGCTTCAGCAGCTCTCCCATGATGGTCTCCCCCAGTCTCCGATGAATGTCGGCCCTCTTCTCTGGCGATTCCGCTCCATCACCGGCGATGAAATCGTCAACGAGCGGGAAGAGCGTGGCGACGACATGATCACGAACAGCCTCGATCTTCTCGGAGGGACCGAGCTTCACCTTCGGGGGCGGCGGCAGGGTAGCAGCAGCAGTGTTGGGCCCGGGCCTCGACGGCGGAGCAGAATTCGTGCCCACGGCGAGGATCTTGGCACCGTGCTCGATACCCAGCGTCTGCAGTGTGACGTTGTCGTCCTTAAGCTGGCGGCCGGCACAGATGAGCGAGAGGCGCTTGACATCGACACTGGTGATCTCGGCAACCTTGTCACGAAGGTGACCGACGTTGAGGGCGTGCGTCGCAATCGTGTTGGTGGGGTACTTGAAGAGGTACTCGTTCGCGCCGTGCTTGACCGTCAGAACGTCCTCCGGTCTGTAGGGATCGACCGAGTTATCGCCGGAGATGGGGCCGGCGTACACCGGGGGTGGGCCGCCGCCACCGCCGAGTCCCAGGAAGCGACGCATTATGATGGCGGTGGTGGTGATGAAGCCGATCGAAAGGGCGAGGTGTGGGAGGAGATCGATCAATGGCTTTGGGGGCGAGTCCGGGGCGATGTAGAGTTGGAGAGCGGCGAGCAGAGAATCGAGATTGGAGATGTATGGATCCAGATGGGGACCGATCCGTGCGAGGTAGGGAGCGAGAAGGGAGTTGGCACGCTCTATGTAGGGAGCGATGCGGATGAGGTAGTCGTGGGGTGTTGGGTGCGCCAGCTTGACGGTTGGTGTAGGTTAAAGTGGAAGAGGGGGTGGTAATTTTTTGGCGTGGTTTGGTTGGGGGGTGGGGTGGGTCGTGTCAAACCCGTGACGTCGGGGAACTTTGCTCTACTTTGCGTGATTGAGCGACTGGGCTTTTCGTTGGCGGATTGATCCGAGGGTGTTCTCGAACAAAGAATCGAGCAGGCAGCAGTGGCGTAACGTGGTCCAAATGCAATGCACGGTAATGCGAAATCTTGGGGGGAATCGGGGGTGGCAGCCAAGAGAAGCAGTACAAATCACCAAGCAACGGGATAGCGGACGGGCAATCGCTAGAGTACTTTTGTATATCACTCCAATCTAATCCCGAATCGAGAATAATGTCTGCTGCAGAGTTGGTTGTCGAATGCGCGATGTGATGGTGGTGATGGTGTTGCTGGTGGTGGTGGTGGTGATGAATTCGAACGGGAGGGCTGTAGGCGCATGTGCGTATGCGGAGAAAGTGTTGAGTCTGCAGAAAGACAAAAGTGTGCGAGGGAGTGTGTGCTGTGAGGGCGATGGAATGCGTTTGTCAGGAGGAGGGACTCGGTGTCGTGAGGTGAGCGGAAGGGGCGTGACTGCAAGTGACTTTGACGCTCAGGACTCAGCACTCAGGAGTTGGCTCTTTTGACACGGTTTCCGCCCAGCGAGTCAGCCACCCTACCCTACTCTAGTGGGTGTGTCTCCCTCCCAGGCCAAGCTTTCCGGAGCTTCGGAATCGCGATATCTCATCCGCAACGAGAGTAAGCAGAGTACGATACAGTAAATTAGAGTATGATACAGTAGAGCAGAGTGGAATAGAGTAGAGCAGGTAGAATAGGGTATTGGCTCTCGGTCAGGAAGTCAATGAGACATGGCAAAAATCTAAACTCTGCTGCCTGCCGATATACCTATTTTCCAGAGCTATCGTATGTATGATACGTATCCCGATTCGCCGGACCATTTAGAGACAAAGGCAAAGCATCTGCCGTTCGGAACACGGAACAGAAGAGGAGAGAAGTTCTGAGAAGAGAGGGAGACGAAGGATGACCATTGACCGGTCTCGCCCGAAGCCATTATTCCGGTACTCTATCAACAGAGTAGAGTAGGTAGTAGATGCCTGCCGCATCGAACAGGTGAGACGTGTGTGGATGTGGGAGTGCACATTCCTCACCCTGCTTGGGAGTTTGGGACGGGACGAATGAAGGTCTTCGAGATGTCGGAAAGGGCGCAAGATTCCCAGCCTCAGCCTCAGCCTCAGCTTCTTCCAAGCTGCTGCCTCGTACTACTAATAAGTACTCTCATATACTTGGGCGCAGCCCGAAGGCTTGCGGCAGACAGAACCACCGGCAGGCGACAGGTAGTGAGTCGTCGTCGCGTCTCTGCATATGTACTGTACAAACATCCGTGGCAAACGCGGATGGTGCGCATGGCCATCGCATCTACCACTATACTACCGTATATAGTATATATCGATCAACACAGGGATGGTACTACCGGTAGGTGGTAGCTATCCCACGGCTTTCGGTGGACTCCCACGGCGCTGGCAATTTTGAGACAACGATAGTAGGTAGCGTCCCGGCGGTCCGTATCCTGCGAATGGGGGCCATTTCCGACGGTAACTATGGGCATGGTTACCGGAGCCGATAGGTAGCTTCCTGAGAGTAGAGTACATATCTGGAGTACATACCGGAGGTGCTTGCAGTTACCGCTGAATGCTACGGTATATACATTCCGCGCTGCTGCGAGTTCTCTCGTGGGTATCTGAATGGCAAAAGGGCATGCCCTTTCGTGGCTCTCCTGGCCGGTGTCTGACTCCGGGGATGGCTGACTACCGGTACATACCCAGAGTTAGTACCGTAAGGCAGGTGATCGGCAGGAGAGGAGGAGGCAACTCGCCGATTTTGCCACATACGCAGCTCAGCTGGCGGCAGGCGGATGATGGAATACTACTCCCCCAATCAATACCGTACTCCTCACAGACACCACCACCGCCACACCGTGTCTCTCGGAGAAACGCCTCTGCCCTGCTGCCTAAGCCATGTCAACGCTTTTTAGATATTTAACCTGCCTTTTTGCAGCTCAATCACACAGCGCTGTGAATACCTATTGGCTCTTTGATGAGCTGGTTCGGACGATACCACTGGAGTGGAGCAGAGTATGGCCCTCAGTAAGACGCCATCTGCCCTTCCGGTGATGTTCCACTGTCGGTGTCGCACTCCAGTCTCCATCACCTCCAAACAACTCCCCCAATCGAGCCTCTAGGATTCTGGGTGGCGAGGGACGCTACCTGGTAATTGCAATATTCGGTGCGAGACATACTGAATTACTCGTGAATGGTGAATTCTGAACTAGGTGGGTATTCGTGTCTGGTGGTGGCCGATGAACGTTTGGTATCCTGCCAGGAGCTAAAGTGATGGAGTTTGTGTATGTGGGTTGTACCGGTAGTCGAGAGGAGGTGTAGGCATGTGAACTTCCTCCCACCGCATCGGTCCCACATGCGGCATTCAGCGGTGCAAACCTCCAAGCCGAGACGGGGTATGTACCTGCGGGCAAGCGCGGTTCTTCAAGTCCGAATTGGATCCGACTAAGTACCTAGCATGACGTGAATGAAGCCTCAGACTTCAGGCTTCAGGCTGACGTTGGTTCCTGCATTACTCCACTCCGGCTCGGTCGACTGTGAGACGAATCTGAATAGACCCTCGACGCCTACTAGCTAGTAGCGTTTGTACCTATGCTGATTACGAACGGACATTGATCTTTGAACCCTCCGTATGCACGCACGCAACCATCCCTTGCACCTGCGTTGTGAGATTTTCACATTCGTGCACCGAAAGTTATGCATGATGCACTGCTCGACGCTCGCTCGCTCGTGGGACCCCTCCTCGCCCGCCAAGGGAGGGATGGGGGGAAGGCGGGAGGATCGAGCTCGCTTAACGTTAACGTTAACCTGCATTGCCTACGCCCACTCTATCTATGAGTCTATTCATATGTCGCTCGACCCCCCCCCCGCCCAGCCGCGTTTGACGCCTGGTTTCCTGGTCTTTGAGGCGGTGAAACGCCGATGGCGTCCACTGGAGTGGTAGCGAACCGCTACGCTGTCAGATCGGCTTCTTCCATCCTTCGTTGCTGCCTATCTACCGGGATCCTCCCATCGCTTGATCGCTTCATCAGGGGCACTATGATCCTGGCCACTGTGAAGTTCCCTAGATACCGTACCGGACGTCCGGCGGCCTGCCGCGTTGCTTAAGCACGGAGCACGGGGTGGGGGTGGTACGGTCACGGAAGTTCCTGGGACCTGCACGCACTTTACGCGGCGGCGACGGGCGTCGAAGCCGCCGCGTGCCCCGAGGTCTTCGGAATGCAAGGAGGCGAGGGGTGGGAGTAATGATGGTGGTGGTAGTGGTGGAAGGGAAGGGGATTTGGGGTTTGGGGATTAAGGACGGAGAATGATTGAGTTCTGTGAGGACCTATTCTCACTCACTACTCGATGACTGGCCCTCGTTGGAGGAGGGGGATTTAGAGGTTGACAGCTATCCGGTCTTTCGGCGCAAGTATCCCGTTTGTTCCAAGCGTGGAGCACGATTGGCGACGGACAAGCCTCGGTGGAATGATAGGTAGCCCGGCTTCCGCGAGAAGGTAGAGCGTTCTGCTAATAGCACCGTAGTCGACTTCTCGGCGAAAGGGCAAGGGGCGCTTGCTGTCGAGTCGACCGCACGAGGTCATTTCGTCAGGGGCAATGACTCCAGCTACCAAGGTAATTGGCAATGAAAGTCCCACGCCGAATGCGTCACGCGAAATGCCCCACGGAGAAGACTCCTACATACACCCACAGAAGCACCCAGCGGCCAGATCGATGAAGCCGTAAATATCTCTTGACGAATCTTACCGCAGTTTCCCATTGACCACCAGAGTCGCACTCGCCACGTGACGTTGAGCCCTCGTGGCCGGCGATGACTGATCCAAGCGGATTTGTACTAGTAGCTAGCGCGGGGGGGGGGGTCGTCGCTTAGCAAGACCATGGGGTTCGAGCTGTGGTGGAAACACATTCTTGTTGGTGCTTCTCCTTGCGCATCAACAATTGGCATCTCGGAGTCGCTTTTCTGTGCCCCCCCGCCTTCCAGCCTTTCAGCCTTGCATGTTTGCCACCGTCATCTGCAGCTCATGTGACCGTGAAACTTCTCTGTGGGATTCCTTCTATGCATACCCACTCTTCTCTGCCTTCCGCCGGTACCCTACCACTGAGGTTGCCATTGCTCGATTGAGGTTCCTGAGATGCCCACAGAGATGAGACCAGGATGTTTGCGGAGAGTACCAGCTGCTGCTAGAGTGCCGCTATGCCAACCCGCAAACAGAAACCTCCTGGAACTCCCTTCCTCTCTCCTTCACACACCACCTCCCCCGAGCTCCCTACTTTTTAAATTCTTCTCTGCTAACCTTCGAGCAGACGCATTCGAGAGCGCCATTCTCGGCCGCCTCGATACTTACCCATTGGTCTTTCTCTTCTGCATCACATTAATACTATTGGACTATTGGCTGCCATCTCTCTCCCATTCTGATTCAGTGGTTTCGTTTCGCTTCGACCCTCCGCTCTTTGCCAAAGCAACCCTAGCCACCTGCCCACACTTGCTGCAACTGCATTTGCCCCCCCCCCGTTTTCTCGGTTCCGCCCTCTTCGTCGTCGTCCGTGTCGACTTGTGTGGCCAACCTTCCACCACTTCAAACTTCCGCCCCCCATAGCCTCAAAACCCAACCACCCTATCTTTTGAACCCACTGCACGAAAAGAAAGAAAAAAACATCACCTCTTCTTCCCCCCCACCGTCAACTCCCATGAGTTAGAGGAAGCTGCACACTACCCTCCCCAATACGATCCGTTCTCGTCTTTCTTCGTCTCGACAGAAAAGTTCTCGCTCACACCACAGACTTGAGCTTGTCGAGACGTCCAGAATGACGGCTGTATCGACTTTGCCTTCTACCTTTACGCCTCCTGCGTCGTCGCATGGCAAGAAAAACAGCGAAAGGGGCGATTGGGAATTCAGTGTGCCGATAGATGGTGTAAGTAGAAACCCATCGAACCCGCTCTGTTTCTTCGGAAAGACGCGTTTCGAAACGTTTTTTTATGTTTTTATTCTTTTAATGATGAATGGACTGACTGACACTCGTGTTCGTTTGTCCCCATAGGGCGATGATGGCGATGTCTTTCAAGGACCACACAGCCATAACCTCTTCAACCACCGAAACTACACCACCGAAAAACCCCACGCTGGGTCAGCCACGAAGGGTGACTTCAACGGCTCGCACATCAATGGGTACAGTAATTCTCCGAGCAGCGACTACGACGATCGCACTGCAGGGCAGGCTGGAGACGACGGCAGGCATTACAGCGACTACCTGGCTGCTCCACGAGCACCTTTACTTTCTGCAAAACACGACTCGGTAGTGTCGTCCAACCACGACGGAGATTCCGTCTTTGACTTGTACGGTGGCAGGATGTCGGTGGGTAGCGGCGTCAACGACGACTTTTCGGGCCCCACGTTGGTATCGGAGGAAGATTATACCAACAGCCATGCTCTGAAACAGTCCGATCGGGTGGGCAATGGTGGAGGATCGGAAGCGTCAAAATGGATTCACAGGGACAAACTGGCTCAGATCGAGGGAAACGAGGCTGACGACTACCTTTTCGATATCGGGCAGTCACGGTGGATCCACAAGGACAAGCTTGAGATGATCGAGATCGAAGAGCTGCAGCGGAATGGTGGATCACCCTCACAGGCAACCAGCACCCTGCCGGGAACCGACGACAAGGACCTCCAGCAACATCGAGCTTCCTCCCACCTCGGTTCCGATGACGACGACGAGATCCACGGTCCCGATTTCTATGAGATCAGGACGCCGGAGGAGCTAGCCGCCGAACAATCACAGGAAATCCACGAGCTACGGAAAGGCTTCCGCCGCAATCCCTCGTATTCTCGGATACCGCTCGCATCGATGTCGCCCCACCCGATCCCGCAGCAGTTCATTGAGCGGACGACACCGCTGCCCCGCACAGCTGTGACACCTAATGGCTCGGACGATGGTCATACGATGGTTATGCCTACGCTCCGAAAGCGTTCGTACTCTGCTGGATCGAACATGCTTCTGGACGACCGAGAAAACACACCGGTGGAACAAGGGACACCAACGCCAGCCAGCAATCTGAAATCACGAGCCGTCGCTTCGCCCACGCGAGCGAGTAAGACCGCCTCTCGTACGAACTCGATGGCAGGAAAGCAACGCACTCGATCGAACCCCCAGCTTAACCACCGACCAGGAACTTCCGCGTCATATCTATCTCACGGTCCTCCTCCGGGTTCTTCACACAAGAAGCCGGAAGGACAGCCACCCTGGGCATTGGCGAGCTACAAGCCAGACCCAAGTTTACCGCCCGACCAACAGATCATTCCAACCCTTGCCAAGCGGCTACAGCAGGAACAATGGGAACGGGATGGCGTGTATGCTACTGTCTACGATCGGGAAATGCGGCCCCTGCAGGTGGGTGCCGCCCCGGGTGAGGCTGAGAAGCCGGTTGCTGCGCAGCTCGAACGTCCCGAATCACCCAAGGAAGAATGGCCTTTGAAGAGCTCGCCACCGACAGAGCCCTCCGAACCAGCAAATCGGCACGAACATAAGCCTAGTGTTGCGGAGGGTGGATATCGGACAATTCCTAGTGTGAGTATCTTGCCGAGTTACGTCACCTTGCTTCTGGGTGCTTTGCTGACATACTTTGATCTGTATATAGATCCAGAATCGCCCCGCACACGAATCTGCGGCACCACCACCGGTAATCAAACAGATGCAACCCGTCGACGAAGACAACGAAAAGAAGAAGAAATTCGGTTGCTGCATCATCATGTAATTGCTTCGTCCACAGAACTTACTGGCGGTGGCTATGATGGGTTCTACACCGTCATCACCCCAGTTGCACCCCAGGCACTTGGTTTTCTTTCCATCATTGTATAGAGCGGGATTGTCTTGCAGATTACACTGGCATATATCCTTTTACCGCGGTGTCTTTTTTTTATTTGTCCATTTTCCGTTTCCCTTGATTCTCATTTTCTAGGAGTTCATTCGGTCGATCAACAGCTCTCTTCCGTACCATATCCTCATCAGGCTGCCTGCAAACTCCGGACAGTCGCTTGTTACTACTACTATTCTAACCATCCTTTTTTGGCTACCACTCGAAATTCCTTGCATTCATCCATACATTCGATGGTCCCTTACACACTCTCTTGCTGTTTCCTTGTCATGTAGTCATTTCTTTGCCTGGTTTCCGTGCTTTCCTTGAGTCCATTTTTGTGCTCGGCGAATTTTAGCGACTTTTTTTATTTTTTCTCTCTTTCTACAACGTTGGGCTGGCTTTTCTGTTTGGTGTGATGGGGTTGTTTGGTTGATTCGTTTTTGTCTTTACTCTTTGTTTTTTCTTTCTAAACCGGGTTTTGAGAGGTGCGGTGCGGTGTCTGTCCGCGTGTGGTGTGTGGTGTGTGTCCGTGTGTCCGTGTGTCTGTCGGTCTCTGTCCGTGTCCGTGTGTTTATAATGGAAACCTTGCAGTTTTTTGTTTTCCAGCAGCAGCGCTTTTTGTTCTCTCCCTTTTTCGCCGTCAGAGTTTTTTTTCTGTTCTTCGTTTTTTTTCTTTCTTTTTTTGCGCATTGCATTGCAGTTGCATAGCATAGCATTTTACTTCATAGTGGTTTGGTTTGGAGCTCTGCGTTCATTCACCTTACTTGACTCATCTTTATCTGCTCTGGGAACCCTCACCCTCACTCTCTCTACATCTCTCTTCCTGTCATTTTTGCTGCATGTTGCATCCGTGTGCGATTGCTTTGTTGTGCTATGCTGTGTTGTGTTGTGTTGATTTTTTCGATTTCGTTTTGGTGTTTTTATAGTTGATGGATGGATGGATGGATGGCCGCGAGATCGGGCTGGAGATGGGTTGTGGATGTGGATGTGGATGTGGAATGGGGAGAAGGGGGTGGCGGAGAGATGCAGAGAAGCAGAGAGAAGCTGAGAGGAGTCGGAGAATGAGATGAGTGGATGATATTTGGGCGGGTTTCTGTGATTGATTGATCTTGATCTTCTTGACGTTCGCTGACGTTTGTTGGTCCTGCAGTGAAGTGGTGAAGTGGTGAAGTCGTTCGTTCTGTGGCACTCGATCTTACTCCGCTGCCGTGGTAGCTTCAATAGCACTCGGTAAGTCGGTGGAACACCTGCGTAATCGATGGCCGCCCGATTTCTTGCCAGGTGACCGAGTCCGTGCGCGAGTGATTGTTCCAAATCTGCGCCAGAACGAGAGGAACTTAGAAGTGCAGAGATACACATGTAGAGCATGTATGTGCGAAGAGAGGTGCATGCTTCCCAGATACCTTGGTGCTTGCAGTAGCTTCGTTAGGTGGGTAAGTCGATATCGCACGACGGCTCTCCGGAGTCGTCAATTGCGAAGTGAGAATGAGAGCTTGAGTTTGCATTGAAGACATGTGATCCAGTGATGCTAGCTGCACCCGCACCCTTACCCACACGCAGAGCGCAGAGCCGCACGAGTGAGCGCGCATGCACCCGCGTCATGCCCCCTCCAAGCGGCGGCCGCCGGCGACTAATGCAAGCGTGGTAGATCCTGTTTATCCATCCACCTATTCGCGATCGGGACATGATCGACTGACGGACTGACAGGCTGACGGGCTGGCCGCCCTCCCATGGAACGAACAGTCGATTACGGTACGGTATCGGAACCATGAAGGGTGAGGGGAGGGGAGGGGGCGAAACCTTTTTTGAGAAAAAAATGTTGGGCTTGGAATGAAGAAAAGGAAGAAGAAAAAGTGTATGTGAGAGTGAGAGCAGGTAAAGTTCTGAGTTTACGGGACGTTGGAGGAGTGTGGCAAAGGTGACAGCAATTGGACGTGCTGCAACTGGCCTACCGGGCTTGAGCCTTGACGTGCCCGCCAACCAACCAACCAACCAACCAACCCAACCAACTAACCAACCCAACCAACCAACGGTCATCATCAGATCAACCCACTCCGACTCGCGTAGAGTAGTTACCATACTCTCGACTCTCGACTCTCAACTCTCGACTCTCAACAACGAACACCGCCTTGTCGCCGTCGTCATTGCCGCCTCCGCCGCCGCTGCCCGCTCAACGACTCCACGACTCCATCTACCTATCCTGCCCATTCTTACCACGCACATACTTCCCTTCACCTTCGGGAAGGAAGGGGACTGAGTTTTGCGCGAAACAGTTTGGGTTTGTTTTCCAGGCCAGATCGAAACTCTGCTTGCTCGCCTTAAACGTTCCATTCTCGCTCGAGAACGAGAACGAGAATTGTTCAAGAACCAGAACCAGAACCAGTCAGCACCGAGGTGTAATTCTGATTTGTACCTAGGCCTACCACCACCACGATCACTCTCTCACACACACAACTACAATATAGCATAGCACCCCCGACTTCTCTCCCCCCACCACCACTCTCGCACGCACACACGAACGTAACGAACGCAACGAACGCACGCACGCAACGACCGTCGACGGAAAAAAAAAGTCGAGCGCACAGACATGCCGCCGCCGTCGAATCAACGCCGCCCGCGCACCCGCCGAGTCAGCTCCTCCGACCCGCACGATGAAATGCCAGACTCGTCGCCGTCCCGTCCGAGGACGAAACGTCGCAAGGTATGCCAAGTCTACATCCCCGCCTGTGTGTATGTGTGTGCGAGCTCGCCGGGCGCCGTGCGCACAGATGAAAAGAGAGTGGAGGAGAACTTTCGCGTGGAGGGCGTGGGGGCGACGATGACGCCGGCGCCAGATTATAGCTAACGTTGATTCCGCGAAACTGCAGGTCGTGCCACCCGTCAAGACCACCGAAACATGCACACCGCAAGACCGCGTCAATGCGGTGATCGTATCGCTCGCGATGCCGGACGGCGGCCAGCCACCCGTGGTGTCGACGCAGTTCGCCAACGAGACGAATTTCCAAGAGAATGCGCACGGCATCACCGCGTACGCTAAGGTCGCCGGCTGCAACTGGACCTACTACGTCAAAGACCTCGTCATCCGCATCGGACGGCCGCCCGACACGCGGCCGGGAACTGGCACCGCCGGCTCGCCGACCCCGCCCCCCCTCAAGCCGGAGGATACGGTGCACATCGATCTCGGCCCGAGTAAGCTCGTCTCGAGGAATCATGCAATTATTTCCTACGACGGCGATAATACCGATGGCGTGCATGACTGGCGCATCCATGTGATTGGCCGCAACGGCGTCAAGATCGATGATGATTCGTACAAGAAGGATAGTATCGTCGTGCTGCGCAGCGGGAGTGTCATTGAGATCGGCGGCGTGCAGATGATGTTTGTCCTGCCGAATAAGACCCCCGTCATCGCCACGTCCATCATGCGCCGTGCGCGCCTGCGCGAGTACATCATCGACGAAGAGGTCCCGCTCGAGTTTGGTCCGGTTAAGAAGGAATTTGGCCCAGATGCGACGATCAACGGCTTGACCACCCCTTCGGCGTTGGCAGATGGCGACGCGCCAGTAACGGCGGTTGCGACGACGGGCGGCAAGAGATCACGGTCGAATACGCAGATTGGAGGTATCGGTGGAAGTGCTACAGCACCCATCTACCAACGGGGTGTATTACTGGAAATGACCGAAGATATGGATTACTCGCAGGATGCCTTGAAGGAGATTAAGCCGCCGTATAGCTATGCCTTGATGATCGCGCAGGCTATCCTCTCCAGCGAGACCGAACAGTTAACATTGTCGTCGATATATCAGTTCATTATGGATAAATACTCCTTCTACAGGCATTCCAATATGGGCTGGCAGGTGTGTTTTTTCTCCACCGCACAGAAAAGTTGAGTGAGCTAAAGTGCGCAGAATTCGATCCGTCACAATCTGTCACTGAACAAGGCTTTCCGGAAAATTCCGCGTCGCACTGACGAGCCAGGGAAAGGCATGAAATGGGAGCTTCTGCCAGAGCACCGTGATGAATACATTAAGAAGCTGCGGAAACCCTCCAAAGGCGGACGGCAGGCTTCGTCGCAATCAGGGTCGCCGTCTTCTCCCAGGGGAGGAGCCCAGAAGACACTGCAACCGCAGCCCGTGAGACCGATGCGTTCGCTGGATGATCCCCCGACACAGGGCCACGAGGGGAGTAAATCGCCTCCGCGCTCCATCACCCCGCCACCTATGCCCGCGTACAGGGTGCAACCTCTGGAAGCATACACACCTGACCGCGGCTCGCGCCTCCCCGCTCTCCGCAATCCCGACAAGACGCTAGTCGACACGCCAGGGCCACCGATACGCCACAGCATCAGCGGACTGGGCGCGCTCTCGGGCCTGGGTGACTCCACCACCGGCGGCGGCGGCGACTCCATCCCCACCTCGCCGACCCGCCGCCCCCACGCCTGCAACGACGACGACACCGCCGGGCTCTCGGCGCTCACGCCCGCGCCGCAGCGGCACCACCCGCGCCTCGCCCCGCCCTCCACCGGCCGCGGCCAGCTCCCGTCCAGCTACCTCCCCACCTCCAGCCCCGCGCCGTTCTGGAAATACGTCCAGTTCGGCTCTACCCCCGCAAAGCCCGACGGCTACACGCCGCTCAAGGACCTGCACTCGTCCAGCCCCCCGCCCGCCATGTCGAAGCCCGATGACCCCGCAAAGAGAAATACCATCCGCGAGCTAGGCAGCCCGCTCAAGGATCGCAGCGGAGGATTCCATCTAGGCGGCCCGAGACATCTGCCGCCCCACCTGGTGCTGCCGGATCCTAAGGAAGAGGAGGACGATGATGGCCTTGGCGACTTTCCCGGCGTGGATTTGGCTAGGTTCGTTCCCCGCCCTACAATTCGGGAAACGTGAACGAAGGCTAATATGACTCACTACAGAGGTTTCGAGAAAATCGGAAAATACCACGTCAATGGCCGGTTTGCGGAGAACGACGGGTGGGTGTGATGTTCATGTTGATTTTGATGGAGCTGCTTTGTGCGTTTGTGCGAATTGTGGTTTGTATATGGCTGAGCCACCATGTAGGTACTCTAGAGACGAGCTCGTGTGCTTGGTGATTGGTGATTTGGTTTCTGAGCATCAAAAAAAGGAAATGGAGTTTGCTTGTTTTTTCTTCTTTCTTTTCGTTTTTTTTTCTTTTCCTTTTATTTTTTCTTTTGCTTTTGGAACAAAAAAGGGAGTCATGGTTTGGTTTGGTTGGATTTGATGGGATCGGATTGGATGGTTGGAAAAGGTGTTTTTACGGTTGTCTTTTTTGATTTGGTTGCTTTGTGTTGCTTTGTCTGGGTAGGTGCGGCCTTTTTGAATCTACTTACCTACGATGCTGAGTGTGTTCAGCGTGTTGGGGGTATGATATAACGTGCTTGCTTGTGGGTATTGTGGGCGAGGACTGAGGAGGGGAGGGTAGTCACTAGCGAAATAGATTTGGCGGGGTGTGTTGATCCTCAAGTGTTTATCGCTCGGCCTTCAACCTAGTGAACAGATTCTTGAGTGTTTATCTTATCACTCGGCTTCCAATCTAGAAAGCAAGCAGATCCTTAACTCCTGGCCATCACCACTCTACAGTCTATTCACAGTCTATAGATTAGTAGTTCCCCTCCACTCCCTCCCAAGTCCCAAGTCCCATCACCGCTTACGCTTACGCGGCCATATAATGTTTCGTTTTCTACCACCCCGCCGCATTAGCCCTCCCCCCCCACCATCGCAACCCAGGAAAACTTACATTCTTCAAAACCCCCGCCTGCCCAACCGCACGGGTAAAAATCTCGCGGTACTGCTCGATACACTCCTGAACAACCGCCTGCTTAGTCATGGTGCCCTCACAGATCTTTTTCATCTTCTCCTCCATCTCCTTGCGCAGGAACGGCTTCGACAGCGAGTTCTCGAAGCCGATCTCGTCGTACCCCTCGATCAGCGCGATACCTAGGCTGCTCGGGACGAACTCCTCCGTGCCTCCGCCGCCGCTGCTGCTGCCTGTGGCGGCTGCGCCGCCACGGCCACGCCCGCGCCCCCGCCCGCGACCGCGCCCAGCTGGCGCGTCGTCGGCTAGTGGGGCTGCACCGGCTGCGCCGGCGCGCCCTTTGGGACGCGTAAAGACGTATTCGCGGTCTTTTATCTTGGTGATGTGGTCAGCCATAGTGGCGTCTGTGCCGATGCCGTTGACGTCCATGAGGCCGATGAGTTCGGGCTCGGTGAGGAAGCCTGGTGCGGTGGTCTTGCCCTCTGTGATGTTCGCCTCCGTGGGGATGAACGTCTCGCCGATGGTGAAGGCCGGGAGCTGCTGTGAGGACTCCCATCGGTCGTACGGGTACACGTCGAGGTAGTTGCGCGCGAGGACTTGGAGTCCGCTCGCGTAGAGGGATTCAGAGCCCCACTGCAGGGAAACTTTGCTGCTTTGGCCGATCGCGTCCAGACTGCAGCACGCCAGGAAGCGTCGTGTGATGAATTCGTATACCCGCCGCTCCGTGGCTGAGAGCGTCGTCGGCGCTACGAACGCTACGGGGTGGATTGGAGGGTGCGCTTGATCGTTATGCGGGCCGGTGCGCGGTTGCGAGAAGCCGCCGTTCACGAGTCTTCATGCTGTGTTAGATAACGTAGGTAGCGAAAGTGGGGGCGAGGGCATACTGGGTTGCGAATTGGCCCCATTCGTTGCTGGCGGTTTGCTTTTGTACCAGCGCTTGTAGGTCCATGCCGCGGTCGAACTGGTCGGTCTCTGTACGGGGATAGCTGATGAAGCCTTGAGTGTACAGTTTTTCTGCGACCTGGATGGAACCATGTTAGACACGGAAGGGAGGTCATGGGATGAGAGGAAACTGACCTCCATCACTACTTTGGATGTCAAGCCTAGGAATCTACTCCCCAGCTTTTGCAGCTCAACTGTGGTCAATGGTAATGGTTTCCTAGTCGTCCATCATCAGCTTTCGTAACTTGAATTGAGAGAGTGGCATACCTACCATTTCTTCGTCGGCTTCGTGTTGACATCCGTGACCTTCGCCGTCTTTGCCTGCAGGCACCTTTCAAACAGAATGACAGTCATCATGCGATCATAGAGGACATTGCGATCCCAATTGAAGTTGACATTAACCTCATCCTTCCTATGATTAACTTTGATGGACCAAAACGGCTCGGGGACAAAATTCTTAACCCTCCTAAACCGATCCACCACAAACCCAAGGGTCGGGAACTGACAGCTGCCATAGCTAATGATCCTATCCTCGAGGCCAGGAATGCTCTGCAGCTGCAGTGTCTGCCATCTTGTAAACGCCGCGCCAATCCTTAGATCCAGCTCCGTTCTTGCGGCCACAGCCGCCGCCTGGTTCTCGTCGAGGTTTATTGGCCGCTGCGCAGCAGCAAGAATGTGGCTGCGCTCGATGTTGCTGAACTTCGCCCGCTTCACCTGCAAGCGAGGGTTCACCCCCAGCGCGATGTCCCGCACCTCCGCACCTATGTACTCCCCCTCCCGGTCGCAGTCGGTCCAGATGAACAGCGCCAGCGCCCCCCGCGCGTACGTTCGGATGTTTTCGGCGACGTCGTTGCGTTCCTGTCATGTGCGCCGTCAGTATCTCTACAGAAGGTGGAGAGGGGGACCAACTTTGATCAACTGCTCAGTCGGCGCATCAAACAGCTCTCCGGGGTGACAGGAGTGCCACTTCCTATAGTCGCTAGTAAAGTCCCACTCGACGGTATGTCCTAGCACAGAGGTCATGACGACATTGCAGTGGCCCCACGGCGCGGGGAACGTGTATGTGAACTCGTAGTTCTTGACATACTTGTTCTGGGTGGGTCTCTAGGGAATTCAGTATATGAACAACGAGGGTTGGGGGCGTCGTAACGGACAGCTGTGAATTGGCCGCCGCTGAGGTGCCCCGCCACGGCTTTGGCGATCGAGGGCTTTTCGGCTACACAGAGGATCTTTCCGGGCATGCTGGAGGAACGGAATGCTTTGGTGGTGGGAGAGCGAGGTGCTTTGGTGGGAGCACGAGCTGCTTTGGTGGGAGCACGAGCTGCTTTGGTGGGAGAGCGCACTGCTTTGGTGGGAGAGCGCACTGCTTTGGTGGGAGAGCGGGCTGCTTTGGTTTTGATATCTCTTCGGAGGATAGTCAATATCAGCGGACGATGGGCTGCGGGCTGGCGGAGCGCGATTCGAACGCCGTAGAGGTGCATTTCATAAACTCTATGACAGTCTGGTTCACAAGTGGGGAGACGTGAAATGTTAAAACGCGCCCTCACGTGATCACCGCGTTAAGTGACCAATGGGAATCTAGGGTATATTGCTGCCGAATAGCATTCGGCCTTTCTTCCAGCAGTAGTTACTCCTACAGACATCCGTGAGAGAGAAGTGCTCATTGCCCAGGCAATCCGAACTCCATCCTCACTCGAAAGGAAAAAAAGAAGAGGAAAACAAACAATAGACAAAAAATCATAGCCGTCGCTCCGTAACACCCAGCAAAAAGCAGATTATCAAGGAAACCAATTGACGTAGAAATACAGCTCAGCCCCCAGGTAAGGATGAGAAAGACGAAGCAATAGGAGATGAAGAAAGGAAAAAGAGAAATCAGAAAGAAAAAACCCTGACATGTGAAGTACCTGGACATGTGCGTTCAATTAAATGCGCAAGTCTAATTCCTACGTCTCTTCTTGTTCGCCCTTCGGCCCTGCATGTTGTCTTTGCAGAGGGGACAGAACCACTTGATGTTTCTAAAATCAGTTCCTGGGCTGACCCCGACACAAGCAAGGTGGAACCACTCCTTGGGACACTGCTTGCCTGTCAGCTCTGCTTTCCGCGGTACACAATTGAACAGGAGGTACTTACATTGCCATTATCGCAAGCTATCATGGTTCCGTCGCTGACCTTGTCGCACACGCAGTATGGGTTGAGATCTTCGCCCTTGTCATCGGCGTCGGCAGTATCTCTACCACTCTCTGTCTCTCCGCCATGCTTCTTTCTTCGTACACCAGTGCCGGGACGTTTCTCGGCGGGCTTCTTTCCACCGGTCACTCTACCAGAACTTACGGGAGTACCAGAGTTGGAACGTTTGTGGGAGCTAGACACTACAAGTGGGGGCGGAGATGTGGCGGAAACAACTGAGCTGCGTTTTGGGCGTTGGGGAGGAGGGACTGAGGTGCCGGGCGGTCTAGATGGCGGCCTTGTTGAGTGCCTCTTGCTGGTACGGTTTGGAGGTTTGGACGGTGCCTCACCATTGATGCTGCTGTTAACATTACTGGTAGAAGTAGCAGTGATAGCATCTGATGGTTCGTCGATATCGGGGACGTCTGAGAGTTCGTCGTCGGATTCTAACGATTTCTGTCGCTTGGCAGCCTCTGCAGCCTCGGCAGCAGCTTTCGCGGCTTCGGCTTCGGCTTCGGCTTCGGCTTTCTCCTTCGCCGCCTTTTCCTTAGCAACTCTCTCTTTTTCAAGCTTCTCCTGACGCTCCTTGTCGGCCTTTTCTTTGGCGGCAGCAGCAGCAGCAGCTTTAGCTTTAGCTTTTGCCTTGGCTTCCGCCTCCGCTTTAGCTTTAGCTTCGGCCTCTGCCTCAGCCTCCGCTTCGGCCTCAGCCTCAGCTGCAGCCTTCTCCTCCGCCTCTCGCTCCAACCTCTCCTTGGCTAGTTTAGCGGCTTCCTCTTCTTCCTTCTTCTTCCGACGCTTTGCTTGCTGTTCTTTGCGCTGGCGCTCCTGTTCTTCCTCTTGGAGCTTCTTCTCAACTTCGACGGGATCCAAGCCTGAGCGTTCGGCTTCACGTGCGCGCTCCTTCTTTTCCTCTTCTCGCTTGCGTTTCTTGGCCCTATTAAGACGCATTCCCTTATTTTCGCGAGCACCGTCACCATCGTCAGGAAGGATTTTCTGTGGGTCGCCGATGCCACCATCCTCCGGACCGATGAAGACCTCCGGCTTTCCCTCCCACTGGTCCTTGAAGTTGTCCTTGTTGTTGGGACCTCTGTCCAAAGCTTCGAGCTCACGGACAATCATCGTTACCGAGGGAGTCCATCCGGCGTTCTTCTTCATCCGCTTCCTCAGCCGAGCCAGCTCCTCGTTAGTGAGTTGGTTCCATGGTAACTGAGCGTTCGGGATGACGGTGCCGTCTGGATTTCGAGCTGGCGCACCTCCGGAAAGCAAGGGATCGGCGTTCGGGAGCTTTGGCGCCCGTTTGATGGCGAATCCTTTCTTTTTCTTGCTCGTTCTAGCCGCGTTATGGAGAGCCGGAGTTTCAGGTAGATCCTCCCATCCGCCTTCGTCGTCCTCAATGTCTGTCTCGTCATCCCCCCCCAGTTCGGCTGCTGGAGTCACGGGCTTCTTTAGTGGTCGCCGCGACGGGGGAGGACGGCTGTGTGGGGTTGCTCCCAGCCGGGGTCGTCCGCGGCCGCGAGGAGTGGACTGTGGTGTTCGTTGTGGCGAGGAGGAATCAATCTTTTGATTGACACGCAGGTTTATTCGCGGCGGGTACGGGTGCTCGGGTTTCTGTTTCGGTGGCCTCTTCTCTTCCGGCGTTGGATCTCTGGACGGAATAGTGATCGTACCAAGCTTGCCGTGGATCGCTACGATACGCGAGTGGTGAAGTTCGACCTGTCGCCGTCAGCCGTGCCCAAACCAATTGCATGTCCCCGAGAGCCTCCTACGTGTTCCAGCAATCGTTGGGCCTCCACCGTAGCCTCCCGCGCCGCACGCATGAAGTCGTTCCAGCGCTGCGTGATCAGGTAGCGAATCTCCATCTCCTTGTCGCTAGCCGACGCCGATTCCATCGCGCGCAAACCGTTGACGCCATTCGACAACTGACCGCCCGCGGCCGGCCGAATCGCAGATCGCCTACGCGCAGCCGAGAGGTGGGCGAACTCCCTGAGGTACCCATCCAGCTCTGTGCGTGCTGCTTCGCGGCGCCGGTGAAGGTCGCGGATGCGCCAGAGACAGCGGCTGATGTCGCTCGGGAGGTACTCGGTGTCTGCACGCGCCTCCGTCGTTCCAGTCAGCTCAACCAACCAACCAACCCAACAGCCATGACGCGGTGGCGGGGGTGCGTCACGTACAATCGATAAACTCCCTGACAACAGCATCCGTGTCAGGGTCCTCGGACGCAGGTTTTGTGTCGGACTCTGACATTACGAGAATTCGCCTCGACTTTACGACAGGTGGTAGCGGAGGCGACGGGTGCTTCGGAAGAAGCAGCTTCTCGTGTTCTATTTGGAGGGTCGTGGTGGGTGGTGGGTGGGTGGGTGGGTTGGGTTGTGGGAGGGGGTGGTGGCCTTCGGGGTTGGAGGTGTTGGGGAGATTGATTCGCGGTCGGGGGGCCGGCTAGTAGGACTGACTAGCTGGCGATGGGGCTCTGCTGCGGCGGCGGCGGCAGCAGGGATTCGCAGGGCACTTGTGCAGCACCCACCCACACGCTGAGAAGGACAGGAAAATACCGGAATATTGCGGGGGAGGGGGCAAGCACCTGAGGAGAGGAGGCGGGAGCTGGCGGTATTTTGTGGTGACTGCGAGGATGAGGATTGCGAAAGAAGACTGAGACAAAGCGAAGTCTGTCCTCTCATATACCCCAAAAGTCTACTCACTCTCGCACTCTATTCAGCTCGCTCTATGTACGACTGAATTGCTAGATGCAATTCACGCTGCTGGTCAGCGAGACGCACATACACACGAGCCTTCCTTCGCCCATTCGTCAGATCGGTTCTCGCCGACTTTCCTTGGCGATCTGTTCCCAAGGAAAGAAAGCCACTTGCAGCATAAGCATCGGCACTCCCGCGCTCTGCAGCGATCACGACACCCGCCATGACCTCGAGGCGAGTACGAGAAGAGCGTGGACGCTGCAACGTGACGACGCTCCCGCCATTACCTGTTGGAATGCGCTTACCCTGGGAGGCGGGGGTAAGCAAGTGAGTACTTTTATCCAAGTATTTACTCTACGCGAACCAGGACGCGGAAGAGTAATTGACATTTATTGGCCCGACAAAGGACGATTGCACAGAAGCATGGGAATTAACCACTGCATTTGTCGAATTTGATCCCCATTCAGCCGAAAACTCCATTACCGCCACTATGATAGCGAAACGCCCAATAAACAGAAAGCAAACCCCCACGGCCCACCTCGTGCAAACAATCGATCGAACTCTGTCCTTTGGCCGCTCACGATCCTACCGATTGTGCCCGAACCAGGCGGGGAATCACTCTCGAAAACAGGCTCGACAGCTCCCCTCGCCGCCCCCGGAATGCCAACGCGGAAGCTAGCCGACCAGTGGTGGACGCGGATCCTCGAGAAACTGCTGGTTGAGATGCCTGCCGGCGATAGTTACCCCGTCCATCACGTCTGATGCACACGATCGTGTGGTTATACTCTGCTGAACGATCACCAGCCGCTGAGACTGCGAAATATCTGAGTTGAATGACGCAGAGTAGCTGTCGGGAAGCGCATGAATGCCCGCCCAAGAAAAACACCCTTCCGAAAGAACAGAGTCGACGGATCCTCAAGGGGATGAAGATTGTGCCGAGTTTGCCTCGGGAAGGAGCATTCGAACACGAGCCTCCAAGAGAAGCCGACGTCGGGCACACCGCCAATAAGGACGAGGTACCCAAGTGGCAAGTACCCGTAGCGCGGGCATCCGCATTGTAGATGTGCACGACGCACGTTGCGTCCGGCGGAACGATGGGCAGCATGCATCGGAAGTAAGGCCTTCCCTATGTAGATAATTCTCTTTGCTGCCTGTCAGTACTTAACCATCTCCGTCGCTGCAACTGATGATCGGTCGCGGGTGTTCGGGACTCATAGTTTTTGTGACCCACATGCACGGCTTTTCGTCAGGGCTTACCCGTAGGTCACTTGGTTGAAGACACCTGGAGTACCGTGTGTTCCACGGAGGTGGGTGGCGGCAGTTCTGCACGAGCGGGAGCAACCGAGTTGGTCAGTCCATGGGATCGCGGCACTAGAATCATCTCTCTAGAGTGCGTAGAAGAAAACAATTTCTTCATCTTCTTCGCTTCCCTTGTTCTTCTTTGTTCGCATCCCCGGTGCGAAACAATTCGCTCCTGTACGACACGGTCCGTATTGCATCAGCGGCTGGTTGGATTCCGGTGTCACTCGTCTATCGGTATCTATGAACCGCATCAGAACACTCTTGCGGTTGCGTGGTGTGCCCCGCAATTGCGCTCGGAAACCCAACAGCCTCGAACATTCCTTTGTTGCACCTTACTCCTCCACCTCTACCCCCACCACGACCACGACAACGACGACTGCGACAGCGACGACAACAACTGCTACCGCAACCACCTCAAAATTCGCCAGCCGGCATACCGTCCCTTCTTCTTATTCTCCGCCGACCGTTGACACCGCTACACCCGGAGTGCTCGTCCGCCGCGTCGCCAACTCGCAGCGGAAAAGAAAGAAGAAGAAGCCGGAAGAGGAGATCCTCGTCGAAACCATGTTTGTCCTGGTCAGCACCATCCGCGGGTGGGGCAACACCGACCTCTTCAGCCGGGCAATCCAGCACGTCCTACGTCCGTACTTTGAAGGCGATGAGTTCTACAACCGCAAATGGGATCTGTAGCTGGCCCTGAACCCCATGTTTAATTCCGTGCCGTCATTAACCTATGCTCCCACCAGGTATCACTACGAGACTTCGGTTCGAGACTTCTTCCTGCTGCCTATCGACCAGGCGCAGGAGTTCCTGAAGGACCTATCCGAGCAGACGGGCATCACTAAGGGCCTCCTCGACCCTCCCAACAAGCTCGCCTTCTTCATTTCCCCGGAAGCCGCGCAGGAGGAGCCAAAGTTGATCGGTAGCGTCTCCTCGAAGGAGGAGTTCAACAAGCTCGTCGCTGCGCACAGCTGGTCGGACGAGGTGATTGCCGACCGAAAGAAGAAGGAGAAGGTGAAGAAGGCCCGCAAGAAGAAGGAGAAACAGAGTCTCGCGATGATGGGCTACAACTCGAGTGTGCGCACTGCACGCCAGCACCTGGGACTTGGGATGAAGGCGTGTGCAATGAAGGAAGCCGCCGGCGAGGGAGTCTCTGAAGACCGTCCCAGACCCGTCCTGGTGGCAATCGACGTCGAGGCGTGGGAACAGGACCACAACCAGATCACCGAGATCGGAATAGCGACGCTAGACACGGCATTGATTCCGTCGGCCGCCGAGTTGCCAGCTCTTTCGCTGGCGGATATGGACATGGCCAACATCGACTACGACAACCCCGCGCCCAAGACCCGTGCCTCCGTCATCAACGAGCTGATCAAGTGCCGCCACCTGCGGATCCACGAGAACCGCTCGCTGAGGAACGGAATATACGTTAGCGATGCGGCCGACAAGTTCGACTTCGGCGAGTCAGAGTGGGTAAGCCTCGGCGACGTCCCCGCGATCCTGGGCGAGTCTCTACGCTTCTTCGACGAGAACGGCAATAAGAGGAACGTCATCATCGTCGGCCACGACGTAAAACAGGACCTGGCATACCTCCGCATCACCGGATATGACGTGTGGAACATCAAGGACCTGGAGGTGATGGATACCACCGCCATGTACAAGGCCGTCAACGACGTGCACGAGTCCCGCGGTCTCGGAAGAGTACTGACGGACATGGGCGTGATCTTCTGGAACCTCCACAACGCTGGTAAGCCTCGCCCGCTCCTCACCCGCTCTCACCCCCGCGACGCACACTGACACAACCCAGGAAACGACGCAGCCTACACCCTGCAAGCCTTCGTCTGCCTCGCGGACCGGGGCCTGCCACCGTACAGCCACCAACCGGCCTCGCCCGTCGCCGTCCCAGCCGAGGACGAGATCCCGCCCGCCACGCTGCCGGAGCCGAAGGAAGGCGAGTACCCAGACTACGAAGACCTTGTTGAGTCCGGCTGCATCAGCTACATCGACCCGGCCAAGAACCAGCTGGGCCCACGGCCGAAGTCGGGCAAGAAGGGAGGAAGGGCCAGGGCGAATCGAGACGGCTTCGAGCCTCCGCAGGAGCCGAAGAGAACGGTTACCGCTCAGCAGATCGCGGAGGTCGAGGATGGCTGGGGCACTAGTAAACCCGTCGAGGACGATGTGTGGTAGGGAACGACAGAAACGCTCAGGGGCTGGGTGGCGTGGCGTTTCGTGGGCTTTTTCTTGACTTGTTGGCTTTTTTTTTCTTCTTCTAATTTGTGACGGCACGATTTGTACCGGTGACGGTGACGATGGTAGGTTGGTTGATGATGGGAATACTTGCAGACCCTCCCCTCAGCATACTTCTACATATGTTCATCCAATTGTTAGGCTTGGGGCTTTGCTGGTACGGCAATACCTGCGAAATAGATGTTGATGACATGTGTAGTTACCTACAATAAACGATGGATCCGTTTCCTGACAGAATGAATACCTAGCATAAACTACTATATATCCGGTGAAGAGACGCTGCCCACCCAGAGACGTCGGATATCCGCAGCCAACTACATCACCATACCAACGGCGCAGCGGTCACGAGAAGTCTGGGCCATGAGACCACGCGCTTGTAACAGTTGCTTGGAACAGTTGGTTGGAACAATTGCTTGGAAAAGTTTCTTGGAAAAGTTTCTTGGAAAAGTTACTGGGAGCTGACCAGCGCTCGCCTGTTTACGATCGCCGCCGCCCCACATGACAAACACCAGCAGTCAGCAGCCAACAGTCGGCGCGCCGGGTGGGTGGGTGGTTTATTCACGGACCGAACCAACCGTGTACCGGTATGAAGAGCGGGCTTGGGAAATGGGAGATGGAAGTCGCCCGGCGCCGTCCCTCCGACCAGCGCTGGACTCGAAGCGTCGGCCGCGGCTGCGG
Organism: Tricharina praecox; assembly: GCF_024521635.1. Classification (NCBI taxonomy): domain Eukaryota; kingdom Fungi; phylum Ascomycota; class Pezizomycetes; order Pezizales; family Pyronemataceae; genus Tricharina; species Tricharina praecox. The sequence continues at coordinate 722,354 of NW_026250412.1, forward strand.
CTGTGGCTGTGGCAGACTCATCATCCGCAGTCGTAACCCGGCGGCGGGTTCTGTGCTTTCGGAATGGGGTGGGGTGGGAGTGGATTCGCGTTCGGAGCTCGATTCAAGGGCTGGGAATGGGAGTCACATCTGAAGACTGAAGCTTGCCAGGACTACACGGCGATTAATGTTGTATGTAGCTTGGCTGGTAGAGGTAGCTTGGCTGGTAGAGTTAGCTTGGTTGGTAGAGGTAGAGGTGATTTCCGTCCTCGAGCTCTCCAGCCACTGTCGAGCACAGAGCTGGGGCAGATTGAGCGACCTCCCGTGCCTTCCTCAAGTCACCCAGCAACCCAGGGTTTGGAAGAATACAGGAAAAGGCTTGGAAGAACTGTAGGCTTGGATGGATGGTTAGGTACAGTCTTCGTACTGTACATAGCTCGTCGTTTTTACTTGCCGTTGTATCCGAAAGAGACGCCGATCAGGGACCATGGTTGTCCCCGCAGCCGTATGTAGTTGGGCTCCTCTGTTCCAAATTTCGCGACTAAGCATTCGCGGTCGAAGCCGGACTGCGCGCAATCTTTCGACGGCTCGCTCTTCCGCCGCAGCCTGCCACGGCCTTAGTCTCACACATACCTAACTTGTCCCTCGCGCCACTCCTCGGCCCCATTGTCCCGCAGTCAAGTAACAGGTTTCACGGGATTTCACTCGGTCATCAATTCGCACTCCTGACTGATGACTAGTGCGAGCTCCCAGTGATCATAAGCACCACAAGTTGCAGTGGCCATTGAGAGAACGGCAGTGGTATGCACAAGTACTATAGAGCACCGCCATCCGGCAGAACTAGGACGGCGGCGGCGGGGGTGGCAGCGGGTGAGTGATCTCGCATGATTCCCCTAATACGGCGGTTCTGAACCGTCAATTCTCGGGAATGTGTTGCTGTGTTGCTTAAACAGAGGTTTAGTCACCCAGTTTGATGTCGAGCGGATAGGGGAGACAATGGTAGGTGAGACAGGTGGATCGAGGGCCATTGAACATGTAATGCGATGCACCAGAGTCTGTTTGTTTATTCATTGATTGCATGCGACCTATGTAGATCATGGGAATATCTCCCTGTTCACCCCCGTTTCCACGCCACTGTCCAACCCAACTTTCATCGAGCGGCCCGATGTGGCTTTCCCTGCCCTCCGCCCTGGCCTTTCCCGAAAGTAAATCTCCATCGTTCGCCCCGCACCCACGCGCCCCGTACACTCGCCGCCCGTACTCGCGCCCGCGCTCTCAAGTCTTCCCATCTCCGCTGCACGTCTCTAGTCCGCTATTCTACATCGCCTGGCTCCTCAAATTCCGCACCCTCCTCCTCCTTATCCTCCTCCTCCTCCTCCTGGAGTCGCCTCAGCTCCGCTCTCTCTTCCCGCTCCCTCAGCTCCCACTCCGACACCTCACTTACTGCATCTTCCTCATCAGTATCTGGGATCCTCCTGCCCACAACAGTGGAGGAAAGGAAGTCGAGGATGGCTTGGCTGCACCGCTCGTCTGCAAAGAGGTCCCGGATTTTGAAGCGGTCTTTGCCCCTCCTTGTCTGCTTCCTGACTTCTGCCCATAGTGTCTTTTACTGATGTTTCCAATTGAATCCATCCAGATAGGCAGCCACATACGACCGACCAACCGATCATGCTGAGTCCAAAAGAGCTGCAGGGCCCGCCACTGTCCCAAGCAGGGCCACCGACTCGCTGGCTAGTCAATCCAAATTTCTCATTTGGCTGGGGGGAAAATCCGACCGGTTCGCAGCAACGAGTGCTTGTTCGTCGTTCGCGAGAAATGCTCGTCCGGAGCGGCGACGGTCGAAAGTCTGTTGTACCCGCCTCCAGATCGGGCACATTTTCTTGATGCGGCCAGTTTCGGCACAATAAAAACAAATGTTGTTGTCACTAGAGTTGTGTGGACGTTTGCCGGCCGATGGTCGAATGGTTGTTCATATTGCAAGTGGTACACCACCGGTTGTTTGACTCCGCTTGACCATCTTTTCCTCCGCTTCCACCTCTTCCATTTCCTCCGCTTCCACCTCTTCCGTTTCCTCTTCCGTTTCCTCTTCTTCCATAGGCGAACCGTGCTACACCCAGTGATTCACTGTCTTGATCTGCCTTCCTAGCCAGTCTGTTCTGCTCTGCATCTCGGAGGGCTTGAGATATAGATGCAACAGTAGCCATGCCTGCCGGCAACCCCAACATCATGTCGAGCGTGGGTTGATACTGCTCAGGAGTTGTGACGTAGATATGGTACAGGAACTTTTCGTCCGATATAGCACCTTCGGTTCCGGTCAGCTGAGCTCGCAAGCCATTCAGGCGGGCGAGATATGCCAAGATGCTCTCACGGGGTTTTGGACGGGCGATGTCGAAAGCCTTGCCGATTGTTCCACGCCGGCCAAACGAGGCCGCACCGCCGAGTATCTTCGCAAGCGTATCCCACATTTCTTTCGGATCCGTGATACCCGATAAGTGGATGCCAACCTCGTGGGTACAGGAGAGTAGGATTACTGCCGCAGCAAGACCTTGCCGCTTTTTGAAGCTTTCACGTTTCGCGACGTTCGCGGCGGAGTTGCCGATAGGCATGGCTTTTTCGGTTTCTTCGCCCGTAACGATCTCAAATGCGAGCTTCGCCGAGAGGATTGCCGCAATGCACGGTTTCCAGACGTCGTAGTTGTCCGAGGAAAGATTCTCGAGGGAGCCGTACTTGCAGTGGTACATTTCGGCGGTCAACATGGTGGATTACGGTATGCGGGTGGCGATAGGCAGCTCGTTGTGTTGGAAGATAGTGATTTGATAGCGCTGGGCCGTGCTCGTAACCTGTTGGATAGCAATGAACGAGTATTGTATTGAGAGAGTCTGAAAGCCTCGAGAGAAGATATAAAAGAGGGGTGGTAGGTGGCCAGTGATTCCGCCGTCATGACCGAGTAAGCGACCAAGTAACGAACTAGGGAGAGAGATCTTCAATTTATTTCGCATGCAGCCTATCTAGACTATGGCGAACCGTCGCACTCCTTTCCTGCCCGCTGTGGCCGGCCGGAGTGGAGACCCCGCTACCGGCCAGCACGATATGGAGCCGTAAGGAACGAACGACTCGATATTGCAACACCAACGCCTCGAAACGACCGAGTGATGCCGAGGTCGGTGTGCCCAACTACTATTAGCACATACATAGGGCTTGAAGGCTAGAATCCCGGATGTGCTTTGGTCTATATACCACATACTATGATAGCCCCTCGACCGTTTACAGCCCGTTCCCGGCTGTGGCAATCGACCGGAAAATCGGTACTACTGCTTTCTGACGCACACGCACAATATGTAACGAGATTGAAACCTCATGATATTCTTAGATAGATAGCGATTTAGAGTAGGTAGATGCAAATAAGCAGATTCTATTTGGTTGTTTATGTACAGCTTTGTGGTGGGGCCCGTGTTGGCCACTATGCTTTGCAAGAGTGACGGCGTCACAAAGAGCCTCAGAGTGTTGTAAAACTCGCCATCCGACTCGAGCTAGGTAATCGAACTGTGAGATATCTGTTTCTGACTCCGCTCCTGGAGGAGGCGACTGACTCGGAGGGAGCCATAGGCAAATGTGTGTTCGAACTTCGTGGACGGCGCGGGCGAGTGACTTTCGATTTTTTCGATTTTTTTCTCGCCGATCTTTTGCCCTCTTCGTGGGGTCAGGCTCTGTGTAGGAACTTTCGCCGTCTGAAAGGAAGGAGGGAGCATCGTGAGAGATGGGTTTGTGTGGATGGTGGCGGTGTGGGTTTCTGTCAGGCATGATCGAGAGGTTTGAAAGTGCTTGACAGTGCTTGATGATTGCCTCAACCGAGTCTCCTAGGTATGAGTTTAAACCGCTGCGTACATAATTTATCATACACTTCGTCAGCTAATGCTATCAGACTTCAGGTGGAGCTAACATGAAAGACGGTATTTTTTTGATGCGGCAAAGTGGTCATAGTCGTCGAAAAAGCCCGGAAACTCAATATCTACGACAAGCCGATTGGAACTTTAGAAGCGGGACAACAAGCGCAGCCGAGAGGGCGAGTGACCTAAACTGGTCGAACGTGTGCCCGCTTTAGCTGTGTGAAAGAACCACCGGGATCGCTCCAGGCTCCAGCTTCTTCCGCCGGAACTGAAGCCAGTCGGGACATGCGTCAGGGCTCTTTTACTCTACTCTATGTATGTACTCGATGGGTCAACGGTACCTTCTAGTTATGTAGTTAATGCACGCAGTGCGTGGTGATGATGGCGGTGGTGATGGTGGTGGCTGGATGGCTGGATGGCTGATGTGTATCCCCCCACCAACACCACTAGTGAAATGCTAAATCCTTAGCAGCTTCACAAAAAAAACTCGCCCCGAACAGCTCTTTCTATTTCTCTTTCTATTTCTCTCTCTCTCTCTCTCTCTCTCTCTCTCTCTCTCTCTCTCTCTCTCTCTCTCTCTCTCCCCCCCCCCCCCCCAAAAAAAAAAAAAAAAAAAAGGGGGTCACTCACTGGAGCTCTATCCACAAGAGGTCGGGAGGAATTGAGTTTTCGAGGTCGGCCCCCTTCCCCGTTGCCCATTGCCCCCTCGCCCCCTCGCCCATCCCCCACGCATGGATCCTCCTCCCCCGGAAGTCCGCACCGAATTCGATTCGGGGCGGGGGGGACGAGAAAGTTCTCGAACACGGTGGCCGGTGGGGTCTCGGCCGCGGCTAGTTAGAGTAGCTAGAGTAGGTAGCTAGAGCTCGCTCGCTACCTACTCTAGGCACTCCAGAGGGGATCGGTCCGTTGGATGCGCACGGGTAAATTGCTAGGCCGCAGTGTGGAGATTGAGATTGGAGATTGGGGATGGAGATTGGGGATGGAGATCGGGGATGGAGATTGGGGATGGAGATTGGGGGTGGAGATTGGAGATGGAGATCTGAACGTTGAAGTTTGATGTTGGTTGATCGATATAATATCTGCTATTTACTCTATGAAGGTATGTTTGTTGTGGTTGTGGTTGTGGTTGTGGGGTATACTCACAGTTACTATGGTAGCGTTGCCCGCTCCATCCACAGTCCGAATCCCGAATTCCCTCACCGGAAAAACCTGACTCTGTCCACTCTCCAGTCTCCACCTCCTCCGTTCCACCGCGCGACATCCCCCGACCCGTGTGCGTGTGTATGGAGCACGACCTAGGCATGTAGAGCACCTAGAATACTCTATGCGCATGTCGTGACCGTCACCCATGAACTTAGCACAGTTCAACGTTACGAGGAGCGCATACTCTACATACCTGTTGGTTTTCTCTGCGTCGAGATACGAGACTCGAGTATTTACGGCATGTTTTTATTACAATCCACGGTCGTCGGTATTACGAATTTACGCCGTGCGGTCGTGCAATCTTGGGAGGGGGGGCTATTTATAGGTGGCCACCGTTTCTGTGGCGCACTGGCGCAGACTCCGCGTGGACTGGAGTCTGGAGGGGAGTCCACGGACGCCAAAACTAGAGTGTGTAGAGTAACTACGATGATCCAACGGACATCGCTCCCCTCCAGGTGACGGTGGCACGGACTGGGCAAGGACGGTGGTGGCGGTGGCGCGAACAGAGGACAAAGAAGAATTGGAAGCTTCAGACAACGACTTGGAATAGGTACATAGTGGAATTCAACCATCGCGATTCGCGACAGAGGGGATTTTGATGGGGTTGTGCACTTGGAAGTTGGGAGTCGAGGCCCTTTCCGAGTTTCCGACAAGCCGAGAAGCCGGCACCCCAACCCAAGCCCAAGCCCGTTCCGTCAAATACAAGCTTTTTTGCCAAGAGATCCGCATTTCCCGCGAAGGACTTTAGCCCAGAGTTCAAACGCGGGATTTGCTTGGTCGGTTGGAGTGACTGCTGACTTGGAATACGGTAACCAAGTGCTGATTCACTTGGAATAACCACCCACTTGGTTACTCGGCTTGCGAATGTCATACATTGGGTGACCGCGACGACAGTGGGCGGTGCTTTTTCTCAGCTGAGAATCGTCTCTCCCCCGGAAGATGGTTTCCCCCCTCCGCCCCCGGCACCATCAGCTTCGCCGGGTTACATGAATGTGCCGGTAACTACATACATCGTCGACCTACATGAGGGTGACGTGGATGCTGCTGCTACCGCATTGGAAAGAGGAGCTGACGACGACTTTTTTATTTTTTCTTCTTTCGTCTGGCTGGATGGATGGATGGAGCGAACAGGCCGGCTCGCCGGTGAGGTGAGGCGAGGGGAGTCTGCGGTACCGTATCGGATTCTGATTTTCTGCAGTCGCAAGTGGTTGTTTCCGATGCCCTTGCTTGACTTGAATCGACTCTTCAAGCACATTGTGTGCCACTATCCGCATGCTCGCTCGCTGAGGCTAGGTATGCTCTAGTTACTCTGCCCTGGAGTCTGGAGTCTGGGAGCACCATCATACTCCACCTAGGTACGGTACTTTGCTCTAGGCCTCACCCTCGCTGAGGCTACTCGATAGTACTCTGGAGTAACTACCCCGAGGCTACTCTGCTCGGGAGTACTCTACCCTACCCTACCCTAACTAGAGTACCTACGCTACATGTACTCTAGGTCTCACTCTCGCCACCGTCCAGAATCCGGCATCGACATCCACGACCGTCACGGAGCCCACGAGTCCTAGCATATCTCACGCGGCAATCGCCCCGAGGTTGAGGACCGAACCATCATACGCTAGGTACCTATCGTCGTGGACCGTGGTGTCGCCGTTGCCGTCGGTGTTTGTTTGTTTGTTTGTTTGTTTGCGGTTGCTTGCTGACCATGGCATTCAGCCTCCGCCCAAAACTCCTCTGTTGCTACTACTCGAAAGTTTCTACCCTTCTCGATCGGGAGGATCGATGTTGCAATCAATCGCCATCCTGTGATGCTATGTAGTTAGTAAGCATGATAATGATGCCTGTAGCAGATCCCACCGCCCAGTGCATACCAGGTATGATGTAGGTACTACAAGTATCTACTTGCCTATTGGATGAGCACATACCGTACCTACTGAATCCCATTATGGTACTATGGAGCCAATAACTTCCCCCGGAACTCCCACTGCGTATGTATCCTGCTGCCTGCACGGGAACGACGGCGGAGAACACCAATCAACCCCACACGGCTCGCTCGCCCGTGTATGATTCTTCACATGGGCACTGGCGGACAACCCAGGACATCCAAGCACAACTGGGGACAACCAAGGACAACACCCTCGTAACAGTTGCAACCACCTTGTGCCCTGTGCTGATCCAAAATTGGACGGTGTTTTGCTCCAATCGAGAAGCATTCCCCGTGTGACGGCACTCTACTCAAGGTCTCCATGTAGAGTAACTACTAGTAACCATATACTCTAGTTACTCTACATACGAAGGCAGTGCTGGGTCTGTGCAACGAACGAATTACTGGATACTACCTAGCAACTAAATAGACCTTCACGATGCACCGACCCCCGGGCCCGCAACCTGGTGCGTCACGAAGGTAAGCTTTCTTCACACCATCGTAGCCTGTCCGCTGGCCGTACCCGTTGGTTACATCGAGTTCGCCGGAAATACGTGCATTGGCTCGATACCTATGAGCGTGGGGCCTGCGCCGAGGACAGAGGGGAGAGAGGGCCGCGTGTTGTGCTGACCCCCCCCCCCCCCCCCCCCCCAAATAAAGTCACATCGGCCTCCACCTCCACCTCCAGCACCAGCACCCTCACCCTCTGGTTAGACTTCGTAGTAAGTAGATACTTGGCTCTTGGTCCGAGTCCGATATCGAAGAAGAAAACCCCCCATACACGTCTCCACCCTCCAACCGGCCAACCTGCAGCATGATCAAACGCTCCGGCCAACCATGGGGGGCGGGCCTTCTCGGCCTGCTGCGCTCTCTCGGCCTGCCGCGAAAGCGCTTCATGCTGATCGGCCTGTTCTCCGTCATCTTCCTGATGTACACCTTCATCAACTACAGCAACGCCATCCACGCGCGGCTCGGCTTTGGCATCGTGTCGGCGCAGGCCCCCGTCGACACCATTCCCGTGTGCATCTCGCCGCTCGGCGTCTCGCCCACCGTCCCGCCGCTCAATAACCAGCTGCCGGTCCAGGACGTCATCGTTCACACACCACCACCATCGCCATCATCATCCCCGGTCGGCAACGACGACGGCGATGCCGACAAGAAGGAGGCAATGCATCCGATCCCGCACTTGATGGAGGCCGCAGAGGCAAAGTGGGCCGCTATGCTGCAGCGACAGTCGAGCACACTCGACGCCGCAGTCAAGGAGTACAAGCGGCGGTACGGCATGGCGCCGCCGGACGGCTTCGATCTGTGGTTTGAGTATGCACGGAGCAACAACCTGAAGCTGGTGGACGAGTACGACGACCTGATGGCGACGCTTGCGCCGCTGCGGAGGCTGGGGCCGAAGGAGGCCCGGCGCAGAGCTGAGAATATGCTCAAGTTTGGGTTCGAGGAGTCGATTGGTGGGTTGGTCATCGATGCGAAAGATGGCGTGTTTTCGTACTGGAAGGATCCCAAGGCGGAGGAGGAGAAGAGGAATAGGAAGAAGAATAAGGCGGCTAAAAGGAGTCTGGTTGAGATGGAGGGTGAGGATGAGGGTGGTTATCGTACCCGTGGATTGCTCCGTATGCTCGAGCCGCTGAAGGATGTTCTGGGTGAGAAGGTGGCCGAGTGGCCGGCGTTTGCCATTCCTGTCAATGAGTTGGCCGAGGCAAGGGTGGTGGGCGGTGACGATGAGAAGTGGAAGGCCCAGACGGATGCGTTGGAGACGAAGAAAGAAAAGTATGAGTTGGATGATCTATGGCACCGGCACCAGGTTGCGGCTAGAACCCTCTCGGAAGACCTGATCCATGCTTGTGATGCCAACAGCCGTTACGGAAAGATGGCGGTGGGGACCAGGTTCGAGTTTGGCATTCACGAAGTTCTGGGTTCGAATGGCGACTTGAAGGGAGAGGGTTCCAAGGCCGAGTTCGTGACGGACCCGAATGCGGATAATGACATGTGCGAGAGACCAGAACTGATGGCTGTACGTTCCTCTTTCTTTCTTGCTTTATTTTGTCATATCACTAACGCTCGTGCACAGCTCCATGGAGTCCACCGCGGAACACGTTCCACAACGAAGGGCCTGTATCCCATGCTTTCCTACGGTCACCCCAGCGCCTTCAACGACATCGCCATTCCCTCCCGCTATCAATGGGATGTCGACGGCTCGTACGAATACTACGACGGCGATGACGTCGCTTGGGAAGAGAAGGAATCCAAGATCTACTGGCGCGGCGAACCCAGCGGCGGCGGCCACGGCGACCAATACTACGGCAGCGTACATCCCCCGTCTCCCTCCGCAACGCACCCTCTAACCCGTCTAGATGCACCGCCACCGCCTCGTAGCCCTAACCAACCCAGCGCACTTCAAGACCTCCGTCCTTGTCAGCGGTGCCTCCGCCTCCGGGGCGCTGATCCAAAGCACCGAGCCCGCGCACATCGCCCAGACCCTGACGAACATAACCTTTTCGGACATCAGCAGCATGTGCGAGATGTTCGGGTGCGATCTGCCCAGCATATTCCCGTTCGAGGAGCGCAACGATTTCAGCGAGGCCTGGAAGAACAAGCTGGTAATCGACAGCGACGGCTGGGGCCCCAGCGGGCGCTGGCGCGCCCTCATGGCTAGCAAGAGTACCGCTATCAGAAGCAGCATATACCGTGAGTGGTTCGGTGAGCGACAGATGCCTTGGGTCCATTATGTTCCGGCGTCCGTGGGACTGGGCGAGCTGTGGGGGCTGCTGGGGTTCTTCTTGGGCACCAGTGAGAGCCCGACGCATGATGCAGAGGCTAGGAAGATCGCAGAGCAGGGCGCGTTGTGGGTTAAGGAGCATATGCGCAAGTAAGTCTCCCGTGCACACACACACACCCCCTCCCTCCATCACTCCATCAGCTACTAACAAAAATATAGACAAGACATGACAATCTACTGCTTCCGTCTAGTGCTGGAGTTGAATCGGCTGTTTAATGGCGAGGAGTGGGTGTATAAGGGCTGATTGATTGATTGATTTTCTACATTTTTTGGTTCGGAGTTTGACTTTGGTTTTGGTTTTTTTTGGGGCGTTATCAGCGAATATTATTGGATATTGGATAGCATATATGGCATGGGATATGGCATTGTTAGATACCGGTCTTTTTCGTTTTCCGCATGGGTGGGTTGGGGGAATGAGAGGGCAACGGGGGGGAAAGGGGGGATGCTGTGTATATAGATTTTTTCATTTTGTAATGCATTTGCATGGAAGACATTGGACAAGCCTTGGGTTGTGCATGTGATTCTGTCCTGACGAGTCCAAGAGTGAATCCAGGTCAACAGGGTGCATAAATATCACTCGGATCATTTTCCAAGCACACTTTCCTGCAAGCCGGCAGGTATTCCTTCATAATATCCTCGGTGAGGGTGGACATTTCCAAGTATTTAACCCCAAAAGCACCCGCTGTTCGGCGTATCTGTAAATACCCGTTTCCACTATCGGGACTCGGGAGCTGGCCCACTACTATACTATTACTACTAGAGTGACTACCAGCCCGCTGCCTGGTACCCTTCCAGGCCCATTATTCCAAGCCCGGTATTCCAAGCCTGCACTTCATGATTCATCCAAGTCCGGAGGACTCGCATACTATACACTTATTTAGAGTACACCTGGAGTACAGGTACGCTAGCTATAAGTAGATCGGAGAGGGTATTAGAAGGAACTGTTACTGGTCTGGTCTACTGGGCTGGTATCGTATCGTGCTGTCACTGGGTGGTTTGGTCTTGGACCCTTGGCCGGGGTACAGCACTCGGGCACAGCACTCGGGTTGCTTAATGATTGCCGATTGTTGCTTGCCGATTGCCGGTAGCGGATTACCACCGCTCTGCCTGCGCCCTCGGAGTGAGTGAGTGAGTGAGTGAGTGAGTGAGTCTCAGGGTGCGACCAGCACTTCCACATACCGTATTATTCCCGTATCATTCCCGGCTTATTCCCGTCTTGTGGCTGGAGGATAAATGGGCTGCTCGAGCACGAATGGGCTGCTCGAGTATGAATGGCTGCTCGCGCACGGATAGGCTGCTCAAGCACGAATGGGCTGCTCAAGTATGAATGGTTGTTAGAGGATGAATGGGCTGCTCGAGCACGAATAGACTACTCAAGCACGAATGGGCTGCTCGAGCACGAATGGGCTGCTGAAGCACGAATAGGCTACTCGAGCACGCCGAGTCCTCGGTCACATCACTCGGGTACATCATCTGGGCTGGTTGCTCATTGCTGATTACTGGCAGCCGGTTGCCGCCGCTGTCGACCTACGCCTAAGGAGTGAGGAGTGAGTGAGTCTCGTAGTGCGGCCGAGCATTCTCCCGCACCAATTATTCCCGTCTTGCGGCTGGAAGATGAATGGACCGCTCAAGCGCGAATGGGTTGCTCGAGCACGCCGAATCCTTGGGCATACCTATAGAACCTAGCTTTCTTCCGTCGCAGACGTAAACGCTGCAAAGACTTTGTGCATAGTCTACCCTCCCTGTGTACATACGAGGACCGGAATTGGTCGCACGGCTTCGGGAACCTAATCTACTAATCTACCATCGTCTTCCGTCACCGTTCGAATCATCGTTAGATCTACGGAAGTTGCGAGGAGAGCTTGGATTCTTTGTCAATATGTGCTAACCTGGCCATTCACAGATATCACTCGTGCTCTGGATAATAAAATAATTCCGACTTCAATTATTCCAGGACCACAGAGCGAGGACTTTGCACTGAGTCCCTAAGAAGTCAAGTTCAAGTCCACCGTTCCTCATTTTCGGAACCCAGAAAATCCGCATGAGCGGAGGAAGCTAAAATACATGTCCGAGTGACATAAAAAAAACCATCAACCCATAAAATACAAATCCATCCATGCAAGCAATCAATCTCTAAACAACCACCAAAACACCCGCATCGTCGTTCAGCTTGAATTGAGCATAACGTCCTCTGAACCTCACCATGTCCTCCTTCTCCGGACCACCAGCTTTGAGCTCGCGCATCAACCAGACTCTAAGCATCTTCTTCTTTGGGTACTCAAAGCACTCAACGACAGTCATCAGTGCATCGGCATCCCACTTTCTTCCTTGCTCCGCAAGCTCACGGACCCTCTTCTCGACCCCATCCCACTCCAGAACGGCGTGTTTTCCCATCCCCTGGGAGAGGTGCAGGTCACGTTGCCACGGTGGGTGATGGCTGAGGACAAGTCGGAGGAACCCCGAGATGGGGATGAAGAGCGGAACACCGCACGTGGTACAGTGCTGGGTGTGCTCCGTTTCGAGGAGGAACTTTAGAAACTTAACGGTGAGAATGAAGTTCCAACGGTTGGAGAGGAGCATTTCGCCTAGGATGTGGGGGTGGTTGGTCGATGCTAAGAAGGGCCGCGACGTAAGGCTTGGTGTGATTGCCTTTAGGAGAGATGAGAGGGCAGCTGTGAAGGCGGGAAGGAAGAGGCACCATTTGTGAGTATCCTAAGACCGATATTAGCAACGTGATGACAGATCCGACCAGGATGGGAACGAACGGGCAGCAGCAATGTCTGGCGGAGACGGTCCCATATGGCGGTATATAAGAATGGGTCTCTGCCCCACCACCCATAGTCACTGATCAATGTAACAAGTCCACACATTCCGGCTAGAGCCCATGCAATCAGCTCCGAAATCAAACGCACCAGGGAGATCCCTTACGAAGGACATATGCCGTCACGTAAGGCTTCGACATAAGTGCCTTAATCATTGTTCCAATCATGTTGTTCTTCGCCTCGAGAACATCCGTGGATTCTTCCAGGATCCTTCTGCCCAGCCTATTCAAACCGACTCCTGTCACAACAAGAAGCTCGACTAAGGCTCCTACCGATGCCGAATGGAGCGCGCTCAACCTCGAGGTGAGCAGTGGACTGTAGCAAGCCACAATGTATTGACGAGCCGCCATCTCAAGGTCAAAACGGGTGGCCAATGCGGTGCCTGAACTCCGTCAGAAAAAGTAAGGGCGCCGAGAAGAAAGGGTAGGACTAACATATTGCCTCGTGAGACCTGGCCAGCAACGTCGAAAACTGAATCATGGCTGTGAGCGTCTCAATATGCTCTTCGAGCTTCTCTAGTGGCATGCCGGCCGCTTGATTTTTTCCACAGATCGTGCAGATCGCTTCCATATCCCTTAGGAATAGCGGTACCACTGCGGTGTTTCAATCAGCAAATAATTGCCCGTTTGTGACCGTCACAACTTACTGTCATTAATTCCTGCGACTACCTGTGCCAGTTTTGTGGCACTAGAAAGCTTATTTCTTGGAAAACAGACCAATACATTGCGGCACCTCCACCATGCTATTCTTCGTCAGTGATACTGACGGAGAGAAAGGCGGGGCAAAATTTGTACATACCTTCGATAGGAATCCACTCCGTTTCCCCGGCGGCCACAAAACATCTGATGATAAGCATGGCAAGCTGTTGGGTTAACAGCGCCGGTTTATCCTTCTTGATAAGTAGGATGACCTTCAAGACTATGAGGAGAACCTTTTGCATTTGTGCACCGATCTTCAACGGATTATCAGCGTTGGAGATAAACCCGGAATTGAACACTTCGCTAAAGAAGTCCTTCGTCGTTATCAGCAATACCCCACAGCCTCGATGTAATGAACGTAACTAACATGGAATACACTAAAAGCAGTCTCGGCATGTTCCGAAATAATTTTGAACACCACATGCGTTTCGGACCATTCACCGGTGCATGTAGTCTCGAGCCAAGTGGCGGTCATGGCCATCACAAACGTCGAATCCGTAGCTCTTCTCTTCCACAGCCAGGGAATGACCCACTCCGCATTTGCAGCCACGAAGGATTGAGGACCAAGCTCCAGAGCATCGCGTGCGGTAGCCTTCGGAGTTTTTGATTTGCTCACCCGCGGAAGAAGACTCACGTAGCTGATGTAGTCATGCAGCAACTCGATCACTTTAGCATCCGAACACGGCTTGAAATCTAGCTGGCGTGAGCACCTGTTTCCTCTTAGCTCGCGAGAAGAATTGTACGCACCCAGAAAACCCCGTTGGACTTGGTTGAAGATGTAAATCAGCGCCACCCTGATGGCGCTCTCCGGATGTGCCTTCAACCTCCTGTATGCCTCGGTATGCTGTAGCACAACCTCGATATTCCACGGTGCCCTGAACTCCGACATCCTTCTCGCCATCGGATCGCTGTTGATCCAGGTCACAAACATCACTCTGAGATTTGAAAATTCATACTCCTTCGAGAAATCGTGTTTGTCCAGGGCTGCGGCGTTTGGGAAATTGAAGGGCGCCGGAGTAAACGCATTGATGTATTCGGGGGTTTCGATGCCAAATTGCCGCTCGAGAGGCTGCAGTACCGCAGTGATGATGTTGTGCACATCCGCAGGCCGCATATCCACGCGGAGCAGGCCTTTGAGCAGTGATGAGCAGTTCGGCAATTTAACTACCACAATCGTTTCGTCAGAAGCAGGAGAAAAGATGGGATGGAAAGAACACACGGAGAGACTTCGCCAGCCGTAGTGTATTCTGCCTATACTGCTCACTCTCCACGCGCCACCAATTGGCCCCGGTGGTCAACAGCAGCAAACACTGCCAAATCGGAAATGTGCACTCGGCCAGCTCATCAAGACCTGCCCAACCTGTCACGGGAATGCTATACAATAGCTCCGAAAGCACCGTAACAGCAGTGCCATGGACATCCACCCATTCGCGGATATTCCCATGCCCGCCTGTCCCCTCCAGTGATAGCGTCTGGATACAGTAGAGGAGCAGCTCCGAGACGAAGCGGAAGCCTGAGTCACCGAGCCGGTGAAAGTTGGGGCGTATGGCAGTCAGGAAGGAAAGCCCCGTGGCGGCAGTCAGTGGGCCATTATCCTCCTTCTCCTTCCCTTTTCCATGGGCAGGATACCTGCCCAGTGCTGCATCGTCCTCGTGCTTGCCAGTCCATAGCATAAAGAAACGCTGCTGATAAGAACTCAAGTCTGTGTGCGTAATTTTGAAGGGGTATTGACTGAGCAGGATGTGGAGGTTGATTTCGACGAGCTGTAGGATTGTAGTGGATTCGTACTGGGCAGCCCGCATCATCAGTGTTTTCGTGGGGGTATCAATTGGACCTGGAGACTCAGTCCGGAACTGGACTGAGTCCAATGCAAGGAGGTCATGGAGGAGGGAAATGAGGGCTGAACGGGTGGTGGTGGTGGTGATGGAAGCCATGGCTGGTTGTTGTGGTTGTTGTTATTGTTGTGGTAGTTTGAAGAGAGAAACGAAGGTGGTCGACGACAGTGAGTGAGACCGACAGTGAATGACACCAGGAAACATGCAAGAGTACCTATTTGGACTCAATTGGTCACACAAATCATAGAATCTCACTCCATTCGCCAGTAGTTACCAAAATGTTCATTTTCCGCCAACATTACGAATGTCTTAATTGCGGATGGGCCGGGCGGAGGGCAATAGGGAACCCACATCGAGCTCGTGGCCAGCGGTCGGAGACAGTGGGGTTGATCCGGACGTGTACACAGCCATGATCTGCAATGGTCGAATGCTACGATAATGAAACAAACAAAAAACGAATGTCTTGACGATCAAACGAGAAAAATGATACAAGACGAGCGAGAATACAGAGGGAGACCGAATGGGAGCAGAGTAGGCAGGGGGGTATGGCAGACCTGTTTGCAGATGATCGCTGCTCCAAGGCAGTGTTGGAATTTTGAAGACCACAGACGTGGGCAGAAAGTTCGCCGTAGAAGAGGCAGAAAGTTCGCCGTAGAAGAAGCAGTCGAAGAGGGGAGTGAAGCCTCCGGAGCCAACGGGCGTACTCGGCAGGATTCTGTGGATGTGGGTCGTGTGAATAGGCGGTGGCAACACCTGTACAGCTTCACTCGTTCTTCCATTTGGTAGGCAGCGGGCTGTGATAGCGGGGCGGGCAGAATGAGTTATTTCGGTTCATCACACTGCCACAGTCTCGAAAGGCTGTATGCAAAATTAATTGATGTTTTGTTCTCTCTCTGTCACAAGCCGTCCACTCCCACGCTCACCCAGCTCCGGTCTGTCTACATAACCAACTTCTGCGCCAACGTAAACCCATACGCCACAGTAGCCACAAACGCCGCCAAATTCAACAGTGAGCTAACGCCATGCATGACACCAAACCTCTTATTGAGCGCCTTCATCTCCAGCGACTTCTCGCCCTCATCGTAGTACTTTCTCCCCTCTTTACTCTCCTGCGCCTTCCTCTCGCGCATGATCGCCGTCGTCGCCGGGCCCACCGCCACTAAGTTCACCGCCGACGTGGCAAACGTGATCAGCATTGGCAGCGCGGCCTCGGTCGCCATGAGCTTGTCGTAGCTGGCCGTGGGATGCGAGAGGAGCACCGCGAGCGGGAGCGCGATCTGCATGCTGAAGTACACGGGAAAGATCCGTTGCTGCAGGAGGCCGAACATTGGCCTGGGGAGCGCGCGGAAGGCTACTACGCCGCCGATGAAGGACTGCATACATGTCAGTAGGATGCCCGCGGTGTGGGTGCAGGATGAATACCTGGTAGAACTGCGAGCCCAGAAGTGTGCCGTAGCTGAGCACGTGCCATGCTGCGGCTGAGGTGAGAGAGGCGAGGAGAGGCATATTTTCGGTTCGGTATATATTTGTGCTTGTTGGATTGAAGTCGAGGTTTGGAAGCGTGAGCTATCTAGATGAGTAGATATAGATGTGGGGGACAGCGGTTACGGAGAATGACCACTGCCTGAGCTCAGATGAGGTGGCATGAGTTCTAAGATCCATGACGCCACCAACTTCATCGGCTAAGGCTAGGCTAATCATGAACGGCGACTCAGGCGAAGGCTTTACCCTGTCTCGACTCTCGATTTCCAAGCTCTCGACAGCATCAAGTATGAGTATCCTGTAGTTGAATGGAGCTCGAGACGCTTCATTCTGTTTCGATGTCTCATTGAGCACGACGCAGCGTGCCGAAACCAGACCTGAATCCTCACATTTAGCACTGACCACGAATCCGCCAGGATCCCACGGAACTCCCCGTCAGCCCTACGAAGCTCACCTCGAGCTCCATCTAGCTGCCGACTGCCACCACGATTACTATTCCAATGGCCGAGCTTCCCCCCTCGCGCATAGTCTACCACCGCGTCTACGCCGACCCACCCACCCGCTCCGAGCTGGCTCCATCACAGCTGACCGACGACGGGCTCCCGCAGCTGCCGCCTCCGCCACCATCCAAGAAGCAAAAAGAAACCGCCAAACGCAAGCCGCTGCCAAAACTCACGACGCAGCGCCTCGCGCCCGTTTCCGTTTCCGCCGGCGGCAGCTTCGATGGGCCGTCCTCCCCGCTCCTCGCCGCAGCCCTCCCCCCGCCAAAAAAGAAGCGTCTACGAATAACCTGCATCTCAGACACACACAACCACACGCCTTACCTACCACCAGGCGACGTGCTGATCCACGCGGGGGACCTAACGAGCCAGGGGACGTATTCAGAGCTGTCGAACGCACTCTCCTGGCTTCAGCGGCAACCCCACGAAGTGAAGCTTCTCGTGGCAGGTAACCACGACGGCGTCTCTCTCGATCCAGAGTACACCCACACATCCACACTCACACCAGCGCAATCGCACGCCGCAAACCTCGCGCTGTTCTCGACGCCCGCCGCGGCCCGCGCAGGGATCATCTACCTCCGCCACGAAGCGCGCACGATCACGCTGCGCGACGGCCGGCGCTTCCGCGTGTTCGCATCGCCGCTCTCGCCCTCGCCCCCGCCGCCGCCGGGAAGCAAAGCCTGGGGTTTCACCTACCCCCCCTCCACCAACCCCTGGCTGTCCATCCCCGCAGACACAGACGTGCTGATCACACACACGCCGCCGAAATACCACCTGGACCGCTCACCGTCCAGCCTCCCGCCGCAGCCGCACGCCGGCTGCCCGCACCTCCGCGAGCGCCTGTCGCAGGTGCGCCCGGTACTGCACGTCTTCGGCCACGTCCACGTCGGCCGCGGCGTCGAAAAGGTGCTGTGGGATGACGCCGCGGCGCCGCGGGTGCGCCACAAGGAGGCGCGCGTGGTCGAGATCCAAGATCCGCACCCGCTGCGGATAAAGAGGCAGTTCCTCGTCGATACGATCCGTGTGAGAGATCATGTGGTTGTGCGCGGCAGGGAGACGCTGCTGGTTAATGCTGCTATTGCCACCGGACCGTGGAGTAGAGACACCGGACATCCCGGCTGGGGGAAGGCGGTTGTGGTGGATGTTGAGGTGGAGTGTGGGGATGCGGCTACGGCTGCGGCTGCTGGTGCTCAGGATGGGTTTGGACAGGAGGGGAGGGTGCGGCTTAGGGGCGTTGGGGAGGGGTGGAGTGCCGTTGATGTTGTGCAGTGACTTGTCTTGTCCGGACGGGTGAGATGGTGTGTATGAGTAGAATCATTATCGTGACACCAATGGACAGATGTGGATGGAAAGTATTTACATTACATACAACAGGTGAAAAGTAAATCCCATCGCCGTTCCTAATAAAACGATAAAGAAAAAGAAAAAGAAAAAGAATCTGCATCACCCATCCCATCCCATCCCATAGCTGTCCCCTCCACCTCCACCTCCACTTCATACATCCCACCCCACATAATCAACATCATCAACCATCAACCATCATGCTTTCGACGCGAATAAGTAAAAGCGGGGAGCAGAAAACAAAAAACTCAAAAACTTAAAAACTCAAAACTCAAACTCAAGAAAACAACCAAATCATATCCTCAACAGAAAACGTGAACAGGAGAAAAAAAACAGTAGCGAAACTTTTCTACCCTATAATCGTCTAGAAAGGAAAGGGGAAAAAAACACGAACCAGCCAGCCAAAGCATCCATAATTATCCATCATTATCAACCATGTGAATTGTGCACTCGATTGCACTCGAGTGCACACCGAGACCGAGACCGAGAGACCGAGATCCAGCCAGTGGACGAAGACAGACAAGAATCAATGATATCGCACGCCCCCGAGTGTGCGAAGAATGAAGATAAAGAAACGATCAGAAACCCCCCACCCACCCCCCATACAGTAAAACTGAAGTTAGAACCCATTTGAATGCATTTTTCATCAATCAATGCCCCAAATTCTGTTGCGGTAACACCAAATCAGACGAACTCCATGTCCTAGGAAAGAAAAAAAAGAAATAAATAAAAAAAGGCGCTCAAGAAAAGAAAGAAAGAAGAAAAAAAAGTACGAAAGAAAAAAAGAAAAAAGATGTAGGAAAAGAAAAAAGATGTAGGAAAAGAAAAAAATTACGTCCCAATGAAAATGAAAAAATGAAAACCAACCCTGTTTACCAAGCCAAACGAAGAGAAAAAGAGGCCCCCCATTATTTTCAATCAATCAATCAATCTGCACGCGCGAAGAAAGAAAAGTCACATCTACTGATTCCTCCTTGTGCTTGCATCGATCGGCGATGTCGCCAGAAGGGCTTCCTCGGGACCCGGTAAGTCTTCGAACCATGGATGTGCGATCACTTGCTCGATCGTAGGGCGTCTGTCGACATCGCGATCCAACATGGTCTTGATAAGATCAAGTGAAACCTCCGACATGACGAACGGAATCCGTGGTTCGCGGTCCATGATCTCGTCGATCTGGTCGACCAGTTAGTAATGCATCCGCGTAACTGTGGGATGAATTGGGGGACCAACGTTGTAAAAGGGATTCTCTTTGTAACAGATTGTGTATAGCAACACTCCCAGCGCCCATACATCCTGCTCTTTCCCTTTATAAGACTTGCCCTGCAGAACTTCCGGAGCAGCGTAATCTATAACACCTGTCAGAAACCATGCAACATCGAATACACCAGGTTGAAACTACTCACCAATAGTCCCCACAAACACATCAAAAGGTCCATTCTTGATGTACGCCGAACTGCCGAAATCAATCACCTTGATATTGCCAGCACCGTCAAGCACCACATTCTCGTCCTTGATGTCTCGGTGGACAACACCAGCTTTGATATGGAGATGGTACAGTGCGCGGGCGACCTGGATAAAGATGCTGCGGCATTCGTCCTCGTCCATATTGACCTTCAGTTCTATGTAATCGAACAAATCCATTCCCGGCAATCCGTGCGGCACCATCTCGATATAGTAGTTGACATCGTCCTCGAAGAAATCAGTCATCTCGACAACATTGGGGTGCTTGAGCCCGTCCCGTCCGAGGTAATCGAGAACGTGGATTTCGAGGGGCACCGTCCCAAGTCGCCGGTCTCGGGTCCATGTATCGACGAGAATCCGCCGCTTCGTAACGTACTTGAGAACGACCCGCTTCATGTCTTTCCGCTTGTATCTGGCCAGTTTGACCTGGCCGTACGCTCCCTGGCCCATATCCTCAAGGATGACGAAGTCTTGAATGTTCTTCTTCCGTTTGGCCACAACTGGAGTCGGGGAAGCGGCTTTCCGGTTGGCACCCTTTGACGACGTGTTAAGTTCATCCTCGGAGCTAGGCGGGGTCGGAGACTGATGGAGTTGCTTCGATAGTTCCTTCCCTGGGGTTTCCGGGCCCGGAGTAGGTAGGGCGGGAGGAGTATCGGGCTGCCCAGGGCTCGGAGCTTTCGGCGGGGTGATTGGTCGGTTCAGCTCGAGCGAAAGGGGATCATTAGTCGCCGATGCAACGTGCAGATGCTTCGAATACGTGATCCACAGAGCATAGACCGTCTCCGTCTTGTCTTCTATCTCGTCCTCGTCCTCGGTATCGGAATCGTCCGCAATAGCGTCCTCATCCCGGTACTCCGAGATCACCACCCTCATTTGCACGTCAACGTGAATATCCGATCCATCGCGATGTCTCGCGATGACTCCGCCCGGAACCGAGAACGTAGACATCGCGTCGCCGCTCTTGTTTTCCCGAAGGGAAAGGATCGAATTCGCTTTACGGAACGAGTGCTCGGGTACAACCATCCCATCGACCAAGCTGATGTGCTCCTCGTTGGTCAAGTAGTCCAGCATCTTCTCAAAGTTGGGGATGAGCTCCGAGATCGATAGACCGATAGGATCTAGATGACCGAGCAGTGCCGCCGCAAAAACAGCGTTGGCACTGGCGATTTTGAGTGAAGACGCAGAGAGAACCATGATTCCAGCAATGTGGGGGAAGGATGAGATTCGCAGTCCTCTGTGTCCTGGAATCGGTTCGACACCACAGGGAATCTTAGCTCCGGTGGCACTCGCAACCGTAAACTGATGCACCACCGTTGTCTTCTCGAAATCGATGCTGCCGTCGTCCATTCTTGGAAGGGTAGGAAGCAAGTTGCGCAGTAAGGCTCCTGGCGCGGCAAGGTACGCGTCTCCAAAAATGTTGCTCAAGCTGCCCTCAGACCGAGTAACAATGTCCACGTTATCCTCGTCCCGCTGGGATGTATAAACGAAGGCTAGATCCTCACTAACTTCCTCCAAAACCCAAATCAACCCTCCCCGCTTTTCTTTGACCCAGAGACTGGCAGCCCCTGTATTACCATTACGCTTCTGAATCGGCACAACATCTCCGCAAAGGATAACCCCTCGATTCTGATTAACTTTGACCTTCGGCTCCTGCGCCTTGGCACGGGCAGCCATCGGAAGTCCAGTGTAGAACATGTCCGATTTGGTCCTCTGGGCCCCCTGGTACATGACGCCAGTCGAACGCGGTGTCGAACGCGGCGTACCATGTTGACTGTGCGGGTACGGAAACGAAGTCGATGTATTCTCGCCAGAGTTCAGCTTTGCTGACAGCCATCCTCTCCTCTCCTCTTTCACGACTTCCATGATACCAATCTTCCGGACTTCAGCCATGGTGACTCCAAAGACGAGGCAAGCCAAATCGTTTGCCGCGAGGATCGTCCACGGACTTTGTGCTTCCGTTGTGAAGATAGCTTGTGCGGGGGGCTGATAGCGGCTCGTGTGTCCGTGTACGGAGGATTTCCGGATCGCCGCGCGTGGACCGTTGTTAGCCCCAGCAACTTCCGAAGCTAGATACGGTTGAGCCAGAGCTTCGTACAGCCTGGATTCGAGCGCTAGGGTGGTTGTGTCGGTGTAGGTACGTCTCAGGCTGGGCCGCTCGGAGGGAGGTGGGGTAGTGCGACCAGTATTGTCCGATTCAGTGTTGGATCTGGATGTTTCTGCTGAGTCCGCGTCGATGGGGGAGTCTGATATATGGGCGACGTCCGAGACTCTAGTGTCAAGCCGTGTTGGAGCTTTAGGTTTCGCGAAACTCTGTTCGAACGGATTGCTGTCAACTCCAGCGGGTCCAGTGACAGGCCCGGTGAGCATCGGCGTCTTCTCCTCCGAAACCATGTCCGCCCTGCGCAGAAGCTCCATCATGCTCTCAACCTCGGCGCCGTTCCCATCCATTTTTGCCTGTGCGGTGGCTATCAGCGGAGACCGTGTACCCCATCCCAGCTTGTCTCTCATGAATTCGATGCTCCGCTTCAGGATATTCTGTCTATTGTGGATGAGATCTTCGGACTGGTTCGCAAACGAGAAGGAGTGAAGCGACTCGGACGGAAACCTGGCGAGATCCTCGCAGGAGCCCAAGGTGGAGGTGGTTCCGGGTAGCGACAACGAGTTGACACGGGTGGAGGCGACCGATGGGGAGCGAGAGGGGATCATGAATCCTTGGGGACCGCTGGCTTGTTGTCGGATACGACGTAGTCCAGAAGTATAGAGGTGGTCGCCGTCACCCAGTAGAGTGCTCCTAAGTTGACGGGCAGGCAAACGTTAACACGGGTTTGGGTTGGGCGGGCGAGGCATCAGCCCAGCAGCAACAATAAGCAAGCCGCAACAAGCAAGCAAGCAACAATCCAACCGATGCCACCCAGCAGCGTCAGCCATCCGGCCAGCCCCCCTCCCCCAAGCAGCAATGCAACCACAGCCAATCCTCAACGCACCACCCACATGCCTCAACATGGTACACAGTGCCGCAAAGGGCATGTAGGTATGTAGGTATGTTTGCTCAGGTAATCCGGAGGGGGGAAGGTGGGGCTGAGTGGGCGCTGGGCGCTGAGTGCTGGATGCTGGGTGCAGGGAGAGAAGAGTTTCACGCATGCATGCATGTACATAAGTGTACGTACCGAGAGATCGAATCCATTCCATGCCGAGGCTCTTCCGTCGGTGCATTCGCATCGACCGAGAAGCGAATCTTCGGGCGGTTGATCTGGGGTGGGCCGTCTGGGGTCGCGATCTTGCGCGCAGTCATTATTGGGGGGGTCGATTTGGGTCTGATGAGGTCGCCGATCGAGTCCGACCCACCGCTTCCTACAATTGGTCCAACGCTCCCGTCAGTGACACAGATTCTCCGCGAGGCTGCAGCGTACATGAAGAAGAATCCAAAACGGCATCCACCCGTCTTGACTTGGCTGTTCCGTCTTCAATCCCCGTAGACACCCAGGCCACAGAAGGCAAGAAGCAAGAAGCACCGGCGAGGCGGCAGCGACAGTGGCAGGATATAGCTCCGTGGGGGGAAGGCAGATATTCCTGTGTGGGCTCTCTCTCTCGTTCCCTTTCTTTCTCTTCTCTCTTCTCATCTCCTCTCCTCTTCCCGTTCATGCTACTGAGGGAGAACAAACCCCGCCGACAACCAGCACACAGCCTCACCGCCGGAACATCACCAAGTCCCCCACCGCCCCACCCACAATCGCGACAACGAACAGAACGACAGCCGAGAACGATCGCAAGGCTTACCATCAGAACCGCCGAGCGTAACCGCAAGCCCCGCCATCACTCACACGCGCGCGCGAACGAACGCACGAACAGCACTCGATCCCGACCGTTACACCCGTATCTCCGAGCAACTGTATTCTCCCGTTGATAATGTACTAGATCGTCGTGTTAATGGTGTGTTTTGCGGGGGCGGGTGGGAGGGGCGGGTGTCGGCTGGGTATTCGAAGGATCTATGTAGGAAGTACCGTTGTTGTGCGATGACGCGGGTAAGTGCAAGATTGGAGCACGAACGGGTTGGAGCAGAGAAGCGGACAGGCAGGCAAGCAAGCGCTTGTTGATCGCGAACTACTTAGAATGGCAGTGGACTGAAGTGGGGTGAAGTTGGACGATAGGCAAGGAAGGATGGGAATGGCAGAGAAACGAACTTGAGGGAGAGGGGCGAGAGAGTAGGAGGAGTGGGAGGGGAAGGGAGGGGACGGAGGAGGGGGGGCGGGAGGGGCGGGGGTTAAGCGGGGATAATAATATGAGGGAGTTGTCGCTGTGGCGAACAACGATACGTCGAACAGGTTTGATTTGATGCGCGAGTGCTGCTTCTTCCTCTTGTGCTTCTTCTGCTTTGGTTTCGGGGATTGTTGTGTGGAGGAGGTGGTGGTTCGCTGTTCGTTGTTCAAATGGGACCGGGACCGGCTGGCCGCGGTAGGGTTGGCTCAAGCAGGGCGGCTTTTCGATGCGTGGCAGGTGGCAGGCAGCAGGCAGGTAAGGTATGTAACAGGAGGGGTTTGCTGATGTTTTGATTCGGGGCTATCTACCTATCTCTCAGTGGGGTTATGCGGGGGAGCGGGAGGCGGAGCGGAGAGCGAGGAGGGGGATCGGAGGGAGGAAGAGAGAGAAATAGAAGGGGGAGAGATGGAGAGAGAGAGGAGAGCGAGACAGAGGGAGAATGAGAGATGGAATGGGAGTTGAAAGGGAGGCTGGTATTCTCTCTGCGTCTTCTTCAAGATGCGGCAGCGAACGCGAAGTGGCTGTAGACGAGATATGGTGATAATAATGGTGATGTCGCTGATGATTCCGGGTTGTGCTTATTATGGCTCACTCACGGAATCAAGTGGCTCATGATCTTCGTTTTCCCTTCCCCTTCCATCTTCCTATGCTTCTTCTTCTTTCCTTCTCGACTCAATCAAGAACCTTTAGCACCTACTCGTCCAAGAAACTCGAGCTGCGACAGATGGCGCGAATACCGTACTATACGGTAAAATACTCGGTTGCACGCACGCTACTAGTATTTCCAGTCCAGAAGAGGTAGAAGTTCTCTTAGCACTCTTATCGCGATCGCCTAGGTAAGATGGAGATGGTCAAGAGCTCCAAGACCCTTGTGGGTAGGTTTGTCTGTACTTAGGCATTCGTTCTCCACACTCCCATTCAGCTTCGTGAATGGTTCGTGATTCAGTGTGGTCATCGCAACGACTTTCCAGTGACAGCCGTTCAAAACGGAGCGCAGAGCACAGCTGAATGAAATACAGAACACAGAATCAGCATCAGCACCCATTCACCTATTTAGCGCACCGCGCGGGAATCACATGAATCACATGCAAAATCCAAAACCACCACCACCCCCCTTCAAACTCCAAGCCCCACGTCACCTGCCTGCCTCGCTCTCGAATCCATCGTAGAGCCGAATTGTCTGTCCTCTGCGGATCAAACCTTAATACCGTATCGCATTCCACGGCTGAATGAACGAAGCCTAGAGCACCTACCTATCCGCAAAAGCCGGCCACGTTGCTTATACTTGGTTACTATTACCTACATCTCGATTGAAATTGCGATTGAGACATCCGTCCCGAGTGCTCCGCGATGCGCCGACACGCCTACAAACCTCCCATGCGATGGATGGCCAGTCGGGATATTCCCACCTTCGCCGCCGCCGTAGCTACTCTACTCGAGGTGATGGTGGGCTAATACCGGTTCCGCCCGACCCAGCCACCCAGTACTCTACGAGACAAACGCGATTGACTCGACTAACTACAAAACTACCTGCTTTTGATTGATTGATTGCTGCTTGCCTACCTGCTTGCAAGATCGGCGGCAGTTCGATCGTGCTGTGTATGATAACTCTACCTTCATACATACCTCTTCATATCTGCTGTTACTTGCCTGCTTGCTGCTGCTGCGGAGTTATGTTTCCACATCCACTCCACTCCACTCTAGATACCCAGCATACCTACTGCGCATGAACGAAACAATACAGCCCTGCAGCGCCAACTGCGCCGTCCTGTACAATGCGGTCATTCGGCATGCGATTAATTACCGCGCCTGTCGTATGTAATCTACGTGCGTGCACAGAGAGAGAGAAAGGGAGGGAGAGGTATATATGGAATGCGAAAAGAAAAGAAAGAAGAAAAGAAGACGGGAAAAAAGAAGAAGAAGAAAAGATCTTTTCTTTTGCGCGGGGGACGAACGGATGGGTGAACGGGAGAAGGGTCAATGGGTGAACGGGAGAGGGCGAAGGGCGAAGGGAGCGAAGGGCGATGGAGGAGGCGCTGGTAATTACACACCGAATTTTGATGCTCCGCGAGGAGGGATATGTGATATCAATGCCCACCGCCCACCGCCTACTGCCCAGAGATTTATGTACAGTACTCGCTTGCTTACGCAGCAGCAGCAGCAGCAGACAACGCATGCTTGCGTGCTTGCACGCAGTATGTACCTATTGTTTGCACACACACTGGGGGGTGGGAAACATCCGTGTTTCGATGCCGTGGACCGTGGTGGTACGTATCACGCGAGCTCACTCGTCCGAAGTTGGCCGGTGGGAAAATGGTTACCCACCTATCGGTGCAGTATTCTCGGTATATATGGTCCGATATGGTTCGATACCTGCTATCCCCAGGTACTGACTGGTCGTGATAAGTGATAAGTGCAGCTCCCATGTACCAGGTCCTCGTATCGAGCTGGCTGTCTCAAGTTGGAGGAGGAGGAGGAGGAGGAGAGCTCTTTGGACTGGGTTCGGCTTTGAGATCGTCGGTAGGTGGTAGGTAGATTGTAGGTAGGTAGATGGTAGCCGGCCGGCTGTTCCGGTGCGTTCCATGACATGGAAACACCGGTATGGGGTATGTATTTACAGCAACGACCAGCCGATACCCACCGAACCATGTTGTTCATGGAGTAGTTATTGGATACGGATTTCTTCCCATCCTCATCGGTGGCCTGAAGTAGGTTCTTTAGATTGTAGCCAGTTCTCGTGCAAGTCCATCTTCAAGGTCCCATAGGCAGTTGGACTCCTTCAGCAGTGCTTGTTCCCACCTTTGGTTCCCCAGCCGTCAGCTCACAGACCCACCGAATTGCTCTGTATTACACCCGCGCACTGAATCCTACCGACGCTGCCCTCTAGCTATCGTAGATTCGTAGCCGCGTCGGTAGCGCGCTTAGCCAACCAAGCCCATGTGACTCCAACCATCACTTAGCAAGGCAAGGGCGTGTCTCGCGATGGCTCCGCTCATCCAATCGATGTCAACCCTTCCGGTGATCTGAGTCAAGGGGCCCCGCCGCCCCAGGCCCTCCCAGCTGCAGATTCCCAAGATTCCGCTTTCTGCCTAGAACCTCCGAACAGGTAGGTACACCGCATCGAGTAGCGGAACTTCGCGGTAGTCTAACTATCGGGATCTGGCATAGGTAGGCACGCACGGCGGGCGAGAGTCTCCCGCCTGCCGCCGTTGCACCGGAGCAGACGGAGCAGACGGACCGCGGACACAGCGGACAGATAAGTGTAGACTCCGGCGCACGACTGAGCTCCGGGGTATTGTGGTCTTATCCTCAAGCCTGGTCATCTGACATCACAGATTCAGTAGTGTAGGGGTATCATGGGCGCTTGCCACCCAGCATTCTGCGCCCGACCCGGGTTCAAATCCCGGCTGAATCATGATTCTTCTTTTGTTTTGCTCTAGTTCAAGGGGGATAGATTAGACACCGTGAGAAGCACCACGCATCATTACAAAGTGTATCCTACACTACAGCACCATATTACGAACGCCCTACATCATCTCCATATCGCCGCCACCACCACCACCACCACCACGACTACTAATCGTGTCCACTTCGACCCTATCACCAGCCCTCCGCGTGCCCGCCCCTCCTCCAACATCCGTCTTGCCAATTGCCTCGGGATGCTTCAGCTCCCAACTCCGGACAAAGTATTCGTTCGGATGGATGATAGTCTCGAGCACCGCCGGCGGTCCTCCGTTCGATACCTGTTCCTTCGCCTTCCGAATTTCCTCACGGTGTATGTGTTCGAACACACGATTGCAAGCCATGTGGAACTTTGTCACGGCGACGTCCTGGGTGACGCCTCTCAGCACGGCAGCATCCTTCACGCCCATCTGCTGGGCAAGGAACATGTTGAGATTTTCCGGCGAGAAGTGTCGGTACGGGCATCCATGGGCCTCGCCGTTTCCGGGGGGAGTCTCGGTCAGGATTTGCTGGCAGGACTTTGCGCGGTAGTTTTTGCGCTGGCCCTCGAGGCCGAAGGAGTGCCGGACATTGTACCGGTACTCTTTGTCGAATTTCTCGCTGGGCGTGCTCGAGAATGCGGTCCGCCAGAACGTCAAAGCTTCCTCCACGCTGAGGCCTATGCCTTTGAGGAACAGCCCGTATTGCAGGCGCCCGAAATGCTTGAGGTGCTTCGCCTTGCGCAGTGTTCGGTGGAGGTGCGTCATGCATGCGGGGAAGTGCTGTGATAGGCCTTCGACATCTGCTGCGGTGATGGGTGCGCCTGAAAGGATTGATAGCTCGGAGGAGGGGTTGTATTCCGGTGCGGTGAAGCCGAGGGAGAGGTGATTTAGGATTGGGATGAGTCGGTCGTCCTCGTCGAGTCGGGGCAGAGCCCGTGCGGTCAACTCGAGGGCATGTTCTAGTTTTTTCGTGAATTCCGCCACCACGAGGGACACTTGGAGCGTCGATGGGACGTACGCTTTTCCTGCACGCACAAACACTCGTCGCTGCTCTACCAGATCTGGAACTCGCTCCCAGTCAACCTTGAAGTAGCCATCGTCCAGTTTCTTTCCGCCGGAAGTAGCAATCAGCTGCTGGGACAGGGCGGCTTTCTCCTCGTTGGAGACCGGCTTCCAGTCCAGCTCCAGGCTGTCAACGAATTCGGTGCGCTCGTTGCCGTCATCGCTCTCGAACCGGTGCTTAAAGAGGATCGTTTCCGCCTTAGAGAAACGTCGTCGGAGGTCTTCGGAACGGGCGAATGCAAGACGCAGGATGAAATGGGAATAGTGGTCTTTCTGCCGCTGCTCGTGCAGTTGCGTGGAATGCGAGGAGTTGGAGTCGAGGTGGAGGTATTTTTTCAGCAGCGCGGCAAGAGTAATCTTCAGCTCATCGGGGGATTTGTTTCGGTAGAGTGAAGTCTCGATTTCTTCCAGGACTATTCCAACCATTACGTTAGCATGCTTCCACCCACCTTTTCCGCAGTGCAGTTCGAGGACAATTCATTACCCCGCAGACGATCAATGGCCCATTGCTCAAACTGGTCGAGAGTTACTTCGGCAGTCGGAGGCGAGGTGTAAAAGTTCAGGCGATGCGGGTAGTCGCTCTTGAGGTAAACCGTAGTGTTGCTGAAGTGCTTTTTTGTGGCGGACGCCTTCTTGAACTGCTCTTGACGGAACATCGTGTGTGGTGTTTGGTGTTTTGGGTTTTGGTGAAGAATTGGCCCTTGGGAGTGAGGACGCGTTGAGTAGATTCTTGGTCAAGGGGAACGCGTTCGCCAAGACGGAGCTTATGTGAGTCATATCTTATCACCCGCTACGCCATATCCTTTGCGTCCCGCCGGCACCCCCGAAGGCCCATATCGGAGGCTGCTGCATCGAGCCGGGTTTCGGGACCCTATCGGGTCTATAGCCGGACTGCAGACGGTGTCTATTGCCATGATAGCTGAGTGTGTACTAAGATCACATGCAATCAATGATTAAACAAACAAACTAGCAGTCTACCCGTAAATAAATTACCGACAGACAGGAGTGAAACAAGCAGATCGCCCCTTGGTTGCTGGTGAAGATGCTTATACACCTTTGACATTGGTAGAGGGCCACTCATGAGTAATCACTCACCATGTACGAAGAACCGCGACACCTATGCAGTTTTCTACTGGGATGACAGCATACCAGCATTCCGGAAAGTGAAGGAATTTGCAGGCTGCAATTAACGGCCCCACGCGTCTCGGGGATAAACGAGAAGAGCTACAGGCACCCAGAGAGCAAAGAGTGGAGTAGCGACTAAAGCGCCTCGACTAAAGATCCTGAGTGTTGTGCCTGTTCATAGGATTTTGGGGAATCAACTTTGCTGTCGGGGGAAACTCCTTCTGACTACCACGGTTAAGTTAGGAAGTAGTAAATATGGCAGCCAGTGCGCTCGACGACTACATCACCTGCTGCTCACCGTGCAGCACGGGTTGGGATATAGGTTACATACGCCTACGCCTGTTGATTGTTGAGGCACGCAAGTGGATCACCATGCTGCCTTTCGGTTACCGGTGTACCCGGACTTCCAGAGCAGATGCAACATGACGTTCACATCTTGGTCGTCAGGTGCACTGATTGCCGAGTGTTCGGGCCGGCCTTTCAGCTTGTAGGTCTACCGTCGAGGTAAATACCACGCACTTACGCGGGAGTTGGCTAGCGAGCTTGCAAATCCACCATGGAAGCTGGTGCGATGGTACGTGACCGTGATGAGCGTATCCGTAATCGTGGGTTTGTTCTATGTACCCCCAACTAAACCCACCGCTCTTGATCAGAAGAAAGTGTCGGGTTTAACTACTCAATTCCGCAATCTCTCGCTCCGCCGCTACTAACCTCCATTCACCGCTGCCACCGCCACTTGCGCCGTTATATCTGTTTTCCGCTGGCGATCATGATCCAGGCCGGTCTCGATCGAGGTTGTTGGCTTGATGCTAGTGGGTGTCCGCTCATCCTCTGGGTTTTCCGCGACTTTACTCTGCCGCCTCGCTGCAATCCCAACCACATGCATCTTGAAAATATTCCCCGGTAGCGATGGGGCTAAGTAGACCTAAAGCGGATGAAAGTTGTCGATTCAAGGGCCGAAAAGCGGCCACTATTTAGAGCATGGATAACTGCGGGGTGCATCAGACATCTGAAATAAGCGCCCTGCGCTGGAATCTGGATAGCTAAAAATAGCGCCGAATTTGTCGGCGCTTCGAGGTTTCGGGTGGAGGGGCTTAGGCCCTGGTTCCGATTCCCATCATCCTACCCTTCTATCTTCGGTGCTCCTGTCAGCACTGCTACGTACTAGAACCGGGAATGATCGCGGTCGCTGTGATGTGTATGGCCGATGGATGTTGGTGTCTGGAGCTCGAGCATGAGGCCGTACCGTACTGCGTCAAGATTCAAGAGGCAGTGTCCACTGTCAGCGCCCTAAGGTGGATGCGTCCGGTGAACCGAACAAAGAGCCCTTCCCACGACAGAACATCAACAAAGAACCCCCCACCATCGAAACATTTTATGTATATTGGTACTCTACTACCTAGTAGGGCGTTGCAACTAGACCACATCTCAGCCGCAGTCCGTCGTCGTAACGGTCTTCGAGAAAAATTGGTGCGGATGAAACGGCTGGACTCCAGAGATGGGTTTGGAGATAGGTCTTCTACAATTGTATGATACCGGCACTGCACTCGGAATCCTCGCTAGAGAACTAGAGTACGCCCACATGTCCTTGAGTCGATCACATAAACCCGGGTTGTTCGCTAGATTTCACAGGCGTACAATATACGACCTCGAATCCGCGCCGCCGTGAAGTCGTTTTTATGTTTAAACCACAGCATGCCACGCTGCGGCTAAACACCTCTAATTATAAACTGCGGCAGACGCCAAGATTCAAGTGCGGCTGTGGGGGAGCTTCCTTCTAAGAATCTAAGTTCTCGCATGTCCGAGCCGCGGGGGTAGGCCTCCCGCAGGTAGGCGTCGGCGCTATGAATAGAAATTCCATGTTTAGGGCCGCTTACCTAGCTTGCTTCAAACCCAACGCTGGTGTGTTGCGAATATTCATCACGAAAATGTAGGAGACAACGCCTTCGGGATCCATGAAGAAATTTGCTGATGCTACGGTACCTGAAGGTTCTGCGCATCTGCGTGTCTGGAACCAGTGATGCTCTCTACGATATGGGACAACGGAGAAAGCACTGGAACTTGTTTATTGGGCTCGGGCTACCATATAGGGACTGGGCAATATACAACTTGGCAGACGAGATATCTGTTGAGCGAGTCTGAAGGAAACATGTCGCCTTGAGTATTCTATTCCGCCATCGACATCAGGTACATACATTGGAACTCTTCCTGGCGTAGTTAGAGGCCATGATATGGGCGAACGTCCTTGTCGAATGGCACAGCATCACCGTAAAACATGCTGACTAGTAGTTTCAACTTTGTATGCTTGACGTCTGACAATGTCCCAAGGATCATCCGGGCTGACCGTGAAACAAACATTTTTGCGGGACGACACCTGTACACTACTCCGTCAATGATGAAGCACTGATGGCAAAATCCGGGCCGTAACGGTCACTGCAGGTGTAAAGCGAGTGCTATATATAATTATCGGCATGGTATGCAAATATGTGGGCTATGCCCTCGAACCCAGTTAAAGTCATCTTCAGACCTGCCATAGACTTCGAAAACTCATTGGCTTGCATCCATCACAGCATTTCCTGATCTCGATTCATTCGTCGCTAGCACACCCTCCTCCTCCTCCTCCTCCTCCTTGACGTCGTACAGGAGATACACACCTACTCGAGATACTCCCAGGACATCCATTCGCGGAAGGCTGAATTGACTGGCTGCATATCCTCATTGCTGTCTCTCTGGAGGGGAGCCGTACAGTCCTCATGGACAGCTGCTCTCCTCACCAGCCGACGAGTCGAGCTCACTAATGTATCTGCTGAATGTGTTGAAGACAGGCCCAGCAACCCCAATCGTCGTTCTCCTTTGCCTTAGGAAATGAACATCCTAGGCAGCATATAGGAGGCATCAGCCAGCTTACCCACCCGTACGTCCGCTCTCGCATCATCGGAGAGTTGTGATGCGCTATCGAGTGTATGGCAAGACGTGCCATTCGGATGCGGGCCACCAATGCAAGCCCAATGGCCACCGACGAAGGCACAGTGATAGCCAGCCATCCCACGAAAGTGGCGAATGACTTTCACACAGACTTCGCACGCTCTTGCGGACGGCGACGGTAGGCGAAGCATGCTGGACATTATTGTATGTACGTAAGCGCCTTCGGAGAAACTGGTCGGAGTAGTTAGCCAAGTGCATTACTTTCGGAAATTTGGGGCTGTTCGAAGTGATGGTATTGAGAACGCGCAGGGCGAGAAGTCGCATCCCCGTGGGGCCAGAAGACGTGAGAAAATCGTCGTCCACGCAAACCTGGAAAGGTGTTGCAGGTCTGAATCTCCAGCTCTCTCCACTCCTGATGCTGTGCAATCCTTGGCACCAAGTCTTGTGGCTAGAAATGTCGCTGAAGAAATGATAATCGGCCAACTCGGTTCCCATAACTACTTGAAGCAAGTAAGTACATACTTGGCTGCACACTTGCACTGAGGGAGAGGATGCGGGATCACGGTGTCCAACCTTAGATGGCCTCCGATTCCCCGTACTCCCGAAAAGCGGCCCAAATTCTCCATGACTTTTAACCTAGCAGGGAGCACTGCCGACAGCCTCACGCCTGCTTCGCGCTTCGGTCTGACACAACCCAGCGAACCCATCCCCCCCCTAACGATCCCAGCCAACTAGAGTACAACACTGGGCAATACCCCTCCTCTGCCTCTGCTCCTCCGCTTGCTCTGAACATCTTTAGGACTCTTCCCACCTCCATCACTGAGGATCCCACGTCCTCGTACCGATCTTTCTGTGTACTTTTTAAACCTTTGAGATATTGCGGAAACTCGACAACCTCATCCTCCTCCTAAACTCCACTTCCTCTTCCCCATCGGCCCCCCTCCCCCAATCTCACGGCCGCAACTACCCACCGCAAGGCCGGCCACAACACCACCGTCCACCCATCGTACCACTGCCGGTGGAGAAGCATTCTTACGATACAATCTCTCCCATATATACGTGCCGGCCGGCTGCTCTGAGCTCCCGGCTCTAACTAAAGTCGACTGCCACCCCTCACTAAGCTCGCCGCCCGCACTACTTTCCCGACCACGCAACACGTCCGTTATCCCTGCTGGAGGGAGTGGAACTGCGTCGCGATAACCCACACATCTGCTTGTGAGAAGCAACAATATTACGGAGCGTCTGTACATTCTGTCGTTCTTGAGTCAGCTGAAAAGGTAAAAGCCTTCTCCTCCCCACCCCCTGGCTTTGTGTAACCGTCGCCACCATGGATAGAACGGCGGCCGATGAGCGGGTGGGCATTTTGCTGATCGTCCAAGAACGTTCGCTCCGCCCACACATCTGTCGAGTTTATAAGGCCACTGCCCTCCCACGTTTTTGAACCGGACCGCCTCACATAGGCAGCCTTTGTAACCCTATCCCACATCGCCCCCCTTCGCCTCTATTACGATGTCCACTCCGGCACCACCACCATTTCTTAGGCCAGCACCGATCAACTCTCCGCGAGCTGGCGGCGCACGAGGAGTTCCCCGGCTCGGCCTTGCGATCCCCGGGAGTGCTCCCGCCGCCCCCGCCAATGGCATGGGTCCGGTCCCCGGACGTCGTGGCCCCCCTCTACTGAAGCTGGCAACCCCGCAGCCGCGGGCACAGGCCGGAGGAAATGTTCCACAGTCTGCAACTAGCCAGTACTCTGCGTTGAGCTTTGCCATGGGCCTGCGAAACCAAGTGCGCGGATCCCCGAACGATCCGAAGCCTACAAATGGGAACAGCGCCTTGGACGATCTCGACAATAAGGTGCCAGACGAGAATGTGGACTACGAGAGTATGGATGTCGAGCTGCTGCCCGTTGAGGGCTGGAAGAAGGCTAGGGAAACCGGCCGTATCATTGAGCTTGGAAGTCTGGGAGAGGGCGCCGGAGGTGCGGTCACGAGGTGTACGCTGAGAGGAGGAAAGACGGTGTTCGCTTTGAAAGTTTGTTATCGCTCTGCTTTATGGGCATGCTGCAAAGATGCTAATATTCACTCGAGGTCATAACCACAGATCCTACACCGGAAGTGCGAAAGCAGATCTTCCGCGAGCTCAACTTCAATAGGGAATGTTCGTCACCATATATCTGCAAGTACTACGGAGCATTCACAGATATCACCTCCGGCACAATATCAATTGCGATGGAGTTCTGCGAGGGAGGCTCCCTGGATAGCATCTACCGGGAAGTCAAGAAGCTGGGAGGGCGAACTGGGGAGAAAGTCTTGGGGAAATGTGCTGAGGGCGTTTTGGAGGGCCTCACATATCTGAGTGCACGGAAGATTATTCACAGAGGTGGGGATTATTTTGGTCCCGAATATGATAGTTGTGGCTCTAACGCTTTCGCTTCAGATATCAAGCCGTCGAACATTCTCATTACCCGGGCCGGGCAGGTGAAGCTGTGCGATTTCGGTGTCTCGGGCGAACTCATCGGCTCCAAGGGCAATGCCGATACGTTCATCGGAACCTCTTACTACATGGCAGTATGTGTACCCCGCTACCGGGAGTGCTGGAACTTTGACCTTACTGAC
The DNA here is from genome assembly GCF_024521635.1 of Tricharina praecox. Lineage (NCBI taxonomy): Eukaryota > Fungi > Ascomycota > Pezizomycetes > Pezizales > Pyronemataceae > Tricharina > Tricharina praecox. Next base: position 757,698 of record NW_026250412.1, read on the forward strand.
TGGGGTGTTCCATAGCCGGAACGAATCCAGGGCCTCTCTTACACAATCACCTCCGATGTTTGGTCACTGGGTGTTACTCTGCTGGAGGTGGCACAGCACCGATTCCCCTTCGGTCAGACGGAAGAGGGCAGCGGACATGCACGGGCTGGCCTGATCGATCTTCTCACCTACATCGTCCGACAGCCGATTCCCGAACTCAAGGATGAGCCGGAGCTTGGGATCAAGTGGAGTGATGGCTTCAAGTACTTCATCTCGTGCTGGTGAGTTTCCATGTCACTTATTTGGTCCCGATCATATATTGACACCCACATAGCCTCGAGAAGGATACCGCACGACGAGCAAGTCCTTGGAGGATGTTGGACCACCCATGGATAATGGAAATGAAGCACAAGAAGGTCAACATGGCGAATTTCCTCGCACAAGTGTGGGACTGGAAATGAGATCCCTGACTCGCCCCCTCCCTTCATCCTGACTACGACGTATACGAAACGGATCTATTGTTGGGGCACTGCTGCTTTTGGTTTTCTGTTTCTGTTTCTTTTTTCCGCATGAATTTTGGATATCTTGGGTCGTATGGGGTTTTTTTTACTTCTCCTTCTTTATCGTGACAGCTTGCTCTACCTCCCTTGTCATCCCTTTTTTCTTCTCTTTTCTTTTTGTTATCGCGTCTGAGTGATATCACAGCACTGTGGGTGTTTTTTTTCTACCTTCGATCCTTTTTTTGTGTGTGTTTTGTTGTTTTTGGCGGGATACAATTGCGGGGAGGGGAGGTGAGTTGTCTGTCAAGTCATACCAAACATCTTTTTTGTCATGTTATCTGCTATCTCGTCTTATATATCATCTTTGCTTTGCTTTTGCTTTTGCTTTGTTTGTGTCTTTTTTGGGGGGAGTGTGTAGTGGGATGTAGGTAAAATATGATGGGATGTCGGGAGAGTACGACGGCGAATGGCAATGGCAGTGGCAATGGCAATGGATGATGCTCGGTTTTTGTATTGAGTCTTGAGTCTTGAATTTGTGACGGATGGTGATGATGACGACGATGATGATGATGGGTAGTTCGGTAGAATACCTGAGTAAGATGGGGGTTGAGGTAACTAGGAATAATGGGATAGCTTTAACCTCCTATATTCTTCCTGTGATCTGGCTTCTGTGATATGCCTGCTGTGGTCTTGTGGTTATGGCAGTGGGAACAGGTGCGGTCATAAGTGGGTAGTATTGTAGGTATTCTACTTCATGGGGTAGCACTCTGTTTAGGGATTTTGATAAACATTTTGACTCTTGAGCTAGTGATCTAGTACTTTGGTCGACTTACGGGAGGCTTATGATACGGATGGCCTGGGTATGGTACATATAGTTTATGCCTGCGTCAGCGGAGCTCCGGTCTCTGCTATATACTCTAGTTACTGCCAGTTCCGTGCGAGAGTGGAGGAGTGCGGAGAGTGCGGGGAGTGGCGGAGAGCGGGGAGTGGTGGACTGCGGGGAGTGCGGGAGTGGTGGCTAATGATTTCCGCAAGCATATCAAGTTACACACAGGAACCTTCAGGCTTCGGTTGCGGACAGGACATCTTAGACAACTTGGACGGGGCATATACCGCGTGGCGCTGACACTGGCACCGGCGCTGCGTGGGGGCGGTGCTGCGGGGAGGGAGGGGGGGGCTTTGGGCTTTACGCCGAGAAGGTCCCGCTATGTAGACAGCCTATGTAGCCAGCCTACAGTTTACATACATAAAGGTGCCGCCGTGCCTTGCCGGGCGAGCGGCTGGGCGGCTGGGCGGGCAGTGAGCAGTAGGCAGTGGCAGTGGGCAGTGGCAGTGGGCGGTGAGTACTGGGTGGGCAGAAAAGGCCCGGGAGGCTGTGCATACCGTAGGTTCCGCATCGGCGTCCAATTCGGGACTGTGGTGGATTACTCTTGACCGGAGGGACCGAGAACCGTATGGTGCTCCATACCGTTCCCCATTGGGAACTGCAACGATTCGCCGGTAGGTACTCTATGCATACCGTCGGTACGCCGCTGCATACTCCAGCACTCGCCACTCTACACTCTCCACTCCCATGCGTGCGTGCGTGGGGGAGGGGGGATCACAGACCGATATCACAGGCCGATAGTTGTCGGTACATATCATAGATACATATCATTCATATCCATGTGCAGATCACCGACCGCAACTGCCCGCTGGTACTTTGCTCTTCCCTCTTCTTCTTCTTCCTCCATAGATGATAGGTATCACCTCATTCCGCACCTCCATCCCACCACTAACTATGGAATCCGGAATCTCCGCCCAGCTCCCGGAGGCTGGAGGTTTTCGGGTGACGTACAAACACAACAAGCCAAACCCATGGAAGTGTGTGGTTGAAGGTTCTAGAATGGTATGTAGACAGTCTTGGAGCCTGAGAAATACCACACGTTATTCGCCGATGTCGATGACGGAAGGAACTAGGTAGGCACATAGGTACCTATAGCTCAGCCGTATGACGTGTTCCGAGCACAGGAGGAGAGGCGGGCGGTGAGGGAGGAAAGCTTGGTATGTAGATAGTTACACACGGTTCTGCGGTGGGATGTCGGAACACGAGGGATGGATGGATGGGCTGATTGTAGATATGGTAGATATGTAAGATATGGAAGTTGTCAGCGGCGCGATTATGCCCTACTTACATACCTTCTACATGATATGATATGATAGGTATGTCCACCGAGTCCATCGTTCCGAAGTTGCAGCTCAGCAGCTGCTGGTGAGCACTGAGCAGGTGTCATACCTACCCACCAGGTATGTATCAATGCTTGGAACTCCTGGAACTCCTGGAACTCCTGGAACCGGCCCGCCCGCGACGGGGAATGCCTGCGGGCCTTGTATTTATGTAACTACTAGTAGGGAGAGGAGCGGGCGGGCGGGCGGGGCGGGCGGGGCGGGCCCGTTCCCAGTCCAGTCTTGATTCTTGGTATGTATGGGGGAGGGAGCCTGTCCGTATGTGCATAACCCAAGCTGGGCCCAGGAGTTCCGCAGCTTCGGCGGGCATCAGCCCAATCTGTCTGGACAAAAACGGTCAGAGAGCTCCTGCTTCGGTCGGTCGTTCGTTTGCCACAATAATCAATCAAACAGAACAGAACAGACGCTCGACAGCCAGCCAGCCAGCCAGCCAACCCAGCGTAACCCCAACATCCTCGACTGGCTGGCTGGCTGGCTGGCTGTCTGGCTGTCTGGCTGGCTGTCTGGCTGTCACCATACCCCATACCATACCATATGTACCATATCTCCCATACCACCCAGACCAGCCCGTCATGCTATGCCAGACGGCAACCAAGCCTTTCGTATATTAACCTCTCTCTCTCTAGGTCTCTAGGCGTAACTAGGTAGTCTCGTAGTCTCGTATGTAGTCCAGCACCTCCCTCGCACCTGAGCAGTCGATTCCTTGGGGGGACACGCGTCTGCAGTCTGGGCGCTTGGTTGGGTTGGGGGAGGGAGGGAGGCGGAGGACAGGAAGAGCAAGCAAGCTGCAATCTCTGATTAGTGAGAGCCTGAGAGGAAAGCAGGCAGTAACTAGTGGGTATAACGTAGTAGGTATAACGTAGTAGGGAGTAGGGGGAAATACGCCTTGAGGATTTTTTGATTTTTTGGCGTCCGGGCAACGGTTACATACTTTCTTGGCTTTGGCTTTGGCTTTGGCTTTGGGGACGGGGAGGGAGGGGGGGATGGGGATGGGGATGGGGGGGGAGGCCCGGTTTCAGTCATGTCTCCTCTAGATAGATAGAGTGGGGAGCGGTGTCGGTGCTGGTGTTGGTGGAAGTGGTCGGCTGCACAGCCCCCAATTATACACATGGCCGTTGCCGTGATGGTTACAAGTTACAGTAGTACATATATGCGTTGAAGCTTTTTGGAAAAAAAGGGCGTGCGTGGGGTTAGAGTAGAGTCTATAGAGTATCTAGAGTACCTACTGTGCCCCGGAGGAGCTAGATACATGTGCGGGACTGACTTGAGATGGGGATTGAGCCGTTCCGCAGGTCTGGGCCGATCTGTGTACCTCACAGGGCGGGCACGAGGGGAGGTGGGGGGTGGGGAGTGGGCAGGGAGGGGGGTTCGCGGCGGGAAGGAAGGAAGGAAGGGAAGAGGCTGAAGAGAAGCTTCATCTATCGACCGCATCGGCTCAGCCATCTTTTCAAGCAGTTTGCCTTTGGGTTTGAGGGAGGGGGGAGGTGGGGAGGAAACGAACGGGACAGGCAGGAACCCAGCTTGGCCGGCTTGGCCGCAATAGATAATCTGATTGCACATGAGGGGGGTCCGGAAACAAGTGTGATTGGCCACCGCGGCTTGGCGACAATGAACATGGCTCGGCGTGGCTGGGCAAAGCTGGGCAAGGCATGGCGTGGCTTGGCTTTGGCTGGGCGTCACTTACTCCTCACGAATCGTTTGATTTCGGGGGGGAATTGAGGGTGTGGTGTTGCTCTGGCTCTCTTTCGGAGTGGGAATGGGAGTGTGTCCTCTCGCCGCGGTGTGTTGGATTTTGGTGGTGGTGGTTGGTGATGTGTGCGTAGGTATAGTACATACCCGCATCGTGTAGATACATAGCTCTGGGATCATACGGACTGCGGAAGTATGTAGCTGTTTCGATTCGACAGGAGATGGTAGATGTATCCAAGACGTTGCGGGTCCTCGAACACCTGTGAGCTCGCTCGAGATTGCGGTCTTTTCCGCTTCAGTGGTTGCTCGCCATTGCGCCTTGTCATCATCGGCATCATCAGCATCGTCATTATCTTCACTTTCGACACCGACATTCAACTCCCCGCTACACAACCCAAAACTCGCCCGCTTTCGACCACAGCCCGCCAGCCATCCAGCCATCTTCCAGGGAACGCACATGTAAGGAAGTAGGTCCTGTATAGCCGCTCCTTCTATATCCATCGCTCTCGCTCCTCCGAGCCCTCTGCCTCCTTCTTCTCCCTTCACTTCGCTGCCACCACCACCGCTGCACTGCTCGCGCCCCACCCTTCGATCGCGAAGAATCTCCTCCCCGCAATCGGCTGCCTGTACTCGTACTTGTATTTATACCTGTCTGCCTGCCCCCGGATTACGAAAGACACCTCCGCCGGCCACCGCAAAGTAAACGTCCTCCCTTGCCGACTTACTCACCCTCCCGCTCGCAAGGCAACTTCCGGCTCCGTATCAGCATCAGCATCAGTTGCAGTACCTGCGCCGTGCCGGTGCAGCTACACTTCGAGAAACCCTCGCGACACAACCGCACACTTGCTGCCGTCGTCCCGTCCGCGACGTTCGTTCGCTCAGGTCCATCCAGGTTCGCACACTCGGCACCCAGATCACCTGTTCTCCCTTCGTCGTTCGCCGCCTTTTGCCCCACAGGTCGCTGAGTAGTGGTGTCGAATTGTCTCTACCTTCCGGTAGCACCTCCACATTACTACATAGCATCATCCTTCCCCCGTCCCTGTGATCTTTCCGCCTTCTCGCCTCTCGCCTCTCGCCTCCTCTTCCTCTCTCTCCCATCGCTCCGTCGCCGCCTTCCGTCTCCGCCGAAAACTAAACCTCCCCCTCCATCCCAACTCCCACTCACACCCTCACTCCCACACCACCAACTACCACCAACCACCATCCACTACCACCACTACCACCACCACGCCCCTCCCGTTGTTCGCGGATAACCCCAACATCTGATACCTCCTGATATTAGTTCGCGCACACTTGTCTGTCCGCCGGTTAACATCTCGCGACAACACACTTTCTTTCCAACCCTCCCCCTCCAAAAACCCCACCCCCCCTCCACTACCGGAGGAATCAACACCCCACTTTAAAAGTATTCCCGACACTACCGCCACCATAGAGTCCGTAACTTCCGCCCTGGACACGTTCATTGCGAACACCGTCCAGCAGAACTCATCTCCCTCGAACCCCGCAACCGGCTCCCCCGTCTCGGGTCCGTCGGCCACTGCACAGCTACAAACCGCCGTGGCGAACATGACCCTCCCGGAGAGTCCCGCGTCGCAGCATCAACAGGCGCAGGTCCCTACACACCAGGCTCCCGCGGTCGCGTCACCATCGTCGGCTCCGTCGGGTGGTTCGAAAAGCGACGAAAATTTGACATGCCAGTGGACGAATTGCAGCGAAAAGTTCGACACCGCGGAGGATCTATACGTAAGTGGTTCTTGTTCTTTCTTCTGTTGTTTTCGAGGAAGCTTGGCGAGGCGACGTTGGAAAAGAAAGAAAGAAGGGATTGGATCATTCGATGGGAAAATGAGGATGAGCGATAGAGAAGGCTCGGCGCTGCCTTTTCTACAGATACCAAGCCTTTGACTCTCTCTCTCTCTGCCTTTGCTTGAGCGCTCTCGGCTGACGATATTTATTTTGCGTTCGCGTACAGAACCATCTTTGTGATATCCACGTTGGAAGAAAGAGCACCAACAATCTCTGCTTGACTTGTGCGTGGGGCGCATGTAGGACTACCACAGTAAAGCGCGACCACATCACATCGCACATTCGTGTGCATGTACCATTGAAGCCGCACAAATGCGAGTTTTGTGGGAAGGCGTTTAAGAGGCCTCAAGATCTTAAGAAGCACGTGAAGGTATGGAGTCTGCTCGTCTGATTTTCCTTGGGAAAATCCTGTTGTTCCTTCCCTTGCGCTTGCTTCATCTGCGCCCGGAAGTTTTGTTAGTTCTTAGGCTGACCTTCGATTTATCGTCGGCATGTTGAACAGACGCACGCGGACGATTCCGTCCTTCTACGCAGTCCCGAGCCCGACGGGACCGGAAGACGTCAATCTGGAGTTACGGTCAGTACTCTCTCACTCTCTCTCCGTCCCTCTCTCCCTCTCCATCATAATCACCACTATGATGTCACACTCATCCATCACCTATCGCACCCACACGTGCTCATCTTGTCTTCGAAATACTCACATGTCGCGATAGGGAAACATGCACGGACAGTACGCCACGGGTGTTGGTATGCAACGTAGGCCTCCCACCACCGATTTTGGTATCGGCCCCGGGTGGGAACCGTCTGCTGACTTCTCCACAGCATTAGCTGCCACTGCTGCACAAGCATACTACGGTATTTTGCACCATGGAATGGCTGGGATTCCCTCTCACGGCGTGCCAGGCCTTGGAAGCTACTACCCCAACAATGCGCCTCAGAGCAGTGGTGGTGTCTACTACTACCCTCATTCCTCGCAGACTGGCCAGGAAGTCATCGCCCAAGCTGCACAGGCGGCCGCCGCTCAAGCACAAGCTGCACAGGCTGCACAGGCTGCCCAACAGCAACATCAACATCACCAGGAACAACAGGGCGCTAAGAAACGGTCATTCGACGGAGTGGATCAGTTCTTTGAGGATGCGAAACGTCACAAGATCCAGCCTGTCTACGATGGCGCGATGGCTCAGCGCCTTACGGCTCTGCAGTTTTCTGCTCCCTCCACCACTGGTGAGGGTATCGACTTCAGTGGTTCTGCCACCGTCACCGCTCCCGCTAGCAATGGAGGTCCTCAGACATACACTCTCCCATCGTTACGCACCAAGCAAGACCTGATCGATGCGGATCACTTCTTGACACAGCTCTCCGCGAATGTGTACGACAGCTCTGGTCAGCAATTCCAATTCCGCGCCCAGGCCAGTCAATCGCCACACACGCCGAACGGCCAGGGACCTCAGTCAAATCAACAGCATGACGGAGCTCCCCCGGCGCCTATGGGCCAGCAGAACTCGGGAACGGCTGCACTGACACCGCCCCAGTCGAACTATACGACTTCGCACTCGCCCGTTAACCAATCGCCGCAGCAAGTCTCCCCCCAGACTTCCACTGCATCGATGTACCCGAGTTTGCCGACTGCCGTCTCGAGCGGTGAAGTCGGTGGAGGATACTCGGCGCCGGTTTCGTCGGCTCCCGCATCGTCGCTCGGCACCAATTTCGAGTCCAATGAGGCTCGTCGTTACCCTGTTGGCGTGTTGCGGAAGGCAAAGGAAGTTGGAATAGAGTTCGAGGACGCGAAGGATGAGCTCAGCGATTCGATGATTGACCCGTCCCTTGGTGCTCTTGCTGAGGACCAAGCCGAGAAGACTTCGCATTCAGAGATCATCAACAACCTGAGAAGCTACATTAAGGAGTTACTGCAGAAGGAGGATGAGCGCGAAAAGCACGGCGACGACGAGTTGCAGATCAAGGCTGAAGCAATGGCTGCTGAGGCAGCCGAGGAGGAGGACCATACGATGGGCGACGCCCCGGATGCGGAACAGACTGAGGGCGATAACAAACCGACCGAGGAGCAGACTGAGGAGCAGACGGATGCCCAAGCACTGTACCCCATCCTCAAGGCTGTTGCCGCCTGTTAGCCCTGGTGGAAAACAAAAAAGCGAGGTGTTACGACGGGAGGTGGCATTTTAGTTCTATTGGGTCTCATTTCTTCCTTCTTTTCTTTACAAAGCCTGCTCGACCCGCAGGTTTTTTTTTGCTAGAAGTTTACTGCTACTTTTTACTTTGCCATTTTGCTTGCCCGTTCCTTGCTGGGCTCCACGTGTGCAAGTTCGACTTCCTCCATGTTGTTGCATTGGTTTTCTTTTTTCTTGCTTGTCTGTCTAATTTCCATGACGAATTGGGGAAAGGGTAGGAGTGAGGGTTTGATTTTTTTTCTTCTTTCTTTTCTTTCAGTTTCCTGTTCACTTTCGGCCGTTTTGGTCTTTTTTGTAGGCACGAAGTATGAGTGAGGGCTTTGGGGTTGGGTGTGGTGGTGGATGTGGTGGTGGTGATTGGTAGCTCTTTCTCAATTTTTTGTTGCCTTCACGCTTCTTTCTTTTTCCTTTCCCGTTTCTTACTGGATTCTTGAATACTACAAACTACATTTCGGCACTACATATATTTTTGGGGGGACGGAATTGTTATGTAGTGGAGGTGATGATGATGGAGAGATGTCGATGACGATGGCGATTCCGAGACAGGAGGATCTGTAGGCAAAAATACGTATATTGAAATTAGTGTCGAACCACACCGCATCAATTGCAGTATGATGTAACTGCAAACTGCAACCGCAAACCCAAATGCCTTTCCATTTCAGCTTGTACACACTATCGCCTACCTACCCACCTCCCATCCCATCCATTTAGGCCCATCGCACGAAAGTACCGTAAAGCAAAACCAACCAAGCAAGCAATTCAATTCCACACCCACGGTAGCAATAATATCTAACGGTAAAAATCAAACTTTTCGGCCTCATTCCCGACCTTGACCTGGGAGCTGTAAGCGTCCTCGAGGTCAGCCTGGATGATATTGTATCGGTTTTTACGGACGGCGCGGAGCCCAGCCTCCTGCATGATCGCGGCAATGATGGCGCCCGACAGCGGCTCGTTGCGGATGATCAGACTGTCTAGGTCGACTTCGGGTGACAACGACATCTTGCTGGCGATCGTCGTAAAGATCAGGCGCCGCTCGCGGCGGTCCCGGAGGTTCGGGAATTCGATCTTGCGGTCTAGACGGCCGGGACGCAGCAGGGCTGGGTCCAAAGTGTCGGCGCGGTTGGTCGCCATGATTACCTATGGGGGTTAAGGGTGTTAGTGAGTGCGTGCTGGGGGGAGGGGGGAGGTGGGGGACGGGGTACTTTGACGTTGGAGGTCTGGTCAAAGCCGTCCATCTGGTTCAGCAGCTCGAGGAGGATACGCTGGACCTCGCGATCGGCACCAGTTTGGGCGTCGAAGCGCTTTGTAGCGATAGCGTCGATCTCGTCGATGAAGATGATCGCGGGCGAGTTCTCTCTGGCCATGCGGAAGACGTCTCTGACCATGCGCGGGCCTTCGCCGAGGTACTTCTGCACGAACTCGGAGCCGACCACGCGGATGAACTTGGCGGTTGTGCTGTTCGCGACGGCCTTGACGAGCATGGTCTTGCCGGTGCCTGGGGGCCCGTACAGCAGCACGCCTCGTGGTGGGTCGATGCCGATTTGCTTGTACAGGTCGAAGTGCGTTAACGGAAGCTCGACCGCTTCGCGGATCTCTTGCTTTTGCATGTCGAGGCCTCCTACGTCGGAGTATTTGACGTCGGGCTTCTCGTGGTCACCCAGCATCGCGATCGACGAATCCGCCTCTGGTGGCAGGATGTCGACCAGAGAGTTGGAATGGCGGTGTAGTGCCACCGACGACGATGGCTTGAGAAGTTCGCGGTCAAGCGTGGAGAGGATGCGGACGAAGTAGTTGGAGCCAGTTGAGCTCTGTACGATTCCGGTACTGTGGAGATGGAAGAACTTGATGTTAGCATCGTGATCGCTGCGAGCGTGGCAGGACGGACGGATGGGAGCACCAACTTCTGGTCGATCGCCTCCATGAACTGCCCAATAACTAATGGCACACTTTGGATCCGTTTTATCTCCTCCTGTGCACGCACAAGCTCCCGTTTCAAACTCCGCTGCTCATCCTTGATGTACTCCTCCTGCAGACTTATGTACCTGCATCACCGCCGCCCCCAGCTCGTCAGTTATCGCCTTCACGCAACAGGTAGCATCATCGCTCGAACACGTCCGAACTCGGGATGATTTACTCAAGATGCCGCTGCAGCTTCTTGAGCTTTGCGTAGTCGTTGTCATCGCTGTCAAAGCTGTCTATGTCGAGGGCGGAGGAGTAGGTAGGGTCGGTGAAGGTCAGCGTGGACGGGCGTTTCGCGACGGCTGCGTCAGCCATGGTTTATGCTAGTGTTGTTGCTGCTTTCGGTTCAAAGCGGGGTGATCGGGATGGAGAGCTTGGTGTATGTGAGATGGAAGTGTCGATGGATGAACGGTGGTTGGGGATGGGGTTGGGTTGATGTGTTGAAGGTGGATGGTGTTTGGCGGGCAATTAATTGATGGGGGGGAGCAAGCAGTCGTCGATCTTGGCGTTGGTTGCTGGGTGAGGTGATGTGATGGAAGAAGGAAGAAGGTTGGTGGCAACGACCAACTTCATCATCATCATCGAGCTTGCTCGACCCATCGCACCACCTCACCACCGCACCACACTCCACACCCCCGCCTCAACAACCGCCGGAGACGGGACTGCGGCCTACCTACACACTAAAGTACTTCTCTAACAATACCGATAACAACAGCGATACTCTCAAAGCCACTCAATTCTCCATAACGAATATACACCACCCCTCATTGCCAAGTGTAGTCTCCGTTCGCTCGCTCTCCTCGGTCCCACCATCACCCACCACCACCCCCGCAGCCATGCTTTCCCGAAGCCGAGCGCTCGCCAGGGCATCGTCCCGGGCGATATCCACCAGCACCGTCGCCGCCTCGATAAGACCTCGCATACTTCCGCACCGGCTGGCGCCCGCATGGACAACGTCGGGGCCACTGTCAGCGACCTCACGACTGACCATCGACCGGCGATTCTACTCGAAGAAGAGCACGAATGCGCCAAAATCCAAGAAGATCCTGCCGCCCCCGGAGGAGCTTCCTCCGCCGTACGAGGACTTCAAGCCGGTGCCGTACGAGCAGCTCAACCCGGTCATGCAGAAATGGGTCGACCATCTCTTCTCGCTCGATAAGAATACCGACCCCTACGAGAAGCGTTGGAACAGCATGTCGGATTTCGATAAGGAGGCTATGGCGCAGTCCATGATGCAGATTGCGAAGTTGCACCGGCTGGGTCGCGATATTCCGAGTGCTCTACGGGGATGGGTGAACGGAATTTTGGGCGGGGGACCTGGTGCGGCGGCTGAGGATGGAGCGACGAAGGCCAGCGCCAAGGGAGACAAAGAGGGCGGCGAACATAAGCAAGGGCAGCGGAAGGAGGGCAGCCAGCAGCAGAAGCAGGGTGACGGAGGAGGAATGCCGACCACTCCCAGGGTGGATATTACGACTGCCATTCTGGCTACGTTCGCCACTTGGCTGGTCGTCAGGTTTATCTCCCCCGGAGAGCAATCCCGCGAGATCACTTGGCAGGAGTTCAGGAACACTTTCCTAGACAAAGGTTTGGTTGAGAGGTTGGTCGTGATCAACCGGAACCGTGTCAAGGTCCACCTCTACGGAGATGCTACGGCCACCGCATATCCTGACTCTCCAGCTGCAAGCGGAAACTTCTTTTACTACTTCAGTGTTGGCTCTGTTGAGGCTTTCGAGCGCCGCCTGGAGGAGGCTCAGCGGGAGTTGGGGATCCCTAGCCACGAGCGTATTCCGGTTGCCTACAAGGACGAAATCTCTTGGACCGGAACCATTCTGTCGTTTGCCCCGACGCTTCTTGTCATTGGATCAATAATATTCCTCTCACGACGTGCCTCCGGTGGAGGTGGCCAGAGCGGTATCTTCGGCATTGGCAAGTCCAGGGCCAAGATGTTTAACCAGGAGACCGATATTACCACCAAGTTCAAGGATGTCGCCGGAATGGACGAGGCAAAGGTTGAAATCATGGAGTTCGTGTCGTTCCTAAAGCAACCCGAGAAGTTCGAGAAGCTCGGAGCCAAGATCCCACGAGGAGCAATTCTCTCCGGCCCCCCTGGAACCGGTAAGACTCTGCTCGCTAAGGCTACAGCCGGAGAAGCTGGTGTGCCCTTCTTCTCGGTCAGCGGTTCGGAATTCGTGGAGATGTTCGTCGGTGTTGGTCCTTCCCGTGTGCGTGACCTGTTCGCAAAGGCCAGGAAGAATACTCCTTGCATCATCTTTGTGGACGAGATCGATGCCATTGGAAAGGCCCGTGCAAAGTCGAACTTCGGTGGAGGAAATGACGAGCGTGAGAGCACGCTCAACCAGCTTCTTACCGAGATGGATGGTTTCAACACCCAGGACCAGGTGGTTGTGCTTGCCGGTACCAACCGTGCGGATGTCCTTGATAAGGCGTTGATGCGACCCGGTCGTTTCGACAGACACATCGTGATCGATAGGCCGACCATGGATGGCAGGAAGCAAATCTTCTTGGTCCATCTGGCCAAGGTCACGACGTTTGAGGAAATGGACTACCTGAGTGGAAGGCTTGCTGCGTTGACTCCTGGATTCGCCGGTGCTGATATCGCCAACTGTGTGAACGAGGCTGCTCTTATCGGTATGATTTCCGATCTATTTACCGGCTAATGTCTTTGCTAACGGAAGGATAGCTGCCCGTCAGAGCGCCGAGTCGGTCAAGATGACGCACTTCGAGCAGGCCATTGAGCGTGTCATTGGTGGTCTGGAGAAGAAGTCTCTAGTCCTTTCTCCAGACGAGAAGCGGACCGTCGCATACCATGAGGCCGGCCACGCCATCTGCGGTTGGTACCTCCGGTACGCGGACCCTCTTTTGAAGGTTTCCATCATTCCGCGTGGATCCGGTGCTCTTGGATACGCCCAGTACCTTCCTTCCGGCGAGCAGTACCTGATGTCTGTCAACCAACTGATGGACCGCATGGCGATGACGCTTGGAGGTCGTGTATCGGAGGAGCTTCACTTTGACACGGTCACCAGCGGGGCTTCCGACGATTTCAACAAAGTCACTAGATTGGCAACGGCTATGGTTACCAAGTGGGGTATGAGCCAGGAAGTTGGATATCTCCACTTCGAGGACGACGAGCAGAAACTTACCAAGCCTTTCTCGGAGGCTACCGCCCAAAAGATCGACTCCGAGGTCAAGAGGATTGTCCAAGACGCGTACGAGAAGTGCAAGGCCCTCTTGACGGAGAAGAAGAGTGAAATCGGACTTATTGCCGAGGAGCTGCTGTCGAAGGAGGTTCTGTCTAGAGACGATATGATCCGGTTGTTGGGAAAGAGGTTGGCCCCCATATCTGCCACTCGTCTGGTAGTGAACCCGCACTGACAGTAGACAGGCCATTTGCGGACAGGGACGAGTTCGAGAAGTTCTTTGCTCCGCGGGGAGAGACATCAGCGCCTCCGTAAGTTTATAACGCTCTCGTTATCCCCTCTATCTGTCATCGAACGGATTACTGCTTCTTTCACTAGACTAATCGTTCACTCTCCTACAGTCCATTCCCCACCGACATCCCACCAACCGAGACCGACACGCCGCCCACTCCGACTTCGTAGACTCATGCGAACTCGTCATCTAGGAGAGAGGACTTTTTCAATTGGAGGGTAGTTGTACCAAATCTGTCAATTTCGAAATGGATTGAATTGAGCCGCGTCATGTACAAGATTAGTTGTAAATATACTTGCTGAGCGGATGGATGGGGAGTAGTAAGGTGTGGTTTTGCTTTTCAACGGTTGGACTTTTTTTTTGCTCTTTTTCGCGCGCCCACCAGTGTACTATTATCTTCACTCTTTCCTTCTTGTTTGCCAGCTAGGTTTACCAAATAGAGACGAGGTCGGAGGGAGCCATCGGAATCTGCTGCTGCACCCGAACCAGATATATATGCTTTGCGGCCGTTCGGAACTAATGTACACATACACATCTGCACCGCTACCGAGGTAAGTAGCTACACTAGAGTAGGTATCTACGGGAACATCGAAGGGTTCGCTCGAATTGCTAGTATGATACATAGATTTCAGCCACCCATTATCCTGAAGATGCTCCGACGTTCCTGCTAGTAATTCTAGCCACTTGGGAGCAGTAAAACGCCTTGCACGAGCCGTTGCTGCAGTCCCGACTCATACGTGCATGAGTACTACACAATTTTCTTCCAAGTTTGAAGCTTGACACCCCCGGACGGTACATATGTCGCCGCATAAAAGGCACGGATCTGTATGGGCAGAAACCCGCCGAGAAATGCGTCAAGGTCCGAGCTTGGACTCTCCGTTCGGCTGTCCCCGTCTCGGCGAACGCGTTGAGATGTGGAGAGATAATGGAATGGGTACGGCACAGGACGTGGATATGCCTGGATTCAATGCTGCGGCTTCTTCGTTGACAGGACAGTGAAGGTTCATGTCTTCAAGCAAGCAAGCGAGCAGTGACTTGAGCTTCCTTCCTGGTTATCGCAGATTAGCGGCTATGGGGGCCGGGGAGATGCTCTTTTTTCTCCTCGCACATTTTAGAGTAATAATCTCTGGCAGCTCCCGCACGCCAGGAACTTGGCGTCCGTTCGAATTCAATCATCTTCCTTGTCGCCGAGCCCATAGGCGGACTTTTTTTGAACGGAACTGGATCGTCTTGACGTTTAAGAAATCGAGTTGAAATATAAGAGTATACCTGAGCTATCTTTCCCTAAGTTATATTTCTCTCCTACTTCACCCTGTAACTGTACTGTACTATACTGTACAGTGTACACGCGATACACGAAAGAAACGAAACGATGAGCTCCTTCAACAACTCGCCACGTCCCCCGGCCGCCGCCGTGCCATGGTGGCGCATCTACTGGTTCCGGGGAATGGTTAATGACATCAAGAGGAGAGCGCCGTTCTATGTCTCAGACTTCACCGATGCGTGGGATTATAGGATCGTGCCGAGTACCAGTGAGAACCCCCTTTTGTCTGCGATGCGATGCTTGCGAATCGGTACACTGACAGCACGGTACAGTTTACATGTACTTTGCAAAGTAGGTCCCTTTTTTTTGTTTCTCTTCTCTTTTTCTTCTCTCTCTCTCTTGTCCAACAAACTATTCGGGCGCCGGCGACAAGGTGAAGTACTGACTTCGGGGATTTTTTTCCGTGGCGGACATGAAGTATTTTGCCAGCTCTGGCTTTCTCGTATGATATGTAAGGAAGCTTCCCGATTCATTCTTTCGTATGCAGGGTGGCTAAAACGACATCTATGTAGGTACGAGAAGATGGATGGTGCCTACGGCGTCAACGAAGTGCTGCTTGCTTCGGTGCTAGGCGCCGTGGTGTTTTCGTTGCTAGCTGCACAGCCGCTGTGTATCGTTGGTGTTACGGGACCCATTACGGTGTTCAATTACACTGTCTATGATATTATGACGCCCAGGTATGTTTCCAGCTTGCTCCTGGCTGTTCTGATGGCGAGTTTGTGGCTGATCAAATACAGAGGGACACCGTATTTCCCGTTTATGTGCTGGATCTGCTTGTGGGTATCCCGTGCAGCAGACGTCTGCGATTAACAGGCATGCTGATACTCGTCCAGGTGGGCTATGGTCATGCACTGGATTCTGGCCATCACAAACGCTTGCAATGCCGTTCGATGGGTAACCCGGTTCAGCTGCGATATCTTCGGGTAAGTGATGAACTGAACCCTGCATTTGAGGTATCTACCTACTAACATCGCGCAAAGCTTCTACGTAGCGATCCTCTACATTCAGAAAGGCATTCAAGTTCTCACGCTCCAATGGCGAGCCAGTGAAGCATCCGCATACCTTTCAATCATGGTTTCGTTGCTGGTTCTCATTACTGGCTACATCGCTGGTCTCATCGGCAACAGCAAGTTGTTCAACCATCCAGTCCGGGTGTTCTTGAAGGATTATGGTACGCCGTTGGCGGTCATCTTCTTCACCGGATTCCAGTTCATCGGGAAGATGGAGAATGTGCATCTTGAGCGCATGCCTATCAGCAAGGCTTTCCTTCCGACCCCGAACCGTGGTTGGTTCGTTCATTTCTGGGATATCAGCACGGGCGATATCTTTTTGGCCATCCCGTAAGCTTGTCCTATCATGGTTGACAATTTAGTGGAATATACTGACGTCAATGATAGCTTTGCGATCCTTTTGACGATTCTGTAGGCTCTCCCGTATCTTCAGATGACATGTCTGTGTGTGTGTTAACAGTGCACCGCAGGTTCTACTTCGACCATAATGTGTCCAGTTTGATGGCCCAGGGAACCGAGTTCCCGTTGAAGAAACCTAGTGGATTTCATTGGGATATCTTTTTGCTGGGAATCACCACCGGTATCTCTGGCATCCTGGGACTTCCGGCGCCAAAGTTCGTATAAAATCCGACCAGTGAGAGAGTATAGGCTGACATCGATATAGTGGTCTCATTCCCCAGGCGCCTTTCCACACCGCTTCCTTGTGTGTGACCCGGAAGCAGAGCGATGATGATGAGGATAATAAAGGCAAAGTGGAGACCGTTGTCGACCATGTCGTTGAGCAAAGAATCAGCAATTTGGCACAGGGCTTGCTCACCTTGGGCACCATGACTGGGCCTCTGCTGTTTGTTCTCGGGCTCATCCCCCAAGCTGTGTGTACTATCACTCGGTGTAAATGGCTGCCGAAAGAAGCTGACAGAAGATAGGTTATGGCCGGGCTTTTCTTCGTCATGGGACTGCAGGCACTGGAGGATAACGGAATGACACTGAAGATTCTGTATCTTCTGAAAGACAAGACGCTCACTAGTATCAGCCATCCTCTTCGCCGCGTGAAGAACTCGACTCTTTGGGCGTTTGTCTGGGTTGAGCTAATTGGATTCGCTGCGGTTTGGCCCCGCCCATGATTTCCGGTGAAGGAAGGGCTCATGTTAACCCATTTAGACATTTGCAATCACCAACACAATTGCCGCTGTTGGGTGAGTCTTCCCTGCTTCCGTTCCGTGACTATAGTTAACCGACGGATTCAGCTTCCCCGTCATCATCTTCATCTTGATCCCGATTCGCATGTACATCATGCCGAAGTACTTTCGTCCTGAAGACCTCGGTGCGTTGGACGAGCCCACGGCATCGGATTTCCTCCTGGAGTCGGTTGGAGGAAGTTGGGGCACGTATGTCGGTTCCGATGGTGCACCGTCGCCAGAAGATCCGGGCCGTACTCCTGTTATCTCCGATACCGAGGAAGATGTCATGGAGAGAGGTGATTCGGTCAGACTTCAGCGGCGGCGGAAGTCGTCGGCTGCACGGCCGGTATCGAGGGATGTGAATGAAGAGGCTGGATCGTCGTCAGCAGGGAGGGGACTGCAGCATAGAAAAGGGCAGTAATTTATGAAGTTCGACGGGATGGAGATGTCTTAGATGGTACGGCAGCAATGGGATTGCTAGGGTAGAACCGGGTGGGATTGAGAGTGGAGTGGTGATCCGAGCGTATAGACAATGTCCGGTAGATTTGATGCGCTGATGGATTGACGTCTATGTAATAATGTTTGCGGAATTTTGGCATGTTTCGAGTCGACTGGAGTCCTTTATTCCCCTTTACAGTGCAATTCGTTCTTTATTCTTCGTGTCTCACTCACAACCGAGCGACTGGCATGGCTGACTCTCGGAGGTCCCTGGTCAACCGGACAACCAGAGATCCCGGCTTGGCGTCAAGCGCCAAAATCAGAGTGGCGGTTCCCTGCCCTTTCCTGACGCCAAAAGAGTTGTGAGGCACCTCACCTTCACACACACACACACACATAACTTGAACCTCCACCCCTCCCTCATCTCTCAAGCCTCAACCGCTTTCCGAACTCCTCCATCTCTTGCTCCTTTCCCTTCCACATTACCCAGTTCACACTCGGTAGTATTCCCCTCCCGACCTACAACCACCAACTCCCATAAACAACCCCCTCTTTACTCACACTCCGACAAAATGGGAGAGTCTCGGTATGTACCCAACTTTTTTGGCTGCGACCTATCGCCACCGACGTTGATGCTTCGTGCTGACCATGTTCCCATGCAGACAAGAACTCCTGAACTGGCTCAACTCTCTGTTGCAGCTCAACATAACGCGTGTCGAACAATGCGGAACCGGGTATGTACACGTTGGATGGATCCCTGGCAATACTACGACAAGAAGCAAAACAGTACTGTGGGGTTGTCGGAGAAATAATTATTGGTGATCATGTTGGCTGATGAATATCCAATCACAGTGCGGCTTTCTGCCAGGTCCTCGACTCGATCTACGGTACAGCTCCCTCCCTCCCTCCCTCGGCCGACGATCCAAGTGAATGAGGTTTGCTTGCCCTCGCGGAACGTGTTGCTGATGTCCGGGTGTTACCACAGGAGATGTACCAATGCACAAGGTCAAATTCAATGCTCGTTCAGAATATGAATACATCAACAACCTCAAGGTCCTCACCGGTAAATATTCCTACGCCGGGTACGATATTCTACTACGGCGGCCCTTCTGACATGACTGGTTCTGCTTAGTATACTTCGCCCAGAAGAACATCGACAGGCCCATCCACATCGAGAGACTCGTCAAGTGCAAGATGCAGGACAACCTGGAGTTCTTGCAGTGGACGAAGCGATTCTGGGATCAGAACTATCCCGGTGGCGACTACGATGCTCTTGCCCGCAGAAAGGGAGCGCCTGCCGTGATCGGAGGAACCCCCAAGGAGCCCATCCGCAGCAACGTCGGTGCGAACGCTGCGAAGAGAGGAACTACCCCTACCGTCGGTGGTGCTGCTAGAACCAGAACACCTCTTGGTGGTGGTGGCGGATCCGCCCACCTGCAGCAGGAGAATGCGCAGCTGAAGGAGAGCGTCGCTGGCTTGGAGAAGGAGAGGGATTTCTACTTCAGCAAGCTGCGTGACATCGAGTTGTTGGTCCAGAGGGCAGTGGAGGATCAGCCAGAGCTGGAGCAGGACGAGGATGGTTTGGTTCCTTCGATCCAGGCGATCCTGTATTCCACCGAGGTATGGCATTCAAATCCCCCCTTTGCTGTTGGTGTTTAATACGTCTGACCAGCCTATGCAGGAAGGGTTCGTGATACCCGATACAGCGGAAGAGGACTTGGAGACGTTTTAGATGGCTTCCACGATGCGACGCGGGGGGTTCCCTCAGGAGAGAGTTTGCGAGTTGTATGAAGGCTTTTCTTTTCCCAAAATGTTGGAGTGCGGGGGGGCGGGGGTCGTTGAGTGTCTCATAGCACAGTGGCCTGTAGGGTTGCTTTTCGCGTGTGTTCTTCTACCTACCAAGCCAGCTATCCATCCGGGGGTTTGTTTCTCTCTATCTCTCCCTCTCACCTTTCTTTTTATGTCCCTTGGTTCCTTAACTTATTTTAAAGCTCCCCTTCTTCTTCTCATGAGCGCTATAGGGTAAAGTTGGTTGTTACTGTACGTGCGAAGTGCTTTTGTTGTGTTGATGGCCCACCGAGGCACCGTTATGAGCCTTTTTCTCGAGCAGGGAGGAACATCCTTCCCGTGTTTAGATATGATCTTGTAATGCATAGACTACTTTATTCGGCCTCCTCATTTCTCCTCTGAATAATACTTCTTTCCCGTGAGGACGCTCTGTGAATAGAACCTAGCAAGGTGCATCCGGAGCTTGCGTTCCAGGGAATTATACTGCGGCTGAAACATAGAACTTCGATCGGGCAGCTCTGTCCTCTCGATTGGCGAGCCATTGAAGGCAAGGTGAGCTAATGCCTTGTGGCCACGTAGAGTGATGACCATGAATGCGGCTCCCCCCAGACCATCCACATCACCACATCACCGGCGCCCCACCCACCGTATGCGCCCCGCACCCCACCACACCAACCGAACACCATGTCGCTCATAACCGGGCTCCTCTCAGGCGCGCAGGCACCGCCGAAACAAGACGCCACATCAACGATCCAAACACTATGTCTACGACTGTCGTCCTCCACCCTCCTCGAAGACCGCCGCGCCGCGATCCTGGGATTGAGAAGCTTTGCGCGCGAGTTCCAGGAGCTCGTGGCCAGTGAGGGCCTCCGCGGCCTCATCGCCTGCTTGGCTAGGGACCGCGAGGACGGCGATACTGTTCGTGCCGTGCTCGAGACGCTGCTGATGTTGTTTGTGCCCGATGCGTTGAATGTGCGTCCGTCGCCTGAGTTGGGGGGGATTGTGGGGGTGAGGGGGTGGGGGAAGGTAGGGGACAAGGTGCTGACGTAGCGGAGTGTAGCTGGAGAGCTCAGGGGATATAGCGCTGTGGCTTACGGATGAGTTTACTCAGGTCTGTGGCACCTTTTTTTCTGCGCCGGGGGAGAGCGGATGGGAGGCAGATGGGAGGCGGATGGGATGAGAGGCTGATGGAGAACGCAAGAAACAAGAGAATATCACCATCCTCCTGGATCTGCTAGAAGACGGCGATTTCTTCATCCGTCTGTACGCGCTACAGCTGCTCGCGGCGATCTCGAATAATCGGCCGGCGAGGACGCAGGAATGTGTCTATACCGCGCCGCTGGGGGTGAATAGGCTGGTGGAGATATTGGGGGATAAGAGGGAGGCTATACGGAATGGTGTGTTGTGTGGGATGGCGAGGGAAGGAAAGGGCTGACGGGAAGACAGAGGCGGTGTTACTGATAATACACCTTTCGGCCGGCCACACCGATATCCAGAAGATGATCACGTTTTCGAATGCGTTTGACCAGGTCTTTGCGATCATTGATACCGAAGGCGGCATGGAAGGTGGGATAGTGGTGCAGGATTGCCTACAGCTTCTCTCGAATCTCCTCAGCTTCAACGTCTCGAACCAGAAATATTTCCGGGAGACCGGCGGAATTCCGAAGCTGGCCGCGTTACTGGATCTAGGGCCGGAGGATAAGGTGCTGCCGTTCGCTAGGGAGCAGAGGGATACCAATATTCAGTATGCGCTGAGATTGGTAAGGCTGTTTGTTGTGCCTGGAGGGTTGGGGACGGTCCAGAATCAGAATGCTCTCGTAGCGGCGGGGATAATGCATTTGGTGGTCAAGGCTGCGTTTTCGCCGGCGGATCTAGCAGTGCGCACGGAGGCGCTGAAAGCGGTGGCTGATCTGATCGACGGGAATAAACCGCTGCAAGAAGCATTCGGGACTATGGTGGTTGCTCCGCCGGAACTGCAACCGCCACCTCCGCTGCCGTCGCCTGACGGCGGTAATAAGAATGGGGATAGGGCGGAGATTGAACCGGTGGAGTGCGGGGTTATCGAGGGACTGCTAGATCTGGCACTGATGAACTCATCGAAACATGTGTTTGATGCACGGTTTGCAGCTGGTAGGAGTCTGGAGGCTTACTTCAATGGTAACGAGCTCGTCCGACGACATTTCCTTGCATACGCAATCGAGCTGCATGATCATGGCGATCCATCGGCGAATGCCCTCACCTGCCTCCTCCACCTCGACAACGCCTCCCGTGGCGACCCTTACCGCGTCTGGATCGCCAGTGCGATATTGATCCACCTGATCTACGACGATAAGGAAGCTAAAGTGCTCGCTACTGGCGTAAAAGAAGGGGACGCTGAAGCCGGCGAAGAAGTGGTTACCGCTATCCAAGGCATATCTGCCAACCTGATCATGGCCCTTCAACACCAATACGACCCTCGTATCTGCATTGGCTACCTAATGCTCCTCTGCGTTTGGCTCTTCGGCGATTCTGACGCAGTTGACGACTTCCTGAGCGAAGGAGCCAGTGTGCAGGCGCTCGTCGGCGCCGTAAAAGAAAATGGCGTGGACCTCATCGTCCAGGGACTCTCCACCCTGCTCCTCGGAATCCTGTACGAGTTCTCGCATGCACAGTCTCCTGTATCTCGCACACAGGTCCACGAGATCCTGACTCAGCAGATGGAGCGAGATCTCTACGTCAACAAACTAACCAAGCTCCGCTCCCACCCGCTGATCCGTGACTTTGAGGTTTCGAAAGATGAGTTCATGCCGGGCCAGCGACCACGGCATGGGCACGGCCTGCCAGAGGTCTATTTTGATCCGGTATTTGTTGAGTTCTTCAAGGACAACTGCGGCCAGATCGTGCGCGCAATCGATAAGGACCCCAATCTCGAGACGAAAATCACCGCCAATGGGATTACCAAGGTCAGCAATGGCGTCAATCTCGAAGAGCTAGAGTCACTCCGCGGTCAAGTCGAGGAGAGCCAGCGGATACTTGCCGCTGTTGAGGACGAGAAACACGCGATAGAAGCTCAGCATGCAGCCGAAATGAACGCAGTCCACCAGCAATTCCAGGCCGCACAGGATTCGCTCCAAAAAGACCACTCTTCTGTCATAGCAGGGCTCCAGAAGCAGCTTCTTGCCGCACAACAGCTGAGCTCCCAGCTGCAGCAGTCCTTCCAGCGGTCACGCGAAGCACTCGCCGCAGAGACTCGGAAACACAACGAGGCGATCGAGACGCAGCGGAAGAAGTTCGAAGCGGAGAAGGTTACTGCTGACGAGCGGAACCGTACCATTATGGAGGAGATGCGCCAGCGGAATCGACGCACTGTTGAGGAGAAGGAAACGCTTGTACAATCGCTACGGAAGCAGATTGGTGAGCTGCAGCAGCATGCGAAGGCTGCGGCGAATGAGGTGCAGCAAGTGAAGCGGCAGCAGGACGAGGCGGGCAGGAGGAGCCAAGCCGCTGCAGAGGAGGCGGAACGGAAACTGGCGGATGTGCAACGGCAGGCGGAAGAGGCGGTGGCTAGACTTGCGGCCGAGAAAGACGCCCAGATGGGTAAACTCGCCGTAGAGAAGGATGCGCAGCTCCAGGCACTGCAACGCCAATTCGAGGAGACCCGGCGGAACGCCGAATCGGTTGACGAGGCGCGGCGGCAGGCGGAGGAACATTCACGGGGACTGCAACAGGAGCTAGAGCAGGCTCGATCATACACCGCCTCCATAACCTCCGAAAAGGACTCCGAGCTGCAAGCTGCGCGGGCACAGCTTGAGGAGCGGGATGACCAGCTTTCGAAATTACAATCCGACCTGGAGCAGGCAGCGAAGAAGCATGCGGAGGACCTCGAGTCGCAACTCGCCGAGCGCGACTCCCGTCTTTCACAACTCCAGTCCTCGCTCGACCGCGCCGCAAAAGAACACGCACAAGACCTTGCAACCCAGCACGAAGAGCACACAACCGAGCTCAAGAAGAAGTTTTCCATCATCGCCGAGCTGGAAGCGAAGCTTGCCTCGACCATTGACGCCGCTACCCTCGAAAAGGAAAAGACGGCGGCGGCGGAGGCGGCAAAAGCCCGTGATGCTGCCGTGAAAGAGAAGGAAGCGCTGGCTAAGGAATGCGACGAGGTTAAGGCTAAGGCTGAGGAGGTGCAGACCGAATTGGACGATTTGTTTATGGTACTAGGAGATTTGGAGGAGAAGAGGAAGGCGGACAAGGTTTGTTGGCTCAATTTCCTGTCTGTGGTTTTACACGAAGTACTGACTGTGGACTAGAAACGCTTAAAGGAGCTGGGCCAAGAGGTGTCTGAGGACGAGGATGAGGACGACGATGACGATGACAACGATGAGGAGTGATTGTCGTAATACGACTGGCGAAGGAATACTTGAGTGCTTGATTTTGATGCATGGCGATACATAGAATACTGTTCTGATTCCTTTCTTTCTTCGAGCATAATCCTAGACGGCTTTCCCGGCGAGTTGGTTGACTAACCCTTTGGTTAATGAAAGAGGATTCTTGGAGAAATCACGCGTTCACTTTGGTTTGGTTTGTTTTGTTGTATTTTAAATTGTTCTGTTGTATTGCATTTGTTGATGTAAGTACATCTCTACTGGTAATGTTGGACTGGGAGCACATTGAAGTAGGAGCAGCGAAGAGAATTGTTCGAGAGTCTGTGAGTGAACTTGGCCAGGGAGATTGTACTGTACTATTTATAGTAGCGCAAGCCACTGACGGCCACTAACCAGTAACCAGTGACCACTGCGAACTTCGAAACAGAGGACAATAGGTATGTAAAAGCCAGGGAGGTGGGCAGAAAACGAGGAGGCAGTACCTATCAGGAGAGACCACAGGGAGAGATGAGGCACCTACTCTACCTCATACTGGACGAGATGGTGCCGAGGTGTTGGAACCTGGAGGTGGACACCGGACGGGGCTCTGAGCAAGTTCACTATCTACTCTTTTCTTTTTCCCTCTCTTTACTTTTCTGATCCGTTTCTGTCCTGTTCCATACGTACCTATGTACACACGTAATTTCCTTGGAGGCGGCCGGGCGGCGGAGAGAAAAAGGAACTCACCGTCCACGTCGAACTTGCGGCCACTGGTCAGCGGTTCGAGACTGTGGGCAATGGGGGTGGAGATGGATGGGAAGTATCTGTGTAGTTTGAGGTGGAGTGGAGTGGAGTGGATGTTATGTAATTCCTTATTCACGTAGTCTGTATTTACTGCATACGGCATAGCCAATACTTTATTGATTGACCATCGTGAAGCGAGCATCGCGGCCACGGTAACACGCACAGTGGACTCATCGTTAGTGTACACTGTGCCCGTATGCACCAGTTGGGGTTCCAAAATATTGCAACAGGTTACTTCTAGAAGCCTTGGCGAGCTAGCCGCACCAGTGACCACTGACCACTGACCACCACAACCACGCAGAAACAATATTCGTGAAGCACAGCATATGTGAGTCGTTATAAAGAGGGGGAAAAACCCCTCACGGGGGGAGAGGGCGAGACAAGGCTCGCTCAACTCATATATGCCAGAAGAAAACGACGGGAGCGAAGGAACGAAGAAACTCGACACATACATACATAACTTTGACACTATACGACGAAAGTCCAAAAGACCAATTCGCACGCGCCACTTTTCGAGGTGTCAAGTACTACTATACATACCTCATACGTTTGACGGCGGGATAGCTAGGGAGTAAACTCCACCACCACCGGCATCCGTTCAGACTTCATCATGGCCGAGCAGCTACCGCTAGTTGCGATGATGCAGATGCAGACGCAGATCCTACAGATGATCACGGACATCCACCAGACGGCGCAGTCGTGCGCCCGGCGGATGGACAAGCTGGAGGAAGACATGAAGAGCGTCCTGGTCAAGGTTGAAAGCGTCGTGCCCACCGTCGAGGGTCTGCGGGGTAAAGTCCTCGCGTTGGAGAAGGAGACGGCCGAGATGAAGTGTTTCCAGCAAGCGCAGTAAGTTTTTTGTTTTTGTTTGAGTGTGTTGCATATGTGTTGGGGGGAAACGGGAGTGTTGACTGTAGTCTGTCTGTCCTTGAGGTCGTGGAACGACACCTATCGCGCACTGAACCATCACAAGGCCGATTACGAAGCCATCAACGGTCTCAGAGACGTGCGTACGGGAGTGGCTATTCCCGGGTTTCCCACCACATTTTCCGAGATCAATTCTCTTGACGGTATGATACGTCTTTAGTTTTATCCAGCCAGGTTCGTGTGTTGATATGATACGTACTTACGTACTGAATACTGTGATACCTAGGGGCGTCGGTGGATAGAATATTGCTGGCGCTTGGGAGTCCTGCTCTTTCGTGGGCCGATTGGGGTGCAGGCGATGCTACTGCGGTGAAGCGTCGTATGCTGGCATATTTCGCTGGTAAACGTTCTATTGGTAGGTTTTAGTAGAGGTTATTTTTGCACCCGTGGGTAGTTAGTAGTACGGCATATCATCATATCACGTGTTTGGTTTTTTGTTGGCTGGGCTCGAATCTTGGGGTCAAGAATTACTGTTTCTTTAC
The DNA here is from genome assembly GCF_024521635.1 of Tricharina praecox. Classification (NCBI taxonomy): domain Eukaryota; kingdom Fungi; phylum Ascomycota; class Pezizomycetes; order Pezizales; family Pyronemataceae; genus Tricharina; species Tricharina praecox. The sequence goes on from NW_026250412.1 coordinate 783,787, forward strand.
AGACGTCAGTGGAAATCTACCATGGGTCCGGGAGAGGATGCTGTAGACAAGGAGCCGCTGGAATGAAGTGGGCGGACAAAGAACAGACATCGGATGTTACCAGCAGTGAGTCTTTGAGGGCGGACGAGGGAAGTTTGAAGTCTGGGGTGCTTCGCTATTCATAGTATGAGGGACAACATTAATCAATCTAATAATCGGCGACGTTTCCGGACTTCGAAAGAGAAAACCATTCCTCCACTCCTTGCTTGCCACTCTCCACCAATGTACAACTTCGTACGGGGCTTCGCATAATGCTGCCACACGTGGACACCGTGAAATGCACAGAAACCGGTATCGAGCACGTTGAAATCTGGAAAGTGGGAGGTCGGTGGAGATATGCGAACTGGGGATGGATATCCACCGAGCTCCTGCATTGGCATTTGTGTCGAGGTCAAATTCCTTGCTCTCTTGGACTTGAAAGAACCCATCAATACACTTGTCTTTTGAGTGCTCACCTGAAATGAGATATACATACCTACATCCACGGGGACCCGCTATCCGCGGTAGAGAAAAGCAGCCGCCAGCGGAACTACCGTTCCTTTGTTTGGGCCGGAGATGTAGCCATCACACGCTACTGATAGAATCGTTTTCTTGGCGTCTTCAGTCGCCTCCGAAAGGTAGTAAATGCCTAATTCGTCCGAAATCCAGTGCTCCAGCGTTTCGTGAGGAATATCCGTGAGCTTGATATCGCATTGAGCTAGATAGAAGTCATTCTCCGGGGTGATATCGTGAATATCGATAAATTCCCCACGCCGTAGCGCGTTTTTTGCTGGCGCTTTTCACCGAAAAGGCCCGTGGGCCAGGTTGCGACGAGAAACGTCGGGCAATAGTATAGAGTAGTATTGTAACTCGGCGGACCGGTGTACGGGGTCTCCACGCAATGGATTCGGCACGAGATTCCAGTGGAGAAACGCAAGGACCTCGGGACAGCCTTGAACGTCCCTGATGCACGGCGAAGGTGTAGGTATCCTGTTATGTGTATAAGAGGCGGAAACGGCGAAGTCTGTATATTTCCGCCCATCTCATCAACGTATGTAGAGTAGTTAGCCCAACGGCACATGGCCTAGAGTAACTAACCCCAATCCTTGGATTCGAGAATATCACCTGATCAGATTCTAGCCGCCTCCACCAATAGAAACGGCACACAGCAAACCCACATTGAACGCGCACAGTATACATGGCGGAATGTGCAGTATTTACCAGAGCAGTCTAGGTGCAGGGAATACCAGACGACTTGGGAGTGTCGATGGACCATGGGGGGTGTTGGAAACAATAGGTACCGATGCATGCCGCCGAGGGTTGATGGTGACTCGTGAGAGACGCAAAAACGGGTGAGAGACGCAAAAACGGGTGAGAGACATAACCGTGAGCAATTGGAAAAGAGATCTATGATGATGTCATGGTTAGCAAGATGAGTGTCTGATGGTATGTATCATAAGAGACCGAACGGCGAACAGCCTAGGCGGGACTTGGCCATACCTGAGTGAGGCCAATGGCCCAAGCTTGAGAGGGACCCTATCGGGTCTGAGTGCGACTTTGTCGGACTTGAGTGGGACTTACTGATTGAGGAGCAGGACTTTGTACTGACCTGGCGAGACCAGCTGTCTTGGTGTGACTGCTGTGAACATCGTATGTAGGGACGGGGACGGAACTTCACCGATGGCGACGGGCTTACCCGCTGCTCTGCGATCGCCGCTGCTGCTCGAGGTGTGTTGCGTGCTCAATCACTCTCGATTTTCTCTGCTCCGCCGGATCGTTGCAAGCCGGGCGCGGTGGAACGAGAGGAACTAGCAGAGGGCGGTTTGTTTACGCCCCGACGACAGAGGAAGCCAGTGTAAACAGGCAGCGCAGCACAGGTCCAAAAGTGGGTGCGGCAAACGTTAGTGGGTGTAGCCAGCGGTATATAAGGGTGGGCTCCCCCCCACCAGCTCACGAGGAAGGAAGAGTCAAAGGCAATTCAATCGAACACACACACAACGAAAGGAACTCCATTACAACATCAAGACAGGTACGTTTTTGTTTCAGAAGGTAATGTCCACTTGTTTTAGATTCCAACAGCGGGGATAAGAATTCGAACATCGTTACCTATCGCCTCCATGCCTGGTCGAGACAAAATCGTGAGGGATGGCTGGGGTAGTCACACCAACTTCCAGGCTTCCTATGGATTGCGTACGACGCCCGAGGGTCTTGAGGAGGGCAATAGGATCTTGGATGCAATGATGGAAAACGATAGGCGTGGAGATATGCACGGCGACAAGAGTGAGTGAGCCATGGGAACAGGGTGCAACTGTTCACTTGACCGGATATAGATCTAAAGATTGCGATAGGGATGAGGAACGATGATCGTATAGTTGAGCCGAGAGGAAGTTGTGCGAATGGCCAGGGAGGATCAATGGGAGGAGCTGGTCCGGCGGGCGAAGGAGCGAAGAAATAAGGACAACGGGAGAATGTGAGGCGGTATAGTTCATGTTAGAGGACTCGTAGTTGTCCGTTTGTCACGTGGGGAGCAGGTGCCAGCCCTCTAGCTCTGTAGAGGCTAGTATGACCAATTGTAAGCTATGGGACTTTCCAACCTTAAAAGGAGAGCTGTTGAGATAATAATAGATCATCATTCTCTCTCACTTCTTTCCTTTTGCCGTGCACAGCCCATCACTGTGACTGTGTGACACCGTTCGTCTTGTCGATCCTTCTCTTGTTCAACACATCAGACATCATCATAGATTTTAGACTACCTACTCGAATAATTCATCACACCTCTCTTTATATCTCGTCCCGCTCTCAGGTCTCTCAATAGGACTCGTAGTTCAAGCAAGTAGCTTATGCTGTATGACAGATATTAGTACCTTTAGACAGTTCAAGAAACATCTAAAGATTCAGTAGTGTAGGGGTATCATGGGCGCTTGCCAAAAGCATTATGCGCCCGACCCGGGTTCAAATCCCGGCTGAATCATCAACCATGTCACCACTCTTGAGTGGTGAAGCTTTTGCTTTCTTTTGTGGGTGAGAGTGGTGTTGCAACGGTAAATTTTGTTGTGCGAGAAGATTTCGATTCAGACGCCTGGCTATGGCTTGTTACTTTACCTTTTGAATGCCGATGTATGATACCATGTGTTACAACTTACAGGTGGCTTCCTCCGTGGTTTGCGGAAAGTGCGCGGCCCTGGATGGGTTTGATGTGCAGATAGGTAGGTAAAAGGACGTCTGGAAGCATGTCTGCCGGCGGGGAGTCCATGCATGTATGATATGTACAATGCGGAACCGCGGATGTGCAGACGTGTTGATGAAATGGGTGTTCCAGCCATAGAATACCTACCTTGGTAGGTTCGTAAGAGCGCGGTTCATCAAAGCTTCAAGCAAGCGGTACTTTACCTTCTGCTGCTTCTGCTGTGAGTCGTATGTATAGTATTCGATGGCTTTGACTCTGGATCTGATTTTGACTCTGACTTTGGCTTTGGCTTTGACTCTGATTTTGACTCCGACATTGACTCTGGCTTTGGCCCGAATGCAATGCGCCAGAGGTTCCAGCCTTCCGCTGGGTTAGTTGAATACTACATGTGCACACTGCACTGTGCAGGCCTACATACCACGTGCAGCCATGCATGCGCGCGCAGTTAATGCCCGCCCGCCGCCCGCTCGCCGGCGCGGCGCGGCGTTAAGAAGTGCAGGATGCTAAAGAAGTGATTGGTGCGGTTGGCCACGGCGGTAGGCAGAGTATGGAGGTGGAGGTGGAGAGTTGTGAGGACAAGGTTGGCCAGCCTCGAGCTGATGCCTAGGATACCTGCCTTCCTACATATGTACCCAGATCCGTAGGGATTGGGGGCGCGGTGGGTGGAGTAGGGCGGCACTGGGGCACTGGCACTGGCAGGGCGGCACGGAAGTACCTATTTGCGGTCTTTCCCGCGCACACCGCACTCGCCCCATGGGCCATCACGGCAAACCCGGGGGCCGGCCGGGAAGGCACTCAACCGACCGGCCACCGGCGTGTCAATTTGCAGTGGTTGAACGGACAGGACAGGACACCTTCTCTCCCCGCCACCCGCCCGTAGCTTTTCACCATGGATCGTCAGGCGGCGATGAATATCCGTCCCCCTCCCCCGCCCCTCTCCCCCTGCCCCCTTCCCCGCCCCCTCCACTGCGCAGATCTCGTGGCGTCCGAAGAATCCGAAGTCCGAAGTCCGGATAATCCGCGGCCCTCTCCGAGTACCTCCCCATCCTTGGGCCCGGATTACGCCCCCCCAAATACTAGTAGCGCTACCTAGCACCTCTATGTGCGAGTTGAAACTTACAGGCCCAGATCTTCCAGAACGTCCGTACTTACTCTGTTTGTGTGAGTTCCCACTGCCCAGTACCAGAGCCCACCAACCAACCAAGCAACCAACCAGCCGCCGCCGCGCCGCACATGGTTTCTGGTCTGGTCGAGCTGCAGTGCTGCAGCTTGACAGTCGCCGCCGGACCGCCGGTACCTACCTAAATCAGGCTCAGGGACTCTAGTGTGCTATGTACTGTACATAAGTGTAGAGTACATGTCTAGTGGACTCTGGAGGGCCGAGGCGATGCCCCGCGTGAGCACCGGCGGTGGGTGAAGGTGGGTGAAGGAGGGTGAGGCTTATCTGTCTGGGGTTATCATCTGGTTGACCGGGCGGGCAGGGCAGGGTGGGCGGGGTGGGATGGGATGTCGCTGGGGTGGGAGACGTGGGAGTGGAGGCTGATTTTTTATGTTTTATTTTCTGTACATCTTGTATTTCTTGTGTTTCTTTATATTTCTTGTACTTTTTTATATTTTTTTATATGTTTTTGTTCCGTACTACCCGCATTAAGCCTAGCCTCATAATTTGGTGGAGGCTAAGGAGTGACCGACCGCCGAGCGACCGACCGTGCGAGTATAAACGGATGCATTGAGTAAAGCACTTATTTCTGTTTTGCTTTCTCGATTCCACACGATTCGCTGCTCCTGCTCCGGCTGCTGCACCTAAATCCGCTTCTGGTATTTGCTTTTGAAACTGAAATTTATTCTGCATCCGCCGGAACCCAGCCCACCACCACCACCATCTCTCCGCACCGATCAACACGAATCAGTCAAGTCCTCTCAAGTCCTCTCCTCCAAGTCAAGTCCACTCCAGCCAAGGGTCCTATCCTGGTCGCCACTAGCAATTCGCCCCTTCCACTCCCACCCCCCTACCCCCCCACCGTTTTCGCTTGTCGAACCTACCCTCGCCTCCATAGGAATGGTAATAAACAACATGCTCACCTCCACCACCACCACAACCACCTTCTTCTCCTCCTCCTCTGCCTCCTACCTATCCTTCCCTTTCTCCGCATTTCCGTGATACATCCACCCAGATACCCTACCTACGTGCCACAAGTGCTGAACTTGTGATCTCTCCCTTTCCTCACGAGACCGCCTCATCCCACCCCCCCTACCCTACATCCTCACTTCTGCCCTTCACGCTTGTGCCGTGCGTGTGCTTGTCGTTTGGAGTTGCAGCTGCTCGTCGTGTGAAAGCGGAAAACCAAAAGCTCAATTCTTGATCAGGGGTTGTCTGTACCCACGTCTGATCCCCCCGGCACTCGGGCTCCCTCCTCTTTACTTTAACGCGCGGGCTTCCTCTTCTTTTACCGTGTACCCTACCTACTTTAACGCGCGGACTCCTTCGTCTCTTCCCCTCTTTCTATCCTCCTCCTCAACAACGAATCGCAGTCCCTCGTTAGGTCCTACTTTACCCTGAGGGATCCTTACCGCCAGCCTGCCACTCACCTCACCCACTCGATCCGCCGTCACCGGGTCAACCATCGGCAGCCTGTCTAACCCGAGAACTTGGATATTTTGCCGTGCACCTGTTGCAGCCTGATTGCCCTGCCCAGCCTCCTTGAACGAACCCACCTACAAACGCACGACCTGTCGAACAAACGGACGACGCATACCTACCCTAATCACAACCCACATCCACAACCAAAGTCGCAGCTATGGCAGCAACAGCTCAACTAGCCTCGTCCAGCTCCGGAAGCAACACGCGTGGCTGGACCTCCATCTGCCGCTCCCTCCCCTTCCGCGGCCGACGACGCTCCAACTCGCAACCCGTACTCAACGCTGCCTCTCACGACTCGATGCTTATCGGGGACGGCTTTGAAACTGCACTTGCTACAACAGCTGACTCGAAGCCCGAGGGCCGTGGTGGACCGATAAAGAAGACGGTGCGGAAGCTTATGCGGAGGGCGTCGCACTCGTTTCGACCCGGAAGCGAAAAGGGTCCTTTGGTGGTCAGTGGGCCCGGAAGGAAGGGACGCGGGAAGGGGAGAGCCCTGATGGGGGATGCCGAGAGCGGGATTGTGCTCGACGAGAGGGACGTCGGGGATAATTATTATTGCGCCGATGCGTTGATGAAGAGAGTTGGTATGCGCGACGGATATACCCGACGGGAGCGAGGTGTGGAGAATGCTAATCGGCTGGAACCTGAATAGACCCCGTTGGTTGTCTTCCCGCCGAGATCACGTCACAGATCATGTCGTACCTCGACCATCGGAGTCTGGTCAACTGCGAATCGGTTTCTCGAAGATGGCGCGAGGCGGCGGTCAATCGTCACGTCTGGCGATCGATATTCCGCGCCGAGCACGGGCCGTGGGAGTCGGAGCCTGGAAAGGATTGGAAGAGGATGTTCGCCGTCAACAAGGAGCTACATTCGCGATGGACCAAGGCGGAGATGACTTACAAGTACATGAAAGGCCACACCGACAGCGTTTACTGCGTGCAGTTTGACGAGTATGTGCATCTTTCTTCATTAGGCTCCGAAACTGGCTAACGATCTGACAGCACAAAAATCATCACCGGCTCCCGAGATCAGTCGATCAGGGTCTGGGATATCAAGAGTGGGGACTGTGTCAAGATTCTTTCGGCTGCAGCCAGCACGGATGCGACACTGGGGGACGTGGCTCCAGTCTCTCAATTCCACACTGCTTCGGTACTATGCCTGCAGTTTGACGACCAAATCTTGGTGTCGGGTTCATCGGACAACACCTGCATCGTCTGGTCGCTTCCCTCATACACCCCCATCGGAAGGCTGTCGACGCACACGGCTGGAGTCTTGGACGTCTGCTTCGACGTCCATCACATCGTCTCGTGCTCCAAGGACACGACCATCTGCATCTGGGACCGTAACACGCGCAAGCTGATCCGCCAGCTCAAAGGCCACCGCGGCCCCGTTAACGCCGTTGCAATCCGTGGCAGACAGATTGTCAGCGCCTCCGGGGATGCACTAGTGAAGCTGTGGGATCTTGACACGGGCGAGTGCATCCGCGAGTTCAAAGGCCACCATAGAGGGTTGGCGTGCGTCCAGTTCAGCGAAGATGCAAAGACCATCGTCAGCGGGGGTAACGACCAGGATATCCGCGTGTGGGATGCTACGACGGGTACGTGCTTGAAGACGCTGCACGGACATAAGGATCTCGTGCGGACGCTTCACTTAGATTCGAGGAACCGCAGGATCATTTCGGGTTCATACGATGCGGTAGTTATCCCAATCTCCGATAACAGCACCCGTTGGATAAGTTACTGACATTGGTTATAGAGTGTCAAAGTATGGAGTCTCGACACTGGCAAGATGATCCTCGACATCAAGCAGTTCCACTCGACGTGGATTCTGGCCGCAAAAGCGGACTTTAAGCGAATCGTGAGCACTAGTCAAGATAGCCGGACGTTGCTGTTGGATTTCGGTGCGGGCGTCAAGGGATTAGAGTTATTACAGCCGACTGCGAAGTATTGATTGGTCGCTATGCGGGTCCATTGTATTCATTGTCTTAAGCTTTTGTTGTTGTTTCCGTCACCGGGGGCTTTTGGGTCGGTTTTTGGATGTAGTTACCACCTCCCCTTGCATTGTACTTATTCGCTTGGGGTCTTTTCGTTTCTCTTCTTTCTGTCTTGCTTCAGCCCGCTCGGCGTCCGTTTTGTTTTCATATTAGTTGTATGTTCTTGTGGTTCGCCTTCACTGGTTCGGGGGTTTCTAGATTTCTGGTTTGGCTGTGGATGGTGGTGTGGAAAAATGCATTCACTCATTCATTGCTTTGAAGATTGTTAGTCCGATGCGGTGAGTATGTAAACGAGTGATGGATTGCCTGCTATATGCGCTGCTTCCTGTTATTCGTAAAAGTGGAGTAAAATTACATGCAGAAATAAACGTGCATCACATGCCGTATCTAAGAAATAAACGTGCCATTACATGCCGTGTCTAAGGAGAGAATATGGGAAAGAAAAGGAAAAGAAAGAAAAGAGTAACACCAGCCCAACCCGGGCGCAATCGTAGATATCACTTCCTCCCGGGTCCCGAGGGTCCATTGCCACCATTCAGACCCTGCTGCTCCCGCATCTGAGCCCTCGCCATCCTGCTACCACCCAGCTTCGGTCCCTTCGGCCTCTTCTTATCCTCCTTCTTATTCCCCTTGGTCTTGGGATCTGCGCCGCGCCTCCTCCTCTTGGACAGGATCGCATCAATAAACTCCTTCCGAAACTTCTCGGCGATCTTATCGTCTGCCGCGCCCTCCTCATCACGATCCTCCTCCTCGGCCGCATCCTCAGGATACAGATCCAGCCTGGTCTCCTTGAGCACCTCCTCGACGAGCCTATCCCGCTCAATATCCTGACTGTTCCTCCTCCTGCGCTGCCTCCTCCTCCCGCCCGCCACATCCGCCTGCACCTCGCCCCCGCCCGTAAGCGCCTGTGCCGTCAACGCAATATTCCTCTGCTTGACCTCCTCGCCCAGATCGACCTCATGGAGCTTGCCGAGTGTAGCGCCGCGAGCCTCGGGACGTGTCGGCGCCCAGTAACTACTCTTGCCACCTTCGTGCTGCATGCGCTCATCATCCTCTCCCCCTCCTCCCGCCCCCAGTGCCATCTCTGCCGCCCCAGCCCCAGCTCCAGCCGCCTCCCCCCGTCGCCGCGACATCTGCTGCTCCACGTACGCCATCATGTGCTTATCGACATCGGTGACCTGTCCCGTCTGGTGCGTGAAGCGGTTCACGACGGCGAGGGTCTCGGCCTCGAGCGCGCGGTCTTCGGTCGATAGGTCGGTGCTCGTCGTTGGAGGTTGGGTGGGCGTGGGCGTCGACGTGGAGGTCACTTCGAGGCCGAAGCGGTGGCGGGGGCGGGGGCGCTGCACGGCGGGCTCTGTCGTGGGCTCTGTCGTGGAGGCTGCGGGTGGGGACAGAGAGCGCCGTCGTCGGATGTTTTGCGCTAGCTTCCGACGCTTCGAGGGGATGAAGGTTAGAGGTGGGGGGGCGGTGGTTGACATGCTGCTTGTTGGTCGTGGTGGTGGTGAAGGGGGATGTGGTTTTGGGTTGGGTTGGGGTGTGGTGGAGGGTAGGTGTGGGAAGGTGAAGGTAGGTGAAGGTGAAGGTTCACGAAAAGGTACGCTTCGGGTGGCGCTACAGACTTGCTTGGCGGCGATCTGGGGCTAGTTCGAAAGTTTAGGATCAGGGATAAATACGGTGTCATGTTGCGGTCGAATTGTTTAGAAGGATGGATCTCCAGCCGATCTTATTAACTGCTTCACCGCTCGAGGATGTTCTTTCTACGGATCCCACTTCCGGCGGACGAATGGAATGTTGATGATGGAATTGCTGGCACTCAACGGATATCACTCGACCCGCGTGGGTTCAGCGCTACCCGGCTCTCGGCTAGCTCGGTCTAGGGCGCCAATACTTATCAATCGATCTGATAGAAATGTTGAATTTTACTACTGCATCTGGGTTGCTGTGCTGTGCTCGTGCTCGTGCTCCTCCGGCAGCAGTGCAGTGCTCTTCTACAACCCCCACTTCAATGTACCGGTCAATTGTTCCCTCGTGGCGGACCCTCTGCTCCAAATGTCTGCGGCAACAACTGCAGAAAAACCTCCTCCACCGTGACCACCACCGACGACCATACGGCACCGCCGCCGCCCTCGGGAACTACGTCTCGCAACAAAACGTAGGTAGTAGTAGAAGCTCGAGCTTCAATCCTGCTCTACACTCTGCGCCCAATGCCGCTGCCGACGATAAAACGCTGAGGGAGATATTGTAGGTGACCTAGCACCTTCCCTCCTCCCTCCTCCCTCCCTCCACCTCCCTTCAACTAACTTGGAACCAGCGACAACGCCGAGCTCTGGTCCCAATTCCTGCGCAAATCCGGCGACCCCACGGCCACGCGCACAGGGCTATTCCACAACAAGGACCTGACGTCACCGCTGGGGTTCCGAAAGTATGCGTCGCGGACACTTTCGAAGGCGAAAGCCTTGGTTGAGCAGATCGTTAACGCGAGCACGCGCGAGGAGCTCGCGCGGGTCGTGCTCGACCTCGACCGCCTGAGCGATCTGCTCTGCCGCGTTATCGACATGTCGGATTTCGTGCGCGCGACACATCCCGATCGCAAGATTGTCGCTGCTGCGAATGAGGCTTATGCCGCTATGTTCGAGTATATGCATGTCCTCAATACGACGACGGGGCTGTATACCACGCTTAAGAGGGCCCTGCAGGATCCGGAGGTGGGAAAGAGGTGGACTGATGATGAGAGGACGGTAGCAGAGATCCTGTTCAAGGACTTTGAGAAGTCGGGGATTAATCTGCCCGGGTATGTGCGCAAGCGCTGGGTCGAGCTTACGAGTGAGATTGCCGAGTTGGGGGCGGGGTTCGTTAATGAGATGGAGCCGGAGAAGGCGGTGCTGGAGTTCGAGAGCTCGAGGATGCGAGGGATGGATCCGATGGTGGTGCGGGAGCTGACGAGTCGCGGGAAGATACGGATTCCGACCGTTGGCATGGCGGCGAATCATGCGTTGAGGACCGTCGAGGATCCCGCGGTGAGGAGGGAGCTGTATCTGGCCAATCATACCAGCTCGAAAAAGCAGATTGGCGTGCTGGAGAAGCTGTTGAAGCGCAGGACGGAGCTGGCGACGCTGGTGGGCTGTGAGAGTTTTGGGCAGCACACGCTGATGGATAAGATGGCGGGGACGCCGGATGCGGTGATGCAATTCCTGGAAGCACTGGCGACAGCAAACCTGCCTGCTGCGCAGGCGGAGTTCAATACGCTCACGAAGCTCAAACGAGACCAGGGCATCGCTGGCACATTGGAGCCATGGGATCGAGACTACTATGCAAGCAAGCTCACGTTTGCGCTGCGCGACCGCTCGAAATCAGACCATGACCTGTCGGCATACTTCTCACTAGGCACGGTGATGCAAGGGCTCTCTCGGCTGTTCACGCGGCTGTACGGTGTGCGCTTCATCCCGCGGGAGCCCTCACCGGGAGAGACCTGGAACAGCGACGTGCGGCGTCTGGACGTGGTCTCGGAAAGCGACGGCCCCATCGCGGTAGTCTACTGCGATCTCTTCGAGCGCATGGGCAAGAACCCCAACCCGGCGCACTTCACCGTGCGCTGCTCACGTCACATCCCCGAGTCCGAAATCGCCGAGTCGGCGCTCCTCGGCGAGCGCGCCGACGACGGCATGGCCTCCGCCATCCGCGCCGGCACCTCCGACCTCTACCAGCTCCCGACCATCGCACTCATCTGCGACTTCCCGCGCCCCATCAACCGCAAGCCCACGCTCCTCAACTTCCGCGAAGTCCAAACGCTCTTCCACGAGATGGGACATGCGGTGCACTCGATGCTCGGGCGCACCTCACTGCACAACGTCGCGGGCACGCGCTGCGCAACCGACTGGGCCGAGCTCCCCTCGGTTTTGATGGAGCACTTCGCGCGGGACCCGACGGTGCTCTCCCTCTTCGCACGGCACTACTCGACCGACGAGCCGCTGCCATACGCGCAGCTACAGCACCGCCTCGCGCGCGACGAGCTCCTCGAGGCGTCGGAAACGCGGCACCAGATCCTGCTCGCTTTGCTAGATCAGCACTACTACACATCCTTGCCGCTGGCGCGCGACTTCAGCAGCACGGCGATCTACCGCCAGGTCGAGCGGCAGTACTCGCTGCTGCCGCACGCGGACGGCACTAGCTGGCAGGGCTTCTTTGGGCATCTGTATGGCTATGGCGCTACGTACTACGCGTACCTCTTTGATCGCGCGATTGCGGCGAAGGTCTGGCGTGACGTGTTTGAGTTGGACCCCCTGCAAAGGGAAAGTGGTGAGAAGTTTAGTGAGGAGGTGCTGAGATGGGGGGGTGCGAGGAGCGGCTGGAAGTGCCTGGCTGGCGTGTTGGGGAGGGAGGAGATCAGTGAGGGCGGCGAGGAGGCTATGAGGGAGGTGGGGAGGTGGGGGAGGGAGTTGAAGTAGGTGGGAAGTGGGTTTGTAGATTATTGTACTATACTGGTACGTTGGGACCGGGTTATGGTCACTTTGGGCGAGTGAGATGTTACGGATGAGAGCGTTCGTTCACTCGTTCACTTGTATGTATGTGGGTAGGTAGGTGGGTAGATAATGATGCATGAAGCTACGAATGGAGGACCATTCGTTCACTTGTAAATAATGAAGCATGAAGCGAGCTATCAATCAATCCGTCCATTCACCAAAAACGAGGTAGGTATACCTCAACCTCAACCACAGCTCTTCCAGATCCACACAAGCACACTTAAACGATAAATGACAGATCTCAAGCTAAAAAGAAACCTGAAGGCCGACAGGCAGGCAGGCAGGCAGTCGCACAGGCAGCCGCGGAAGACAGTCGCGGAAGCCAGACGGAGGGAGGTTCGTTCGTTAATCACCTGAGCCACATAATGCACAACACAACATACAACACACAACACAACACACAACACACGGCAAAAAGATAGGTATGATAAGTAGTGTGCATAGTAAACGACAGGTTGATAGGTAAGGTAAGATGTAGAGTAGTAAAGTAAGTAAAGTAAGTAAAGTAAAAGCAGAGTTATTTCCCAAAGCAAGCAAAGTAGCATAAGTACACACAGACGACAAAAGCACGGACGTGCACAACAAACAGAACAAACAAAACGCCATCACTTATTCGATCGACCAAGTGGAAATGGAATGTAGTAAAGTAAAGAGAAAGAGAAAACGACGCAAAAAAACACCCCCTTCCTTCCCATCTCCCGTCTCCCTTGCTCTTGCCCCCCTCGCCCCACGTGCATATCTAGGTAATCCAGTTTTTATGCCATATCGAACACCAGAACAATAGAACAGTCTACTTCCATATCGGCCGCTTGACAGTGCTCTTGACGCCGCTGCGAGTATCCCTACGCTTATCGTTCTTTCTCTTGGGGGTAGCCAGGAAGTCGAGGCGCGCCTTATCGAGGAGGCCCTTGCCCTTATCCATGATGTTGTCGCCATCGAAGCGGAGCTTCTTGCGGATGGGGCTTGAGGGGGCGGGGGCGGAGGTCATGTCGGTGTCCTCGTCGGTGTCCTGGCCCGCACGCTTCTGGTTCCCGTTCAGCAGAGCACCAGCTCTGGAGGGGAGGGTCGGCGCGTGGGCGGGGACGTCGGGGAAGACGGGCATGGTGGGGTTGTCGGCCGGTGCTTGGAAGCCCCAGTTTGCGGAGGGGGGTGGGTCACGGCTGCCGAAGGGGTCCTCGAGGTTTGTGTCGGTGATCTTGATGGGTGAAAGCACACCGACGTGGGTCGAAGATACCCTGGGGGTGGCCATCATAGCTGGTTCAGACGACTTCTTAAGTGGCTTGATGGCTCGAGGCTTGACCGTAGTGCCTGGGGCTTGTGGGAGGGAAAACTTCGGAGCGGCGGCGACGGTGGCGGGCGCAATGTTGTGGAACACCCGCGACGACGGAGTCACCGGTATCCTGGAAGTGGGGAAGAGGCGGACGGTCGGTTCGATGCCGGATTCTCGCGGGGGAAGAGCGGGCATTGGTCGCTTCTGGTTGCTGACGCGCCTAGCGACAGCAGTCCTAGCTGACGACAGCGCCTTAGGAGCTCTCTTCGGTGTGGCCGAGACGCCACTGATCTTTGACGCAAAGCTGGAGACCGGCTCGATCTTGACCCTCTTCGATTTCCTCTCCACAGTCTGTTCGGGCAACTTCTTTACCGGCGATGGAGTGGGCGGGAGACTCTTCTGATCCAGCGTAGCCTGCGACTGCGTCCTCTTGATCCCCTTCTGCGGATTCTGCGGAGTCACGACCTTCCTCTTCGCGGCGTAATGATCGGCAATGCTCGGCATCTTATCGAACTGGGCCTGATGGACCTCCGCGAACCTATTCCTCTTGATCGTGGTAGTCACCATCTTCGTCGGCGAAGCGAGCAGACTATTAGTTGGCGGTGTGGTGGGGTTGCTGATATCCATCTGCGCGCGCAAGTCCTTCGCCTTCTCCCTGACCTCGTCGAGCACCTTGCGACCGTACTCTCCCAGCTCGGCACCGAAGCTAAACTCGAAACCCGACGCGTCACCGCCGAAAGCTCCAGGCATAGACGCCTGCTCCGCCAGCGAGGCCCTGATAGGTTTCCGCGCGGTCGTCAGAGGTGGCGGGGCGGCTAGAGTGTTGTCCCCACCGGTAGGCGTCTTGGGTAGTGATTCGCCCAGTTCTCCTAGAGACGGGTAGGAAATTGGTGTGGCCTCGGCAGTGGCGGCGGAGACGGGCATTCTCGATCTTGGGGTCTTGGTGGGTCGTTCAGCCTTTTTTCGTGCGGGTGTGGACGCGGGTTCGGCCAGCTTGGGGGTTACATCAGTGGACGGTTCGGACGACTCGGACATTGGCTCGCGGAGGAGAGGATAAAGTACAGAGGGTTCGGCGGCGGCGGCGACGTCGGTGGGTGCTGCTGCTCGTGCGGTTGAGCGTGTAAATCGCGCCATGTTGTGAGAAATTGCAGGATTTTTGTGGTCGCTTTGTTCGTCGACCCGAGTATGTGAGAGGCGATGAAAATTGACGTGTTGCGGTGTGAGTTGTGAGTTGTGATGGTGACTAGTGGTGGTCGTGATGGGTTGTGGTAAATATCGCGGGTGGTAGGGGAGACGGGCGGGTAGGGTAGTAGACAAAGACCTGAAGTTTGTTGTTGGGGTCGTTGCCGAGTGTGAGTAGACAGACAGGGGCTTCACGATGAAGTGTGTCGAGGTGATGTGGTTGGCCACTCGTGTTTTGTTTATGTTCTGCCTATAAGCAGCAGAGCCGCCCTGGCTTGGCACACAGCTCGCATCCCTGCAGACGATCGTCCCTCCTCTTTCCCGCGCGCATCACCGCTTTAGACTCTAGAGTGGGGTTTCCATGTGATGTGACGACGACGGACGTCTCGCCTAGATCCACCAGCGAAAGTATTTACGGATCTATTATCTGCACCTTGCGGCTGTGGTGTCACACCATACTTTCCGCAGCATTGCTCAGTGCACAAGGACAAATTGAATTCCAACTGAGAGCTCAAGAAACCAAAGACCCAGTAAGGGACACTCCTACCCTTCCTCACCATGCGTCCACACACCTCAAATCTTCCAAAACTGCCAACTGTGTCAGTAACAGCACTTAGTAATAGAGTTCAACGAAACCTTACCTCCGCTGCCTGATCTTCGGTAACATCCGACGTATCACCCGCTTCCTCCGTGGTAATAAGGCCCAGATTAAACTTCCGGATGGTCTGCAACATGTCGTTCCGATCACCGTCGAGCTTCTTATCGATGATGTCCTTCTTCAACGCCCGCATTTGGGCATTATAGATATCGGCAAACTCATAGTCTCTGAACTCCTCTCTGACGACCCGCAAGATCTCACAGGCGCGGTTGTAGTTCAGATCTGCAAGCGAAGATTTAACGAGTTCTTTGACGTGGTCGAACATCTGTGTGCCGAGCTGGTGGAACTCGGATTCTTCCTGCAGAGCCCCGAGCTTCTGCTTGAACTCGGGAATCGCATTCTCAAGAGAAATTTTGGGCTTCTTGCTAGCAGGGGTGGCGCTGAGAAGAGCCTCGAGCTGGGAGCAGGAGGTTAGCTGATGCACAGAATGATTGAGATATCTAGGTTACTCACATCGAGACCAGACTTGGGCTTTGGTTGCTCTCGTTCCCGCTTCTTGCTCCGAGCTTTGACATCGACTATCACCATGTCAGCATCCTTCCAGTAAACGATGGGCGGGAGTGAAGGCCAACCTTTCTTGACATCGCAAGCGTTTATCAGCTTATCGAGGTGCTTCCTCGAACTTTCGACGGCTTCTTCGGGTGGGTGCGAGTACTTCAACAGGATATCGTAGGGTGGCGGCAACGGATCCTTCGGATGGATGGCGCGATGCTTGATAATCTGGTTGATGCGGTGTATTATCGGCGAGTAGGTATCTTCAACCGGTGCGTATTCCATTGGCTCTCCATCGTCATCCTTCCCGAACTCCGAGATGTCCATGCTGTCAACGTAGTCGCTCATGAACTTTTCCATGTCGTCGGTCGGGATGTTGCGATGTTTGTCCAGCGCCTTCCCGGTCACCGTCTTCACCTTGCCGAGAGGCGGGAACCTGTAGGGTCTGACATCCTCTATGAAAGGAACCTGGACGTCGATCAGGCACTCGAAATCGGCCTCAATCTCCGGCGCAAGCACCATCATGACAGGCGCATCCATCCTCTTCTTGACAAACCGAACCAGCGCATATGATTCAAGTTCGTACAGCGCGTGGATCAACGAAGACAGCGCAACAGCCGCCTTGCTGTTGCCTTTCTGTGGCACGATGGCATTTGTCGTCGACATGTGAAAGTAACGTTTGTACTGGAGGGTAAAATTAGCCGAAGGGACAAGCTGCTGGTTCCTCCCTCCATACATACCCCTTCCGCCGGAATGAACCCTATGATGTCCATGTTCGGCTCTGTCTCCAAAATGGCCACCTCCTCGTCCGTCTGGCTGACCGGGACCACGGTGCGTCCGTATTTGTACCCTTTCTCCGTCGCATCCTTATCGATTTCCATCTTGCCCTCCTTGTTATCGGCCCTGACCTCGTACGTGCGCTGTTGTTTCACGGTATCGATGTCCTTTGTGCTGGTATCTTCCAATGGCATTGTCTGCGCGGATTCTTCGCCTTCTCCTTCCTTGGATTCTGTCGTAACATAATACCGGCTGCACGACACCGGCTTTGCGACCGCCGTCCTGGGATATCGCTCGACATCTATCGCCAGTGCGGTATCGT
Organism: Tricharina praecox; assembly: GCF_024521635.1. Lineage (NCBI taxonomy): Eukaryota > Fungi > Ascomycota > Pezizomycetes > Pezizales > Pyronemataceae > Tricharina > Tricharina praecox. The sequence continues at coordinate 800,847 of NW_026250412.1, forward strand.
ACTTTGTCGCATCGCCCAGCGTAAGCTTCCCCTTATAGCTAGCCATCGGCCTGACAGCCTTCAACCGTGGGCGTCCCAGCTCCGCCACGGCCTCGGCGATAGTTCCAAATCCGCCGCCCGTCGCCTCGGCCAGCTCCTTCAGCACCTTCTCATTCTCTCTTTTAGCCTGGGCCTTCCCCTCCTCCTTAACACCATACTCCTCGTCGTCAAAATCGACCCCTAACACAGTCAGGTTGATATTCTGCGCCTTGATCTCGGCGACGACGTTCTCGATCCCGTCCGTGTCGAACGAGCCAGTGCCGTTCGTTACAAATACGATCGACTTGATGTACTTCAGCTTCTTGCAGTGCGACGCGATCAGCTGCACCCCGATGATTAGCGCGGATATACCGTCGCCATGGTTGGTGCTGCTGGGCTGGAGTGCGAGCTGCAGCTCTCGCAGTCGCGGCATCAGGAACCTATCCTCTCCGTCAGCCACCACACAAATGCGGGCTCAGTCCAGCTTACTGCGACAGCGGCGCCAAAACACTGATATGTTCGTAATCCTCCTCCTGCGCAAGTTCATTCTCCGAGCCTACACCGCCCGCTTAGCCCCCGCCATCCCCATTATTTTTTAAAGACAATGAACCATCAGTCCTAACAGCCACAACACCGACGAGATCCGTCTTCCGCCCGTTCGATACGGTAGTCGTGATCCGGTCCCATACATAGCGCATCGTGAACTCAAGATCCGTCTCGCTGCGGCCGTGCCGTGTCTGGCCCATCGACCGCCCCACGTCGATGATGTACAGCGTGGCTTGCTTGTCCGCCATTTCGAGGGTTGTGGAAGGGTAGGAGGGGGTGGGCGGGGTGATGAGGGTGCGTGCTGGGGATGGTGGTGCGTGGTGGTGGTTGTGCTGGTGCTGATCGTGGTCGTGTTGCTGGTCGTGGACGTGGGCGTTGTCGTGGGCGTTGACACGGTGAAAGGTTGGCCGGGAAGACGCGTCCGTTGTCCACAGCTGGCGTTACCTGTCGTTGAGTCACTGGACAACGTGTTTTGGCCCTTGGCCCCTGGCCCTTTTGGCGCCTATGTAGTTACATATTACTCTAGCGCGCGCCGCTTGGCTGGTCGGTCGTCGGGCAATAGATGTGGCTCGTGTCAGCCACTCGTAACTGTGAACCTGGTCATCGGAGTCGGGGTCGGCAATAACCCCCCACCCCCACACATCAGCCATCAGCCATCAGCCATGTAGGTACTTATGTAGAGGACTTGGTTACTCCGGTATGATGGCTACTCCGATTCTCCCATACCCTCAACCTGTGGCCTGGGACCTGGGGCCTGGGTAGTGGGAGCCTGGGAGGTTTTGACATCTGTCACGGTCCCACGGACTCACGGTGTCACAGTATCCACTGTCCCCTTAGGACCCAGATATTTGTTATTTTTGGTTCTTTTATTCCGGCGAAAACCAGTACCGGTGCCATGTACCCAGCTGTTTTGTGGCTGATGATTCCAGCACTCGGCACTGGCCACATCTTCCATTGTATGGTACCTACAGTGTCCCTGCTCTAGCATGTGCGAATCGGACACTCGGAGTCCCACAACTCCGCACTCCGCACACTCACACTCCGCACTCCGCACCTTTCCACCGGGGGGCTGACAGCAGAGACCAACCAAGCGCGCGGCGCGGAGCGGCGGGGCAGGACAGGGCGCGGACTTACGGCACTCGATCGTTCCGCTGCCTCTACTATCATACTGCTGCTGCTGCGGTGAGAGAGAGAGAGGGCTCGGACTCTCGGACAATCATTTTCACCGCCTCCGACTGCACCTATCATACCTACTGTAGCCACCCAGGTAGTATTCAGTCCCCCGGAATTCAGTCCCCTTTCATCAATCAATCGCCATGATCTAGAATCTAGATTCTATGCATACGGTATGATACGGTACGGTATGATACATACAGTATGTAGAGGAGAGGAGGAGAGAATCGCAAAACAAGAATCTAATTGCACCCAGCACCCAGCACCCAGCACCCAGCACCCAGCACCCAGCACCCAGCACCCAGCGCCCAGCACCCAGCAGCAGCTCAGCCACCCCCCTCCTCCTCTTGCCCCTCCTCCCCCACCTATGTAGAAATGAGAAATGAGATCACTATGATGATGGGATGGGACACATCTCCCCTTCCTTCCTTCCGTCCTCCGTCCGCTGAGTGCTTCACACGCTAATCATACACAACCCCCTCACATCCAGTCACCACCAGCGACCACCCTCCACCGACCTCCACATGGCACACACCCAGAAACGATAACATAACAGCGCCCAACCAATGGTCCCGTAAAAAAAAACCCAGCCTAAGCCCCACAGAACAGAACATGACAGAGGAAAGCAAACACGCATAAAAATGAAGAGAAGAGAAAAGGTTTTGTCCCAAATAACATGCAAATGATGTAGCTGCTTTGTAGCAGCACTAAATAGTAGCCCCCCAAAAAATGACAAGTAAAAGAAGAAAAAAAATCAACCCCACCCGCCCCTGACTCCTTGTGCAAATTCCCCGGTAACAATTGTGTACAAGTATCCCCGTCCGTCCGTCCCATCTGTCCGTCTGTCCGTCTGTCGTGATCGATGTCGATATCGATGTCGCTGTCGACGTCGAAAATCCATAAGCTGGCGTAGTGTCCAGTCCAGTCCAGTCCGATCTATCCCGTCCCGTCCGTCCCATTCCGTCCGTCTCGTAGCCGCGTAATAACCATGCGGACCCTTTCCCCCACCTATTCCCCCGCGTCTCCACCTACATGGTACCATTATTTCCTTCGGGCCAAGGGGCCTGGCCACTGACGTCTGCCCAATCCCACTCGAAGGTCATTGGCATCTGCCACAGATCTTGTGGGACAAACGGCTGCTCGAACGAGTTTCCGGACACGAGCGGCAGGTTTGGTGTGTGCACTATGTTGGTCGGCGTCGATGGAGCCGATCCCATATCGTTGAACCACGAAAGCGAGTTTCCCGGCGAGAGCGCCTGGACTAGGTCGCCGCCAAACAACTATCGTACAGACCAAGTGTCAGTAATCACATCCCCAGCCTCGACTGACCCCGAGGGGCACCGTACCTGAGAGTTCATGTCCATCTGCAGGCCATGAACGTTCGCTGCTCCATCCGGAACTGTTGTTTGAGTTTGCGAAGTGGCCGGTTTATCGACGGGTTCCGGTCTCCGTGGCTCGGGGCGAGGATTCCGGTGGTGATGATCGTCCGCCTTCCGCTTCTTCTTGCCCAGGCCATCCTTCTCCGCCTTGTCGAGCACGATCTTTGCGATGCGCTCGAATTCTCCGCACACAACCAGCATGCGTTTGACGGAACCGTCCTCAAACGTCAACGCATGGTCGTCCATCTCGTCGAGATCCAGAACGCTGCGGAGGAACTGCACCACGATGTGCATCTGCGTGAGGTCGACTCTTGCTCGTGGGTCCTGCGGATTCTGGAGGATGTTCGCGAATAGGGTAACGAGGGCCGAGACCGGATAATACATCACAAGCCTGGCACATGTGTCAGCGGTCAGAGTCCGAGTGGTGTAGGTGAGTAGGCACAATAAAGGTATTACCATATGCAGGGGTAATCCAGCGGGTCCAGATACTTGATCAGACTGATGGATGCCCTTGCAGCCGAGACGCACAAAGCTGCACTCGAGAAGACCCGAGGGTTAAGGGGCTTAGCACTTAGACCAGATATAGCATAGTTAGACAGCCGGCTCGTCCAGTATCCGTGGTGAATGGACATCCGGTGTATTGTCGTGAGGCAGTTGTAGTAGGCGAAGTGGAGGAGCACGACGTGCATCATTTTAGCGCTTTCCTCCTCAAAAAGCAGTTCGTTGTCGGGACCGAACTCGGCTGGAACAGCCTCCCTCCACTCTTCCAGCTCCTTGTCCAACTCACCGATCGTATTCAGCAACTCGCCGTCAGACTGCTTCGACGCCCTAGCCGAATAGAGTTGCATGTAGACCTTGCTCTGGATTACCGAGAATTCAACCATGCACCGGAAAAGGTTGAATTTGCCCTTGGATTTGATGAGGGGAACGTCGCCGACTCCGTCCAGAGGATGCTCATCCGGTAGCTCAACGTTGCAGTCATCGTCGTTGATGCATGGTGGGCGTCCAGATCGCAGGGCCATGTCCTTGTCGAGCATGTACAGGATCCAGAATATCCGCCGTCTCTGCTCAACCTCGAGTGTATGAAGTCCGAACGAACTCCCCCGCCGGTGCATGCCGATACTTGTTGCGATCCTGACGGCCGCGGCAATCAGAAAATAGGACGGTTGTGGATTTGCAGTTCCCTGCATGAATAACGCCTGTGGAACAATTAGAACGCTATGATACCCGGTGGCCCTTACGGACATATCATACCATCGCCAGAATGGCTTGTATGCTCATCAGGTCAGTATTCCTGAGCAATAGTTCTGTAAGCACTGTTGCCGCATTCTGGAAATATCCCCACGCCTCCCGAACATGGCGGACGACGGGTATTGGCGCATCGGCGGGCGGGACCGGTGTATGTGAAATCCGTAATCGACAAGAGATGGCTAGAACCATATTGAAAGCCGCATACCATCCACTGTCTGTTGGTGGGTTGTCGGTGTACTGTCTATCGAAGAGAATCTCGAATGACGCCTTATGGAACAACGGAAATAGCACATTGAAGCCACCGAAGAAATCTACCAAAACCCATCAGACTATATTTGCCCCCCCCCCCCATCCGTGGTGGCAATGAGCCTTACCTTGCACTAACTGCAACGCGACTTCCTTCGGTGGTGGTGGACTTTTCCCACGATGGTCGAACAGATCGCCGCACATATCGGTATTCCACATACAAAACGGTTTCTTCTGTTGCTCCTCCGTAGCTTCCTGGATCATCTGCTGGAAGCTGGTGTCGCCGGTCTTTTCGTTTACCCACTGTATTCCTTGGGGCGAGAATATCGAGAATCCCGATGATGACCCTATACCGAGACCGTAAGATCAGAACCGAAAGAGAAAAAAAGACTGTCGGAAGTTTTCCACATCGAAAGAACATACCAATAAACCTTGTCTCGCCGCAGTTGTTCGTGACCAGTGAACACATTTGATCTGAAAGAACTTCAACCTCAACTATATCTTTTGATACCGTAGGGGAGCCAGAATTACTCTGCAACGTAGACGATGCGGGCGTTCCATGCGCGGATTCGGACGAGGACCTTCCGATGAGTGACGGTGGAGCTTGTGACGAAGCCGCCGACTCCTGTAACCGTCGCTCAAGGTCTCCTAGGTCCACCGAGTTCTCGTCTCCCTCAGAAAGAAGCCCGGACAGCTTGAGAAGATGTTCCATACGTCCGAGACGATTCTCCAGACCTTCGATATACTTTGCCCTGGGACCGATCAATCAGCAAGTGTTCATCACGGGCATCGCACAACAACAACCACGACCATCACCACCGGCGCCACCACCACCGGCGCCACCACCACCGGCACCACCACCACCACCACCGGCGCCACCACCGCGGTCGCGGTCGCCGCCACGACCTCCGGGGGAGCCCACGGGGACCGACTAACCCTTTAGGAGGATTCCTCTTCTTCTCGACCAGGGTGAAGACGCATTCAGTCTTGTAGTTGACGCAGTGGGTGCAGGCGGGGAGTTTTCCATCGCATTTGATCTGTTTAATGTTCGTGAGTATTGGTGTGCTCGGAGCAAGAGGTTCATGACTTGCGGCAGAGAGAGTTATGGCACACTTTCTTCTTCCTGCACATGTCGCAAGCTCTCGCTATCCTACGGCGCTTTGCGCCCTCGGCGCCTCCATCCGATTCCGACGGCGGCGCTGCCGAGTTGAACATGGCCGCCGGCACCGTCGTACCATTGCCGCTCCCCCCGTTTCCCCCGTTTCCGAAGAATTGCTGCACCGGGGAAGGCGTGGACAAATTGACAATATTCGACATGCGGCGGCGGGGTAGTAGGAGAAGAAGAGGAGGAGGAGGAAGAAGTAGTGATGGATAATCTGAGACTACGGGGTGTGGCGAGCGAGCGAGCAGCAGCGGCGGCGGCGGCGGTGGGGCGGACGGGGCTGCTAACGTTCTACCTATATGGTGTGCGGCAATGACGGCAGAGCAATCTTTTTTTTTGTGTTTGTGATATTTGGGGGTCGGTTGTGTATGGGTTGGTTGGGTGGGTGGGTGTGGTGGTGTTGGTTCCTTTTCGACGGCCGGACTTAATGGGATATGGATGGAGAGAGGCGATAATGCAGTGTTTCGTGTCAAAACTCCGGTACTGACTGTTGATCCCTGACAACTGGTGACATTCGCACGGGTTCGATCCCTTTTTCGTCTCTCTCTCTCTCGGCAAATAGCACAGCCACCGGGAACTGGGGGGGAGGGGTTTTTGGGGTTCTGGGGGGGTGGTTTGAGGGAGGTTGAGGAGTGGACCAGTAGATTGGTAATTGGGAGTTGATGCGGGAGCGGTTCCTTCGCAATTTGATGGATGTGGGGCGGCGGGAAGATGATTGTGGACGGGGCCTAGAGGATTTGAAGGCAGGTTGGACAACGGATCTCCGAGTGATGTTGGTTACATATAGCGAGAAAGAGACGTACTGGGCTCCTCGATGACTGATGGGGTGCAAAAAGCAAGAGCTGGGTTCAGGTTCAGGGCAGGCTAAGGGGGGGATAGGGATTGGACGATACGAATACGGGGGTGGTTGTGGCAGGCAGAGAATACTCGGCAAAAAAGGGAAGAAACACTAGGAGTGGGGGGGGGGACTTTGACTGGCATCGGGCGGCAGCCGTGGGCTCCGACTGTTTGAATATACTAGGCACCGGGACATGCCAGACGATGCAGACATGTCCTACATACACGATCGGGGAGAGCATGATTCCGACATGGTGGATTCTTCTCGAAATATCCCTCTCTGGGGGTGGGGAGGAGCGAGTCTAGAAGGTCGTAAAGAAGCGAGCAGCGCCATCGAGCTGTGATACATATGCCACAAGAGCCAGTCAGCGTCAAAGAGCAGAGTAGAGTAGGAGGACGAATCCTGCACTTGGGGCCGATGCCGCCGGGTGGACTTACGGACTGTATCGGAAGCCGACAGTCGAATCAAACGCTGAGGCGGAGTTCGACCGCTTTCCCCGGAACTTCGGAGTCCGGCGAGGGCGCGGGGGGCCGGGGCCTTTTTGAGGGAAGCACATGAATATGGATCGAATTTGGCGCAGAAAAAAACCACCATCCAACGGCGAGCAACAGAAAAGAGGGGCGGGGGAAAAAGACATGTGTCTCTAGAGTACCTGCTACTTACCTAGAGTACCGTACTTGGGTACCTAGCACCCATAGTAGAGCAGAGACAGCCTGGCCTTGTCGGTCTGTCTGTTGCGGCGTGGAAGGCCCATGGCCGAGTAGAGTGAGTCCTTCCGGCAGTTCATGCGGACGCCGGGTGGGACCTGCCGGCGGTGGGACTTTGGCCGCAACAAACAAGCGGACGGACGAACAAGCGGACGGACGAACGCTTGTTCGTGCGCGTCGATGCTTCCGATAGTTATCCCACGTTCTTCTCGGAAAATAGACGCGATAGGAATGTTAGATGTGTATCATGATTCATATCTACTCTCCATCGGTGGAGACTCGAGAGAGCTCCAGTGTCCACTACTGACTGACTGCTGGTAGTACCGTATGTACGTCGGTTTGGTGCATGATGGCGAGTGGCTGCTCGGAGTCGGCCCTGCAAGCTTGTGCTTGGTTAGCCGGGACGCTGCCTCCTCTGGACGAATCATGGCCACAGAGGTGTTCGAACCTCCACGACAGGGCCATGCATGACGACTATGGTACCTACTATGGAGTAGGTGGTTATCCGTGCATCGCGTGTGCAAACCCACCCTGCCGGGATGTCGAGACTAGCCTCCGCGTCGAGCTCTACTCTAGAGGTACCTAGAGTACCTTGAGTTTACTGAGATCTCAGAGTTCCCCTCCCTCCAACCCGTCGTCGTCCAAGACAGCTTCTGGAATTCTTCCTGATCCTCTCTCCAGTCTCCACAATACATATCAAACATACTCCACGCGTTCGTCGGACGCCTCCCCACTCCCGAGAAAGAACGACATACATATTTCCTCCACCATGGCCACCACCACCACCACCACCACGACGGAGCCCCTCAGCCTCGATGACATCGCGCGGCACCCGGAAACCGTTAACGCCATCGCGCGGTATGATCCGAAGGAGGCGGGCATGGCCTCCGTCGCCCTCGGGCGAACCGGAGGCCCGATATCGATAGCATGTTCGCACCCACCGCCCATCCCATCCTCATGACTCGTACGTGCGTACACACATGCATGCATACATTCTATTGACACGCTCGAATGCACTACCTAGACGAGGTTTACGGCACGGGCCCGATCCATCTGGTGTGGATCATGGGCTTGAACGCGCCCAAGATCGCGTGGCATAGACAGGTCAAGTATTTTGGTGTCGAACGGGGCGACAGGTTTTCCTGTCTGGTGTTCGACAACAGAGGTATGTGCTTAGGAAAGAAGAAAGAAAGAAAAGAAAGATAAAAAAAAAACACCCAGTAAAGCAAACAAACAAATCCCGCCCCACTCGGCTCCTACGAAATCGCACATTAAGCTTCGAATATCCACCTAACCGTGCACTACCTACAGGCGCTGGGGACAGCAGCGTGCCTTGGGCACTCCGCTACAGCACTAGCGAGATGGCAAAGGATGTGTGCGAGCTGTGCGATCACATTGGGTGGAACCGAAAGAAACAACTGCATGTCATCGGCGTTTCCCTTGGAGGTTATAACGAGCCTGCCTTCACCTCCTTGCTCTTGCATCGTTCGCTGACATGCCTTATCACATCCCAGGCATGATAGCCCAGGAGCTGTAAGTGCACTGTGCGAGCCAATTCGCGATTCGTCAAGGAGGTTAAACTCGTACGAGAGTGAGAGAGGAATTGACCCAGAGATATGTTGTCTACATACACAGAGCATACTCAGCGCCCGAGAGGATCGCCTCGCTGACCTTGCAGAGCACAGCTGCCGGGCTCGTATACACAGTTGTGAGTATTAGCCCCCACCAGCGCTCCCCTTTTCATCTTGGAGTCACTCCGGCTCATCTGTATCCCCCTCCCCTCGCCGCACACACAGCCCTGGTACCAACATCTAGCCAACCGCGCATACATGGTGATGCCCAAATCACTCTCGGCGCGGCTCGCAGCGGCGAAGCACAACCTATTCTCGACACGCTGGCTATCGGCCCCCGACGACCTCGGCGTGTTCCCGACGAACGGCGACCGCTTTGCGGCCGAGGAGCTGTGGCGGATGAAGCACCTGCGGCGCCCGGTGTACCAGGGCTTCCTGCTGCAGGGCCTGGCCGCAAGCTGGCACTACATGGCCCATGACCGCTTGATGGCCATAGGCGCAAGCGTGGAGAACGTCCTCGTCTGCACTGGCACTGACGACCAGGTCATCGCCCATCAGCACTCGGATACTATCGTCGCTGGGATCACGGCCGGTGGTTGTATGGTGAAGATGAGACATTTTGAGGGCGTGGGTCACGCTCTCAATTGGGAGGCGCTGGTTGAGTATAATCGCATGGTCGAGGAATTCGTCACCGAGGCTGCAAACCGCCAAGTCATGGGGGAGTGAGGTTGGATTGTATATTGAATATTGGCATTGCCGGAACATTTTCGCACACATACATACCTCATATATACCGATACGTGTCTGCAAGCCGTGTTTCTTTGGATATTGGGTTTTCGGTTGGCTGGATTTTCGGCTGGTTTGGGTTTTCGGCTGGTTGGTTGGTTGGTTACAGGCCGAGTTTCTTTTCGATATTGGTTTCAACTTTCGGCTCGTTGGTTGGTTGTCTACCTGTGAAAATAACCCCCATGGATATATCTACGGTACAAACTCGCCGAAATTTTGACGAGCACCGATCCCGAGCACACACACACTCAGACAACGGGCCGCTCGATCAATACCCCCACATCCCTCCCCTAATGCACTCATATGTAGCTACGACTCATCATCACTAAAGTGCTAAAGTATCTACCTGTAAACCTGCCGAACCAGGTAACCAGGAACTGGGATTCACAATTCAAACTTCTTACATACATCCCACTTGCGGCCTGCGGGGCACCGGGTAGGAGTGCCTTAATGGTGATATGTATGGGTGATATGATGATATGGTGATCATATTTACGATTACCTATCCAATTCCAATTCCAAATTTCAATGGGTGATTTTCTTTCCTTTTTTTCCCCTTTGCATTGTATTGTCTTGCCTGGTCGTGTCTTGTGTTGCGGTGTCTTGCGGTGTCTTGCCTGCCTGCTTCTGCTGCTGCTTCTTCGTGAGTCATGAGTCATGGTGACTCCTCCAGACTCCGAGGTGGATGGTGGATATATCCATATCTCCGAGACCACTAGACGGTGCCGAATAGGACTTACATGCACGCCGCACGCCGTACGCCGCACACGAGATTATACCTACTAGGCTCTAGCAGCCTTGGTCTGAGCACTGAGCAGTGAGCACGCAAGCTGGAACAGAGCTTTCGTGACTTCACTCATCCTTTCCCTTCCTATCCTATCCCATCAGTTCCCATCCCATCAATTCGCTTCTACACATGATCCGTAATCGGAGAGACATTCCTCCCCCTCCCTCCCCCCCCCCCCTTCCCCACAAGTTACAACCACAGTGATGGAGACATTCCCCCTCTCCCCACAACCACATGGAACCTGAGCCTGGGGAGCAAATCGAGAGATGTGTCGAAAGTGAGCAAGACTCCCGCGCTAACCAATTTACCATATGCACGCTCACGAGTCGCATGTACATATGTACATAATGTATGTATGTACCCGCGCGCGCGCCCGGCATAAGAATCCCAGACTAAGCCAGTAGGGATCGTCTCCGAACGTGCCCGCCCCCTCAGGCTCGGGGGCGGGGGGGACACGAGATCGGTTGGTCGGTTGGTCGGGGTCGGGGTCGGGGTCGGAGAAGCAAGGAGGAGAGTCGGGGGCGGGAGCGGAGGGATAGATAGGCCGACTCGTTTCGTGTGGGGGGTCGTATTCACTTCGTCTTCGTATTCGTGGAGAGTAGGTATGCGGGAAGAGTAGGTATTCGTGTATGGATGTAAGTGTATGGGTATGGGTACCTATAATTTAGAGTTCTTGTGTAATGCCGTATGGGGGGGGGGATGCGGCCCGCTTTGGGAGTGTTAGGAGTGTCATGACTCCGAATTGTTTGTTTCCTCGCCGGCTGAAGCCTGAACGGGGGAGCCCCCGAGTCGCACATGGGATATCACCCGCCACGTGCGAGGTCGTCGTACGATAGATACGAATTAGAGCAGGCTGAATGCGGCGCGCCGTGCACCACCTGCTTCTATACGGAAATACGGAAATACGGAGACGAATACGTCCGTACTCTGCGTACTTGCTGAATCCGAAGAGTACGGTACTCTACTGGGTATGCGGCCTTTTGCCTGTACGTACGTTCCCTGGAGGCTGGCACCCACTGCCGAGTCCCGACTCGGGAGTCGGACCACTCAGACCACCTGAGAGTCGAGAGTCGATGCACACTGCACAGCCCAAAAGATCGGATGCTTTCTGTCGACTCGGTACTTAAGAAGTAGGTACTAGGTAGGGAGGTGGGGATATTGAACGTCAGTAGTAAGTACGCGTGTAAGCTTAAGCTTAAATAGACTGTAACGGATGCACTGCACTGTTCAGCGTTTGACACAAATAAGCGTAAGTAAGTAGGTTTCGCTACACATGTCTATACATGCGTGACTGCAGGATAGTTGACAGTGGTCACCCGTTTTGAGGCTTGAGGCTTGAATGATTCGGATTTTGTACAAACTTATGTTCTGCTAAATATACCTAGTGGAGTTAGATGGGAAGTCGGAACTTGGGATGTCGGAACTCGGAACTCGGCACTCAGGCTGCGTCATGGATAATCACTGTGTGCGCTTTCCGCACTGGTGCGCGGTCGTGTGTTGTGGTGATTTCAAATTTTTCTTTCTTTATGGGTTGATCGTTGATTGCGTGCGATCTAGCTATGATTCTGCCATCCAAGTACCTTGTACTTGGATCATGGCTTCCGGATCCACCGTCCAACGGTCCATCCCGAATTTCGTCAACTGGCCCGACGTGGCTTCCCCTGTCTCCGGCTGTCTCGCTTCCCGCTCGGAGTTCCCTCAGCTCCCACTCGAGCTACCTCCGGCGGAGGAGGGCGGCGATGTGTTTTCTGGTCTGAATCGCATATTTCTGGTTGGGTCCGGGGGTGTCGTGTCTTCATACGACGGCGTCACAGCCGACCGCATTGCAGTCTGTTCGGGATCCGTCCATGAACATTGACAGTCCTGCAAGTTGTGTGCCCTCCCGTGGCTGGGTTGGTGTTCTTTTTTGTTCTTTCATTGATTGCGTGCGACCTATCTAGATCATGGCAATATCATTTACACGTGCCCCCCGTGCACCCCCCCGCGTTTCCACGCCACTGTCCAGCCCAACTATCGTCAGGCGGCCCGATGTGGCTTCCCCTGCCCTCCGCCCCAGCCGTTCCCAAAGATATGTCTCCGCCGTTCGCACTCGCCCCCACACCCGCACTCGCGCCCGGGTTCGTCCCCACACCCACGCTCGTCCCCGCACCCACGCTCGTCCGCGCACCCGCACCCGTACTCGCCCCCGCGCCCTCGAGTCGTCCCACCTCCACCGCAACTTTCTAGTCCGCTATTCTGCGTCGCTGAGCTCCTCAGCTTCGGCACCCTCCTCCTCCTCGAGTCGCCTCAGCTCCGCTCTCTCTTCCCGCTCCCTGAGCTCCCACTCGGATGCCTCACTTACTACATCTTCCTCGTCGGCTTCTGGCATTCGTCTGCCCACATCGGTGGTGGAGAGGAACTCTAGAATGGCCTTGCTGCATCGCTCGTTTGCGAAGAGGTCCCGGAGTTTGAAGCGGTCCTTGCCCCTCCTTGTCTGCTTCCGGACTTTTGCCCAGAGAGTCTTTTGCTGACTTTTCCATTCAGGGCAATTTTTGAAGAGGTGCTCCCGAGTCTGTGTCTTGTAGCGGCACCAGCCGCAGCGGGCATCCGGGCGGCTCTTGGTCCACTGGAGGTACTGGCCGGTGAGGCAGTGTCCTGTCTTGAGTTGGTAGAATCTTGAGGCGAGGCGCTTGGGGGCCATCTCCGGATTTGGGTCAGGACGCTGGTCGGGTTTCCGACTGTACCGGTAATTCTTATGAGTGATTCGGTTGACCGCCCATCCCTTGGCTTCTCTCCACTTGGCTTCAGAGATGCCGCGTTTCAGGTAGGCGAGCGACGGCGGTGGCAGAGGCCGGGTGCCATACTGGTGCAGGTAGCGGGTCCCCTCCACCCCGCGGGCGGTGGGGTTGTCAGCTGCCAGCTTAGCCCATTCGTCCGCCTTCTCGTTCCCAGGAACATCTTTGTGTGCCGGGCACCATCTGATCTTAATGGTGATCGCAAGTTCCCTTTGCCGGAGAGTGGCGATGTGTTTCCGTGCCTGGAGGGCGTACTTTTGGCCGGGGCCAGGTTCATCGTGAGCCATCCTCCTGATAGCAGCTTGTGCGTCGGTGTAGATAGTAACTCTTTCTAGAACGTAGCGTCGGTGGGCGGCTGCTTCGAGTGCTCGAGCGATTGCTGCACATTCCGCACCATAGGCGTCCTGTTGGAAGCCCATTTGGACTCTGTGTCCCTTCCATTCGTCGCCGGAGTGCCAGACAACAGCGAAGCCGGCCGCTTTCGAGTCTGTCCGAGATCCGTCTGTGTACATAAAGAGTCCTGGGGGGTTGTGGGCCTAACGCGTGCGCTTTCGCTGCGACTGCCTCGTCCACGGTGACTGTGCAATCAAGTGCTTGGGCTTCTTCCAGAATCACCGTCTCTTCCGTGCGTCCAGGGTTTCCCAGAAAAGTGACCAGTCTTTGTCCGAGCTCACTGTCTGCTCCGACCAATTCTCGTGCCTGGTTTCCCTTTGGGAGGCTGAGGAGCCTGAGGGCAAATCGTCTATCCCTATTGTTGAGTTTTGCCGCTGCGGGTCTCAGTCCTGACTCTAGAATGAGTGCGCCCTGGTTGGTGGTTCTGAAGCTGCCCATGACCGCTCTGGCTTCTTGGTTGATAAGCTTCTGTAGTTCTTCCCCTCTGCCAATCGTACCCTGAGCTCTGGCTGGGTTGGTGTCACGTGCAAACCTACGGGTTAGCGAACCAGGCCGCGTGACATCTTGTGAAGCCACGGCGAACGATATCATATGTAGGCCGTGGGAATCGAGATCTATCATTGACTGCTTGCACCAAAATCCGACTTTGCGATGATTCGGCTTATGTGTGTTTAGCGCCGAAGCGATATAGTGTAGAGTACATTACTGGCGAAAACAGCAGAGACGCTGGTCAGTGGGGATTTTCTAGGTATATGACGGTGTCAAACTTTAGTCGCCCGGAGGCGGAGAGGTCGGCACTAATAAGGTTTCGTGGTGGATGGTCCAGGCCGAGTCTCGACCGCCGCGATGGACTGTCTGTCGACGAGTATATGGTTACGCAGCGACGGCCACCTTTAGGCGGCACCTTAGTCTTAAAGAGAGGTCTCGGCGTCTCGCCGCGGACGATAGGTTCTTCTGGTTCTGTATCGAATGAATTACCTATCTCTTTCCGTCTACATAATCCAAATATTCCAACGGACGGGTTCGCCAGCAGCCAACGGCGGCTGGTTGCCATCAGTACGGTACTGAGGTATTGAGCTCGATAATCGGTTGCGAACTGGTTAATCGGCCATGAACGCACACGGGACTCAGGCACCTATCTAAACATGCCTACATCGAAACCACGTCTACCTTCTAGACTGCTGCGATTGTGGAGAGCGTCGAGCGAAACATTGGCGTTGGGACGAGACTAGCTACGTACGAATAAGGTGGAAGCTGTAACTTGCAGCGTACGTCGTCACATGGCCGCCCCTCCCCGCCCCTCTCCGCCCCTCTCCACCCCGCCCTAACCCCGCCCTAACCCCGCCCGCCCGCTCCTCCCCCTCCCCCGCTCGTCTTCCTCTCCCTCCCTCCCTCCCCACCACACCAAACTTCCCCGCCGCAGACACCACCAACATCTGCACAGCTATCAAGAAGTAAGCAGCCCATCCACCGCCCGCACCTCGCCCGCACCCTGCCTGCACCTCCCCCAGTACACACTACAATCTAGCACCATGTCCACCCTGAACATGAACCGACCGCCGCCGCCAGCACACCGCCATCCCCTCATCCACCCGCGCACAGCATCGGCTCCGGAGCTCGGCTCGGGCCGGTCCAGACTTTTCCCCGGCGACACCCGGCCCAGGCTTGCGCTGCGCAATGCCTTGTCCAACCTAGCGCCCGCCCCCGCCTGGTCTAGACTAGCGC
Organism: Tricharina praecox; assembly: GCF_024521635.1. Classification (NCBI taxonomy): domain Eukaryota; kingdom Fungi; phylum Ascomycota; class Pezizomycetes; order Pezizales; family Pyronemataceae; genus Tricharina; species Tricharina praecox. The sequence continues at coordinate 816,203 of NW_026250412.1, forward strand.
TCGCGCCCGCCCCGCCGCTGGTGCGCCGCCCGGCACCCTCTCTCCCGCACGCAGCAGCGACCCCAGCGTTCGGCTTGGGCCGCGGTCAGCTGGCACCCGCCTACGCTCCGCCGCTGGTGCACCGCATCCACCCGTCGCTCCCACACGCAGCAGCGACCTCGGCGTTCGGCTTGAGCCACGGTCAGCTAGCACCCACCAATGCTCCGCCGCTGGTATGCCGTCCCCCACCCTCTCTCCCGCACGCAGCATCGACCCCGGCGTTCAGCTTGGGTCTCGGCCGAGGCGCGCTTATCCCCGTCAACACTCCGTCAAGACCCGCCGTCAATGCCCCGCTGCTGTCGCACGGCTTTCCCCCGGCTCTCCAACGCACAGTATCGACCCTGTCGTTTGGCATGGGCCGCGGCCGCGGAAATCGTGTGCTCGGCAATGCTCCATCCAGGCCCTACAACTCCCCGCCCTCACTCCCGCGAACAGAATCGACCCCGGCGTTCGGCTTAGGACGCGGCCGAGGCGAGTTTACCTTTGCCACTGCCCCGCCCAACGCCCCAACCGAACCGCGTGCCGACCGCCGCTACTGGGACCACAACAGGAACCCGTTCAACTTCAAGGATAACCACTTATTCAAGCATCCGAAGGTTTTCACAGGTATGTGTACAAACCGGCCCGCCTCCTTTCTGTCTCCTCTAACGGTACTGCACAGGCAACACTCGCCTCCTGCTTTGGCCCGTCACCTTCCCCGGCAACGTCGACGAGGTGACTATGGAGCATTTGTGGTTTCTTCTGCCTCATTTCCCGTTCCGCTGGGAGCCGACCGGAAAGGTTATGTGTGAGGGCATGGGCTGCGTTCTTACTTTGAAGAGGGCGATCATTGCGGTAAAGGCAGGAGGAAGAATAATGGTTGAAGTCAAGGTTTGGAAGGAGGATGAGTGGTAGAGTGGGAGCGACTGGTCAGTGGAGCGATTAGGCGACTGCCAGTTTCCGGGATGTAGGCTTTTAGATAGAAGTCATGTATCCTTTTCTATTCAAGTCGCAACGTTCATGATCAATAAAATCAATGCTCTCCACAATCCACAAGTTTAATGCATAAAAAACAAAGTAACGTACAGTACAGCATGGTATTTCTAATCCTTCTTCGCTCCCTTAACCTCCAGCTCATGTCCCATGAGCGCACCCAACCCTGGAACCACCTTATTAACCAGCAGCTGGTACTCCTTGTAGTCGGGATACTTCGCCGCGGTGATGCTCTCGGTGAAGATAGTGCTCCCCAAGAAAATGGCACAATACGCCATAACGCCCAGGCCGCTCCAATTGTACATGGTATCAGTCTTGAGGCAAGCCCACTGGTACACGCCCAGCCAGATCGCCTGCTCACACGCAAAATTCGGATGTCTCGAGAGCGCCCACAATCCAGTGACCACGAACCCGCGGTCGAGGTCCTCCTTCGCGAACCCCTCGGCAACCGCGCCCGTCTCCTTGTAGCTCTTTTTCGCCTGCTGGTACGACCACTGCTGCTGGTCGGCCAGCGCCTCGATGCACAGGACGATGACGAGCCCGCGCGAGAAAATCGTGTCGACGATGTCGGTGGTGGCGCTCTCGGGGAGCTGCGAGTATAGCAGCATGATGTACAGCGGACAGGTGATCGCCATCAGCGTGAAGCTCTGGAATAGCGAGATGAAGCCCAGGTTAAACACCGGGAAGAGTGCCGCCGGGATCTTAGCACGGAGGACCTCCCAGCGGTAGTCTTCGTGGCCGTATTGGTAGCCGCCTTTGCGCCAGTAGTTGAACGTGAGGCGGGCCTGGAGCCAGTGTCAGCGGGAGTGCACAGCAGCGGGGCTCGAAGGGGGGCTTTTTCACGTACACCCCACAATCCGATGAACGTAGCAAGCGTATCCACGCGTTCCGATGGGATCCCGTGGAGGTGTGTCCACGCCGCGTAGTGCCCCGCGTAAACGACGGGGAGGAGACTCCACAGGCGGTCGACCTGGCTACAGTTGCGGGTGATCTCGCCGGCAACGAGAACGACGAGGGAGACGGCGAGCGCGAAGAGCGCGGCGCTTATGACTGGGTTTGTGGCGAGGTACCATTGCGTCGGTGCGATCTCGCCGCGCAGGAGCGGCAGCACGTGTGCGGGCGTTAGTTGGCGGAGGTATGGATATACTGTTACGGTGAGGTCCGTACAGTCCACCAGCGAGGAGACCGTGGGGAGCGCGGCGATAGAAGCGGCCATGGTGCGGATGAGGTTCTTCGTCGGCGGACAAGAGAGGACACCGTTCGATATAAGATGAGGTGCGGTTGACTTAGGGTTGATACCATGATGTCATTTAAGGCAGGTGAGGGACCTTTAGGGGATCTACACTATATCAAGAGGGCTTAGCATGAGATGTAACTATGCGCCTTGTGCTTGGCAGCTATCGGAGGTGGCCGCGATGGCTGTTGCTAGACTTCTGGAACAGATCGAGCGGCGGGCCGCGGACCAGGGAGGCAAGGCCCCATCGCTGCAACGTTGCATTTATTCCGATACTCATGTGGATTTACGGATCCCCTGCATCGGAGACATGATGGTCTCGATTCGAGCACTCCATTACGTTCATACTTCCGACATTCATCTTCCCGAGAATGAGAAGGATAGATACTCTAGAGAGTATGGACGGCACCACACTCGAATGTGGATGGTAATAACTAGTAGCAGATGCTCGGGTGCTGGGTGCTAAAGAGGCTATAGCCGCTTGATAAATTGCTTGGAGTAGGGCGCGATAATCACGGTTTCTTCATGGAAGCTGTGCCAATAAATTATCAAGGCGCAAGTCGAATTGGTATGGGAGTGCTACACAACAGGGAAGAAACTGTGGATGGGTGCCGAGAGGGCTCATGCCGATTGTTGATTTTGATTCGAGACGTCCCTCTGCGCGAACCGGGTGGCATGAGTGGGAGATCTCGAAATGCGACGGATGCATGATTGCCAAAACATTCAGCAACTAGAGTACCTACTGTATAGTGAAGGGGAGGGTAAAAAATACGCTTTGTGGCCGTACCGCTACGGAAAAAAGCGTATCGATACGGTGAAATACGTATTTTGACCGTATTTCTACGCTATTTGACCGTACCGATACGCCAAAAAGCGTATTTTTTACCCCCCCTTCACTATACAGTACGCACAAGCGGAAATCCCACAGAAAGCGGGATACCTATGTGCTGGAATACAGCTACCAGGAGCTTACCGGACTGCAGTCGACTGCAGTCCGGCCCCCGTCCGGCCCCCGTCCGGCAAACAGTGGACGGGATCGACAATTTCTATGCCCTCCTATAAAATTAATACCTAGGCGGGACTGGATTAGGGGTCCTCAAACCTCAAATGGAATAGAAAAATGGAATGGGTTGCGCGTTTCCATTTGTATGGACCCCGGGTGGAATGGCAGGTGGGTTGTGGGGTGGATTCGTTAGTTAGTGGCTAGGAGTAGGGGGAGGAGTACTATGGGGGGTGGCGGCCCAGGCGACCGGAAGTCTCACGGATTTACTCTGTCATTCCTGCTCGGTGACTAAAGTCATCCCTTCAATGACTAACTTTGTGTGTTAATCGACTCTTGCAATGCTTCCCAGATGACACTTATAACAAAAACCATCGCCTCCATAATATTCAGCTTCTAGAAGTTCTAGTCCGTCCAGACCATGTAGAACACTGGAGAAAACTTGGCTAGCGCGCACTATTTAGCGGAAACCACTGGGTTGAACTGTGGCGTGAGTGATCGGTGATGAGGCTGCATCGCTGATAGGAAGACGGCCTCTGCGTTTAATTAAGTACATACTCGGAACCATCCTCGGAAGCGAGCCATGGCAGCTGTGGATACCGCTTGCGGTTGCCCAGACCGAATGCTGTGGTGCATATCAGCAGCAAATATCACCCTCGAAGAAGAAACCATAACAATTGCCCGAAATCCGCCTAGCATTTAACATCCGAGTATGATTTGTTACTTGGTAAAGTGCATGGTTTGTTTTTGTTTGTTCATTCATTAAAAGCGGCCTATCCAGATCATGGCAATCTGTGTTCCCCATCCTCTATCCGTCTGCAGTACGATCAACAGTAAGTACGGTGTGGTCCAGGGGAGGGTAAAAAAATGTGATATTACTACTGTTTCTTTTCTTTTACAAAATGGTGTGATATCCCTCCGGATTGTCGTTTCCGGTCAATGTATCCACCGAATGCGGAATTCTAGATTCCGGTCGTCTCTGATTAGTCCGCCATCCTGCGGCCAACTGGATGGATCCCTTCTCCGCTATCTCCCTATCGATGAGCCTCCTTTCAGCTTTCGGTAGTGTCCCCTGGCTACGGGGGTGACGAGCTTCCCGGCCAAAATCATCCAGCCCGACGTTTGACCCATTGAAAGCCCAACAATGAGTTCGACCGTTTTCGTAAAGCCGGTGAATGTCGACCCATCTCCACCCCGGCGCACCAAAGGCTCTACCTATGCAATGGTCATGGGCTGGTCTTTCGTGTGAGCGGTCTCAGCTCCATCGAAATCGTAGTCTTGATCGAAAATCCGATTTCCGAACAGCCATAACTCGGGTAACTCATACCACATCTTCCTACGTTCTTGGCTCCTATGGCTGGACGCCATCTGGCCGGTTACAGATGGGAAACAGCTATGAGAAATTTCCTTGAGGTTTGACAAATTCAGGATCAGTTTTCGCACGTTGACGGCATCTCGCACTTTACCTAGCATGGGAACACCTAAACTGAGGCCGGAATTATCTTCTGCTAGGTACTGAGATATGCGACCTTTAGATTAAGCAAACCTTGATCTCAGCCATGTGGTTGTTGAGCTGTGGACCCACATCCGAAAATAGCCCGGAAAGCCCAGAAGCAGTGTTGTGAGTGCATGGGAATGATATCAATAGCCATCCAGCGCGAAAGAAACGTCTTTACCGCATGAGTGTTTGCAGCACCATCATGCCATATCGGCCACAATATGTGCCACGATAGGGCCTTAAATGTGATACCATCCACCATCCACCATCCACTATCCCCCATCCACCATCCACCATTCACCATCCACCATTCGCCACGAACTATCTCACGGCGTCCGGACACGGAATCCACAAATGACGATCGCCGCCCCTAGTCTGTGATGTGTGACTGGCTCTAGAGCGAGCTCGGCGCCGCACATCTCAGCTAGGTATCTTACGGAGCATCGGCGATGTCATAATTCTGGCCGCGAGCAACACGAATGGGACTGACCACTCCATGTCCAAGGACCGCGAGTTATCACGCCCTCGGAAAGGCAAATGTCGACGGGTGGGGAATTCGTACTTCTGCAGCCGACGACGACAACAGTGCCCACAGCTTGGCAGAACTGTGCAGGACACGATGCGACGGGGTTGGCGGCGTATCCTGTATATGCTGGCTGGTGCGCATGGTAGTGAAGACGGATATCAGGCTAGGATACCTGGTGGATGTTGGATAATGGTGGGGCCGGATGGGACGCATTGAAATGCTATATTTGATTTCTTTAGTGGTGTGGCCCGGGATCTGCAGTGGCCCGCTCCATCGTACTGCCCAACGCTGACCAGTGGGGTTCGAAAGCTCGAGCAGGCAACAGTTAACGCTAGAGGGAGTTTGCATTTCGCCGAGTCCGGTTTGGAAACGAGAATTGGAATTGTACGGGCACCGATTACGGCGATCCTGCCGTAGTGTATAAGTAGGTCTTGCTGTCTCCCATGATGTTCGCTCCCCAAGAACGCCGTCTCTGGCATCATACCGAACAAACACCCACGACGAACGGTTCCTTCATCCGCCTTCTCTTGGATCTTACGAACCGACTCTTATCTTATTGTGATATATCCCCCCACGACTCGAACGACTTTCTCTGTTTCTCCAACTTTTCTTGCGGACCTTCGAAACAGGCCTTCCCTTAAAAAAGATTGAAGTCTTGCTCCACAGGATACCCAATCCTCGGGTACCTGGCATGCCATCGACATCCTCATACTGAGTACATGTTCACGACGAACGGCTCCTTCATCCGCCTTCCCCCAGAGATCTTCGAGACCGGCCCGTTATCAGTAGCAGGTCAAAACAGCCAACAAATTGTGCTTCGATCCGACCGCCGCACCATCAGCTTAGGAGGGGAATATCCATTTAGCACCGGCAAGTATGTAACCCTGACGGTCAACTATAACCTGACCCAGTATGCTAACGGACTCCGCAGCCAAGACGCGAGCCTTCACTGTCAACTATCTTCACGATTATCCTCTGCGTCTTCCGGAAGAAATATTCACTACAGCTCCGAAACGATTTGGGAAATCTCAAATACCTATCCATGCCCCTCTATCCGGGGCCCGAAGATGGTGACCTGAAGGGTTGGGCGTACCACTCCACCACCCCATACCCCATCACCGTTGAAGGTCGGAGACAAGTCTCAGTCCGGCGGGACTTGGCGTTTTCCCATGCGATACATTTCGGAGCACTCATTGCCGTAGTTATCCGGCCTTCGGACCCACGGCCTCCGAATCCACGGATTCTAGGGACCTAGAGTCAGCCTGACACTTGAAGGCTGCCGCTCATGCTGGGGACTCCATACCTGGCATGCTCCAGGTCCTACTTTATCATCATCATCGGATGTTCCCTATCCCCTTCCGTTCCTCTCGCTGGCTGGGTGAAGTGTGGGCTGGCACTGAGATTGATTGGTCGTGTTCCCCGGATCGTACGCCTTGTTCCCCGGATCGTACGCCTTGTTCCCCGGATCGTACGCCTTGTTCCCCGGATCGTACGCCTTGTTCCCCGGATCGTATGCATCATCTACAGTATCTTTCAAGCTATCGGCGTTCGAGTGTTTACCTTTCCTGGGAAGTCTTTCCTCGATCCAGGACGTATCCCGCATTCAACGACAAAGATACACTCCGTTCGCTCGAATGGAACGGGTATGCGAAGCTAGTTTGAGGGCACGATCGGCGAGGAGGAGCACCTGATTGGCGAGGAGAAACATCTGGCGAGTGGAGACAATGGGCTGGAATAGCAGAGATGGAATAGGTCGGGATTTGCAACGATTGAGACCTCTACCAATCGGGATGGAAACTGAGAACATGTCACATGTGACTGGATTTCGTTTTTGTTTACTCATTGATTGCATGCGACCTAAGTACCTAGCTAGATCATGGCAATATAATATCAACACACTCTCCGTTTCCGCGCCGCTATCCAGCCCGACTCTTATGATGTGACTGGATATAAAGTGACTTGCCATGGTCGGAAACGGCCGAACGTGAAATGATGAAGCGGAAAACGTAAATGGTACAAGCCACCCAAGGTATCGTATCGAATATGGGGATAGTATGTACATTCTTGCGACTTCCCCAAAGAGCCTCTCGATTCTGTGGGCTAGGAAACATGCGTCTGTGACCGTGCGCAAACCTGAGATCGTAGGAGAAATTTGCTGCGGAGGGCTACTTATGTACATAGCACGATGGTGGTTGATGAACCGTATGATAGGTATCTCTACCCTCTCTGGGGCCAGGATCTCATTACTTGTGCGATGACTAACAGGTGCCACCCCTTGCAAGCCGTATGTACGGAGACCACCGGCGAGTGCTATGTCATGTAGGGCTGTAGCGCACACCCGCGAGGCTTGCAGCCCGGAGTGGCTTTAGGAGTCGATCTGTTCCGTGGCTTTTGCATAGTGACGCATAACGTGGTTACGTTCCGAGCGTGTGGTGCTTGCCAGTTACCGCCCGGCCGGTCCGCTTGAAAAGCATCTTTCGGAAAGTATGGTAGACAGCAGCACCCATGACGATTGTTGTGTTTGTTTCGGGGACGATGATAGACAATAGCTTCTACCGCGCACAGCACCCGCCACCACACTTCGATTCGAGAAGTCGCATAGTGATAATGTACTACTTGGTAGGTAGATCCCGCCGTCGTTGTTTTCATCACCCATACCGTAGTCACCGAAGAGCCAATTGTAGTAGCATTACCGAGTAACTATCGGAAGATTTTTGAGACATTGTGTAGACAGTAGACAGTGAATTCCAGCCCATTCGGAGCATGGGATGATGTTTGTTGCCCGACCGATTGCTCAAACGCATGCATCCATCATGACCGTTGAAGCTCACTAAGCAGCCGGTATGAATCACCACCTCCAGAAGATACGGATGAACTGCAACAGCAGACCGCCCACAACGACAAAGATCAGAATCCCTATCCCATCACAACCCATTTGTATTAGCCCACACCACCTTCTCTCTCCCCATGCGCACACGCACTGGGGAGAGCGACGGCGAGAGAGATAACTCACAGAAACGGGATCCCGAGATCTTGTTCTTGTTCTTGGCCACTTCCGACTGGGTCATCTTCTTCTCGTGTTTCGCGACAAACCTCGAGTCAGCTCTACGCTGGCGGCGGTTTGGTGGTGGGACCTGCGTCTTGTCAGGTACCGTGGAGAGCGAGTTATACCTAGGGAGAGGTCGGGTGAGAGGCGAACCATCTTGATGTTTGTGGGATGGTTTTTTTTTCTTCGGAAAGGCGGTGGATGAGTGTGTTTGTTTGGGAAGGTTTTGGCGGAGGCGTCGTGGGAAAGTCGTCGATTTAGGTAGGAAGTAGGGAGAGAGGAATGTGAGGCTCGTGGACTGGTGGGTGTAAGGCAACTACTGGTTTCCCGTTGCATCGTTTTGCATTCGACCCGCTATGGCCATGCCAAGTGAGAAAGGTGAGTGACAGACCGGCCTTTGGCCGGAGGGCTCGATGGCCCGGCCAACTTCCGCACTTTAGCCGCCGTCAGCCTGAACCAGATCAACGTTTACACCCACGGGACGTCCCGATTGGTACCTAAATATTGGTTGTCTCGGTGACTTGCCTCGTGTTGGTTACTAGGAACTTAGTATATCACTCGTTTTTCATCTGTATGAATGGGCATGGACCCCTCCCCCCTTCTTCTTCGGCGCTGCAGAGATTTCACGGCTATCGTAGTGTTCAGCATCGTGTGCCCTCTCCGTTGGATCAGATGATGCTGCTGTTGAACTGTTGTTTTTCCATCATAGCTTTTTCCATCTAGTCTGCTACTGCTTCCGCCGTCTGTCAGGTCGCGATCGCCGCCCAGATACCATGTAGGCAGTGCAGGCAACAGCCCAACCCAATCAAAGCCAGCCCGCAGCCCGACGCGTGTAGCCCAGCTCGGGCTGGTGGGCCGTAGTTAGTGAGCTCTAATGATGCGTCTCACTGCTAGTATCGTCGAGGGTGGTGGATCCGGCACGGCCACCTCCTGTATCCCAACAACAACCGCAAGAGAATCACCTCCGCATCCGACGGCAGAGGTAGAAAGAGTGTTTAGTAGCGATAAACTCATGGTTGGGTTGAAGCCGGAGCTCATTGAGGCCTGCGAATGTTTGCGACATTGGCACGCTTCCGCCACTGTGGACCTGTCTTCTTAGTAGAGTAGCTTTACATTTTATGTGCTGTTTTTTTTCCTCCTGTTTTTTTCTGTCTTTCTTTCTTGAGGGCGCTGCCGGCGTGGGCCTGTTACATATCTATCATGAGAGAGAGAGAGAACATCAATTATTGTCGCATGCGGCCTTGCTAGACTATGGCGACCACTAACTTCCAAACCTTTCCTTTCCAGCCAGCTCCGCGGGTCGAAAGAAAGCTCTAGATACCACCACGGCCCGTTCCTGCGCCGCTGCCTACCAACCACCGACTTTATAATCCAGCCCGCCCAGCAGCCCCAGCCCAGCCCATGGGCTTTTCGGGCTGTTGCCTGCACTGTATGTAGGTATATGCATACATCTCAGGTGTTCCAGGGAGCCGCATTCTGTGTATAGAAATATGTAGTTTGAAATCCGACTTTTAATTTTCTCCCACGTATTAAACTGGCCCGTCGAGAGTACCTACTACGAATTTCGCATGAAAAGATTTACCATCCGAGTCCCCACCAGCCCCTTCGCCCAAAGAAAACGACTTGCTGAAAGATGATCACTCGTGTCCTCCCCTCCTCCCCTCCTCCCCTTGACGCAGACTCTGAATCGAGCCCAATATTGTGCCTCCCGTTCGGTCTTATCGATCTTTTACAGTTAGCAAGTCTTTCGCCCTTTGCCCCACCAGGTCTCCAGTCAAAGGTCCCACCGGCTCCAACGCCAAAGGCGACAGTCGATCTTCCTTTGTGCCTCCGTCTAAAACGTTTTGGTTCGAGCGAGAGATTGTTTGTCAAACTCCCTAGTAGGTAGGCGAAGTATGCACCGTCAGCATGCGCAACCCCTTGATCCACTGAGATATGGGAACCTACTTCCAGGCATCGACTGTGTTAAGCAGCAGATTCAAGAGCATCAGCATGGGGAATATCTGTCCAAAGCCCCATTGTTGCTCCTCACAATCAGCCAATACTGGCATTGTCGACACCCTCACATCCATGGTCCGGGAGAACGCAAGGAACCACCACATCAGCATCGAGACGACGTAGAACTGTAGACCGAAGCTCGGGTGCGTAATGACGGCGTGTATCTTTCGGGGTAGGAATAACATCCAAGGCGGAAGCTAGTATAGCATGGACTTCGCGATCCACAGCAAGCCTACTAAAGATCCTTTGATGGTTTTGAACGCCGTACCCCTGCCCAATCTTGCAAGTAGTAGGAAGAGGGCAGTCCTGTGGAGCCCGTCTCCAACGGCTTGAAGAAAGTCGTGCACATCGATCGAGCGTCTGTATGGCGATAAGATAGTCACCCCATACCCACACGACGAATAATGCTAGCCTCGCATAGCAGAACAATATGTTGATGGAGATAAAGTACTAGTAGCAGCGCTTGCTATCGGTATCGTCCCAGTAGGTGCAGCTGGAAAGAGTTACACCGAACAAGTATATCGTCTCGAGTATAATGTGGTGTCGAAAGTGCGATACGCGCCCAATTAAGTCTGGTGGAATACTGCGTCGAATTTGATCCTGGGCCGTGCCCCTCCTCCTCGAGCGGACGTCCTTCCAACTCGAGCGCGCCGACGAAACCAATGTTGCACTGTGCGGCGAGCTGGATGACAAGGTAACGATGGTTGAATGTGGAGTCCTCTTCATAGTGGTGTTGGATACCGGCAACCAGCATTGCTATGCCGATGACAAGCTGCTGATCGGCAATAGTTATTATCAGAGATTGGGACAGCGCGTAGTATCTCCCTCGGTGCTTGAGCCGTGCTGCCTTCAATCGTGGGAAGCTGGCCCAGAGGCGTACAGGCCACAGGATCATGGCAAAAGAGACAAGAAGCACGCAAAAGAACGAGCTGATCAGGAAGGCACTAACGACCTGGAAGTGTCAGTAAAATCGAAGCCTAGTTGAGTATCGGCCGACGTCGACTCACCCCATCGCTGGCAATCTCTGGATTTGTGGGAATAAGATCATCACTAAAGTTGCATCGATACCGAAATTGGAAGTTGACCGCGAAGATTGAATCCGAATATAACGCGTACCTCACCTGGCAAGTAGATGTTTTTTTGATTGAGGCGTGTCCGGACCGAGCGACTCGACTCGGTGTAGAACTTTCCAGGAGTGCGGGGCTGTCGTCGAGAAGGAGGGGTAGTAAGACAACTTACGAGAACTTGCATAACTATGTGGCACGCAGCAGGTAGAATTGGCGAGGCCATCATTCGACCAATATGGATCGCTTTCCAACCGGATTCTCCATGAGTGGTTGTACCCCAGTATGTACATACCAGATTTCCCTTTGCTGCCGCTGCCGGTGGCCCGCCAGTCACCTCACTGGCCTGTGCCCGCCAATTATCGCCATCATCAGTTTTTCATCCTTTGGCCCGCCGGTTGTTGAGCGGATGATTCCTGTCCTTATGCCCACCGAATACTTTACATCGTGAGCTGCCCCTGCAGTCTTCGGAGAGTTGCTGGAAGCCCGGTGCGGGGAGCACATGAAGAAAGCGGGTACGATGAAGGAGAAGGAAGCGGGCGAGAGCGAGAGCGAGTGAGTCTTTTACGGCTTTCCCAAAGAAGCCATCCATCCATGCGTAGCACAAGTACTCGGGGCTGAAATGTGCGGAGAGATTTTCGATATGCAGATAGGGTGGTTGCATTTGAAAGAAGTGCGGGCTTCAGGAATGTGCTCCCTCCTTCTGTTTACCACTGCAGCCTGCCCACACTCACAGGAGACCACCAACCCAACTGGATCCGGTGGCGAAGCGGGCGATCTGTCAACAGGATCGAAATACCTATGCACATATTATCAGCAAACGCCTGTCCCGTTTAAACTTTAGCAAAGGAACACTTCAACACCTATTCGACACTGGACAGGGCCAGGCCGTGACAGGTTTAAGAAGTACGCACTCCCTCCGTTTCTCAATCTCACCAGTGGTCTCGGTAGGCCCCTATTCGCCAGCGTAATCCAAACAAAGGGAATGGTACAGTCCTTTGACCAAAGGTTCGGATATTCCGACCTATCCCTTCCACTTTTGTTTTCCTCAGGATGGGCTTGCTGGGACCTCAACTCACTGCAACTGTTGAACAATTGCCCCCGAGACTGCTTGACTCCGTGGCGGCATCACCAACAGGAGTCGTTCGCGTGCCTGTCGATCTGGTGGTGAGTAGACGTCACAGCCTTGATGGCGATGCCGCAAATTGTGAATACTATGGTGTTTCGAGGGTAATTAGATCCAGTGAACATCGCTAGGGAAGGAGTGGTGAGGAGAAAAGGGGAAATAACTTTACATTATAATCGACGATGTATTATTGATGGATGACGGTGGTAGGCGACAGCATGGGGAGCGTAGGAGAGCTGCAGCAACAACCACAACATAATGGGCCGTGCTACGTGAGGTCATTTTGAACCCTTTGGGTGTACCGCATGGCCGTTTCGGGCCCCAGCAAAGAATGGGTAGACCTTGGTGGCGGAAAACATTTCAGCCAGCCCAACGTAGGTACCGCAAACTCACTGTTTGGCCTCAAGACAGATCCATACAACCCCTTATATTTAGCAATGTAATCCCATCAGCCGCGTGTGCTGCCGTTGTGGATAGCCTGGTGACTCGTGAGGCAGTCTGTGCTGTGTGTCTGCTCCGCTAGAACGATACGACGAGGTGGACGGAAATCAAGCGCAAGCGCGTCAAATAGCCGACGAGTCATGCATGGACCACCACTCTAGAGCAGTAGCGTCCCATCCCACCAACTCTTTCCAGAGCCGCAGGAACTTTTTTTTTTTTGCAGTTTCTCGCCTCAACCCACGACCGTCGCAACGATGAGACCGGCCAAAACGTCGAGTGCGGGCCGCCTCGCGAAGGCCTTGGATAACAAGGTCCTCGCGCTCGTGCGCCAATTCGTTTCCGAACAGTCCTCGGACGAACCGACGCTGCAGCTCAAACTCTCCGCGGTCTTCGCATACGTCTCGTCGGATCCGTCGCTCACGAGGCACAAGAAGCCAACCCTCGAAAAGTCGATCGAACGGGCGCTTGATGTTATCCGGGAGGAGGAAGAGGAGGAAGAAGAACTGGACAGCGACTTTGAGGGCCTCGAGATCGCCAATATGATGGTTCCCGATGAGAAGCAGAGCAATGCTGTCAACAAGAGGATTACGGATATGTGGGGGGTGAATTCAGGCGCTACGAGCGACGCTGGGAAAGCAAGTGTGCCGTCAACACCTAACACCGAGCTACCGCAGCCGGTGGTTGAGCCCGTGGGAATGGCGGGAGGAGTCACTGTTCCCCCACCTCCGGCTTCACCGAAAAGGAAGCGGAGAGATAAAGGAGATGAAGCAAAGCCAAAACGGCAGAAAGGTATGGACCTGTGCGGTGGTGGTGGCGCACAGTCTACTGACTATTATGTCTTGCAGCAAATAAGGATGAGAATCGCGAGCCACCAAAGAATATACTCCTCAAGGACTTGGGAGGTATAGACGATGCAGTTAACCAGCTACTGGAGTTCGTCGCATTTCCATTGATGCACCCCGAAGTATACGAATTTACCGGTGTGCCGATACCTCGAGGAGTTTTGCTGCATGGCCCACCGGGATGCGGGAAAACATTGCTTGCAAATGCTCTTGCCGGGGAGCTCGGATTGCCCTTCCTGTCCATCTCGGCACCTTCAATAGTGTCGGGTATGTCTGGAGAAAGTGAAAAGAAAGTTAGGGAGCTATTTGAGGAAGCACGAGAAAAGGCACCGTGTTTGATGTTCCTCGACGAGATCGACGCCATCACACCAAAGCGTGAGAGCGCACAACGAGAGATGGAACGGCGGATTGTCGCGCAGATGTTGACATGTATGGATGGTATGTATGGACGTCTTTCGGTGCTTTTAGAACTGAGAACTAACGATCTTCAAGATTTAAAGCCGGAGAACAACGATGGCAAGCCTGTGTTGATCATTGGCGCAACTAATAGACCGGACAGTTTGGATCCCGCTCTCCGAAGAGCAGGGCGTTTCGAGAAGGAGATTTGCTTGACGGTTCCGGATGAGAAGGCCCGAGAAAAGATTCTCCGGGTTCTGTGTCAGAAACTGAGATTGTCGGGTGATTTTGACTTCCGCGAATTGGCAAAGAAAACTCCCGGTTTTGTTGGTGCGGATCTCAGTGCTCTCACCGCGGAAGCCGGCCGCGCGGCCATCAACCGCATATTCCAGACGCTCAAAAGCAGTCCTGAGGCGCTGGATCGCCCACCGATCGAAGAGATTCCCGATGGAGATGGTGACACTTCGATGGATGTCGATCCTCCCCAGCAAACCGACACCACCATCACTACTACCACGTCCGCCGTACCCACCACAACCACCTTGACTACGGTCGATGTGTTCAGGCCCACAAGTTTGATACAAAACTTCTTGGCCGCATACCCAGCGAAACTTACTGAGGAACAACTTTCACCTCTCACGATAACCAACGACGACTTTCTCGTCGCTGTGCCCAAGATCCAGCCTTCATCCAAGCGAGAAGGCTTTGCGACGGTTCCTGATGTCACTTGGGACGCGATTGGTGCTTTGCAATCCATCCGACAGGAGCTCCAGATGTCTATTGTCCTGCCAATCCAAGATCCCGAACTCTTTGCGGCCGTTGGCCTCAACAAGCCTATCGGAGTGCTTCTCTGGGGTCCGCCGGGCTGTGGTAAAACACTACTGGCCAAGGCTGTCGCTAACGAAAGTCATGCAAACTTCATTTCGGTGAAGGGCCCAGAGTTGCTGAACAAGTACGTTGGAGAATCAGAGCGGGCGGTACGACAGGTTTTCCAGAGAGCAAGGGCCAGTAAACCATGTGTCATCTTCTTCGACGAGTTGGATGCACTAGTCCCCCGACGTGACGACTCCTTGAGCGAAAGCAGCGCGAGAGTTGTAAATACCCTTCTGACGGAACTTGATGGGCTGGAAGATCGACAGGGCGTTTATGTCGTAGCCGCCACCAACAGACCAGACGTTATCGATCCTGCAATGCTCAGGCCCGGACGTCTCGACAAGCCCTTGCTTGTTGACCTCCCTACGGAGGACGAACGATACGAGATCCTGAAGACCATCAGTCGGAAATCGCCATTTGCCCCGGATGTGGACCTCGAAGCCCTAGCAAGAGACAAGCGTGCCGACTGCTTCTCCGGCGCGGATCTGAACGCACTGCTTAGAGAGGCGACGACGGCGGCACTGCGGAGGGCAGTGTTTGATGAAGGTGGAATGGCGGTAATCAGGGATAGGGTGAAGGTGGACGGCGGTATGAGTGTGCGCGTGAGCATGGAGGACTTTGAGATCGCTTTCGGAAAGGTTAAGCCAAGTGTCACGAGGGAACAGAGAGCTGGGTATCGACAGCTCGCCACCAAGTTCGGGATGCACCAGAAGTGAGCGGAGGATAGGTCAGTAAATAAATGGAGTTTGCTTTGGGAGAAATTGCGGTTATTTGTGGGTGACTTTGCGTACATATTGCTTAATCTTTCCCTATTCTGCTTCGGTGTTTTTTTTGCGAAGAAACAACCAAGCGAATTCACGTTATGTCTCTGAGTATCCGAGTGATAGCTGGGTGGCGCCAATTAAATGGGACTGCAAGTCATAGCCCGTAGTTAGCGCCTTGGCAATTAATCGCGTCAGAAATCTGAGCACTGCACAACCATCGCGAATCCCAACACGCTACAGCTTCACCACCAAATCTCCTGCCCGAACCCCATAACCACTTGAGCCCTCCGTACCCTCGAATCGATATAATACCACCTCGCGACGCGTATAATGTCGGGCGCACGACACTGGGAACAAGACAAGGAGGCGACTGTCTACATTGGCAACCTTGACGAACGAGTTACGGATGCGCTGGTTTGGGAGCTTATGCTACAGGCGGGACGAATAGTGAGCCCCTAGTTCTCTATATTGTGGGCGCGTTTGTAGCATGCTCGGACGGAGGCTAACGACGACTGCGAGGAAACAGGTCAACGTACATCTTCCCAAGGACCGAGTCACGCAAACACATCAGGGCTTTGGCTTCGTGGAATTCATCTCGGAAGAGGATGCGGAATATGCGGCCAGGATTATGAATCAGGTGCGGCTGTACGGAAAGCCGATTCGAGTGAATAAGGTATTGGCACAATCCACTGGGGGGTGCGATCGGGGAGACGGGATGCTAATTGTTCCGGAAGGCGTCGGCGGACAAGCAGAAGACGGTAGAGGTGGGTGCAGAGTTGTTTGTAGGCAATCTGGACAGTATGGTGGACGAAAAGACGCTTTACGATACCTTCAGCACGTTTGGAAGTTTGATTTCAGCGCCTAAGGTGGGACCTTTCTTATCCGTGATTTTTCGCGCCTTGTTGCTGATGAACCAGATCGCACGCGACGAAGGCGGTATCTCCAAGGGTTTCGGCTTCATATCATACGATTCCTTCGAGGCCTCCGACAAAGCGATTGAGAGCATGGACAAGCAGTTCCTGATGAACAAAGAGATCAACGTGCAGTATGCGTACAAAAAGGACGGCAAGGGCGAGCGCCACGGAGACCAGGCCGAACGTCTCCTAGCAGCCCAAGCGCGGAAACACAACATCTCAATGCCTAGTGCACAGCTTCCGCCAGCGCTGTTCGCGCCACAAGGACCTGCCGCCGGCGCACCCCAGACTCCCTCGATGCCGAATGGACCCGGCGGATTCAGAGCCCCTCCTCCGCAGGCTCCTCGTCAACCCAATGGCATGAACATGGGAATGGGCGGTCACGATCAGCATCACCAACAACAGCAGCAGCAACAGCAGCAACAGCAGCAACAACCTTACCATCACACTCCAGCACCACCGAGAGGTCCCCCACAGGGTCTCCCCCAAGGATTCCAGCAAAGCCAGCTCGCACCGCCGCCACAGGGTCTTCCCCCTCGACCTCCTCCGCCAGTCGGATTCCAGCAACAACAGCAACAGCAGCAGCAGCAGCAGTTACCACAAGGATATCCGCAAGCAATGTCGGGCATGGCACCTCCGGGCTTTGGACCGCCGCCCGGAGCTCCCCCGCCAGGATTCGGACGACAGCCTATGCCGCAGGGATTCCAGCAGATGGGCGTTCCTCCCCCCGGCTATGCTCCACAAGGAATTCCGCCCCAAGGCTACCCGGGTGCGCCGCCTCCACCGGCAGGATTTGCGCAGAGGAGGTAGGTTCGTTAGCGGTGGAGTGGGCGTGGAGCGTGGAGAGGAGAGCGCTGTGTATCATAATGAGAACCGTCGAGACTTTTCTGTACTTTAGCGAGAATTGGGGGTACATTCATTCTGTATAGAGTACCATAGGTACTCGGGTGCTCTGGTGGCAATCGAACACGGACTCGTGTGACGATACTGTGACTAGACGATATGTAGAACGACTTGTCCTCGATCCTCCTCCTCCCAGTTCACCATCAGTCTTTCTAACCCACCTAGTCCTCGAGCTACACCTGTGGCAGAGGGTACAGCTCGAACCATGGCCCTGGTAAAAGATACCTAGTGGTACCATGACTGTGCAGGAGTCGCAGAAGTGAGTTTGTTAAATCAATCCAAAAAACCCGCCATCCCGCCCCCCGTGAATGTATAGGCTATAGCGCATGCATATGCAGTATCTATCTCTTGAGGACGCCACTCTAGAGTACCGGTAGTTAGTATATAACTATAGGGTAGTAGTTAGGTATAGTAGTTACAGATCAGATGGAGTGGCAGTAAATCCGCCCAGTGCTTGGTATGTTAACATTAGAGTAGCCGTGAATGGCCTCACTCAGGGGAATCGACGAATCGTCGAACCCACGAATCCGCGAATCCGCCCGCGCGGATTCGATTCGATTTGTGGTTCGGGCCACTCGCCACCGAACAGCAGCTATGTAGTGCTCTGGAGTAGGTAAAGTAGGTGGTATGTAGTTAGTCAGTGTATAGTACTGGCCGAATGGAAGACTCGGACAGTCTGTAAACTACCGGCCAAAACCCCGGGTCCGAGCGGCGAGCGAGCGGACTTATGGTATGGACACGGTTGCGGTTCATCCGATCCATTATCCAATCACCTACTATAGATGGAGTAAAGGATGGTGTTCAACCCGTGTATGATACCGAGAGCGATCCGGAGTTGCTTGCGCATTGGCTGGCTCTTTTGCAGCAAGGCATAGAGGTAGGTAGGTAGGTATCTCCATAAAATTTATATACAAATGTGCACTATATACACACACACACACACACACACACCCTCCCTCTCGAGAGAAAGAGAAAAACTATTTATGAGCGCCGACAGGACACGCTCCGCCGACCTGAACGTCCTCGACCTTCTCTCCCTCCTTGAGCTCCTCGAGCCCTTCGGAGATGAGCTGGCGGAACATGTCGGCGGGATCCCAAAAGGTCTCGAGGAACTTGATGCGGAACTGGTCGTCGACCTCGGCCACCGTCAGCCCAAATATCTCGATCATCTTGTTGTGCGCTTTTGCGGTCACGGTTCGGCCAGAGGACAGCTTGGCTCGGTAGTTGCCGTTCATCACACCTGTGTTTTTATTCTGTTAGACTTGGACTGCGATTGAAGGTGAGGGGGAAGGGGGAAGGGAATGTAAACGTACCCCAATGCCTCCACTTGACGGAGACCTTTGGCGGTGCGCCGAGCACCTCGACCACCTCCCAGTTAAACGTCTTCATGGCGCCCTTGAAGAGCTTGTGGCTCTTTGAGAAGTCCATTTCCTTAGTCTCGTAGACGCCCTTGATGCCCTCCTCGCCGATGAGAGCGTTGTAGGTTCCCATCTGCAGCATGTCTTCGGCGCTCATGCCGGGTCCGCCGTTGAGGTGGAAGCTGTAGCTCTCCTGGGAAATCGTGCGCCATTCCTTAGGGTCGACTTTGTACGACGCCTCTTTCTCCCAGTTCTTCACAAGGTTCTGGATCAGGTTCTCGAGAGAGTCGGGTGCCCAGTCTACGCTCTTGGTCGTCTCGAAGGTGGCGTTGGTCAGGTTGTAGTCCGGGGCCTTCTTGTATCGCCACTTGGCATCTGGAGGAGCAATGCGTTAGTCCATTGTTCAAGCTGTTGTGTAGGTGGAGAAGATGGGAGGAGGGCAATCGGGAACGTACCATCTTTCAAGACGATGTTGGGGTCGGTCATGTAGTCGGGGAGTGCGGCGGCCATATTGAAGTAGTGGTGGTAGTAGGAGGAGGTAGAGAGTAATGGAAGCTGGTAGATGTAGGAATTCGTAAATGGTATCCGTAGCAAGATGGAGAATATCACCCCACCGGTGAGAACTGCGTACTTTATATACAAGTCCCAATGGCTGAAGAATACTGAGCCTGCACCGCACGTTCCTCTCTCGCCAGACTGTCCTCCCCTCCCCCCTCTCCCCTCCCCTCCCCTCTACCTCCATTCTCCCCGCAATACAATCATCATAGTGGTCAGATAATTCAGGAGCTCCTCTTCTTCCGTATCCGGCATATCTCCCCGGTTCCTATGTGTTGTGAAGGAAGTAGGTAGCTTCATTATTCTACCTGCTGTGCCGCTTAGACCCCATCCCCAACCAAGTGCGTCGGATTGGTGTTTACGCTCCCACACAGCACACAGCACACGGACCACGGGTCGGACTGCCCCCCCCCTTGGGCAGATATGTACTATCTTCATGGTAGTTATCCGATAAATTTTTCCCATCAGCCAGCACCAGGGTAGAGCGAACCGGACACGACATGTGCAAGCAAGCAAGCAAGCAAGGACCCGTCGAGTCGTCGTCGAGTCGTCGACCCCCATCTGCAGGGACGAACGAGCTATCGCCCGCAGCTCGCAGCAATACCATAGCAGACGCGCGATATAATGAAATGCGCCGGCCGCCATTGGCCGAGATAGAGTGCTAACTAGCCGCCACCGCTCAAACGCGGGTAAGGACGAGAGGGAAGGTCCCATCCTGCTGTGCCGTATGTATAGGTAGGTTTTATATTGCCCTGGTGACAGGTACAGGCATCTATGTAGCCTGTGCCTGTGCCTGCCTGTGCCTGCTCGCAATATCTGGGCTCCACCACCACCACCACCACCACCAGCGTCCCTCCCTTCCCTTCCCTGGCCCTGGGGGCTATGTACCTTTTCCCCGCATGTGCTCGGTGAGGTGAGGCGAGGCAAGAGACGATCGAGAGTTCTCGCGATCGGAGAGGGGTGAATCAGCCTGAGGAATTTGGGTCAGCGGATCCGGGAGAAACGTGGGGACTGTGTGGGTGGGATATCTACATACCGGTACCGGAGGCTACAGATCGCTTGCCCTAAGAACGTCGCGGACGGCTCGTAGTTCGAGCAGTTGATTAGCAGTTGGCGCCGGTTCGCCCAGCGACCGACCGCAGAGCACTAGGTATGACGGTAGTTAGCTCGGAAAAGGCGCGGACCGCCGACGTGGCTTCCATGGTGAACGTTAATTCTGTAGCGTGTCTCTCGTTTGCCGTAGTTACATAACTACCTCCTGGCTAGGCTGTGTCTGGGTTGCTGGATGTACGTCGCGTAGAGTGCCGAACGTGATGTTGCGGAGAGAAGAAGACATCCTGTCCCGATAGCGATAGGTTTCGAACGAGAGAGCAAGAGGACGAGCCCGCTTCACCGGGTGGGGGTTCTGGTGGATGCTGTGAGGCCTGTCTGTCCCATCCTCTGCTCTGTCGGCTGTGTCCCTGAAAGAGGAGCGACATCTAGCGCAACGAATTGCACCGCCTTAGGTACCCTAGAGTATTTTCAATTCTTGTCGTCTTCCCTTCTTTTCCGCCCAGAATTTTCTGTTCACTGGTGTGACTTCCCGTATGTACAGTGTATGTACACCATGCATTGCCGGCCGGAACTGTTGCACGGATACGGACGACATGTGCATTCGAATCCAAGGTATCGCCCAGCCCACAGTGCCCCACTCGGAAGCTATGTAGGTAAGTACAGGCTACATCCATCCATCTATCATACGACCAATTGATAACAGCGAATTACGCAGGATGTAACTAGTAGTTTGCGAAGGCGAGGAACCCGTTGGTCGTGAGCCTAGATTCATCCAGAATATGTATCCACCGGACCCGGCACCGGCACCGGACTGGAAACCATGGCAAACGTATGTACATGCCAGCTCCGTGCCCGCAACTGCCCCGCTAACCTAACCTTCCATGGTCAAGGATCTGGGCTCAGATCCCAGTTCCGTTCCCGCGGATGTTTGGATAAGGAAAACTGCCAGTTCTAATCTATTCTACATATGCGTCGGTAACTCTACGGTCGGCAGTCACTAGGCGAGGAGATTCGCCGTTCCTTAGGTGAACGAGCAGAGATATTGGATTCTTGGGGATCTCCTCGATTTCGGGAGACGTTCGGTTCGAGTCCTATGTCGATTCCTAAACCCATCCCGAGCGCTACTAGTTAGCCGTGAGCGTTTCAACACAGTTCCAGGAATCCTCAGGTCCGAAGGATCAAGAACCCACCCCACGAAGTTATGAACCTGATCTTCCATGCCAGGAACCCGCAGGAACCCCCGGACGAACGTCTGGAGTCTGGCTGGAATCCCATGTTTGCGGATCTCAAAGACTGACCAGACCCGACCCGACCATGGACCATGCAGCACCGAGCGTGGGGTTGCAGGTCTGCCCTATGTACTCTACCTAGTACGGGCTCCACCCTCTGGTACACGCACACTTTACTGAAAGGCCAGCGGGGCGGGATGGGACGACATGAGTGATAATGTGTGATTGGCGCTGCAAACTGGCAACTAAATGTCACGATACCTATCAGACCTATCAGACCTCCAGCGTCGTCCAAAGGCGAGAAGTCACGCCTCAGGTTCAATGTGGAGACAAGACAAGACAAGCTTCTTCCGTTTCTGCAGTCGTCTCGTGGAAGGCCAAGCCCACTCACTCTTGAGGGGCATAGCGGGGTCTGGTCTAAACCCCCAGCTTTGAAGCAGGATCTGCCGCTCTTTGACGGGATTCCCGTCTACCTAATTAGTTCCATGTGGAAGGGGGGGTGCGGGGGCGGCGCGGGGGGCGGTGCTTTGCTAGTAGCTTCCCGAAGACGGGGGGCCGGGGCCGGTGGTCGGTGGTTGAGCGAAGACTGAGTCCCGACTATGTATGTACCTTGTATGGATTCATGGATGGTCGTCGTCGTTTGTCATGCAGCTGAGGAGGTGATTGTGGGTATCGATGGGCTAGCCTGGGTGACAAGGGGGGAAGGATGGAGGGCGCGGTGTTCGGGGAATTCGGAGTGGAGAGGTTCGTCTACTAGCCGAAATAGATACTGTATGTAACTTGCAGATGGTAGCATGGTGTAGGGAAGAGCTCAAGTAATCAGCCCGGTGTTCCATTACGTGCAGGGCAACAGCTTGAGAACATCTTTGAGTTCAAGTTCAAACCGAATGTGTTTTCAGGCAACGATGATGATTAAGATACATGTACAGTTACAGGAATCCCCGTTCCCGCCCCTTTCCGCCAGGAACCATCATAACAGTATCGATACTGGTAGCCTAAGTATTCTCTCCATTCGGCAGACCCCACAAACCCCCCACAAATCCCCCCACAAACCCCTCGGAATCCTACAAGTAACCACAAGCAGAAAGCACTTTTGCCCGCAGCATATGTACACATAATTTCCCTTCCCAAAGACAAGGCAATGCGAAGAAACCCTCTCCCAAAGCAAACAATATCTGCAATAGAGTTCATGCAGCTCTATCGAGATTAAAATGAAAAAAAATGAAGAAAGAAGCAAAAAAAATTCAGTCCAGCAAAAGAACCCAACTCCAGCCCAAACAAAGGAAAAAGCAAAATCCCTCAGGAATGAAGACCCCCAAACTCTAAACAAACATCGCTCCATCCGTCGAGGCCTAATACGCCGATTTCCTGACCAGCGTTCTCTGCGGCATCGCCACTGCCGTAGTCATCTTCTTCTGGAAGCTCGATCTTGCCTGCCCGCTTCTTCCCTTCCAGTACGGTCGTTGATCGTCGTCGTAGTCATCCCACGATGCGCGGGAGGAGCTGTTCGTCTTTGGGGGTTGCAGGTCCCGCCACTCCTCGTAAATTTCTTTCAGCTCCTTTTCGTCCGCGATTTGGGCACGGAGTTGCAGCATCGACTTCTCCTTCGACTCTTTGGATTCCAGCTCCTTCATGACTGGAATGCGCGGGGTGTAGCTCCATCGAGAGAGGTCTATTTCCGGCTTTGATTCGTCCAGTGTTGCGACGTCCCCCATGGCGAGAAGCTCTTGGATACCGACGCACTCTCCTGGCGCGATTGGGTCCGGGTGCGAGGGCGTGACGCAGTCGAGGTCGACTTCTTTTCGGAAGACGTGGTCGATGTCAACTCCCGAGAACCACGCACAGGATTGAGGTAGGTCCTCGATACCCATTTGCTGTGAAAATATCGCTCTCGTCCATATGTTTGCCACTTGGAGCGCCATGGCAACCCTGTACTTGTCTTCTTCCTTGACGAGGTAGCGGATTTCGTCGTGCACGGTGATGGCGACACGCGCGGTGAGGCCGTAGCGACGGATGAGGTAGTCCATAGAGATGAGGAGGAGATGGAGGTAGTCCACGCCCGAAGACTGAATGGCCCAGTTGATGCGGGACGTCAGGAAACCGCCCCTACTGAGATTGCCGCGCATCAGGGCCTCGGTGATTCCAGCACCAAGGACGGGGGTACAAGGTTTGTCTTGTTCCGCAAACTCTTCGAGTTTGTTGAAGACGAGACTCTCCGTCCCTCCTCTCCAAAAGGAACGGTTGAACAGTGCTTGGCTTGGCTTGACTTTGATGCCCTTGGTCTCGCGGTACAAGTTCTCGGCGGTTTCAACGGCCTTCGTGTCCGAGATCGTGGGATTGAACTGTCGGAGTAGGGTGGATGCGAACTTCAGTCCGGCGCCGTAGATTCGACCGTAGTTGAAAATTTTGGCACTGCCCCTCGATATACCGAGAATACTTGCAGTCTTCGAGTGCAGATCTGTGCCTGCAGTTTTAGTACCTTCAAGGGTCATAAAACCCAGAGCGCCGCCGCCGTGAATTTTGAATTGAGCATCGCCAACCAGCGCAGCGATCCACAGCTCTTCGGAGTCCACATCAGCACCAACAAACACGTAACCCGGTGGTGCTTTGACCATGGCTTTGAGTTCAGAACCAACGCGATTCTTTTTGGCGTTTGATGCCGTAAGCCAAGTCCGTTCTACTGCACGGCGAGTGATCGTACCCATCGGGATTAATTGAGGAAGAATCATCCCGAGCTTGTGTTCGCTTCCGAGACTGGAGGCGTCAAGTCCAAGGTTTTTATTCTTATCATCGCCATAAACTACCATTTGGGTTCTGATGCGTTCACGAGCAGATATCCAATATGAGCATTGAGCGTTCATCGTCAGGGCTTCCAAGGCGAGTGGGTATTGGGACGACAAAACTTCCTTGTCAAAGTACTGAAGGTACCCTTTCGCTAGAGGGTTGGCGCATCTGGCCTGCGGTCCGTCTTTGTGAGGTATCTTGAAGTATACATAGCCGGTATCGTCTTGAAGAGCGGGATTCTTTTCGTCCAACATCGAGACTTTAACGGCCGGGGTCCCATCATACGCGCTCGCTTCGTCGGGCGTGACACGGAATGTCCAACCGTGGAGATCCGACCAGATCAATGGCTTCTTGTCCCATGACATCTTCAGGAGCAGAGGCGCGATGCGTGTACGCACTGTCAGATTCATTGGGCCGTTGGCCTTAGGAAAGAGGTCTTTGTACCACTTTGGTTCGCCGGGCATCTTTTGGTTTGCTGCGATCCGAGATGGGTTCTTCTTGGTTTCTTTCGTCATGCGAATCTCCTGGTCTGACCAGTCGAGCTGACGAAACCATTCATCTTCGTGTACGGAGGGGTCCTGCTTCAACATTCGCGCCTCTTCGGCAAGCTGGCGTAGGTTCTTGCCGACAGCCTCGAGGAGTTCCTGGTATTTATTTTCCGCATTTTTTATGTATTCATCCCAAGTATCGTTGACAGGAAGCATGACAGAGGAGAGGTGTCTCAGCGCAGCGAAGCTCACTGGATGAGGGCATACTTCTAAAAAGCGCGGGAAGATTTCCTTGTATACTTTGTGTGTAATGGCAACATCAGTGGCACAGTAGTCGAGAAGCACATTGAGACGACCCACGACGCCCTCACGATCGAGTGTGCCGAACTCATCGCGGACGGTTTTGTCCATGTCTATATTGCAGTGAAACTTCGCAACATCTCGAAGAGAGTTGATCGAGCTTCTTCCCACCCAGGCCTCCTCCTCCTCATCTCCCGCCCCAGACTCCAGGATACCAATGAGCGACGCAGATTGGGAATCCCCTGTAAACTTCTGGCGCAGCTCCCGATTCTTCGCATGTTTCATCCACGTCGGCCGTTGCTGAGAACACATTCCGTTGACAGCTACATGCAGCGACATGGTGTCCAGAAACGAGTTCTTGGTCTGCTTGATGTTGTACTCTTCCAACATTCGTGCACGATCATAGCCGATGTTGTGCCCCACAATAACTCTCGGCGTTGTTGGATCCCCCAACGGAATGAGATGCTTGTCCGATTCGGTCTCCCCGAGCAGCCACGGCGACAACCACGCATACCACGTATCCGGCGATGCCGCACAGGCCATGACAGCGTACGGGGAAATCTTGTACAACACCTCGACATCGAAAACCAGCATCTTGTCCTCCGGATCCGGAAAATCCACCTTCATCGCCTCGCCGGTGCGGACATCGTAACGAGTCCAGCCACTTTGCGCCACCCATTCCTTCGGCTGCGCCGGCAACTCCAATTTGGAAAACGTTTCGGCATATTCACGAAACGGCTCAGCCGCATCCAGTCCAAGCCTGTAGAAATGCTCATCGAGAGTCTTTCCCTGTAACTGCGGAAGCTTCACCGAGATGGGCGGCGTGGTGTCGCTTGTCTTCCCGAGTAACTCGTGTTTCGCTAGGTGCTTCCTGGCGAGTTCGACGAGCTCCGGGTCTGCTGTCGGGGGCGGGCCAGAGAAGAGCTGCGCGCGGACGTCGAAGGGGAGTTGCTGCACGCCAATCTCATTATAACGGGGCTTCAAGGGTTCTGGAGTAGCTAGTCAATCCGATTAGCGATTGCGCACCGCGACTTCAAACGGAGGGGTTGTACCAGTATGTGAGTTGGACGATTCAGCTGAGGTTGCATACTTTCGTGAGGAGTCGCGAAGCCGCCACGAAAGGTTTGTCGGTGCTGCGTAGCGTGATATGTGCAAGGGTTGCGTCCGCACTGCTCTGCTGAGAGCGCGCCGCGAAGACAGCATGCTCTCGAAATCAGAGGCCAAGGGGGGCCTCGTCGATGTAGAATTTCGTTATATCGGAGGTCGAGGTGGAAATCGGTGGTCGAGTTGCGGCGACGGCGGGGAAAAAAGTCAGAAGAAACTCGATGTCAAGGATCGCCGACGTCGTGTGACATGACATCAGCACGACTATTTTTTCTGCGATGACCAAGCAATTGCGTCCCGCTATTGGTAGACGCACCAAGCGCCTGTCTCGTCTCCAGACTACAGGAATTTGGTTCAGTTACTGCCCAACATCTGTAGGCTTTCCATTAAGAAAGTACGGACTTCATTGGACGATTCCCGGAATTACATCGCTGGCAATCCTCACGATGGCCGCACTTGCAAATTCGCTTTATTTTGGCGGTCGCTCCACGGACATGATCGACATGAATTGGAACTTGAATATTAACCGAGGAGATGGGATGGATCACGGCTGCTCATGCTCGAGCGCACCAGTTCCACGTATTACCTCGGAGGGCCGCGCAGCCACCTCATCGCAGCACAGGTGGGGGATACATAGTGACAGGCGGTAGGAGCTTCTACCCGGAAAGCTAGGAACTCAAATGAGCCAGTGCATCGTCTTCGATAGGGGACGTGCTGGACTGTGGTCCGACAGCCTGTGGGTCGATGCTACATAGTTTTGATTGTAGGGTGCTCGCAGCCCCGTCGGTGTGATGGTGTGAACGGAATTGAAGATGAAGTTGAAGATGTGGGAGCTATTAGCTAGATTATGTACAAGATCATATCTGCGTCGGATGCGGACAGGTGCGGTTTCTCAAGTGGGCCGGAGGTCTTGCAGTCCTTCACGGAAATCCGACTTGACTTTCTTCTGTTGGTTTCAATGCTCTCGCGCATTATAAAGTGCAAATAAAACAGCTGGGTAGTCCCCCTGGTCCAATCGTAAGCACTCTGCTGGGTGCCGCCCAAAGATGTTTCTCCTGGCGAGTGATGAGGCGATGCAGCTCAGTCGTGGAATCTACAGTTATCCTCTCTTCTACTTCTCTTCGCACGCCACTCTGCTGTGCCATTGCCAAACCGTCCGTATAATCCGAAGCCTTTCGCTTTGAGCTCTTTCCCTAGCATTGTTGTTCTGTTTTCACGGACGGTGAGATATGTATGCCAGTGATGACCTGCCTGCTCTATTCAACCACTATGATACAGTACAGAACGGAAAAGAGAGAAGAAGAGTATCAAAGCCACCGACTGCAATTCCCACAAAAATGCTTAACCGTGTCCATCTTGCAGGTCCCACAGGTGCCACACTGCAAGCCTGGCACCAAATCCACGTTCTTATTGCACAGGGAGCAATAGTTGCAGAGCATCGGCTTCGAGCACGAGCACGGCTTGCATGTCGGACAAGTGACCTTCTTTGGGGCCGCAGCACTCTCGAGCACCAGCTGTCCCGAGAACTCGGAAAGCTCGAGCAGAACCTTGCGGAATGCATCGTGCTTGACCAATTCGGGCAGATGCTTCCGAGTGGCGTGGACCAAGACGTTGCGAAGTTCCTTGTCGCCCGGGTATGTGGTGGAGTATGCGTCGCGGACCGTCTCGTGGAAGTCGGCGGCGATGCAGTCGTCATCCAGCGTCGCCTTGAGTTTCGCCGTGGCAACGCTCTTCAGACACGGTGCACCAAGCATATCCGCGAGCGCATACACCCGGGTATGCTTCAAGGGGATCGGATCGTCTTTTTGCCGTGACCAGGATCAGTGACAACCCCTCGCTGATCATGGTGGGATCGAGCCGGTACCTTCAATTTCCTCCCAGTTCGACTTATCCGGATAATCCCCAGTGTAGCAATACACCAGAAACCGCCACACGGCATGGCAACTGTGCTCCTCTATCCACACGACACCTTTTGCCTCCTCGAAGCCGGATGACGGATTGGTGGCATTCGTGAAGAAGCTTGTTCGTAAGCCGAGGATGGCTTTGTGCGCGAAGAATTCGAAGGTGCCGACAGCGACGGTGATGTCTGAGTGCGCGGGATTATTGAAGAGCCTGTGGCACCATGTTGTCAGCGCGGCAACGGGGAGTGGGCAGATGGACTACTTCTCGAAGCCACCAAAGAAAGCGAGCTTGGATTTGGCGTCGGTCATGTCTGTCTGCTTCTGTGTCTGTGGGTTGTGCATGTGGTGGGTGGCGATGGAGGATGAGGGAGTGTGGCGACAGTTCAGGTCGTAGGAGCTTCAGGTCGTAGAAGCTTCAGGTCTGAAAGAGAGGAGGAGTGTTACAAGCACACGATCAAAAGTGCAGTTGCAGAGAGCTTGGACAGGAGAGATGAGAGAGTGTGGCGACGGTTCAGGTCGTATGTAAGCTTCAGGTCTGAAAGAGAGGAGTGTTGCAAAGCACACGATCGAAAGTGCAGCTGTAGCGAGCTTGGACAGGAGAGATGAGAAGAATTACAAGTTGGGTATAAAAAGATCACAAGACTCAGCTTGGAGCACCCTAGCGGTGGGGCCGCATGGGGGGGCGATACCTAGCTGGAGCTCAGCTTCCGCTGCAGCTGGTGGCAATGTGTCGATGGCTATCGCTTGCCGGAAAGTGGTGCATCACGTGCAATTCGACATCAAGAAGACTCGAAGGGAGCGATCTGACGAAAGGAAACTCTCCAACGAGCACGGCAGGCCTCTCGAAAGCCAAACTCTTCAGACTGAAGTATGCTGCGACGAATGTATTTTGCCCGAGGTGAAGCCCAGGCTCTAAGCCCTACGGTATCGCACTCGCCGCTTCATTCATCATGAGTTGTGCATCCAAATCGTAGAGAATAGAGGGCGGAGAACATGAAGAATACAGTCAAACCTTTTGCATTTCCCTCTGAAACCTCCAATGCTTTCCCACTTCACATGCTGCAACCCATCGCTCGGAGGTGGCTCGTTTGACTAAGCGGGCTCGTGGAGCGGCTCTTCGTTATCGATTCGATCTCACGTCGAAACTATCCCTCATAGGCACATGTCCCTCAGCCGCCGCGCTGCTCATTCGACGATCCAACGACCCACCAAACCCCCCCTCGAACGCGACGATACGAATGCTTCCACCACCGCGGAATCATAATACCAATTAATTCACACAAGAAAAGAGACGGAAAGGAAGAAAAAGAACGAGAGAGACGGAAGAAGTAGGGTAAGAACGGCGAAAGGCTAGGTCGAACAGAAAAGAAGCAAGCACCCCAGCTCCCAAGCTATAATAAAGACATGTCCTACAACTTCCCACTTCCACCCCTCTACGGCCTCAACTTCCACCCAAACGACGAGAACGGCAACGTCTTCGGTGGTTTTTTTCCCGGGCGGTTCCCCCTCCCTGTTATCGTGCAGGCCCCTTCATCCTCGGGAACCTTCGACTCCGGCTCCCCACCTACATCACCTTCAGGGTCCTCGGAGCTAGAAGAGGAAGACGAAGAAGACGACGAAGAGGAGGAGGAGGACGAGGAAGAAGGCTATTCATCCGAAGACCAACGTTCAGCTTCCGAACACGGCGCTCCTTCCTCGGATCGCGTCTCGCGCTCAGGTCCTACCTCGCCGCAGCAGCCTTCGACCCCCGACTCCGCCGAATCCTACCTCGCCCACTACGCTGCAAACCTCCCACCAAGTCCTATCCGCCACCACTACGCAGGATCGTTCTACCCAGGGCAAGCGATGGTGCAAACACGCTCATCTTCCAGGACCTACGATCAACCTCCTAATGCAGCTCAGTCCGCTCGCGCTGGAGCCTCATCCTCCCGTGCTGGCGCTGAAGCCCCGCCCTCTGGCGCCACAGCCGGCGGTAGTGGTGGTGGTGGTGGTGGTGGTGCGTCACGCACGGGTCGTTTGCCTCCGGGTGCACCACCGTCCCAGCCAACACGAAGAGCCCAACCCACACAGACTTCGAGAAGATCGCAGTCTAGACAGCCACCACCAATGATCGACCTGACGCTGTCTTCGCCGAGTGGACCCTCCACCACCACCGCCAAACGCTCCGCAGCGCAAGGCCCAGCACGCAAAAAACAAAAAACATCCAAGGCCCTAAAGAAACTATCCGAAGACGAACGAGAGGACGAAGGCGAGAATGATGCCGATGACGATGACGACGACGCCGACACCGAAGATGACGGATTCACTATGATTCCCATAGAGAAGCCGCCGGCGGAGGACGAGAAGCCAAAGAAGCTCGCGGGCACCGCTTGCATCATCTGCATGGAGGACGAGCCCGTCGACTTGAGCATCACACCTTGTGGTAAGTTTTGCCAGGCTGTGTGGTTACTTGGTGAAGCTGACCTAGATTTCGCTACAAAGGCCATATGTTCTGCAACAAGTGCTTGTTTGGAGCCATCAAGTCAACGCTACCCGCGCCTCAAAAGGTTCACGGAAAGTGTCCGGTTTGCAGAGGTAAGGTTGCCATCAAGGACATCATCGTTCTTGAAATTAAGAAGAGGTCCAAGGGCAAAGATCGTGCCTAATGACGACGAGTCGCCGACGCTTCTCAGGGCGAAGGAATCGCATGATGTTCCTCTTGCCCACTTCCTGTGCCATCTTATGGGGTGTTTCTTTTTCCTCTGCTTTCCGTACTTTGATCTCTCTGGGTACTGGTAACCGCTGCTTCCGTACCATCCCAGAGTGTAATGCTGCTATGATTGTCCTGCTGCTTTCTTCTTGTGCTTTTGGCGTTGTCTTCTAGCATTGTTTTTTTCGGCTGCTTCGTGATGGGGATTCTGCTTCTGCTTCTGGTGTTCAGGGGGGGTGTCAAAGGTCGCTTTCGGCGATAACATGAGCTGGCGCGGGGGTTATATACAAGTAGTCGACGGTGCTGGGGCGTTCAAAAGGGTTATTCAAAATGCTTCCTATACTGCTTCCCTAAGGCGGAGGGTAAATTCTAGAGGATTCCAATCCTCGATACATTGTAGAGTACCATTTATCTGCCCTATACTCCGCCGTGGGGGACGCTTCATAGCCTTTGGTACTGAAGAGTCAATATCTCCACTGTCCAGTAGCACAATCACCGCCCGACTGACGAAGTAGAATAGAGTGCTGAGTAACCCGAAAAATTGAAGACGAAAACTAGAGTAATGAACACAACACGCCCACAGCACGCGTATAGATCGTATCGGTGATGTCACTACCATTTCGTAACAAAGCAACAGCAGTGCCACGGTATTACAATTCGCACCCTCCTCTTTGAGGAAACTCCGCGGGAGCTTCGGATGACTGGAAAGGCCGCGGGAGCTTGGAGGAGAGGTGAGGTGAAGCCTACGCACAGCTGAGGCTCGGTCGAATCGGATCGCAACCGAGTGAACGCTTCGTGTAGTATGTAGGTAAGAGGGTTTTCCCACGGCAGCGACGGCGGCGAGGTCGCACAGACGATCACTCTCTGCACTGCACTTACGACAGCGAACAGTTCTAATTTCCGATTCACTCTCTGCACTGCACTTACGACAGCGAACAGTTCTAATTTCCGATCCCCGGGCCCCAAGTGCGTCCTCGTTGCTTCACGGGTCGTAGGTATCTTGCTACCAGAGCAACTCCTACATACCTAGCAGGCTTACTCCTCGGTGCCAGTAGTTATGTACCTCACCTGGTCGACGTCCCGCTTTCGATCCTCATACGTACATAGTCGTGGGGAATATGGAGTTGATCATTGATGTGAGCATCAGAGGGGGCTTGGTGATGGATTGGAGATTACGGCGGACTCAGGAGACGGCCACGAACTTGGGAGAAGGGTTTCCGCGAAGTGGGAGGGAAAGCTCCGGTACGGGTGTTGGGGAAGATGGCGATGCTGCCTGGTACTTATTATTTGACTGATGGAATGGATATTATTATAATTTAGAAGTAAGATGGAAATGCTAACATACAAGATTCAGTAGTGTAGGGGTATCATGGGCGCTTGCCATCCAGCATTCTGCGCCCGACCCGGGTTCAAATCCCGGCTGAATCATGTTGTCTTTTGGTCTTTCTTTTTTGCGAGGAGGGGGATCAGGTAACTACTGGATCTGTCTGGAGTTGCCGGTGCGAGCGGGCTGAGACCGTGTGCGGAGTTCTCAACTCTGTTGCATATATACCGGTACCAGCCGTATCGGAAGCCTGGATCGGCACCGACTCCCGAGGCTGGAGGCCGGGCCGGAAGACACGAGAAAAGAGCTGGCCCCAATGCCCATGACA
The DNA here is from genome assembly GCF_024521635.1 of Tricharina praecox. NCBI lineage: Eukaryota > Fungi > Ascomycota > Pezizomycetes > Pezizales > Pyronemataceae > Tricharina > Tricharina praecox. Next base: position 848,952 of record NW_026250412.1, read on the forward strand.
CCGAATCGGAGTCGTATTTAGGCAAAAGCCCTCCAGGCTCCAGTGCCACCTCCATCCCGCCAGTCTTCCCCGTTCTCCTCATACATACCGGTAGGCACTAGAGTAGACCAGGCGTCACCAATCGTTTTTTATGTACATAGGGACCTTGAACTTTGAACTTTGCTCCCTCCCTCCCCCACACACACACACACGAACCTAGACGATGCTAGATGAGATGAGATGTTGCAATACCTCGAGAAGTAGAGAACGGCGATTAGGTAGTTGGATCAAGGTCTGTCCCCCCACAGCAGCAATCATGCGAACTCACTCGCAGTGCGAGTCAGCCGCTATGCACGGATGCAGACAAAACCCAGCTTCATCCTCCCCAGGGGCGGTAGATCCGCGGTGCAGTATGCAGCGTGGTCTTGTAAGCAGAAACGGCAGAAGCAGTAGACGAACTGGTGCTGCGGTCCAGTGACTTGTACTAGTGACTGCCTGTGCGGATAACTACCTATCGCCGCCCGGCACTGGCAGTGGATAATTCGGTGGACAACTCCGGTGGACACTTCCGCGGAGCTCGCTCTGTTTGAGTCGCGAACTCCGGGTCCCGAATTCCGAATATCGGACTTCGAACTCCGGATAATGTACCGAGTGATCGCTGTGATCTCCGTGGTCCGTCGGCTTCTGCAACTCATCGGCCTCGGCTACGGACTCAGACTCAGACTCAGACTCAGACTCAGACTCAGACTCAGACTCAGATTTAAAAACTTTACATGACTTGATTGATGAGATGGACGAGAAAGACTAGTAAATAATCGACTGCATTTAAAGCGGAAACAACGAGCTCGTGTACTATTACATAAACAAAGGGAGGAAATGAAGCCTCAGACAGAGAATGCTACGGTACTATAGAAAATATGGTTACTATAAAGGGACATAAGTAAGAATACCCGCAAAATCTCCGCAAGATGAGCTGACCAGTTAACTGCTCTGCCTAAGTAGGGCCTGTATAGCAGCCCCTCGAGCTTATGAACCGGTTTTCGGAAGAAAACCTATAGCTCAACTAAGACCCGAGCACGAACGGTGAGGATATGGGAGGATATGGATTGATATGGGAGGATATGGGAGGATATGGCAGGATATGGATTGACATGGGAGGATACGGATTGATATGGGTGGATATGCTGGGCCCCGTCCTCGCTACATGCGGGATCCTGGCCGGATGCTGTCGCTTTGGTTTTGGATTGCGGCCGGACTCGACCCGGGCCCGGGCCTCGCCACGCACGCACGAGTATGTGTATGTGTATGCATACCATCATGATTCATGACGGGCTGTCAGAATTTCCCATGTTGACTCAAGTTATATGGTGCAGGTGGAATGAACTACAGTCGTTCCGATCTCCCAAGCCCGTACATAGCTCCCGGGGGTTATTCAAAGTCTTTTTTCGAGCCGTTTGTCCGTGACGGACCATGTTGATCGTGGCGATGCCTGTATGCTCATTCTATGTGCTTTAAGGTTTGGCATGCTCAGTTCGGGTCGGGTCAACGGAGCGATCGAAATACTATATACATAGAATGGCATATGCATGCACCTGGTACATAGGGCTGAGCGTGGCAGCGATGACACATACCGGTATCGGAGACCCCCGCCGCCATCCACGTTATCGAGCATAGGTCACACACATACATCCTATCAGTCCGAACAAACAGTTGCATGTAAATTCAAAGATGAGCCATGCACATTCAAGTTAAGCCATATATTCAGACCTGAGCTCTTCCTTGGATCCTTTATCAATCCCCTTGTGCGCTCGCTCGCTCACTGACTCACTCACTCACTCACTCACTCACTCACTCACTCACTCACTCACTCACTCACTCACTCACTCACCCCCGCATCTACTCCTCCGGCATCTACTCCTCCGCATACTGTACCCAAAGCACTAAATCACCTCCGCAATGTCTCCCATCACCACTCCCCCTTCTTCACAGCCCTATACCCAGCCGACCCCCGATTCCTCGCCTCGACCGACCCCGCGCTGCTCGACATCGGCACGATCCACAGATACATCAGCGGAACCTCGTACTGGGCGCGGGGGACGCCCTACTCCGTGGTGAAGCGGGGCCTGCAGAACTCATTGAGCCTTGGGATCTACGACATCTCCGCGCCGGGGGGAGGAGGGGGAGGAGGAGCAGGTAGAGCAGGTGGCAAGCTGGTGGGCTCCGCGCGCTGGATCACCGATAAGGCCACGTTCGCCTACCTCAGCGATTTGTTTGTGCTGGATGAGTACCAGGGACGGTGAGTGCTCCCCTAGTGGGGGTGGAGGGTGGGTGTGAAGGGGGGACTGATGATGGTGGGACGCCGGAAGAGGTCTAGGTAGGTGGATGGTCGATTGCTTAATGCGCCTGCCGGAGATTCAGGGTCTGAGGAGGTTGATGCTCGTCACGGGAGGCGCGGATGCCCTGTACGAGAAGTATGCTGGGTTCAATGTTGCGCCGCAAGGTATGTGCTTCGCTCTAGGGGAGGATGGGTGATGGTTGATGGTGATGGTGATGGCTGGGCGGGATGGGTTAACGAGTGCTGTGGCGGATAGGAGGCAAGCTCACGTATATGGAGAAGGTTGTGCCGTCGGAAGAGTTGTACGGAAAGCCTATCGCGGAGATAGATGTTGGTGTAGAGGGGAAAGTGAAGCCTGCAGCAAAGGAGGCAGAGGACCGGACAGTTTGAAGGCTGGGGATCGGATCGAGTATGAGCACATACGAAGGGCCCAGCACGGAGAAGGCCGAAGTAGAGTGGGTACTAGTATAGTGGATGCGACATTGGCGTTTACTTGCATACGGGATCGAAGCTGGGGGACTGTGCAGGGATCGAGTCATGGAATATCACGCAGTGACCGAGAAGCCCACGGCGCTTTCACGGCGGTGATTGACAAGAACCGGGCTCCAGTAAAGCCAGACCCGTGGATTGATCATCCAATAGACGCCAACACGATCACTGAGGCATAGGTAGGCCGTAGCTCAGTCGACGTCCATCACTCCTTTAACTTGCGAGTAGTTATGCACTACCAACGGTACGTAGCGCTTGATCACTCGTGGGGGCCCAGACCTCATGTCGTTATTTTCCAGGAACGACGATCACTCTCCGGGCCGGCAGATAGCCGCGAAAAACCCCCGTCGTAGTGGTGGTGGAGATGGTGGTGGCAACGGTGGTGGACCGTGGTGGACCGTGGACACGACGCCTCGACTCCTCGGAGGCGAGACGCCCAGCCCAGCGCAGCCCGGCCGCTCGCTCGCCAACATCATGCGGCCACTAACTATCTACATGAGTAATTGCTTCTTCGCATGCGGATCGAAAGGGTTGCGATGGGGCTAACCACCCTAGTTAGCGAGGTCCGCACTTTTGTGGGAGGGTGTGGGTGTGTGGAGGGGGGGAGGGGAATGTTTCTCTGTGGAAAACCTGTGGAAACCCCGTGGAAAACCTGTGGACACAGGAGATCCGCAGGTTGGTAATCTGCCTGAATTCGCCGAATTCGCCGAAGTGGTAACTTTCTCTACCGCCGCCGACGCACACTCAGAGGTGCGGTGAGCGAAAGAGGGCGAGAGCTCGAATCGAGTCGAGTCGGGTCTTCCCGCAACCGCCCAACTTGCATAGGTGCATACAGAGAAACTTATGCATCTTTTTTATGCGCGCGCGCTCCAGTGTGCAATTTCCTGTTTTCCCCACCACCTCCAGCACCACGACGACGACGGCGACGGCGATGCACGGTGTACTCTACTCTACGGTACTAGTACCTAGGGAAAAAGGGAAGTATTGTCGGTCGGCCAACATAACATGTTTCTGTCTGGCGATGCGCGCCGCTGCTGCTGCTGCTGCTGCTGCTGCTGCTGCTGCTGCGAGGCGACTGTTTGTGGGAGGATGGATGGGTGGATGGATGGATGGGTGGATGGATGGATGGATGGATGGATGGATGGATGGATGGATGGATGGATGGATGTAGATATGGATGTGTAAGAGTGCGCTCGAGACGAATCGGTGCTTTACTCTGGTACGCAGCGATACACGATGCATACCGCAGTCTACCTACACATACCGGTATCTCCCCTCGACGCTCACCGCTCGTACTTGTCCATGATCACGCCGCACCACATCGCAGACCCCAGACCCCCGCCTCATGCTTAAAAGGTTATCTATGCCAGCGAAAAGCTTCGTGTCCGTGCCCCTCCTCTGCCGAGAAAGTGCAGTTATGAGGCAACTCATACTCATACTCTACTAGCTCCCTCGGCGACTCGGACCGATTTCAGCTGTGGGGCAGTTGCCGCGTAAACTTCATGCGAGCGAGTGAGGTCTAATGAGGATCTTCACTCTTTACTCGTGCTGCTCAGCCTCCTTTTCCCTCCGGCGCAGGGGGTCGCCGGATCGGTCGGCCAGCGACTCAGCGACTCAACGGGGGTTCATAATTAGAGCGCGCGCGGAGGTCGGATATATGTGGAGTAGGTAGATTTACAGATAACTAGCAGAGTCCGATCCCCCCAGTCTCTCCTACGATGATCGTACAGAGATAGAGATGGACAGGCAGGCAGGCAGACAGGTCTTGCGAGAGTCAGATCAGTGATCACCCTTCCCGGCCGTTCCTACATATCATACATACGAGGATATGGGATAGGTGCCCGCCGCCGACGCCGCCGGCGAGCGTCGTCGGCTGGCTGTACATGCCCTGGAGACATCGGCCGGGTTGAGCTGAGTAGAGAAGCTGAGCTGAGCTGAGCTGAGCTTGCTACTTGGGGGAGGGAGGGACGGGATTACGTTGCCGAAGGGGTGCATGGTATGTGCTCTATGTAACTGGTCGACCGACTCGTTTGCAACGGGGGTATTCTATCTGCCTGGTTGCGTGCAACTCTTTACATAGCATCATACCGTAGCATTCAAAGCGAGAGCGAGCGAGCGCTCCGCATCGGCCGATAGGTCATGGGTAGAGGCGTGTATGTACATTGTACATACGCATGTACAATGTATCTAGAGAGGAGTAGGGGTGACGAAGCTGCTGCGGCTGTTTTTTTTCCTTTTGCTTCTCGCGATGCGCTGAGGAGTGGAAGTGGAAGCGCAAGTGGAAGTGTTGGTTTTTCTTTTCTTTCGCTGTCGTCGATCCCCGCGGGTGGGGTAGATACGGTATTTGCTACATGTGCCTACTAACGGTATCTACCGTGTCTACCGTATGCACGACGTCGCGGGTTGGTGGAGAAGTAACTTCCAGTGTCCACATCCTGCTGGAGAGGGCGGCAGCGGAGATAGGTACATACTCTATGCAGGCCAGCGTTTCGTTCAACAAACATCTCGCTCCCCTCCTGCTGCTCACGACATCTACGGGGATCAAAGTGTTCGAGAACCTCTATGCAACCCCCCCTCCCGTTTCGAGTGCGGGGTTGGGTTGGGTTGGGTTGGGTTGTCGCCTGCACTGTACTGTGCAGCTCTTGTGACTTTATCGCTCTGCGGACTGTCCTTGGTAACAGGTAACTGCCTACAATCCCCCTACAATCGCAGGCTTCGCTTCCATACTCCACCTACTCTGCCCAGAGTGGAGCGATACAGACAACCCTGAGCCCGAGGGACCTGGGAGTGGGAAAGGGAAGGAATTTTCACTCTGGGCCGTATGCATGGCTGGCTGCACTGTGCTCCTGTGCTCTAGAGTACCTCCACTGTGCTGTGCGCCACTGGCCTGCCTGCCTGCCTGCCTGCCTGCCTGCCTGCCTGCCTGCCTGCCTGCCTGTACATCCACATCCCACACTGTCGGTAACTACCGTACGGAAGGAAAGGAAGAGAGGAAGGAAAGGAAACCGGGCGCGCGCACGGAGGGGCAGAGTGGGTAGATACCTCGTAGAGCACTTCCTACATACATCATACCTGGGCACCTACATACAGTATCTACGGATAGTACGGATAGAACGGTTGTGGGAACACACTGTCTAAGCGCATGATTCGCCCTCGTTCTTCTTCTTCTCTTGTACTCAGGATTCTCAAGATTCTCTAGGATTCTCAAGGGATGATCCGATGCATACATACAGTATCTACCGGTATCTACATGCATACGGAACATACGGACGGACCGGAACACTCGCGACTCTCACTCTCTCACCACCCACCCCCACCCAGCCGCCGTGCGAATCCGACGGACCCACACACATGCACAGCACCCACACGCACAGAGAGAGAGAGCTCACAAACCGTTACATGTCCATGGGTCCTCACTCACACTCGACGCTCCACTCCGCACCAGCCGATGCGATGACGATGATGACGACGAAGTTTCCGGGCTTCCTTGTACATAACTTCGGTTTTTTCCGACTCCAGCTCCGACTCCGACTCCAATCGCGGAACAGGTCTCGCTTTGGACTCTGAAGCATTGCGCGATGCCGGGCTGGATGGGACGGCATGGAACGGTGGGATGGTGGGATGGTGGGATGGTGGGACGGTGGGACGGTGGGACGGTGGGATGATGGAATGGCTGTTGCTGTTGCTGTTGCTGTTGCTGTTGCTGTTGCTGTTGCTGTTGCTGTTGCTGTTGCTGTTGCTGTTGCTGTTGCTGTTGCTGTTGCTGTTGCTGCCGACCAGCCAGCCGCTCATCGACAGACCTACGGTATGACTTGCGTTAGTTGACTACGGTAGGCATATCATAATGGGCGACGATAACCACATATCTACACAACACACAGACAATCCGCTCGCTTAGACATGTAGATATCTACTGTGAGTACATGTGATGTGTGTACTTGCCTACTTGTGTACCGACTAACCGAGTACACCCTAGGTACCAGGTACAGCGACCAGTTAGATGCTCGCTCCTGCTCCGGCGTGCAGACCAAGCACCGCCGTGTTGTGGATACCACATATGGACACTCAACTACCTACTCGCAAGGCGGTTGTTTGCCCGGAACGAGGAACGAGGACGAGGGGGGAACATCAGCCGGCTGGCCGGCCTGCGGGGATCCCCCTCCCCCAAACGACGATTTATCGATTGATTGAGTGATTGATCGCTCTTGCTCGATACGGACGGATGCTCACGGATTGGGATGCTGAGCGGATCGGGAACGGAACTTGGAAGAGTAGGCTCTCTCTCTTTCTGTTTCTCTCTCTCTCTCCACTGATGCAGCCGTTGACTAGTTACCGCCGTTCTGCAAATTTACATACATACATACGCGGTAGATGGATGGATGGATGGATGGATGGCCTGCGAGGGTGGGTGGGAATGGGGGGGAAAGGCACAGCTGAGGCATAGCCGCACGATAGGACCTAGAGTACGGTACCGGTACATATGCTGCGCTACGTTACGTGGGGATGGGATCCATACGCCGACAGCAGCAGCACCGGGGAAAAGAAAGGAAGGGGTGTTGTGTTCGGCACATGGCCTGCGACGACGACGTCCCCGTCGATCGGGGGGTACTCTACATATTTGCATATGTATCAGCAGGACTGGCATCTACATTCCGGTGTTCTACGTACCACCAGACACGTACGTTCGTTCGTTCGTGTCCCGTCTTTTCCCCAGAAAGATGTCACAAACCGTCACCCAGCTGCTGGGCTTCGGTCGGTGATTGGACGAGCCGGAGATATCTGTGGAGAGGAGAGGGGTCGGAGGTGAGGGAGAACGAATACTATTACCTACCATAGTCGGTGCATACACAGGCAAGTTACATAGCCGTCACTCCAACCGTCCCATGCCCATCCACGGTGGTCCTTAGCCTGTGCGGCAACGCGTACTCTAGGTACGCTACATGATGAGCATACCACCACCACCACCATCTGGGTCGCCCGAGAATCAGCGCTGCGGCATCTCGTTGGTTGGAGATCCAGCACCCCGGTCGGAGGTGGTCATCACATTGCAGCGACAAGGGTCGCCCACCCTAACCACTCTCCACTCGAGAGTCTCCGCTCGGCTGCTGCTGTCCAGTCCTTGAACCACTCAAACCACTCGAACTAGTGAGCCAGTTGAACTACCTGGACCACCTGGACCACCACCCCTCCCCGCCCCGGTGTGCAGTCTGTACGTTAGGAGATATTTCCTCGTACCTACTTCCGAGCGATGGATGGATATCTATCATCTATGTGTGCTACAGAGGACACAAGTGCTCTGTATCTCTATCGACGGACGGGCGGACGGACGGACGGGAGCACGGGCACGGGCGTGCGTATCACGAAAGCCAACGTGAGCACTCTGCAGCGCTCTCGCGTGATTGACGGACGGGAAGCGCTCCTCGGGCCCTAAGCAGTTAGTTATCGCGTCTGTCTAACCATCTCCACCGTCTGTCTGTCTGTCTAACCATCTTCCACCCCCTCCCCTCTCTCTCTCTGTCTCTTTCCTTTTTGTTCTCGCAACTTGCCCGTGCTCACACCTAGAGTAGAGTACCAACCGACCGACCAACTAGTATAGTTACATGGGGGCTCGTTTTTTCTCTCACAGATGTTGGTTGCCGTTCGATTGATGGGCCGCCAACACCCTCTAAGCGCCCGGGGCTGATGTGGTGTGGGTGGATGGATGGGCTTCCCAGTCAGAACGCGCCCTCGACCTGCGCGCCCAGCGTCCGTCTCGGACGGCGATGTCTCGCTAAACGGTTAAGCTTCCCTGGATGCCCGCCGCAGTCCTGTTGGTGTGGGAGGTTGATGTTGGTTCTGGTGGTAGTTGTGGTTGTGGGAGAGGCTTTCCGCTGGCATGCTGCCTGCGGCGTGCGTGCGTGTGTGGAGAGGGTAGACGATGGGCTCCGGCATGCAGGTGGGGGGCGACAGCCTGGAGGATGGATGGATGAACGGGGATTGATACCTCGTTACGTGCGGATTCGAGGACTGAGACATACTCGACAGGCGGTGGACGAGGAGGAACACGAGGAACAGGAGGAGCAAACAGGTCCCGTTACACGCAAGAAGCAATGCAACTTCCCTCCTCATCCTTCTTCTCTTCCTCCTTCATACTCATACTCTTACTCCTCCCCTCCTTCGGCGGGGAAGCATTGCCACTGCTTCACGTCGCCCAGTGTTGGTTCGTTACTACCAACTACCAACTATCAACGCATCCAACTACTCCGGTACTCTAGTCTTCTGCAATAGTAATGAGAGGTATCGAAAAAGGGCTGTTCGAAGGCGAAGACCGGCGGGCCAGGGTAGGCAGAACCATGAGAAGAAGAAGCTCTCCGGGGGGGCATAGCCTGGAAAGAGGGGGCGGGGATTCATGCCGAATTCTCCTCTGCAGCCCACATGAACAACCCCCCCCCCCCCCAATACCACACCCCCATGTCCCATGCTCGCGGAATAAAAAAATATATGCAGCCGGGAGCGATATATCTCTACTGCGTAACCCCCCCCTTCCACTTCCTGCTTGCTGTCAGACCCTTCAATCGATCGCTCCACCACTTCCGTCGGCATTGTCCCCATCATTCGTTTATCGTCGCAGGAGGGAAAAAACAACAACCGAAAGACTCGAGGATATATTCAGCCCCCAAGGCCCGGAAAGGAAGAAATAAAAACAAAACACAAAAACGAGCAACCGGTGGAAGAGGAAGGAAAATAGGATAATGAGCTGGAGATAAACAACGCGGAAACCGACACCTTCAGCTTCCGCACCCCAGCCCAGCACCCCCCAAGATGTCGGACTTGAATATCAATCCGAATATACTGAACCCGGAGCTCTACGACGTCAACAACATCGAACTGCAGTCGTATCAGAAGAAGCTGATATGGCCGTGGCGAAGGGGTGACTGGCATGCGTTGGGCTGGGTGTTCTTCATATCGGGAATACTCCTCATCTACGGTGCTCTCAACTGGCACGACATCCGGCTCGATTCGAATCGTCTCCGGATCACCATCACCAACAGGCGGATGAAGAACGGCATAAGGGAGAAGCTGCCGGAGCGGAGTCTGTACGACCGCATATCGACGCATTTCCGGGCGTTCGCCTACCTGCGCTGGCGCCGGGCCGCGTACATCTCGATCGGCATGTGCACACTGATCATGGCCGGCTTCATGTACCCGATGCTGTGGGTCTTCACCCAGCGCCCGTACTACTCGCGCTCCCCAGAGCTCGGCCCGCCGCCGATAGCGGGGAGAGCGGGCATGATCGCTGTGGCTATGATCCCGTTCGTGCTTGCGCTCGGGATGAAGGTCAACTTGGTCAGCTTGGTCACCGGTGTTGGACACGAGAAGTTGAACGTGCTGCATCGTTGGTTGGGAATCTTGATGGCCATCCTGAGTGCCATCCACGCTATCCCGTACATCGTCGAGCCCGTGGTCAATGGCGGCTGGGGACAGGCGAAGGAGAAGTTCATGTCCAATATTGTCTACTGGAACGGCGTTGGAGCTTTTGCCTGCTTGTTCTGGCTCACCGCGGCCTCGGTATCACCCATCAGGTTTGCTCCCTCCGGTGTCCTCCCTGTATGATCGCATAACTGACTCGAGGCAGGAAACTGTGTTACGAGTTCTTCGTCCACATCCACATCGTTGCCGGCGTGGGCTTCCTCGGCTTGATGTTCTGGCACTGCAACAACATGCTCACCAGCTGGCACTACCTCTTTGCCGGCTTCGCCATCTGGGTCGGCTGTCTCATCTACCGCCTCTTCTTCAAGACCAATTTCATCCGGGCTTTCTCGGGTGAAATGGCACACTTTACCCGCCTGAGCGACGACGGCATCAAGATCACCGTGCCGACCACCCTCCGCTGGAGAGCTGGCCAGCATGTCTTTATCCGAATCCCAGGCATCGCCTTCCTCGACAACCATCCCTTCACCGTCGCCTCGGCTCCAGCCAAGGTGGAGGGCGAGCACAACGACCTCGTGCTCGTCTTCAAGCCCCAGAAGGGCTTCACCAAGAAGGTCTATGACATCTCGCGCAGTGAGCCCGATAACTCGTTCCGCGTCTATCTCGATGGGCCTTACGGTGGTCTCGCACGACCGCTCGAATCGTTCGAGACGGTGCTGTTGATCTGCGGTGGCTCCGGTATCACGCCCGTCATCGGCCATCTGTGGGAGCTGTCGGCAAAGATCAGAGCGAAGGAGGCGGTGACGAGGGACGTCCGCCTGATCTGGACTGTCAAGCACTTTGGTATGGCCCTTTTTCCTCTCCGCTTCCACTTTATATCGGCTAACAGAATTTCCCAGACGCCTTCGAATGGTTCAAGGATGAGATCTCCAAGATCGCCCGGTCGATGCCCAAGAACTGCCTCCTGGTCCAATACTACGTGACGCAAGAAACACCTGTGCCCCTGCCTGGGCCATCCTTCCCGCTCTCTGCGACCCGCGACTGGCCCGCCTCCCCACGCACCCCGTCTACGCCGATGACGCCCATGTTCAACGCCGCCGAGCCGCTCCACGGCGTCCGCGAGATACCCAACGAGAAGGAATACGAGATGCAAGTGATCGCGCTGCGGAAGGAGCTCGGCCACAGCAACTCGGAGGAAGACATGGCGCAGTCGCCCAGCGGCGAGTCCATCTACGAGGCCGAGAAGCGACTCAGCAAACTCCCACCGCTGGGCGACGAGGTGCTGCTCGAGTTTGGACGCCCGCCATTGAAGGAGGGCTTGAGACTCTGGTCTGAGGGCTTTGGGAAGAGGGCCTGCGTTTATGGTATGTTTTTTCCCAAGTTTCTGTTGTGTTGTTTCTTATACTGATTACATTCGGTGCAGTCTGTGGTCCTCCGGGCATGAAGGTCGATGTCGCAAACGCTGTGGCTGCCATGCAGGCAGATATCTGGACCAGCGACGAGCGGGAAGAGGTCTACCTCCACACCGAGTCGTTCGGCTGGTAGATGGTAGATCTAAAACCTTGAACACCAACCACCAACACTAATTCACTTCTACATCTTGTACATACAGTTGTACCAACATTATTTTCTTGCCATTTTATTTTCTATTCTTATTTTCTTTTTTCCTAGATGGGTCTGGTCTGGGTCTGGGTCTGTTAATAACGGAGGGCGGTCTATCTCTGTCTCTCTCTGTCTCTCTATGGGTCTCTCTGTCTCTCTCTATCTATGGGTCTTGGGTTTGTGTTTATAGCGATGGTCTCTTTTTTTGGTCTCTTTTTGGGCTCCTTTTTGGGCGGGGAAGGACGGTGTTAAGAAATCTGGGTTTTTTTAATTTCTATTTTCATTTTCTTTTGTCTGTATTTTTTTTTTCTCGAGAGAGAGTCTTGATCGATGATGGTCGATGTTGATCGAATGATGATACCCGTGATACGTATGCGGAGCGTGCGTGGGGGGGTTTTTTTTTAGTTGGGAGTGGGAGTCGGGAGGATGTACTACCTAAGTCCTACATGCTTCTTACATGATACATACCGTACATACATTACTTTCTACACAGTCAGCTCCACGCTCAAGGCTGGATTCCAAGCTTAGAGCTCAGGGCTGGATTCCAAGCTGGATTTCCGAAACATGACGAAGCGATTCAACGACCGAATACGGCGACGAATACGGCGACGGAGATGGTTGCGGAGACGGAGATGACTGCGTAGGTAGGTAATCTATTGCATACACAGAGAAAGAAAGGCATTGAATGAGTGAGATGCTCCGTGGAGCCCGAAGCTATGCCGTAACACCCGATCCCCCCTGCACGGTAATTTAGGTAAGGCAGGCAAGGTAAGGTGAAGCAATGTAGGTAATAGCTCCGGCGTGCGTGCAGCTCATCTAGGTACTCTATTCGGCGTGCGCTCGCGCATTGAGTATGCGGTGAGTGCACGGCGAGTAGATTGGAGTCTGCGGAGTGCACGGCGAGTAGAGTAGAGTAGAGTACATTCACGCATACTTCCTACATGATTCCTACACACTTCCTACACACCTACATACACAACTATATACTTCTTACACACCTACATGATTCCTACATACATAGAGTGCGAGTACGGGAGGGAGTGCGGGTTCGGCACGGGGGCACGGGGGCACGGGGGCACGGGGGCACGGGGTAGGGTGATGCGGGGGAGTGCCGCGATCGGGCGATATGCCGCGGTCGGGGAGTTTATCTGAGGCCGAGTTTGAGTCTGAGTTTGAGTCTGAATCTAAAGCCGAGGCCGAGGTCGGGGTGTTCTGGAGAGGAAGGGGTTCCGAAGCCGACAGAACACGGAGATCACTCGGTGGTCGGTGGTCAATGTTCGGAATTCGGTGTTCAAGACTCGCGCTCGCTCGCTCTATGGAATTATCCACCGCTATCCACCGCCAGTGCCAGTGCCAGTGCCGACTGGCGGTACTTACATAACCTATCCGGACCGGCGGTGCACGCAGCAGCACCGGTTCGGCGGTTCATCTGCCGACGTAATACCGTGCTACACAATGCGCCACGTATCTTCCGCCCTAGGGAGAGGATGAAGTGGGGTTTGTTTTTGTTTTTGTCTGCATCCATGCATGCCGGCTCACTCGCACTGCGAGTGGCACTATTCATCACTCGTTATAGTCCACCGTAGTCGTGACCGCCATGACCTTATGTCTACTCTACTTACAGTATGATCAAGGCGAGGTGAGATCTATGCTATCGATATACCTCGTATTCATGCATAATCGACCGTTGCTTCATGGTGGGTATAAAACAGTGTCACCTAAGTATCTCACTGGTATTTGTTTCAAAAAGTAGGTTGGTACTATGCGGCTGTTTCAATTACATGTCGATAGGATAAATCATAAAATACCATCCGCCCCTCCGTTTGATTATAGCGTGTATGCATATGTCCCGTCCCATCCATCAATGATATCCATTAATCCCAGGCGTCCATCCTATCCATTTCCCAACACCCAAAAGAAGGAAACCAACGAGTGAGCCACGATGGAAGATGGAACCACTGCCACCCATTCAAAGCGACAACTCCAACGCCGCAACATAATACTGGGCTCGTGAATAACCCTCAAAGTTTAAACGCCCTCCATACAAGTAATTAATTAAACTTCAACCCGCCCGAAACGTGACAAAAGCCCATAAAAAGCCCAGCGATCCATCCCAATACACATATAGTACAACAGGCCGGGCCTCAAGGAAAAGGAAAAGAAAAACTCCATACGCCATTACCCCCAGTGCTTGCATCCCTAATTCACCGCGCCGCCAACCCGTTCGCGTCCTTTCCGCCGGCCCTTGCCCGTCTTCTTCGATTTCGGCATTGGAGGCATCGCGGACGGCGGCGGAGTTTCCGGCGAGGAGTCGCGAGAACTTACGTCTCTGCTGAGTTCTGGCACTTCGTCATGTTCGACGTGGTCCAACTCGTTGTTGGGCGATAATGGCGGTGATTGGGGTGTGGGCGTGGGGGTTTCCGCCGAGGAGTCGTCCTCACCGTCCGAGTCAGGAGGTGTGGGTAGCTGCTGCGGCGCGCGGTAGACAGTGGACTGGGACTCGTCCTCATTCTCACTGGCTGGGAGAGAAGTGATCAACGCTTCTATCGGCGGCTCGGCTGCCTCTCGTTCGCGCCGCCGTGCAAGTGCCTCTGCCGAGACGCGCTCGTAGAATAGCATGAATGCGTTTGAAGCGCCGAGGGCATCTTCCTCATGGCAAGCACTAATCCGGTCAGTGGGGTTGGGGTAGCAAGAGAGGAAGAGCAACTAACATGACCTCGTGATCACTGATCCTCCACCACCGGTCGGCCCAGCTCCTGTAGGCAACGTAGTGGCCGTTGTGGTGACCGCCGTAGTGGGCGACCACAGCTTGGAGCTCATATACTCCTTCCCCGCCAGCAGCCATCATATCGTCCTCGACATTCTCATCCTCTTTTCTAGAGTCACTGATCGCTCGACCAGGATTCGTAGAGAGCTGCTCGTGTCTCGTGACGACGCCAAGCGCACCCAAGTCGAGAATGGCCGGAAATCTGACAGCAGCATAGTTCTTCCCCACCGTCCCCGTGAGCGGGTCAAACTTGCTCCGGTTGGTGTGTAGCACCAGCACTTGTGGTGCACGCGCAATCATCACCTGCTTCGTCTTTGTAGACGAGACCTTAAGCGAACCGTCCAGTTTGACGCCAGAAATGCGCGGCGAGAAATTATCGTCGTCGAGAGCTTCCTCGATAGCTTCGAGGCGCGTAGCGATAGTTTCTATCATCGCTTGCGATGCTTGCGGCGGTGGCGACTTCTCGTTGTCGCTCTCAGGGTCCGAATTGGTGGGTGATAATGGCGCACGTGGTGCACTTGATAAAGATGCACGGAACTCGATGAGGCGGTCGCGGATCGAAAGGAGAGTGCATTTGTCGCAGTCCACTTCCGGAATGTTTTCGATTTCGGTGAAACCGTGGAGGCAGTCCTCCAGTGTTGTGGCCCAGGCATTTGGTATTGGTAGCGACAAGGTCGTAAAGGGCTGCAGAGATATCGATTCGACATATCCACACTTTAAGCATCCGACCCGCTGCGCCAACAGCCCTTCAAAGGGACTCCTCAGCGAGGTATCTTGCGCCACCATGTAATCCTTCCGCCCTAATATCCCCTCCAACCCCACGGTCGTATCCTGCTTCCTCCGCTCTTCAATAGCCCCAACCTCTTTCTCCAACACGCCCATCAAGCCCTGGAGAAACTCCTGCGCATCCTGTTGTTCATTAAACATCCAGCCCCGCGTGCCGCCACTAGCCTGCGTGATCAGCGCACTCGCAGTCTCGACCTTGGGCCGGTCCGAAACAGTATTCAGCTCCTCGACGAGATCGCCCAGCGCCTCCGCCGTGATCCCATCCTCGATCGCATCCAACCAGGACTTCAGCCCCTCCAGACTCGCCAGCGCCTGCAGCACCGAATTCTGATAACACGTATTACCCACGTTCCAGAGGCCGCCGACCACGCCACCGCCGCCGACACGGGGCGGCGCCCGTCCAACTATCGACGCGGCACGGTTCCGGACCTGGCTCACGACCTGTCGCGGCGTCGTCGCAAAGGCGTTTTGTAGGCGTTCGCGCGCCGCGGGACCGAAGAGGCGACCCGCCATCAGCGCGATGGCGTCGAGTGGCGATGGGAGCGCGAGAAAGTCGGCGAGCAGGAAGTAGATCAGGAGGACTCCCCCGACGACGACCGTAGACACCGTAGACAATGCGATGTTGGGCTCGTATTGGTTGTATGCGTATTCTCGAGGTGGTGGACGGTAGTTGTTGCGGAACGAGGAGGACGGCATTTCGGGAGCGACGCCGTCACACACCGGGGAAATTCGAAGTTATGTTTGCGCGTTGTGTTGCGTTCGCCTTTCACTGGTCTAGTGACTTTGGAATGGTACTGATGGTGTAAAGTCAATGAATAGATGCAGTGTGTTCGTCGTGCGTATTTTTGAGCAGCGCGGAAGGGAGTACACGGTGATCAACAAAGCTGGAGGGAGGTGTGATTGGGGGTAAAGAGACAAGAGACAGAAGAAACAGGGTCTTGATTCGCGTCAAGGAACAGATGTTTACTCTGACTGGAGTACAGTCTTTCACATGGGGGAGATCACAAGGGATGTTACTTGTAACACATGTACTAGTAATAGAAATCCGGGTAATGGCCACTTGGCAACGTCTAGCATTTTCGAAAGCTCCACCGGGCATCACCGCCCGCACACGAGAACACCCCCCCGCCAACCTACCCGTCCACCCATTGCTTGCCCGCCATGGTCCGACCGGTCAAGAATGTCGCCAACCACGGCCGTACAATCTTCATCTACAATAACATCCACACCAACCAAGTCGTCTACTCCCTCACGCGAACCTTGAATGTCCGTTCCGTTCCGCCTCTAGCACTCTCACTCCCGGACGAGACGACAAGAAGCCACTGACCTCGAGAAAACACTTGCGCAGAACAACGATGCACTCAAGCAACTCCCGTTCATCGCGAAGAAGACGGTTCCTGCCGCGCTCCGAAAGGACCACTGGTCTCCGCTCGCGACTGTGTCCTTCCCCGAGCCCGCGCTCGGCCTCAAGACGTATCACAAGCTCCGAGAGTTCCGGAAGTTGCACGAGACACAATACGACCCCGTGCTCCTCGAGATGCCAAAGAAGGAGCGCAAGTACGTCATCATGAACCAGAAGGCGAACTCCATCGCGGATCTGGCCGAGAGCTTGCGCATCGAGATCGCGCGCTCGGCGAGTGAAGGCGTGGCCATCAAGAACGGCGACGTGATGGTGCGCTGGAGGGATATGTTGGATACGCAGTATGCGGCTGAGTGGCCGGAACTCGTGGGACATGCGGATCAGGGCAGGTCGGACCGGCCGTATATGGCGCCGAAGGTGGAGCTACCTAAAGTGGAAGCAGTACCGGAAGCGGACGCTCCGAAGGAGGAGGCTGTGACGGTGTAGAGGATGGGTGGGTGGGATGTGTATATCACTCTTGTAACAACAGATTTCGGTGGGCACCCTGGAACATCTGTCGCAATTGCAATTGCACGGCACATCAGCTACAACAGCCCGCAATCGTGCCGTATCTCATAGCTACATACGAAGTGACGGATGTTTTCGCCGGTTGCTGTTTCCTGCGTCCAATTCCGGCAGGAGAGGGCTGCGCACGTAATCCAGACGTCAAACGTTGACTATCCAAGCTTTTTATCTGTCCAGCGTGAATATAAGCTCGCAAGGTTAGGGCTAAACGCGGGGTCCAAAATATTTTGTCTGTGCAACGTGCCCATCCCACCTGCCATCCCACCTGCATCCCACCTCACCAAACCACAACCACCACCACAAACCACACGATGTCGACGCAAGCCCCCATACCCGCCAACCTGACCGCCGCGCAAACCCCCAAATGGGAGCTCGGAGTCTCGCTACTCCTCAACTTCTGGCCGCCGTTGACGGACGCGGTAGCGTGCCAGTGGGGCGGCGCCGACAGCAGCGACAAGCGCGACTGGCTCTGCGGCACCATCGCCGACCTGTGGAGCAGCATTCCGGACGCCGACGAGTACGAGGTCGAGAGCACGCTCGTCCAGGTCATGGAAGACGAGTTCGAGGTTGCGCTCGAGGACGACAGCGCTTACGAGGTCCGTCGCACTGCACTCCTTAGGAAGGAAGGAAGGAAGCCGAAAGCTAATTCTGTGATGGGGGATAGGTCGCGAAGAAAGTCGTCGACCTGCGGAGGCAGATCGCTGAAGACAACTTCTCTGCCGTCGACGCGCTGCATCAGCGGTTCCTGTCGAAGCCGAGGGGACAGATGATCTTGCCGCCGAGGGTGGAAGCCGTCGATCAGGATGCTGGCTCGAGTGATGAGGAGGACGACGACGAGGATGACGATGAGGAGATGGGTGATGCGCCTGCTGCTGCTGCGCCTGCGCCGAAGGAGAGAGAGGAGCCCGAGGTCGATCAGGATGGTTTCGAGACTGTGAGGAGGCGCAAGAGGTAGTGGCCTTAATCGGCCACTGGGGGTCTTCGATACGGATGTGAGGGTACTTCTATGGGCGTTATGGGGCAATAAAAGTGTATAGAAACGAACGTATTCCATTGGGGTGGTTGTTACTGTGCAGTGGGTTTGTGACCAGGCGCCACACGGTATATATGCTACTAATAGTTGCCAAAGATATCACTCGATTCAGTAGTGTAGGGGTATCATGGGCGCTTGCCAACCAGCATTCTGCGCCCGACCCGGGTTCAAATCCCGGCTGAATCAATCATTTCTTTTGTTCTTCAACTCTTTTTGATGCGAGTGATGGCATCCAGGCGGGAGCAATAGCCAGTCTTTTGCATGGCTCTTCAAGCAGCGGTGGCTGCCAGACTGGTCGTGATGGACGAAGGAAATAGTTGGACGATTCTTGATCAGCGGAGGACTTCCTACTCTACGGGCGGGCACCCACTTGGTCGGCGAGGGGATTCTGCTACGGGATTGTACTAGCCGTCTAGATGAGTTTGGAGCCAACTCGAACATCCCGAAAGCCCCAGACGCCAGTGTCAGTGTCAGTGTTTGAACCCCCGTGGGCCGTGGACGACAAACAGCTCAACAGCTCGATCAACATGCCCCCCCTCCTCCTCCGTGGCTCATGTAGACCCTCACCCGCCCCGCCCCGTCTGCATATAAACGGACAGATCTTCCTCTCCTCACAGGTAGTCAAGCATTAACTAAAGCATTAACTAGTAGATATCAGCCTTCAGGAACCCCCCCACACACACAGCCAGAACAGCCATCTAACAATCCATCCAACCAACCATCCACCAAGATCCACCAAGATCCACCAAGATCCACCAAGATCCACCATGCGCATTCCCTCCTCCCTCCTCCCGCTCCTCCCGCTCCTCCTGCTGCTACCACTAGTCTCCGCCCACGCCCGCATCAAGTACCCACCCCCGATCGGCGCGCCCGCCGAGGCGCCCGAAGCGAACGCCTACAACGCCCCACTAGCCGCGGACGGCAGCCAATTCCCATGCAAAGGCCTGCACAAGTCCGCCTTGCTCTCCACGTCCGCAACGACCAAGTGGACCGCGGGTGAGAGCGCATATTTCGAGTATCTTCCCACCCCCCCTTCCCACCCTCCCCCGTCCACTTTCACTAACCCCCCTTAGAATCCTCGGCCACTTAATCCCAGGGGCCGAAGGCGCGCTAGCCGCGCACTCTGGCGGAAGCTGCCAAGCGAGCCTCTCCTTCGACGGCGGTGTTACCTGGAAAGTGCTGCACTCGTATATCGGCGGGTGTCCGCGCGGTGTGCCGCTCGGCAGCAACCTGTCCACCGATCCCGACCAGAGATTCAACTTTGTTATCCCCGCGAATACGCGTGCGGGTCCGGCGCTTTTCGCATGGACGTGGATCGCGGTCACGGGGAATAGGGATGAGTTTTACATGAATTGCGCGAAGGTGGAAATTCAAGGCGGGGGTGGGGATGGGGGGGATATGTTGGAGGAGAGCCCGGATATGTTCCTCGGCGATATGAACGTACAGGGACACATTGGCCAGGGCCAGTGTAAGAGCACCCCTGGGGCGGCGCTGAGGTATCCGAACCCTGGGGAGGAGGTTACCGAACGGCTGGTTGAGGGTATACCATTTAAGCTGCCGACTGATGGGAAGTGCTTTGCTCCTGGGAGTAAGGGTACGGGTACGGGTATGGGTGAGGGTACGCCCGTCAAGGATAAGGATGGCATGGCAGGACCGAGGCCGACGGCGAGCTCGGCGGAGAGTGCCGCTACGAGTGAGGGGGCCGCGGCGGGAACTTCCACGGCTGATATTGAGGCGTCTGCGCTGCCGACGCCGAAGCCGAAGCCGTCCGGAGAGGTTAAGCTTCCCAGTGTCAAAATCGAAGTGGACGAGAAGGCTGGAACGTGCAATTGCACTTGTCAGATAGAGTAGGCAAGTACCGTAGGTATGTAGGGTTGAGTCGCGTCGTGATTGGATTATCTAGATGTATCTATACTATTTACTAGTGCTCTAGGTACACAAGGCTGAAGGCGATCATCCACGATTACAACCTGTCGGCCGGCTCCGACACTCACAGCCACCGAACGACCCACCATGAAGCGCAGTCAACCTTACTTACCTTACCTTACTTACCTTACTTACCTTACTTACCTTACTTACCTTACTTACCTTACTTACCTTACTTACCTTACTTACCTTACTTACCTTACTTACCTTACTTACCTTACTTACCTTACTTACCTTACTTACCTTACTTACCTTAGTCTGTAAGCATGTACATGTAATTGTAGGCAACAGCGAAGGAGGCGGTGCACAGCCACCACAGCAGCAGCGCACCAGCAGCAGCCTCCTACGGTACATAAACTACCCCTGTCGCACGCCCGGTGAGCTGGGGCGCACGCTCTCGCTCGAGCATGTGCAGGGTGCATGGATTGTGCATGTGCATATGCAGCCCATCCATCCATCCATACATCCATCCAATGCTGCTGGATAGCTGCGGGTGCTGGCTTACGGCATCACTAAACAAAAAAATCTACTGTACTGTGGTGGGACCTCAGGTACTCAGGGCGTTCAATGTGTGCGATGTGTGCGCGCACGAGACATGGTTCTTGTGTGCTATGGATAGAATGTTCAGTGAACAGAGAGAATGTGAGATCAAGGCGAACAGGAAAAATGTTCTTAGCAATGAAATGGACGGACAGAGAGAATAATCAGACAGAGAGAATTGGTTGGCAAATAAGCCAAGAAAAACGTTCCGCAGCAATGAACACCAACAGACAGAGAGACAGAGAGACAGAGACAGAGAGAATCGGTTCGCAAACCGCAAGCAACGCAGTAATTCCAGACCCTCCTCCTAGATCATCACTCAAATCCTCCCCCAGATCCTCCTCTTCCCACTCCTCCCCCTCCCCCTCTGCCGCCGCATTCCCAGCCCTGTTCTGCCTTGCCAGCAGACTGGCCAGATAATGGCCCGGTACCGAAGTGGAGATTCGACAGCCATGTACCACGACCGTGTTGAAGATCCAGCGATCAATCAATCGCGCTCGAACGAGCCAGGTAGTATCGAAAAATAGCGATTCGACTCAACCGTCGACTGGGAGTCATAGGTGAAAGTATGTTTTGTGTGTTTTGTATTTTTGTGGGGACGTTACTTGCCGTAGCTCTGCGAGAAAGTTAGCCCTCTGCTGGATCACGGAAAAGGGAAAGGGAGACGGGGAACGTACGTAGTAGCCACTGTTGGGCCACATCGCCATCGGCATCGGCTTCAGGTCCGGCGTGGGAAGGCGCGGGGGACGCGGCGCCGACGGGCGGGGCGCGCTGGTCGTCGTGGTGTAGTACTGCGCGGAGGAGCTGGTGTTGGGCTGCGACATGGTGGAGGAGGTGGTGATGTACTGATGTGTTGATGTGTTGATGTGTTTGGGAGGAGGGGTGGGGTGGAAGGCACTTGGGTATTTGTCTTTCTCGGGAGTGTATGTAAAGAAAGTTCGCAATGGGGCCGGTGGGGGGCGGGCTTATATACCTACCTACACACCTGCACACCTGCACACCTACCCACCTGCACACCTACCCACCTACACACCTGCACACCTACACACCTGCACACCTACCCACCTGCACACCTACCCACCTACACGCCTGCACACCTACACACCTGCACACCTACCCACCTGCACACCTACCCACCTACCCACCTACACACCTACACACCTACACACCTACACACCTACACACCTACACACCTACCCAGCCCAACTGCACGAGATCCTCAGTTGCGGTAGGTATCCATCGGTTTTGCGCAGCAAGGCTGATGGAGGTGAGTGGAGTGGAGTGGAGTGGAGGGCATGGGATGAGATGGCATGGCATGGGATGGATGGATGGATGGGACGGAGAGCGCACATCAACTTACCTCACTTATCTCACTCACCTCACTCACCTCACTCACCTCACTCACCTCACTCACCTCACTCACCTCACTCACCTCACTCTCGACCTGTCAGCCAGTGCTCCGGGTTCGGTAGCACGCACACAGCACACAGCACGCCGCACGCACAGTACAGTAAGTGAGTACCATACCTTACCCATAAACTGCCCCCCCCCCCCTCCCCCACCCCAGCGAGCGATCCTCAGGAACACCCACCCACCCACCCACCCACCCACCACAATCTGTGCATCACTTCATATCATATCATATCATATCATATCACCAGTAATCAAATCAGCCTCAAAATTCAAATCAACCTCAAAATTCAAATCAACCTCAAAATTCAAATCAACCTCAAAATTCAAATCAACCTCAAAATTCAAATCAACCTCACAAGCGCAAGCATTCTCACGCCCGCACGCATCAGTCCAGTGCAGTCAGGTTCGGTGCTCTACCGCACATACTCTGCAACTCTGCATATGCTACATAGAGTAGAGCACTCTGCGCTAGCCGGGGTTCGCGTCGGCGTCGGGTCTGCCCCGCGCGACGTCAGTCAGGTCGGGACAGGACAGGACTGGACAGGTCGGGACAGGACAGGATTGGACAGGTCGGGACAGGACAGGACTGGACAGGTCGGGACAGGACAGGACAGGACAGGACGCAGGCGGGCCTTTGTCACACGCACAGCAGGCACACAGCAGGCACAGAAACTCTGCACTCTGCACTGCCGCCCAGACTTTGAGCCCGCGCACTTTGATGCTCACTCTGCTCACTCACTGTGGGAGCGGTGGGAGCGATGGGGTCGGTGGTGCGCGCAATGATTGGCGGCGGCGGCCTGGCTGCGGTGCCTTCTAACCAGCAATTGCTCTATCTACATACTTGGTTACCCCTTTCGCGCGGTGCATACATACAGCAGTAACTACGGCGGTGTCGAGCTCGCCGGGCGCCGCTGGTCGTCGGTTCTCTGAGTTCCTCTAGCGTGGTTCAGCCTCATCCAGCGTCTGGCACCCACTGCCTGCAGGGATCCTCTACTAACTACTAGCACCATACCATATCAACACACGGCACTTATCCAGCACGGCCACACTCGCTCAACTCACGCACGACTCATCATGATGTCGTGCCTAGTTGCCCACCTAGTTACCCACATACTCCACCTAGTTTCCTAGGGAATCTTACAGGCTGCCGCAAGAAATGACGGGATGACTGGGGCTCGGGGAGGAGCTTGGACCTGATAAGGGGCAGTGTGAGCGTGTGAGTGTGCATTACCGTCTCAGCGCCGTTCCAGCGCCGTTGCAGGGGCTGCATGGGGAGTCACTCGAGCGTTGAAACACGCGGGGGAGGGGGTGAGGCCGCGGACGTGCGTATAGTGGAGTGTGCTAGTACTGGTACATAGGGCTGTGGATCCCGCTACGACGGTTGAATCGACATGGATGGGGCGGGTAGGTATGACGAGTGTGTGTGTGAGTGTGTGTGGTGGGTGGTGGGGGAGGAGGAGGATGAGTAAGAGCGAAAGGCAGTCAGTGGAGTGGAGTGGAGGAGGGGGAAGTCGCGCTCGCTCGCTCGCTCCTTGGCCATTGGTCCTTGCCAGTCCTTGCCAGTCCTTGCCAGTCCTTGCCAGTCCTTGCCAGTCCTTACTCCTTGGTTCCTTGCTTTTGGATCTGCGTGAGATGAGAGATGGTTTCGTTCGTTTGTTAGGGGTGGAACGCCAGCGCCGGCGCTTCTATGCGCTCCTATGGACCGGGCCACACCACACACCGCAATGGAGAAGGGGTAGGTACAGAGGAGACTGTAAGAATATGCTCACGGAGTATAGATGCATGGCCTCGACCGGCCGAGTGCCCACTGCACGCACCGAGGGGTGAAACACACTTCGATACTGTAGGTAGGGCTGCGGATTCGAGGAATCCGGAAATTATCACGGGCTCTCAGTGAGATTAAACTAAATCCGTCCGTCCGTCTGCATAGCTCTAGCATAGGTGCGGAGCGGATGGGCGAATGGGAATCATCACACCTCATCACATCGCACCTCACCCCCCTACGAGGTATGGGGGTAGGCAAACTTAAAAATGCCCGTTAATACCTACCTAGCCCATGATCACGGAGTTCGGATCTAGAGTAACTAAGCCTGAGGGTGTGGGTGAGGGTGAGGCCTAGGGAGGATCCTAAAATATCTGCCGGCTTCTATCCCATCCCAATCGTTCGGAAATCACATCACCCCCCTCATGACCGACCACTGGCCAACCGAGTCCTCGGATCTACATAGCATCCTAAGGGGCCCGCCATTGCCATTAAGAATAGATTAGAAAATAAAATGTAGCCTAGGCCATCCACTGGAAATTGATGCTAGAAAGATCGTCATGGCTCACCAACGAGACTCGACGCCAGCCTCTGAATGCCCCCCCTTCCCACCCGCCCCATCCGCTCGATTAGATTTCCAGGAATACCTACCGACCTATGTAGGTACTTGTGCCCAGAAAACTCCCTCCTTGTGGTCCTCGCCGTTCTCCTTATTTTCCAGCCTGATGATTGATCGCCGTTGATATACCAGTATTAGGTACTTACCTAAAAAGTATGTATTCTCGTCTTAGCTGCGCTGTCCTGTCTCCTTGAAACTCGAATATTCGCCCAGCCTACCTATAGTACCCCAGTGCCCACTTCATGTTTGCAGAGGCGGTAATGGTGATTAGTATTTGGTAGGTAGTGGAAGGTCGTAGGTGGTGGTCCGCACTTCGGCATGATCTGTCACTCGAGCAGAGAATTTAGTCTTCGGGTGTCCTTCTTCGTGCCGGCCGGCCGGTTGGGTTGGGGGGGATTGATTGAGCCAGGCATTCGCAGAAGGTCAGCCCCCTACCCTTACGTCGCCCCTGATGTGGCTGACCTCAGCGATAATCCCACGTGCTGGAGAACCCACGCTCCAGCACACATCCCCACAGGAAGTTCAATGTTGCAGGCATTTTAAGCGCGGACGAAGCAAAAGCCAGGCACACTAGCGGCGGCCGAGTCGGGGCCCGGGGTGGAAAGTTTATCCCATTCGGATCTGGTAGACGGGCGGGTGGGTGAGGCCAGGTGGCCGGCATGCGGTACATATCACTCGTTTGTCATCCACTGCGGCTGTTGAAACTGAGAGAAGAACTTGATTTAATTGATGAGATGATTAAGAAAGATGAGTTATTAAATTGAAGAGACTGCTTTTAAAGGGAAACAACCAGCCCGTGTACTAGGTAGTAAACAAAAGGGATAAAGCCTCAGAGGTTCAGACAGAGAATCGTCCCTAAGTACATACGGTACTATAGGAAATTTGCCGGACTGGGCTACTATAGGGACATAAGTAAGAACACCCGCAAAATCTCCGCAAGATGAGCTGACCGGTTACATACTCTGGCTAAGCAAAGCCTGCACAGTAGCCCCTCGAGCTTATGTATGAACCGGTCCTCGGGAGGCAACCTAGAGCTTAACTAAGACCCGAGCACAAATGGTGAGGATAGGGGATTGATTATATGGATGGATACGGATTGATATGGGAGGATATGGGAGGATATGGATTGATATGGATTGATATGGATTGATATGGATTGATATGGGAGGATACGGATGATCAATTGCCGTCACTCGGTGGTCTCCGCCAATTCCTCTAATCTCCTGTGGGGCTGCAAGCCGAATTCACCGCCATCAAGGTTAGGAAGATGAGGATACTGGCTACCGAACGATATGACGAGTGATGTAACGTCAACGTGCTCGTATAAGTATAAGATGTAAGTATAATCATAGATAAAGTAAATACAAATTATCCAGGGCTTCCAACAAGCAAAAAATACAATAAAAACTACCACTCTCCCTGCCCAGTGCCTACCCTCGCTCGCTCCCGCTGATATACACACCTGATTAAAACCAATAACTGCCCATGGGCCAAAGTATTTACAAGAAAGTGACCACCCACCCCCCATCACTCATCACCCGCACACCCGCACACCCGCACACCCGCACACCCGCACACCAACACACTACCCCACCAAAACCTCGACACTACCCACGCCATTAACCGCCTCGATCCCGCCCGCATCACGATCTCCCCTATACCCCTCAACGACATCCCTCTCGTTCCTCTCCGTTACCACGCCCTTGCCACGGACATCCACGACGCCTAGTCTCGAAGTCGCACGCACACGGCCCTCCCAGTCGCTGGGGTACCTTACCGCGACGGCACCAGTGCGAGTTTCATGTCGTCCCCAAACACTCTTCCCGTGCAGCAGGTGTTTGAAACCGACAACGATATTGCCCGACTTCGTTTCTGTAGTGACATCTGCGTCGGCATCGCCAACGGGGACAAAGTCGACCCGGATCGTGCCCGTGTGCGTCGACAGGTCCGCCTTGAGGCCGAGGAGGATCTCGCCACTGATGCTGCCCGTAGTGCTGGAAATGTCCGCGGTGTAGTTGCGGACCGGCGCTTTGCCGGCGCCGCCGCCGATAATGCTGAGGTGGATCGAGCCGCTGTCGGCTTTGGCGGTGAGCGCGGCGGGGGAGAAGGGCGTGGCGAGCGGCCGGATCGCTGCGTTGATGTTGCCCGCTGACGTCTCGAGGCATAGGTGTCCGCCCAGGTCGTAGGTGCCGCTTATGCTCCCGAAGGAGGTGCGCGCGGTCGTGCAGTTGCTGACCTGCGCGTCCTTGGAGAGGTGGATCCCGCCGTGGGAGGTGGCCGCGAATAGAGTTTCGAGGCTGATGCCGTCGGCGAGGGAAATGGCCAGGGAGGTGGTGGATAGGGATAGCTCCTTTACTGAGCGTGGGAGAGTGATGACTATGTGTGCGGTTGCGCAGATTCTCTGCTTGGTGTACCGCTGCGCTGAGAGGATGTTCGCCTCCGTCGTTGAAGACACATCGACAAGTGAGATGAGCTCGGCCAGGTCATCGGAGAAGGCGAGTGACAGCGCAGATTCGGACGAGGAAGCAATGGTGTACGATACTGTAATATTTGCGGCGTCGGGATCCTTGGCGGTTTGGACAAGTACTGTGCCGTCCAGCATGATCCGCCGCGCCGACAACGCCTCTGCGAAACTAAAGATATCTCCCGCGGGGAGCGAGTGCGTGCCGTGCATTGCGAAGGCATCCTCGGGGGTGACGTTGCAGCCCTGCGGGAGTAGTACCTGTTGCGGGATGTTAACACAGATCTTACTTGCGCAGACCGTACGGGGAGGTTACTTCAATTTCTGCGAACGTGTGCTTCATAATACTGCGGCCATAGACCCAAAACAACAGTGGGAACAGGAGAACGAAGAGGGCAGTCGTGCGAACACAGCCGCTGCGCCTGCGCTTCCCACCATGCGCCGGCAGCGTGCGCGACGACCGTGCTCCAAAGCACCTCCATCTAGCCCTTGGCACCAGCGGCGTCTGCGCTGATATATCCTCAATTTCCGTCGGCGGGACATACGTAGATGGCGGCCTCGTATCCACACTCTCCTGCTCATGCTCATCCGCCGACTCTGGCGGCGTCCACTCGGTCGTGTACGACGGCGCATACTCACTCGTGCGTGGCGTATAGTCCATGGACGACCTCTGTCCATAACTCCGATCCGACATCGACTCCGGCGCTCGTCGTGCAGGGAACATGTACTCGTACCCCCCCGCCGCCAACGCCGCCGGCGGTGGCGGCGGCGAAGGCACCCGCTGCGAGTTCACGTACGTATATGACGACGACGACGATCGCGAGGTCTGTGATGCTGTTTCCGCATCCTCCTCCACATCCGCATCCGTCTCCGCGTAGACATGGCCATATGACGTGCCCACGTGCGGCTGCTTGGAGATGTCGTCCTCCTCGGGGGACGGGTCGACTACGTCCTGGGGGAGGCCATGCGGGCGGTAGCTGTGGCCACGGAAGCCGTCGGCGTCAGTCATAACTCTGTTTTTGTTTTGGCTAGGTAGGTGGAATGTATTCACGTCGTCGTCCTCGTCGTCAGGAATGTGAGTTTGATTTGACTTTGACTGACTGACCGACTGACTGGCTGTAAGGAGGAAAGGATGGAAAGGGAAAACTGTCCACACGACTGCTGGGCTGGGCTGGATGGAACCCGAACCGGGCGCGCTACTCTGTTATCTACTCGATGACTCCGCCCTCCCGCACCTCTGCCTAAAGTTACGAATCCAACGCGTCAGCACCACGCGGGGCGGTGCACGTCGTGTAACCAACAGTGCGGGGTGCTGTTGGGTCTCGGTTGGCTGGTTTGTGGGAGGTTATCAGGTACGTCACACACGTTGGATTCAAGCTTTGTTTGGGAACCCTGTGGAGACCCTAGCCAGACCCCAATTCGTTGCGCTGCGGCTGGATGTTTGCCCGTGTCACTGTCCAGGACTCCAAGCGACGTTTACCTCACCGCCGTGCGCAGAGATACCAACAAGCAAGGTGGCCTTTATGCATAGATCCGCGATAACACGATAGCCATGACGAATCATCAAACCAGCATTATGTACATACACTCAGGAAAAAGAACATACATGGGAAGAGCGCATCACCCACCCTCACTCGACCGCCGCTCCCTCCACCTCCGCAGCGGGACCACCCCCGACCGTAAGCCCCTCACATGCCTCGGTGAAGACCTTTCCATTCCCCTCTCCGAGCGGATCGACAACCGCCCACCAAACCCTCTCAAACCAGCCCTTAAACTCGCTCTCCTGCACCACCGCCGCCATATCCCTAGCGGTAGCCGCAGGCGGACACCCATAGGCGCCACATCCCATCGCGCCCAGCACAAGATTCCTCCTCCCATTGCCCGCCGCCATCCTCAGCACGGCCCTAACCTTCTCCAGCAACCCCTCCCTCACCACCGGATCCGCAAACTCCCCCTTCCTGACCCTCTGCCAGCGTGGCGCAGCGATGGTAACAACCCCCAGCACGAGCACCTCGTCATCCGGCAACCTCTTACACTCATTCGCGAGCGTATCGCGATGCACAACAACGCCCGGACTCCATATCCCGCCGGCAACACTATTGGCCCACGGATACCACTCCTCGCGCAGCGTGGCATACAGCGTCGACGAGTAGCACAACGCCTCCTCCTGCGTCTCGAGGAGGGTACGCTTCCAACCGCCGGCGGGCTCGAGGTCCGACGCCAGGTTGAGCACTGCCGTCTCGGAGGGTACCGCGCCGTCGCGGATCATCGCCCGTGCAGCGGAGTAGGTGTCTAGGTTGACAACGCGGGTGAGCGCCGCGGGGAGGGAAGGGCTGTCGGCCGCCGGGAGCGGCGCGAGGGTAAGGTGGAAGGAGGAATCCGCGGTGGCCCCTGCGGAGGAGAAGGTGCTGATGATGTCGGGCGTCTCCGAGAGGACGGCAGAGGCGATGGCGGCCCGCGCGGTGGGCGTTAAGATAGGCATGGGTTTGGGTTTGTTGGTGGGGGAAAGGGCGGGGAATGCGCGGGGTATTTATCTTGTGAGACGTCCTGCCAGAGGCCACCGAGGCCACCGAGGCAACGGCGTCAGCCTAGAGCTGTTGATCCGCTGTTGATGCTAGATATGTAGACCATGGTGCTAAGAGTCAACATCGTCAGACTAAAGCTGTTGCTGCCTGGTAATTAGATGGTTGGCGTTGATGAGTCTACGTCGTTAGCCAAGCTGTCGATGCTAGGCAGCTAGATAGGCGGACAGTTGATGCCGATGAGTCTTCACCTCGCCCAGGACGGGAAATTCGAGAATCGAGATGATAATACTACGGTAAGCTAGGTATCCACATCGGTACATACAGAAAACCCCCCTCAAAGCTCAAGCAACAGAAACCGAAACCCCCATCTTTTCACGCCAGAAGCTCTCCATCCCATCCATCCCATCTCACCCCATTCAATTCAATTCCATTCCATTCATGACGGCGTATCGTCCTCCTCTTTAAACAAGTATCATAATCAAAAACAACAAAAGGGCATTAATGTGGTTGGTTAAAAGTATGAGAAAAATACAAAACAAACTCTTCGATACTATAAAACTATAAACTCCCGCTTCACGCCCACCTAGATAGAAAAAAAACACATGCATGCTCATACAACAGCACAACACCCATAGATGCACCCAACAGAAAAGAAAAGAAAAAACACAGATAGAACAATATATGACAGCCTACGCAAAAAAAAAGTAAGAGAAGTAGAGAGAACAAAAGAGACAGTCTCTCATGCAGCCGCTCGAAGATTCGTCATGATCAAGCTCGCCTCGGCAGTGCCCAGCCCTTCAACCGCCAGCTGCCGCGCCTGGGATCCCTTTCGCAGCCTCTGCACGGCGCCCGCAATCTTCCATGCCTCCTCCTCGTCGCATACGAATACAAGCTTTCTGGCGTCGGTATCTCGGAGATTCACCCTCAACATGTGCTGCCTGATAGGACGGCCGCCCCCATCGGACGAGACAGCCGAGCACGTTGTGCCGCACACCCGTGCCAGACTCTCAATGATCAGATCCATATCCTCTTCCGAGCGTTGCTGCGCCTTATCCTTGTCGCCAAACATCTTGCGCATGGGGTTCTCCTTTTTGGAGTCCTTCTGGGAGCGGGGAGGAGGGGTGTATCGTGGGCAAAAGATCTCGATCAGCTTGATTGACCATGCCTTGACATCCCATTCGCGGTGAGAGTAGCTCAACCGATCGTCATCGATGAAGAGCCCTTCGGTCGATACGCGGAGAACAAGTCCGTCGGAGACACCGTTCACGCTGGAAACGAGCGAAGCAAGAGGTCGGTTCTGACTGTGCATAGTGAACATGTATACAGCCTTGATCACAATTTTATTGGGATCAGGGGTATTGTATGAAGTTGACTGCGGTCTCTGGCGCCGAGGAGGTGGTGGGGGCGGTGCGGGATCCGGCCTTTTGGGCGGGTCCGAATATCTGGAGGAGGAGACGGTGTTCCTGGGCGGGGAAGGTGGCAAGCCGGCGGAACCATCGGACATAGGTTTGCGGCTGTGTCCGTTCGAAGGCGGGGGTGTCTGGTAGGCCGAAACATCAGGTTTAGATGTCCGCCGAGAAGCGGTCGTTGGTTGCCTGGGAAGCGGATTTGACAATCTGTGCGATGGTTGGGACCGCAGCGGCGGATTGGGAGGAAGGCTAGCATGATATTCCGGAGGAGGATCGAGGGGGATTTGATGTGGAGGAGGTGGCGGTGGAATTTCCTGCGCCGCTGCAGCCGCGGCCGCTTCTGCTCTCTCCCTCTCCCTCTGCTGTTGTTGCCGACGTTTCTCTTCCTCGATTTGCTGCTGTTTCTGTTTCTCGGCTGCCCGCTCGCGTTGGCTGCGGATGCGCTCTTCGGCGGCTTTCTGTCGTTCGAGCTTCTCGCGCTTCTCTTGCTCCTCACGCAGCAGTTCGAGGCGTTCCTGTTCTTCTCGTTCCCGCTTCATGCGTTGTTCTTGTTCGGTGCTGGCTTCAATCTCCTGAAGTAGCTCCCTCCGGAACCGCTCGCTCTCCTCCTGTTCGACCCGTATCCGCTCCCTTGCCTCCCTCGCAACGCGCTCCGCAGCTTCCCTCTCTTTTCGCTCCGTTTCAGCACGCTCTCTCTTCTCTTTCTCCAGCTTCTCGCGAATGATCTTCTCGCGTCCTTTCCGAATCTTGTCGATCCTTTCGCGCTCCACCCTTGCCGCCTCTTCCTTCTTCCGCTCCTCCTCTTGCATCAGAGCGTTTGCCTCATCTTCCGCCTTCTTTCTGATAATATCCTGTTTTTCGGTTTCCTGCTTCCTAAGCATCTCCTCACGCTCCTTTATCTTACGCTCTTTATCCAGCTGCCGCTGCTTCGCTAGCCGTTGCTTTTCCGCCTTGACCCGCTCAGCGACCTCCCTCGTCTTCCGCTCCCTCTCCTGCTTCTCACGTAGCGCCTCATTTTGCTTCCGCTCCTCCGCCTCGACCTTCTCCCTCTCGATGCGCTCCCTCTCCTCTTTCTCGCGCTTCAGCCTATCCGCCGCCTCACGCTCAATTCGCTCCTTCTCCCTAAGATCCTTGGCAGCTCGCACCGCCTTGACTCTTTCAACCCGCTCCTTCTCTTCCCGTGCCTCCCGCTCCCGCCTCTCCCGCTCGGCTCGTAACCGTTCCCTCGCCCTTTGCTCGCGAGCCGCCCTCTCCGCTTTCGCTTGTGCCGGATCTCGTTCCCGCTTGGTTTCGCTGGACTCCGAACGCGGAGGAGGAGGACTCGTAGGTGGAGGAGGAGGCGGAGCGGGTCTAATAGTCGGAGTCGTAGCTGTACTCGGGCTCTGACTTGGAACTGTACTCGTGTCCGTTGCCGTCGTCGTGGTCGTCGTACTCGTGCTCGGATTCTGAGTCTTCGTAACGTCTTGTTTAGTATCTTCCTTGACAAAACTATATGCAAACTTTGGACGCTCAAAAACAAAAGGCACGTCTGAATCGTTAGTATCCAGAGAGATGACGCCGCCGCCGCCATCAGGTGGCGGTGACGGTAGCGGAGCGGGTCGGAGCGGGGGAGGCGTCGGGACTGGTTCCACGGGTTTGGGAGTGGGCTTTGGTGGTTCTGCTGGAGCAGGAAACGGAGTAGTCCTGAACATCGGCGAAGGTGCCGATGCAGGTTTGACGGGAGCGACAGGCCTTTGCACGGGCACAGGCGCCGACACAGGCGCCGATACAGGTGCAGGTGCAGGCCTGACCCTTGCGGGAAGAGATTGCGGAACTTTCGGCGTTGAAGTTCTTTGATCGCCAGAAGACTGTAGTGCGGAGATGGGTGTTTGTGACGATGACACGAGTTGCGGTATTGAAACTCTAAGGTTTGCGGAGGGAATGTTCTTGGCAGACGGAACTGCCGGTTTTGGGAACGATGCGGGCACAAATTCGGGTATTGGCTTCACCTTTATAGATGCATGCACCGACTGCGGCTGCGGCTGCGAGTGTGGTGGTGGCGGAGCGCGCTTTGGCCTCGATGCGGACGGAGGCGGGGGTGACGGTGACCGCGGAGGTAGTTGCGGTGAAGGCGGCTGATACGGCGGCGGAGGTGCCGATTCCTTCGGCACGGATGGCGACTTGACCGGCTTATTCCACGTTGGTGTGTCCCAAGACGGGGAGTCCCACGACGTCCGCTTCAATTCTGCCTCCTTCGCTCTCTGCCGCTGCTCGCGTTGCTCGCGTTCGCGGTGCTCCCGCTGCTCGTCCTGCCGCTCGCGCTCCTTCCGCTCGTGCGCGCACTGCTGATCTTCGTGGCACTCGCGTTCCTGCCTCTCGCGGCGCTCCCGACGCTCCCGACGCTCCCGACGCTCCCGACGCTCCTCCCTGTCCTGTTTCTCGTCTGGTTTTGATTGCGACCACGAAGACTGGTTTGCACTCGCACTGGAATTCTGACGCTTATGCGAAGACTCACCCCCCTGACGTCTGCTTCCCGAGCCTCTCTCTCTCGAGCTTCCCCAATAATCTCCCTTGTACTCTCTCGTGCGAGGAGCAGGTCGCGCATCCAAGTAGCCCTTCAGGAACCAACCGGCAACGCCGACCAGCACCGCAAACAACAGCGTGCCATACAGTGTCTGGAGCCCCGTCATGATGAACGGACCCAGCACCTTCAACAGCAGTACCGTGACTAGTGTGGCTACAACACCCACCGCAAACGACATGTAGTGTAACCGCAGCGACGGAAGGTAGATGATACCTCCGCCTACTTGATCTTGCGGGATAACAAATATATCGTATTGCGGGGACACTGCGCGCGACGTGCTTGGCTTTGCGCTGTGGGGCGGTGGTGGCGGTGGAACGTGGTCTCGCGAGCTGTGTGATGGTTGTCGCGGTGCAGACATAGGACGTGGCGATGTTTCCGTGAATTTGGTGGAAGAATAGATGCGCTTGAATGATCGGTAGAGGGGATTGAGGAGAGAGAATGGGAGGGAGGAAGAGGAAGGAGGAGAAAGTAAATCGGGCGGGTAGTGAGGGTGGGTATGGGGGATTTGGGGGGGAAGTCCGTCGTTGTCGTGTCTCGTTGTCGCTATGCTATCCTAGTCGTCCGTGTCCCACCGTACTATTGCCGTCCCCTGGGGCAGAGCAGAAACCAAAACAAAAAAATTCTTATGTAGAACCAAAAGAAGCAGCTCGATCACGTCTCTAAAAACCGGCTTCTAGAAGTCCCAAACAGAAACTAAACTGCCTGCCTCTTTGTCTCCAAACCGAGAGAATGAGAAAGAGTGCGTGAAGGGTGGCTATCGTTACTCGTCCACGTCCTTATCCCCGTCGCCGTCCGCGTCCGTACCGCCGAACTCAACGACTGCCGATGTTGACGTTGATGCTGATGCCGCTGCTGCGACCGTTGCTACCGTCGGAGCTTCTCGACTTTCGCCTTCCCTTTGCACCCACCAAACTCTGTCCCCGCAGACGCCGTACCCGCCCCCCCAGATCTGCGTCCTCCCACCTGCAATCGCTGCTGCTGCTGCTGCTGCCGTAGCTTCCCTCTTGGTCGATGCGTGTCCACCTGATCTCGTGATGTCGTCTTGCCGTCGCATGAAATGTGCAAGATCGAATTTTGGATTTTTCGGGAAGACCGATTCGCGTCACTGCTTCTCGGTTCTGCTTCTTCTCACGCACACCGCTGCTGGGTGGCCCGGCCCGTAGACGTGGGAACGCACAGCCCGTTCGCTTCGGTCTTTGTCTCGTCTCGTTTCGTTTCGTCTCTTTTTTTTCTTCTTGGAATCGTGACGATATTGATCTTAAATATTGATGGGCGTGAGGTGCAGCAGCGGCAGCGGCAGTAGTCAACCGAGAAACAGTCTTGTATCCCCCACCGTCAACGTTTCCGGACGATACACCGCGGGTGATTATGAGTGACCGGTTGAGTGAGATGAGACGTAGGGCGAATATTCCGCAGGGTGGATGACGATGAAGTGCGGAAGCGAGAGGCGCGAATGTTTCCCTCTCGAAGAAAATGCGCAGGGCGAGGAGAGATTCCGTAAAGTTCTGTTCCGTCTACTTAGGCAGAGAGGGGGTAGAGAGAGAGGTTCCGGAGTGTCGTATCCGACGGGGTGGGGGGGGGGGGGGAGGAGAGGGCAGGTAGCAGGTAGCAGGCCAGTCGATAGAGCACAACAAGCCTTCGGCAGCGCATTACAACCACCACCAGTGACCACCGTGATGCAGCCACAACCACCAACCAAAATCACCAGGTAGGAAACAACCGAACCGGGGCGGCTTCACTCTAAAAGTGAGTAGCAGGCTGGGCAGCGACGAGAAGCGGGCACTTCCAAGATCCGGAGAGAGAGATCCAGCGGAGCGGAACAGTGCAGACAGCCCCGACGGAGGAGCGCAGAGAGATGCCCGCCCAGCAGGAAGGACAGCGCGAGGGGAGTGTATCAGTGCTGTCACCACCACCACCGCCTGAGCATTCCCGTCGACGTGTTATGACGGGAGTAGGGTAGAGTACCGCGTTTGAACGAAGATGATGACGTGCGGAGGTGTTTATGAGATGATTATAGAAGAACTGGTGAGACTGACCTTGACATGAAGCTGATGAACGGGAGCAGCACCACCACGTCTTGTTTGCGCTCTCGAAAGCAACGACTGAAGCATGTTTGGTTTTGTTGTTGCTGCTGCGATATGGAAAGTTGCTCAAGTCGGATATGGGATTTCTTTCTCTCTCTTTGCTCTGCTCTGGCCGTTCCAACACACCCTCTAACCAGAACCAAAAAAAATCCGAAAAATTAAAGAAGGGCAAAAAAAAGAAATGTCTCCATTTCCCATCCATTTTATTGCACCACCCCCGTCATCTTTCCCGCCAGCCCGGCCCATGAAATCCCGCCAGCCCCCTCCCTCCCTCCCCGCAGCAAAAAACTGACAGGCCAGGAATTTCCTTAAACCTCTCGTCAGACGGCAGACGGAGGGGAGGGGAGCGGACTGGAGGGATGCGATGCGATGCGCACTACGCCCTCCTCAGTCCTCACCTCTCCTCCTCCTCCTCCTCCTCCATCCACCTAACCAACCCACCGAAAACTTGCATCAGTAGCATCAGTAGCATCATAGTTAGCACCACGCCCCCTCCCTCCCTCCCCTCGCTCCCCCGCTCACCCATTCATAACCCATACATATCCCGGAGACGGAGGAACCGTTGGATTGGATACGAAAGCTCTCTTAGAGACTTGTCTACGCGCGTGGTCACGTCACTTCTCGACCACTCGCACAAGCCAAGCAGCACAAGCAAAGCAAGTCGGCGCCCACCATGCCCACTACGGTCCATTTCGCCCCCAGTGCGCACGTCCCTCCCGCCCCCAAGCCCTTCGTTTCA
Source organism: Tricharina praecox (assembly GCF_024521635.1). Taxonomy (NCBI): domain Eukaryota; kingdom Fungi; phylum Ascomycota; class Pezizomycetes; order Pezizales; family Pyronemataceae; genus Tricharina; species Tricharina praecox. Next base: position 885,318 of record NW_026250412.1, read on the forward strand.
GCTTTTTTTTTGAGGAGCTTGTTTTTTTTTTTGAGCGCGCTTTCTGGCTGTGCGATGCGATGCATACGATACGGCGCGGCGGTCTGGTCTGTTGAGTGGAGTGCGTGGTGGGTGGTGGGCGGTCGGTCGGGTCTGTTGAGTGAGTCGGCGGTTGAGTGCGTGGGCGGTTGTTCTGTTCCCCGTCTCCCCGTTGGTTGGTTCACTCTGGAGGGGGAAACGATCGGTGATGATGGGCATCATCATTCGCTCGATGCCCGCGGCCGGACATCTTATCATCATACTCTACATATCATCCTCGGTTTCGTTTCCACATTCCGTATGCATCTACCTACTCTATGCACATATGCACATCCCATGAAACGGGACTGGGACTGGGACTGGGACCGGGAAAACGACGCAAACACCTACTTGGTGGATGGACAGAAAACACTCAGCTTCCTTCCACCCTTCCACCCTTCCTTCCTTCCGTCCCACCCTTCGCACTTCCTGCCCTCCGCAGCTCGTATACATACCGTTCGGCTCCTGGAGAGCTTGCTATGACTGACACTTCCTGCCCTGCCTGCCTGCCCGCCTGACAGTCCTCAACTAAAGTACCCAACTGCCGCCGACCAGGGCCCCGCGTAAAATTATGCAATTAGTCTGTGAACATACATAGAGTACGAAGCGTCGCAGCCCCAGTCTTCCGGCCACTATATTTCGGCTGGTAAGAACACGGTTGATATAAGGTACTTTACGTGGAGAGTGGGCGGATGTGAAAGGGGATACGACGGATAGGTAGATACATATCTGTCTTCCTTCCATACCGCTTCCATACATACCGTAATCCACTCTATCGAGATTCGAAGGACGACGACGAACGAGGAGAGGAGAGGAGTGGGAAGGTACAGTCGAAGCTTGAAGGGCACTTCTCCCTCCCTCTGAGCTAGAGTAGAGGACCGGTAAATTTCCCTCGCCTCCTCCTCCTCCTCCCTGCAGAAAAACGGGAGATACACATGTCGAAGTTGCAGAGTGAAAGCTCAAAGTGTCGCTCTTCAAGGGGTTTGTTTGGATGTTTGGATATTTGGATGTTTGTATGGATGACGACGGCTGTGGCGGGTACCGTACTCTACTCTATGCATACGAAACATGTGAAAGAAAATCATCCATTGGCCAGCTGGTTATCTTATAACTTATCCATCAACCTGTCTACTATCTCTACTCTAGAAGTGCAACAACGGGTGTCAACCTCTCTTCTGGAGTGCAGTGGAGTGGACGGGAGTGTACAGGAGGGGAGGGGGGGTGCGGCCCGCCGTGAAACCCTCACAGCATCAGCAGCAGCATGAGCATCAGCCTCCGGAGGAGGGATGGGGGCGCCCGCCGCTCACGATCGCAGTCATAGACTCATACAAAGATAGGTAGTCGCCCTCGCTCTCGTTTCGACGAGGAGGAGGATGGGCAGGAGGAGACGTGGTGGTCGCGCAGCGCAGCGCGTCGTCGGCTGGCTGGTAAGAAAAGAGGTGGCTGGTATCATATGTAGAGTAGAGCGGTACCGGTAGTCTACCGACCTACCGTGTCTACCGTGTCATATGATTCATCATCACCCAGCGAGCCGGCCAGCCAGCCAGCCAGCTCTCCAGAGTCCAGAGTCCAGAGACCAGAGATGTGTATACCCAATTGCGCCCCTGGACTCCCAGACTCCTAGACTCCTACATAGACGATTACTCTACTCTAGGGTAGAGTATGGCCGCGTCTCCGCCCCCCCTCCGCCCCCCTCCCCCGCCTCCTGTTTTCCTCACCCACTCCCTCCCCCTTCGCCCACTCCCACTCCCACTCCCTCCCCCTCTCCACCTCCGCTGCCTGAGTGAGTCGCAGCGGCGTCGCAATGGAGCTGTAACCATGACACCAGAAACCCAAAAAAAGGGAAACAAGGCGGGCGTGCATCCCGCTAATGCGGCCGAGCCCACGCACGCACGAACGCACGCGTATACGGGCGCGACACCGCCGCCGGGCGCCGGGGTAAATATTTTTGGACGAGGGGGAGGATTGAATTTATTCCGATGCACGACGCTGCACTGCGATGTGATGGGATTGGATGCGGCGGGATGGGGGAGAGGAGGGGATACGTAATGTAGGGCTCGGGGAGGGGAGTCGGGCGGCAAGGTGGTCGGGGAGTCGGGTGGTAAGCTGGTGCTCATGGGTGGTGCTCATGGGATGTCACTCGCTCGGGATGTCACTCGGATTCGGACTTGGACTCGGGGCTTGGGGGTCCGGAGCTTGCTGGCCGGAGGTGCTCTCGGCCGTGTTAGTATAGATACCGTAGTGACTACAGTAGCGACACGCGAGTCCGATAACTATCATACCTCCGTGGCCTTTCTGATGGTTTTGCCTGGGTTGCAGCTGGCACTCGAGCTTCGAACTTCGAGCTTCGAGTGTCGCATCTCGAACTATAACAGTGCCCCCGTTACCCTATCCCTGACCTGATCCGCGAAGGAGGGGGGGATGTTTTTCCTTCTCGCCGTATCATATCGTCTGCTACGCCAGTACTTCGTTCGCGGCCTTACGATTCGTCCGTCCTCCAGCCGTTCTCCAGCCGTTTCTTCATCCCCCCGTGCCCCATGGCGAATCGAACTTCGCAGGCCGGATATCGCCGGATGAGACGGTAGCTCCCGGCCACTGTGGGAAGGACACATGGCGTGAATTCCGACGTTTCCGGCGTGCCGTGTCCGCACTTGTTCTGCTTATTACTGGCTCGTCAACTCTCCATATGTATTGTAGATATGAGGTAGATATGAAACGTGAGTAAATCGTGAATCGTCCACATGCCAAAGTCAATTGTGCTCCTCAGCTCCTCAGCTCATGCAACGACTGGCACCGAGTCTCTACCTATGATATCTATCCGGCTCTGTGGATTGGATTTGAGTGGAGTGCTATACATAGCATAGATAGGTAGATCTAGATGTGTAGGCCCAGAGCCCACCACACGATTGTCGTTCTCCAATGACGCCCGCCATGACGCCCGCCAACGATAGGTAGGTATGTAGGCAATCGGCGAGCTCGAGCTGGAGCTCGAGACATGTGCGGACGGAACGGGGGAAATATCAAGAATCAGGTCGAGTGCAGTGTGCCCTACCCATGAAAGTGGGTGATAACGACGTTTCTCCCCGCTCCGCTTGGAGAAGTCGAGGTTGAATATCTGCTGGAAAGGGGCCGTTTCTACCTTCATGCTCTGACAAGGTCTTGTGGTTGGATTCAGAGCTCCTGTGAGAAGGGCAGGCTACTAGATAGTAGGTAAGGGCCGCCAGAGTCCAGACTCCAGACTGCCTCCTGGTCTTGCTGGTCTCGGGCTTGAGACAACATTCTCTGGAGCGCCAGTGCTAGCTTGATCTTTTCCTACTCTGAATTCCAACGTTTCAAACATTGCTCCGAGTGTCTCGAATTCTCTACTTAGTGGGGATAAACCGGAGGAGCTGTCTCGCGACAAAAGTAGTCGTTTCTTGCGTTCTTCGTCGGAATCTAAGCCCAGAAACATACCAGAGTGTACTCGACGTTCCGGCGGCGAAGGAAAGTGCACCACGTACGTAGAGAGCGCTCGTCATGCTTCGCCCTCAGAACATCAGCCAGCGACGAGTGATCCGCGATGCACACGCTGAGCGGCGAACCCTGCGCGTCCGCCTACCACACGCAGCCTAGTCCGCAAGGACGCCGAGCCATGCTCCAGGCCCATGGCCGGTCCGGACCGAAACAACACCGACCGAGCTCGCATATAGTTGTACGAGTATAGCAGTATCAGATCCTCCACGATGCTATCAGATCCTCCGCCTGCGCCCGCCGACGACGACGAAGTCCGCCGCGCCATTGCCGCGTTCGTCGAGCAGCGCAGCTGGAACTTATACTACGGGTGTGCATATCCTCCCGGCTCCCGAGAGAGGTGGTGACAGTTAACGAAGCACCCCCCGCAGTATCCTCCTCAACGTCCTGTTCCTGCTGGTCGTTGTTATCCGACATATCACAAAACACCTGCATCTGCTTATCCCGCGGGTATCACTCTACAATCCCACGCACCACGCACGGGCGTTCACCCCACTCCCACGGGCAGCATGGAGCGCCTTCACCTTACCGACCGCACCGCAAGCGCTCGCGATGGTGCTGACCACTATGATAACCGCCGTGGTCAGCTGCACATCCTACTCGCAGGACATCTACGTGCCCAACCCGCTTTTCACGACCACAACGTCGCAGTACCTGCGCTACAGCGCGAACCGCACCGGCGTGCTCTCCTTCGCGCTGCTGCCGGCACTGGTCCTCTCCGCCGCCCGCAAGAACATCCTCGCCCACGCTACCGGCTGGAGCCTCGACTCGTGGAACGTCTTCCATAGGTTCCTGGGAAGGCTGGCTGCCGTGCTGACCGCGGTCCATACCGTGCTGTTCTGTGCGTACATTGTGGAGCGCGGGGAGCGCTTCGCGCCTCAGTGGAGGCTGCAGTATTGGTGGGGTGGCGTGGCCGCCGGTGTCGGCATGCTGTGGCTCGCTGGCCCGCCGAGTGTGAGGTGGGCAAGGAGGCGCAGCTATGAGGTTTTCCTCTGGGGACATGTGCTGGCCACGCTGGTGGTGGTGTATACGTGTGCGGTGCATGTGTTCTGGGTGCTGAGTGTGGAGTGGCTGTGGGCTGCCGCGGGGTTGTGGCTGCTGGACCGGGGGCTACGGCTGTGGCTGGGTGTTGGTGGGGGCGAGTGCGAGGGGATAGCGCAGACGCGGGGGGATGTGGTACGGCTCCAGGTCACGGTGCCGGCGAAGTCCGTGGGCGATGCGAGGCCGGGACTGTTTTTCCACCTGCGATTTCCAGGGCTGCGCTGGGGCGAGAGCCACCCCTTCTCTGTCGCGCACGTGAAGCGGCTGGGCGACTCTGTCACCTCCGTCGCATCATCGGAGGCAACATCGCTCCTTCCAACGTCTGGCGGAAAACACAATGGGAGGTTGCAGCTCACATTCATCATCCGCCCCTACTCGGGCATGACGAAGGCACTGCACGCCTACGCCGCCACTCCGTCCACCGGGTCCGCACTGAGTGTGGGCGTTGAGGGCCCGTACTACCACCACATCCCGCTGCCACCACGCACGCTCTTCCTTGCCGCCGGCGTCGGGATCGCGCTGGTGCTGCCGTATCTCCGCGCGGAGCCGCAGGAGGCACACTGGGTGCTGGGGAGATCGGAGGATCTGTGGGCGCTGCAGAGCGTGCTGGAGGAGACTCCCAATCGCGGGCTCGAGGGCTTGAGGGTTTGGTTAACGTTTAGGGGACGGCCAGAGATGCAGATTCTGCGAGAATTGGCCAGGGTTGGTGCCAGAGTCGTGTGGGAAAGGCTGCCGATTCGCGATGCGGTTGAGGCGTGGGTCGGAGTCGGTGCGAGCGGTGAGGGGAAGACGAGGTTGGCCGTCATGGCGTGTGGGCCGGAGAGGTTCTTGGATGCGTGTAGGAGTACGGTTGGGGCGTTTGAAGGGGTGGAGTATTGGGAGGAGGTTTCGACGAAGTAAGACGTTGTGTGAAGATCTGGGTGTAGATATAGACTGCGTACATACTTTAGCCGTCGTGTAGTTGAAAGAAAGTTACGGTTTTGATGGGCGGAGTATCCGAACTGTGGATGACCGAGCACACGAAAGAAGGTTAGAACCGCCTGCGGTACATAGAGAGATGTGCCAGCCAACTGAGGGACCCAGCATGCCGCCTCATGACACTACCAACTTCCGAAAGGGCCGATCGTTTGAATTATCCCAACGAGGCTGGAAGCCCTGCACATGCTAAGCCTGGCCGGGTGTTCTGACTTGGGGATGACCATGGGCGTGACCATAGGTAGGTACCTCAGCCTTGGCCAGCATTCCGCGGAAAGCTGGCACATCGTGGCCGTACATAAGCAGCCTTTGTGGCTTCTCAGCATCAATATTGTCTCTGACTTCTCACCACGGTGAATGGGTGGGTGCGCCCATACAAGCGCGGCTTTTCGCTGCCTCCGTCCAGTGGTGGAAGCCGATCTGGCGATATCCCGCCCACTCGCAACCGCTCACTACCTGCACCTGCACCCGCCCCGGCTGCTGGGTGTATGTACAGATCATCCTCAAGGCGCTTGCACTGCAATGCGCGGCTTGGGCCGCGGGAGATTAGAGGAATGTGTGGGGGATAACGAGTGACGATGTATGATTATCCGCTAGACACCTACCGGGTCCCCGGATGTAGATATGCCTCGTCCGTTCCCTGCGATTACCGATGCTCGTCTGGCTTGCTACATAGCCGTCTTCCTGGGTTGGAGGAGATCGGCTGTCACGATGCGTTTGACTGTTATGAACTTTTGTCGACTTGTCGTGATGAATAAGTACTATATCAGCCGGGGGGTATTCGTTCACAGGTGGGCAGCAACTTGTCACATACTCTATAGTAGCTGGGTGTGCCATTCAACTTGGGCTGTTGGCGGTGGTGGCTCTGAATGGAAGAGAGAGAGAGATATCTTCCTGTTTTATTTCGCATGCAGCCTATCTAGACTATGGCAAACCAACGAACTCCTTTTCCTGCCCGCCCTGGCCAGTCGAGGTGAAAGCCCCGGTGCCGGCCAGTCCGATGCGGCGCCCCACTTCCCCTGCCCATCCGCCTCGGGCCGACACAAGCAAAAAGTCTCTGAATGGAGGAGAGAGAGACCTTCCTGTTTTATTTCGCATACAGAACTCTCTGAATGGAGGAGGAGGCGGGACGGCGGATTTGAGCGGCCGAATGGAGTGATCTGCTGTGAGGCTGGCATCTTGGGTTTACTTGGCAGATGGAACGATCAGGGACACGGGGGAGACAGCACAGTGCTGGAGCGACGTTTGTATCGTGGTAACTATTGTATAACGTATAGTTTTAACCCGGCGTGTACCAGTGCCACGGACCTGCAAAAAAACTAGGAGCGAGTAATCTAGCAGTGGGCTAGACCAGCTGTAGACCGAGTGATCTGATGTCTAGGTTGAAACACATACACACGCACCTCCCTGTGATGGAAGGGGTGCATACGCCGTACATACGCAGTACGCCGTACGTACACCGTAGTTACGGCATACGGGGCGTTGGGTTGTGCTGGGCTGCGTTGCGTTGAGCATCTTGTCCAGACTCCGTCGACTTCCAATGGAGTTCCGTCATTGATTTCCGTCACTGATTTTCGTCTTTGTTTTTGGCCGAGGCAAGGCAAGGCGAGACGAGGCGAGGATACCAGGCTCCAGGCTCCAGGCTCGCCATGACGTGTCTACTCGAGTAAAGTCCCTGCTTTATCTCGATGCCAGCAGTGAGCACGTATCCCCCCGAACAGCCTACTCTCACCTACTCTGGTCTGCTCTGGTCTGCTCCGGTCTGCTCCGGTCTGCTCTGGTCTGCTCTGGTCTGCTCTGGTCTGCTCTGATCTGCTCTGATCTACTCCGGTCTGCTGGTCGAGGTGACGTGCCTCCACCTGCTCTGCTCTGCTGGCCGAGGCGACGCAGCACGGTGCAGCGAGCGAGTGATTACTGGCACTGGCACCGGTACCACCTAGTACTGCCAGGTCCTCTGGCCTTTGTGCAGTGAGCGCTCCGAAGCACGCACGAGTCCCTCCGAGTCACGACAAACTGCACAGTCCACTCACCCTGCGCCGTCCATCCACCCTGCGCTACCCATTCACCCTCCGCTGTCCCTGCGCAGCCCAATATGTATCGACGAGCCTCGCCTCGCCTCGTGAGACAATGACAAAGACAAGACACAAGATACAAGACACATCACTGCCATCTGCCATCTGCCATCTAGGATTGGGAAAAACAATGAATAATAATTTCGTTTAGTTGTCTGACTAACCTACTTACATAAGCCCACAAGCGAAACTGTAAACAGCACATGAAAAACCAAGCCACACCCCGTCCGCCTGCTTTGCTGGCCGAGGTGACGCAGCACGGCGCAGCGAGCGGCGAGCGAGTGATTCCTAGCACTACTTAGTACTGGCACGTCCTCTGGCCCCTAGACAGTAGGTCCTCCGAAACACGCACAGGTCACGGCGAGTCACGACGAGTCTCGCCAAACTGCACTGTCCATTCACCCTACGCTGTCCTGTGTCGATTCACCCTGCGCAATGTAGTGTCGATTCACCTTGCGCAGTGCAGTGTCGATTCACCCTGCGCAGTGCAGTGTCGATTCACCCTGCGCAATGTAGTGTCGATTCACCTTGCGCAGTGCAGTGTCCATTCACCTTGCGCAGTGCAGTGTCCATTCACTCTGCGCCGTCCATCGACGAGCCTCGCCGAGTGAGACAATGACAAAAGACACGATGACACAAAAGCCAAATCAGTCTACCATTACTCTGCCATCTTTCATCTGCCATGGACTTGGAAAATAGATAAAATAACAATTTCATTTTCTCCTCGCCGCCGAGCGGTTTGTCTGTCCGTCCGTCCGTCTGTCCATCTGTCCGTCCGTCTGTCTGTCTGTCTGTTTATCTGTCTATCTGTGTCTCTCTCTCTGTCTGTCTGACCTACTTACATAAGCAATTACATAAGCCCACAGGCAAAACTGCAAACAGCACATGTAAAACCCTCCCCACTCCCCCCCCTCCCACCTGCGCACGTTTTCCCCTTATTGCCGCCCGCCAACCATTCAGCCGCGGCGTCAGTCCCGTCTTCGGTCCTATTCCCGCTGGTCCCGTCGGAAAAGCAATTCATTAAAATTTCCAAAATTTCCAAAACATTCAAAATCTCAGAAAATTAGAAAAATTAGAAAAATTTACCCGAAGGCGCAGCGGCGCAATCTCCTCGTCTTGTGATCGTTACCTCCTAGTACTCTTGGCCGCCTTAACGCCACCCTTTCACCAAGTATTCACATTGCGTGCTCGTGTGTACTTGCGGTCTCATCTCCGTCACTCTTCTCCGTGGAGGCGGAGTCTCTCCCGCGACAACTATGATCAGCTCCACATTTTTGCCCCACGGCTCAGCCCCCTCGCCCCTCGTCGCTAATGATCGAGTGATATCCCGTGATACATACCCGCCTGGAACTTCTCGATGGGCACAATGACCTATCGTGTCGTATAACCAACTACAAATCCTCACCACAACACAACGGAAAAGCGAAATGAAATGAAACCATTGTCTACCGTAGCTTAGCTTAGATACATATGTAAGTAAATACATAGCCCCCCCTTCCCCCTCCATCTCGCCACCCGAAATGATCGCCCCAGCCCCCTCCACTACTTTCTTACTCCTTCGGACACATGCAACGCAAAAAAGGGTTCGTACATAAAGGAAAAGGAAAGAAGAAGAGACTATACGAAATGAGATGGTATAAACGCACACAAACACGAACACGAACATGAACATGAACACGAACGAAACAACTAGGTAGGTAGGTAGGTCCGACAAGAGAGAATCAAGCAGGCAAGGTAAGGTAGGTAACCACTTCAATCTCCATGCAACCATGCGCGCATGGGAGAGAGAGAGAGAGAGAGAAAGGTGGAGGCGGAGTGAATGTGTAGGTATGTGATGGTGATGGTGACCCGTTCGCAGCGGCGACGAGCGGTGGCGAGAAGGGATAGCTAGCTAGCTAGTCGAATCCATTGGTTGGGAGACCCAAACCTTCAAGCCACTCGTCCAGAATACCGGCGGTTAGTCACCGCTGTTGCTGTTGCTGCTGTTGCTGTTCCAGGGGACCCATCCCCCACATGGCCGTATCATCGTTCATCAGATTCGCCAGTATGTCCAGATCGGTTCCCCGCTGGATCCCCTCCATCTCGTTGATCATGAAGTCCTCCGTCGTTTGTTGGAGATCCCAGCCCGGATCGGTCACCCAGAGGTTTGGACTGGGACTGCCGGGGGGTACCCCGACTTCGGCGCCGTACCACCCGTTGTTGGGCATTGGTGATGAGGGCGGTGCTGCCGGTGGAACCGACGGCGTCAACGAGGGCACTTCCAGTGTCTGACTCTCGGCAAACGATCTGACCGAGCCGCCCGACGCCCTGCGCGCACCGTCGTGAGGTGAGAGCATACGCGACGACGCGGTGGCGGAGGAGTACGCCAGCGTCGAGTGGGCCAATGAATCAAATTTGGTCTTTGATTTCTGTGCGGTCGGCCACAGCTGGGACAGGTCGGCCAAGAGCTGCGAGCAACACCTGATCTCCTCCGCCAGAAACCCGCCCCCCGCTTTTGCGCGGACTTCCTGGCAGGTCCGGTGGCTGTAAAGCATCGTGATGCCCGCAAGGAATATCGAGTTCTCCGTCAGACGGGTGTAGGGGTGATACGGTGTCTCGTTGTATCGCTTCGGCCTGAAGTATATCCTGACGGTTTCGACTGCCGAGTGGAAGCATTTGTCCAGAGCAAAAGACGTCGGGTGGACGATTATTGGGCTTGGCCGGAAAAGCAACTGGATGGCTTCGTGGACCTTCAGCTCAACCAGTTGTGTTCCTGCGACTTGTGACGGAGAACCGGTACCCCGACGTATGCCCGTGAGGGAAGACCGAGCCTGCTCCTGGAGGTCGAGAAGCTGCTGGTAAGTTCTTATCTGCCACTCCCCGATATCCCAAGTGCCAGTGGATGGTGAAACTCGATACAGCATGGACTTGATGCTCGAGATGATCTTCATTATTTTAAAAACGAATACCGAGCAGCTGAAGAGGGTTCTCGAGGCCCCAATGGACTTTGAGTTTGCCAGGGAATGCGAGGGATTCGCGAGTTCCTCGTCGTTGTCTGTATCCTGGGGAAATTCAACATCGAGGGATTCGTCGCGAAGCGAGAAAGGCCTGCCAAGGGCGATGCCCAGATTCCGATCGAGAGAGTACGCACACCAGAACACGCGACGCTTGACAGCCGCCTTACCCTGGTCGCCGGGCATCTCGAATTTTCGTTGCAGGCCCAGGTCGATGCAAGTTGCCATGATTATCGCATTCAGATACCACACGTTCCGGCCGCCGGTTGCATACAGGCTGTGCATAGCCAGCAAGAGCGCATTCTGTGCACCTTGGAGGCTGCCCGTCAGCGAAACATCACCGGCTAGCTGCATTGCCGCGGCATAATAGCCTTCGCTGTTGAAATTCCCGCCCGCTCGTGTCGACAGTATGTGTGCTCCGATCGAGAGGACGATGAATGCTTGGAATCGAGCCACCGGTGCCGAAAAGCCCGGGGGTAACCCCTCCGCATCGTCGTGGCCTCGCGCCTGGCATACGGCCTGCAAGCAGGCTTCGAAGGTCGGCTGGTGAAGAAACGGGTACTGCAAGTGGACACTCTCGAAATACGTCTTGAAAAACGGCGCGCATTCCTCCATGCTCGGCAGTGGGGCTGGCTCAACGTTCGGAACCGGTGTGTGTCGTTCCAGCCCCTCCAGGTCACCATCCTGCAAGTCCCCTCTATCGTCCGCAAAGACCATGCGTGCGAAGTTGACCCCCGATGAGGATCCAAAATATTTCGGCTCCTCCGCCGCTGACAGTGCCAGCAAGCAGACTTCGTGGGGAAGTGCCGGAGTATCTTGCGCCAGCATCAATGGGCTCGCTGGAGCGGGTGACGGAGCACGGGAAGGTCCCACCTCGGAGAAGGTGAACGGGCTCATGGGCTGTAGGTATCCCGGGGATACACCGGGAGACGAGAACTCGAACGACACCGGTGTGGCACATGTCGATGCCGGTGACAGTGCGAAGACGGGCGAGGACGTAGAGCTCATGCACTGAAGAGGTTGATGGAAGTCTGGCCCGGTCGTGACGATCCGTATTGCGGGCGGTGCTGGCCTCGAGCGGAGCTCCACTGTCGGGCCGATCGATAGATCGATTTCAGGACATTGTGCTCTCACGATGTCTTCAAGCCACTTGATCCTGTTTTCGAGCTCGAGCACATGACTGCAAAGAGGTTAGCCATAGAAACGCCACCAGATATGCGCCAACTCTTCCGTCGACAGCAATGAGAGCATGTCGTGAAAGAGTCGCGTGACTTCGAAGCTCACCTTCTAGGCATGTTGTTATCGCCGGCCCTGTCGACCTCGATGCATTCCACCCCCGCCTTGACGCAGCTACGGCAAGCTGGGAGAGCGCCATCGCAGCGAATCTTTCTCGTCCTGCATCGCTGGCAGGCGGTAACGATCTTCTTTTTGAGACTCGGCGTGCCTGGCGTGGGCGTCGACAGCGACGAGGTTGATGCGGACCTGGACCTGGCCACATGTGGTTTCCCAAGAGTGGCCATATGGTTGTGGCCAAAAGACGGCGACGGGGCTTGTCCCGGATGGGGTTGCGGGGGCCACCCCGAAGTCGCACCAAGAACAGCAGCCGCAGTGAGGGACGACGGCGACGGCGACGGCGACGGGGCCGTCCCCAGGAAGCCATGCTGCTGCACCATCTCCAGATCTTGTTGCTGGTCGACATCCTCATACGAGATGGTGGGTACGGACAATGTTCGGCGTTCCCTCTGCATGTTGAGATCGCGGGGCGGTCGATCCGACCGACAGAAACGGGCAACAAAAATGCAGGAGCGGGAATAAAATTCGGAGCCAGTGGTGTGAGCGCAGGCTGTTTCCGTGCAAATGCTTATTTTTTTATATATATATTTTTATTTACGTTTCAGTGGAATGGATAATATTGGATGGCGGGGGCGGGGGAGGGAGGGGGGAGTGTGAGTATGAGGTGGGTTGTCGTATGGCGCACGAATGGATGTCGTGCAGCCGTTGAGCTGTAAATAAAAGTCGAGATGTCGTTAACGTATGTATGTAGGGTGTGTGTGTATCAGAGCTCCCCCCACCGCTGTCGTTCGACGTGTGTGGGTGTGTGAGTGTCCTTCGCTTTTTTTTCCGCGCTCTTAATCCCTTGTGGGCCCTGCAGGCAAATGCGATTCGTCCCACGGCGAGTGAGTCCTCACTGAAACCTCCCCCCTCCTCCCCCCCACGTTCAAGATAGCCTGACCGCCTCTTCGCCCTTGCGGTGCGTCTCTCCTGTCCCTTACCTTGCGCCCCACAACGTCCACGGCTCCCTCAAGCGAAGAAGGACTTGGACTTGGACTGCTGGTACTATACTCGCGCTTCGACGGGTTATCGCTGCTGGATCGATAATAATGGCTTGGAGTTGTCCTCCCAAGAACACTCCCGTCTTGGATCCCAAGACACAAGACCTTTACCGAGCTCGTCGCGGCCGCTAGGATGCGATGAAAATTGGTTGCCGCAAGTGGGAACCTCTTTTCCGACAGAGAGCGCTCCTCGCCAACCTAGATATCGATCCAAACTGCGAGGGACAGGTCAGCCTGTTGCGTCTCGTCGATCCGTAACGGCAGAGGTTGGTCAGGCACGGACATGAGAGGGTGCTCGGAGAGTAGAACAGAGCAGAGCAGAGTCGAGCGGAGTTGAGCAGAGCAGAACAGAACAAAGTAGAGTTGAGTTGAGTAGTATAGGTAAGACACCCGTACGTGAACTGCGAGCTTCGGTCCTCCTGGGGGGCTCCTCTCCTCGTCCCTAGGCGCTCTACCGGATCAGCGCGCGGGGTGAGCCAGTGTGGGCGTGGGCGTGCAGCGTGCTCGGGTTGGCCCGTGGGAACGTATGTATGTAGAGTAAGGTAGTGGAGATGACAAAATAGTTTAGTCAGTGGTTGGAGGTTAATCTTGAAGACAGTTGCGGTTGCCGTGGCGCAGGCGGCATTGGCCGTACCTACATAACAATACTGAGCAGGCACGCCGGAGGGAGCGAGATGCAACGCACATTATTACGCGCGACTGGACTGACCGAACGAAGGGTAATACCGTAATACCGTAAGGACGTTTGGGGGGTCTCTGCGTGCTGGCAACTTGACTGGCTATGGGTGGCCGGCGGCGGTGGACGAGGTGCTGGTGGTATAGTTGGTTAGTGGAGGTGGTGGCAGTGGAGGTGGTGGTCACTGGTGGTGCAGTCGTCTTGGCTCTCCGACATTAGTGTAGATTCACGGCAGATTGGGGGCTGTGCGAGCCAGCGAGCGAATGAGCAAACAGGCAAGGGAGGAAGAGAAAAAATAAGAGATCTCCTGAAGAAGCCGGTGCTTGCTTGCTTGCTCTGGAACGGCGCGTTAAGTATGTCGGTATCTAACCGCAACCAACCCACCGCCTCAAGCCTTCGATCGTGCATGGTGGGGGGAGGGGGGATTCAAGGCGCTCGTCGGGCGACTCTTTTGCGGATTCGGCTGGAGTGACCCTCTCCGGCGCCCTGGTCCCTTGTCCCGGGACCGCACCTTCCCACTTCCTCGGCCCTGAGAGTGCTCACTGCACAGCCGCGCTCCGTCCGCGGCCGCGACCGGCGCTGCATGTACGGAGGGGGCGATTCAAAGAGAGAGCGAGATCTCGGCAGGGGCAAGTTCTAACCGTCGACGCTCAATCGAAATTAAGCCCACACACGCGGGGGTGGGAATCTACCATAGTCTAACTTTCGAATCAAGGTCTCTGGAAGAAACGCTAAGGAAACGAGCCGGTGCTGAAACGCTACATGTCATCATCATCATCATCGTGGCACCGACTTCCATACATATCATACCTCATACCTTCGTTCGTTCGTTCGTTTCCAGTGGCGTCTTTTTCTCCTCCTTCTCGCCGCCGGTTATGCAACTGCAGAGATGGCATGTGGGCTGCTGGCTGGCCACCTCGCTCTCGGTCAACCTCTGCCCTGGGATGGATGGACGGATGGACGGAGCTCGCTGGCACTCTGCACTCCGCACACTGAGCTGCAGCGAGCGAATCACGATGAGGTCTCTCTCCGGGTATGTGGAGCACTCGTACATCTCCGTTCGGGCTCGAGTACCTAAGTTAGCAGGCAGAGAACCGTACATACCGTATGTACATACCGGTAGATAGATGCCCACTGCACCGCATGCAAACAACAGGAAGATAGGTAGAACCTGCTCTTCCCCGGCCAGTCAAGTCACCACGTCCAACGACCTTTGAGCCGAGTGGAGCGGAGCGCGAAAAGCATCCGGTGGATGGATGCTCTAGAGCAACTGGCAACCGGCAACTGCACTGCACATCGGGCTCACCTGTCCGTCCTGGCTGGGCTTGGCCGCTGATACCTACCATATATATAGAGGACTCGCTTGCTCACTCACGGAGACTCCTCCGTTGCGCCAGATAGGTAGGTAGAGTGGGTATGTGGTCTATGTGGTCTCCAATATCATCATCATCAGTAGCAAGTACGGTATGTATCGCCTCCCACTCTACCTATGGTACTATACCGGTACCAGTATCTTCAGCAAGTATGTTTGTACATAGAGTGTCGCCTCCCACTCTACTGGTATCATGGGCAAGTATGTAGAGTGTACCGGTGTCACCCACCGTCACTCTACTATCTGTGGCCCTTTCCATCGCGGCTCTCTTTTATACATAGTGCCCACCAGCCGCCTACGCAATAGCATGTTTTTTTGTGTTACAGGACGTGAACCGTGATGTCAAAGGATTCGTCACGATCTTTCACTCCCCAACACCTGTTCTCCTCTTTTCCAACTCCTCTCCCCAACTCCTCTCCTCTTCTCAACTCCCCCTCTCCCCCCAAAAGTTGAAAGTTGAAAGTTGACATCCCCTTAGTCCGCAGGCGGCTAGAGCCTCGCAGGTGGGGATATCTGGTTACTGGTCCATAACCTCCCATGTCACCCACCACCACCTGCAGGCTGCAGCATGCATGCATGCCAAGCGGCGGAGTTATGCCCGATATCCCTGCACTGATCAAGTTCGTTTATGGGATCCCTGTATTCCTTCCCACTAGTGGGACTAGTGGAGTGGTACACCTTCAACCGGGAGGGAGGGAGGGAACATCCCCTCGTGAGAATTGGAATTGGGAATTTCAGGTTTACAGTGGACAGTGGGTATTTGACACTTGGCAGTGGGTACTTGGCAGGCGGGTAATGTGGCGAGTGCGTGGTGTGAGGTGAGTGTGAGGTGTCGTGTGCAAGGACAGAGTGGGCGGGGGCGGGGGGAAGGCCCGACGGGGGTGTTTCCGGCGACTCGCGAGTGATGGAACCTGACTGTACGATACATAACCGACCAGAGCAGAGCACAGTAACGGTGTCCGCGCGTCCGAGCCCGATCATGTAAGCGGTGCAGCGCGAACGAACGAACGGAGTGGATTCATCACAGCTCCTCTCCGGTCACCGGTGTGAGAACTGCACGGATATGGGTATATATACACCTCAGTCACTCAGGACTCGTCAGGAGTCAGTAACTTACCCCCCTTTCGCGCAGCGAGGCCGTTTCCATTGGTTGTGCTTAGGCGCGTAATAAGTACCGGTACTCCACCGTACCGGTCGGTTCCAGGCTTCAAGCTTCTCGGCGTTTGATGGGTTGATGGGTTCGGGGTTCGGGGCTTGGTACCTGCTATAGGTACTTGTGTACTTGTCCCCCGGTATGAAAACGAGGCGACGTTTCATCACATCATGCACCGTCGCACCGAGGCCAGCTCAACTGACCGCCTGCTTTCTTTCACACTTCACATACACGTCACCAGAGTCGTGTCGTGGCTCCCGGCCGGTCGGGTTTACGGGATTTACGGGACCCCCCCAAATTCGTGGTTACTTAACTAGCTTGCGGCGCCGGCGCCGACGCCGACGATAATCGTGTCAAGAGTCAACATCGGCGACCGATGGTGGTGGTGATGATCGTTGAAAACCCCGATCCAGGCTCTCGCCTTCGTTGGGTAGGTAGTTGTGTACCGGTATGGAGGATAGGAAGTTGTGAGGAGGAGGAGGAGGAGGAGAAGGAGGAAGTTGGAGCAGAGCCAGAAGCCCGGCCGTTCGCCCGACTGTTACCTATGGTATGGTATCTACATAGATGGAGTCTTCTAGAGTATGAAGGGAGGTATAGATGGAGTCTGATGGAAGTCATAACCAGGCAAGAGGCGGCAGTGCTCGTATAACCAAATCATCAATTACTCATGACAAAAAAAACAAACGAGAACGAGCCCTATAGTCAGCCATAATCATGCCTTTAAGACCGCCTTCCAGAATACTGTGAGATTTCCAAATACCCACCTCGTCTTCCCAGATCCAGATCTAGCCCAGATAACCGACAACAACGACCGCCGGAAAATTTCTGACCTGACGATGAGACGACGAAAGGTCCATGATCTGCGCCGCAGCAGTGGAATTGCGTCGTGCGCACCCCCACAGTTCCGCAGTGAGGCTGTGTGGCTGGCTAGAGTGTAACACCGTATCCATCACATCCATATCCATACATATCCATATCCATATCCAGACCCATAGCCTAGCGAATTCCATATCGGGCGGATCTGAGCTGTAAAGTACCTACAGTACGATCGATTAGTTGGACAGGTAGTTAGCCTGGTGTACGGCCCTGGCGAAGCATAGCACAGCATAGCGCAAGGCGGAGGGGACAAGTATGGATTGTATGCATCTGTGGATATTGGAGGAAGATGGACCGCGGACTCGGACTGGCTCGGACTCACTCGGACTCGGTCGTGAGTTACGGAGTATGGGGCACTTTTATCTTGCTGCCTTTGTGACCTTCTCCTAGGCTCCGACGACGACGGCATCCATCCGCTTGCTTGTCTCCGTATGGATACGGTGAATAGGAAGTCGGTGGTCACTGAGCGCAGGCACAGCCATACCTACCGTACTAACCGCTCTACATAGAGGATTCCATGATCGTGATGCGGTAGTCGAAGGCGAGCACAGCCATACCCACTCTACCTACGACACCAGAAGATTCGAGGATCGTGATATCTACCTACGGTACCTAGTCACGAGCGCTGGCACAGCTACTCTAGTTAGCAGTGTACCTACGTCAAGTACAACGCGCAGCGATCGCGGCAAAGAGTCGTCGTCGTCGTCGTCGTTGCCGTGGACGGCGTTCGGTGGCATACTCCGCTTATCGCAGCTGAATCCAGCTTTGACGTCCGAGTGCGCTAGCGTACTACTAGTAGTCGCGCTGTCCGTCCGTTGAAGCCTTTACTAGGTACCGTGGCAGAGGTACCGTGGTTGCGTACATACGGACGGACGGAATGTGGCCACCGCCATCAAAGTCAACGTCGACAAGTCTTGCGGAGGATCGGTGCGGTCACGAACGCCAGAAGCACGGCTGTGCACTCTGGCAGGTCATCGATCATGCGTAGTGGACTTACCTGGGGTAGGTTCATATGTGTGATACGTAGTAACGTGGGTACACCCTCGCGGCGCCGGGGGCTCGCGGCCATCCGCCAGCCAGTTTGCTATTCGCTAATCTCATGCCCTATGCGCATATTCTCGCGGAGAACGAACCGTGAGGTGTCACAGACTAGAACGGTTAGTACCTATGTTCACATCGGCGCCCGTGTGGCTTGCACACGCGTTTTTCTCTCTGTTTCGTTTTCCGTTGGGATGCACCGCCTCAACTGAGCCCTCGGTGTGGCGCCGGTCGGGGCCCAGAGCCTGCTAGAGTACACACTCTACTGTGGTTCCGAGCCGAGATTTGTCACCCGAGAAAAATCTCAGCTGCCCTGGCCACTCAATCACAGCCCACACAGCCAGCGCCAAGTCGGATTATTCCGGTACGCACGGTCCCGGCCTGTGACTAAGCGCCGACATCAGCCAGACTTCCATACCCGCCGTCGCAGACTGTGGCAGAGCGATAACTACATTTTGCTAGTAGATCGTTAACTCGTTACTTTAGGGAAACAAGGCCCCCTCACCCGTCTGGCGCTTCGCGTCGTCCCAAACATCGAAACCGAGACCAAAATTCCATTGAAACCGACGAGCCTCTGAACGAAACTTGGCTTCGGTGCTTCCGGGTCCAGTGTTCTTTGTTCCGTGTTCTTGTTGTGCTGTAGTTGTGATGTGTATGTAGATGAAGTTGTGTAGTTCCTCAGGCTGCCATGGCTGGCAGGGTTCCATGCAAAGTCCTTTCCCGATCAGGACTGGACCCGGAGGACCGCCGCTCTCCAATTTTTGCTCTGCATTTTTCCCGTCAGTTGCTGCCCGCCGGATCGGCAGCACAATAAATTCCAGCTCGCTCGCAATGATATTCACTAGAACAGGTGGAATGAGAGGTCGGGGACCTTGGTTTGCCATCGCCAGCAGCTCCCGACTGCCCCTACCTACCTAGGGATGTTGGAGTAGTAGCAGTATCACCTAGTGTGTCGCCATCCCTTCCGTTGAAGCACAGCCCACGGAGTAGACGCCGCTGTTCTGCCGGGCCCAGCTACACACATGCCAATTCTCCATGCTCCCTGATTATAAGGACCGTGACCTTTTCCTGGATCTGTACTGAATCTCTTGCTGCATATTAAACCTTTTGGTTCCCGCTCCTCAAAGTCTTCTCAAGATCCTCCTTTTCCATCGGATCCTAAGATCCCCCTCCCCCCATACATCCAAGCATCAGGTCCACCTCTCGCACCACACCGATCCTCCCCGAAGTCGAATCAACCCATCCGGGCTCGTATCTCGATTCCTTCGAACCGGCCAGCGACCACCCACACGTCGCACACTGCACATCGCGCATCGTACTCCGAACAACACACGCACAGTACCATACCGGTGTTTGCGGTTTCCATTCGCAGACAAGGCAACCCCCTATAAGTAGAAAAGTAACACTCCGACTTTGCGTGCAGCCTGCCTGGAGAAGTACATAGCCAGACGGTTGCAACAAGAAAAGAAAAGAAAAAGGCTCCCCCCCTTTCTCCCCCGACAACGATGCCGCAGAATACATTGCCGTTACCGATCACAGTCATAACAGTCAGTAGCTCCCTAACCTGTCCATTGCACGGATTCACTCCTACCCAATTGACTCGAAACTGGCGGAGACTGACGGTATATATCTTTTGTGTCCTCTACAGACGGTAGACGGCGATCAATATCCAGAAGACGACTCCCCAACAAGAGACTCACCAAACTCGCCCACAGCAACAACAGGGGCTGCGTTTTCGCGACGAAGACCTTCGGAAGCGGGTACTCTGGTCGCTCCCCCTTCACCAAACACAGTCAACCACCTGTTCCCGTCGAAAGACGATCCTTCTCGCTCACGAGCGTCGTCGGTTGGCGGAAGTTCCATGCTTTCGGGCGCCACAACAGTTATGGCGCCAGACTCGCACGACGAAATGCCGTACAGTAATAAGACCGAGAGTCCCAAAGACTCGAGCGATAGTTTCGACGACAAAACGGCACTGGACCCGTATCCGGGAACCGAGGCCGATTTCGTTGTCGACAACAGCCCGTTCGCTTTCACGCCCGGCGAGCTGAACAAATTCCTTAACCCGAAATCGCTAGCGGCATTCAAGGCGGTAGGCGGAATACGGGGGCTGGAGGTTGGGTTGCGGACGAATCTTACCGCCGGGCTAAGTTTGGACGAGGCCCACCTGGAAGGGAAGGTTTCGTTTGCGGATGCAACTGACGCAGCCAAGGCTGGCAGGGATGCTGCTGAGCAGGCTGCGGTTCTGCGCACGCAGACCAACAAATCAGCCGGAGCCACCACACCGCAGTCGCAGCCTGGTGCGTTTGCCGACAGGAAGAGAGTTTTCAAGGATAACAGCCTGCCGTCGAAAAGGGCCAAGAGTATTTGGCGCCTGATGTGGGAGCAGTACAACGACAAGATTCTGATACTACTTACTATCGCCGCCGTGGTTTCGCTGGCACTCGGCCTGTACGAGAGTTTGGGCGTTGAGCACAAGCCCGGAGACCCTCCCGCTGTCGATTGGATCGAGGGTGTTGCTATCTGCGTCGCCATCATCATCGTGGTCCTGGTTGGTTCTCTCAACGACTGGCAGAAGGAACGGCAGTTTGTCAAGTTGAACGCCAAGGTTTGTCACCACCTAGATTCCTGTTTGTGTGGTAGGGGATTTTTATATTGATTGTGGCTACAGAAAGAGGATCGTGAAGTCAACGTTATCCGCTCGGGCAAATCCGTCCCGATCAATGTCCATGATGTTCTCGTCGGAGATGTTCTTCACTTGGAGCCCGGCGACATGATTCCGGCCGATGGTATTTTCATTCAAGGCCACAACGTCAAGTGCGATGAGTCCTCAGCCACCGGAGAATCCGACCAGATGAAGAAGACCGCCGGTGAGGAGGTCTTCAGGCGCCTGCAGAACGGTACTGCGAGCCAAAAGCTCGATCCCTTCATGATCTCTGGTTCTAAGGTCTTGGAGGGTGTCGGCACGTACGTCGTCACGTCTACCGGTGTCAACTCTTCTTTCGGTAAACTCATGATGTCGCTCCACCAAGAAGTCGACCAGACTCCCCTCCAGGCCAAGCTCGGCCGTATGGCGGATGCTATCGCGTACTTGGGTGGAGGCGCCGCTCTGCTGCTCTTCGCTGTCCTGTTCTTCCGCTTCTGCGCCGGTCTCCCCAACGATAACCGGACTCCGGCCCTGAAGGGATCGGCTTTCCTGGATATTCTCATCGTCGCCATCACCCTTATCGTCGTCGCCATTCCCGAGGGTCTTCCTCTCGCTGTCACCCTGGCTTTGGCCTTCGCTACTACTCGCATGCTCAAGGAGAACAACCTCGTTCGTGTTCTTCGTGCTTGCGAGACTATGGGCAACGCGACAACCGTCTGCTCCGACAAGACCGGTACTCTGACCCAGAACAAGATGACCGTCGTCGCCGGAACAATCTCGAAGGACGCCAAGTTCATGGCTAGCCCCGACAACTCGTCCACCCCCGCCCAGGTCGTCACTTCCTTCTCGGCACCCCTGAAGGATCTTCTCCTCAAGAGCATCGCCATCAACTCGACCGCTTTCGATGGAGAGGAGGATGGTGTTGCTACTTTCATTGGCTCCAAGACCGAGACCGCAATGTTGTCCTTCGCCCGCGATTTCCTCGGTATGGGTTCGCTCGACTCCGAGCGGTCTTCCGCCAATGTTGTCCAGATGATCCCCTTCGACTCTGGACGTAAGTGCATGGGTGTCGTTGTCAAGCTCTCGAACGGTGTCTACAGACTCATGGTTAAGGGTGCATCCGAGATCCTCCTCGCCAAGGCCACTCACAGATTGGCCGATGTCACCTCCAACGAACTCTCCAAGGTTGAGCTCTCCGCTGGAGACATCAAGGAGCTCAATGACACCATCAACTTCTACGCTGAGCGCTCGCTCCGCACCATCGGTATGCTGTACAAGGACTACCCGCAGTGGCCTCCTGCCGGTGCGATGACTCTCGAGGATGATCCCCGCCACGCCAACTTCGATGACATCTTCAAAGAGATGATTTTCCTCGGTATCGTCGGTATCATGGACCCTCTCCGTCCCGGTGTCACCGAAGCCGTCAAGCAGTGCCAGAACGCCGGTGTCGTGGTCAGGATGGTTACCGGTGACAACGTCGTGACTGCTCAGGCCATCGCTAGCGAGTGTGGAATCTTCACCGAGGGAGGAATCGTCATGGAAGGACCCAAGTTCCGCTTGCTCACCGAGCCCGAGATGGATCAGATCCTTCCCAAGCTCCAGGTTCTCGCTCGTTCGTCGCCCGAAGACAAGCGCATTCTCGTTCGCCGTCTCAAGGAGCTCGGAGAGACCGTGGCTGTCACCGGTGACGGAACCAACGATGGCCCCGCTCTCAAGATGGCCGATGTAGGTTTCTCGATGGGTATCGCTGGTACCGAGGTTGCCAAGGAAGCTTCTTCCATCATCCTCATGGACGACAACTTTGCTTCGATCATCAAGGCTCTCATGTGGGGCCGTGCCGTCAACGATGCTGTCCAGAAGTTCTTGCAGTTCCAGCTGACCGTCAACATCACCGCTGTCCTGCTCACCTTCGTCTCCGCTGTTTCTTCCGCCGATGGATCGTCGGTCCTTACCGCGGTTCAGCTGCTGTGGGTCAACCTCATCATGGACACCTTCGCTGCTCTCGCCCTGGCCACCGACGCACCCACTCCTGCGATTCTCGACCGCAAGCCGTCGCCGAAATCTGCTCCCCTGGTCTCCCTCAACATGTGGAAGATGATCATCGGACAGGCGATCTTCCAGCTGATCATCACCTTCATCCTCCACTTCGCGGGCAAGGACATCTTCCCGACCTGGACGCAGAAGCAGCTCGACACCGTCGTCTTCAACGCGTTCGTGTGGATGCAGATCTTCAACGAGTTCAACAACCGTCGTCTCGACAACAAGTTCAACATCTTCGAGGGCATTACCAAGAACTACTTCTTCATGGGCATCAACTGCGTGATGGTTGGCGGTCAGATCATGATCATCTTCATCGGCGGGCAGGCGTTCAGCATCGAGTCCATCAACGGACCCCAGTGGGCCGTCTCCGTCGTCGTCTCCCTCTTCTGTCTGCCCTGGGCTGTCCTGATCCGCTGCGTGCCCGACGAGTTCGTCGGTCGCATGTGGGACAGGTCTGTTGCCATCTTTGGTCCCCCCGTCAATGCCACTATCCGCGGCTACCAGAGCATGCGCAGAGCGCTCTCGTTCAGGAGCAAGACCAAGGTCGTGTCGGACGAGGAGACCACTGCCACTCCCACCACCACCTAACGTTTGATTTTTCTTCTTTCTGTATTGTATACCTTGTTACCCTGTATCTTTTTTCCGTTTCCTTTCTCCTATCTATTCGGCATACACACTTGGTGGTTCTTTCCTGCATTTAGGGTTCTATCTACATATTAGGTAACCCGTTGGGGCGTTATATCGTGATGTTTTTTTATTTTACTTTTTACTGTTTACTTTGGGTTGGGGGATAGTTATGATATGTTGTGTTGCACTGTAACTAGGCAAACTGGGGTGGGGAAATTGGGGATATGATAGGATAGGTTGGGGGGTCTTTACGGGGCCATATTTTTTGCTTTTATGCTTGTCTTTTTTTTGATCTTTTAACGGGGAGATGGGTTTCATGCTATGCTACTTTAGATTTTTTTTTCACATAGTTTGTGATACGTTTTATTTTTTCTTTTCACCTTATACTTTCATATGGGCACGATGAATGAGGTGGGAGGTGGGAAGGCTGAATGGGGCGGGAGGCGGGAGGTTGAATGGTGCAAGTTACTCTATACTTCTATGGATACTTCTACGGTACTCGGACAAAACAAAACAAAGTTTATTACGATTGATTCCGAAGTTCATTCATTCATTTGACATTCGATAAAAGAATCCGGCGGTTTCGTGACTCGTGAGTTGTGAGGGGTGGACTTGGTGGCCTTGGTGGCGCTCGTTTCTGAAGAAACATATGTAGAGTACCTGTATGTACGACAGTACGAGTATGATACGGGAGTGCGCAGTCAGCCTCCACTAGCTACATAACTGGCTATACGGTACCGCGCCGGCTCCCATGGGCCATCCCGGATTCGCCGCAGGAGGACCTGGAGGATCTGGAGGATCTGGCAGCCTGGCAGCCCGGAGCCTGGGGCCTGGAGCTTGGGGCCTGGGAATGCCCCGCTTCGCAGCCTCCGCAGCCTTCGCTTGTTTCTAGCTACCCAGCTTCCAGCTTTCGACTGCGCGCATGCACAGGCATACGACACACGGCACAGGTGGGTACCTGGGTACTTGGGTACTCGTTTGGACTCTGGAGTCTGGAGTCTGTGTTCCCTCATCCATCAGGCAGGGCAAGGCAGGGCAAGGCAGCGATCTCCATTAGGTACATATACCCTACATAACACTGCCCATAGACTCACGGACACATACCTTTCCAGTTTTAATCCTCAGCTTTTCCGTCTCTAGGAGAGGGGGATACGAAGGCAGTCGGGGGAGTCGAAGTAGGGTAGACTGGCTGCCTGACATTGGGCCTCCGAGTCACAGTCGCCCCACCCACCCCACCCGCCAGAGCCCACCCACCAACCCGCCTATCCAGTGTCCACACGGCTGGAGCAAGCGAAACATGTGCTTCTAGAGCACCTACATCATACATGGAGCGGTAAAGCCATCGTCCACTGTCCATACAGATGCACCCACGGGGTCGGATCGCATCGTATTTCATACTGTGCTTGTAGAGCATACATAGCACAGCTTGCTTCCAGAATCCTTTGTGTGTGTGCGGGGAGGAGGAGGAGGCTGCGTGGTAGAAAGTATGCACGTAACGAACTGATCCCCCCTCCGCCCTAGGGACCCAAGGCCGCGACAGAAATGAAGTGAGTTCCTGCAAACTCTGCGAATTCTGTTGCGAACTTGCGAATTCTGTTGCGAACTTGCGAATTCTGTTGCGAACCTGCGAATTCTGTTGCGAACTCAAACTCCTCTGTGCGAACACAGGGTGGACCGTGGAAGTGGGTGTGGGCGTCGGAGCAGCGCCGTGGTTTGACGGACGGATGCTGGGTGGATGGTGGATGGTGGGTAGTGGTGGTAGTGGGGGCGGGGCATGCGATTGGATTGGCGGGGTTGGTTGCATGACGCATGTCGCATGTCGCATGTCTGTCTGTCTGTCCGGACCGGACGAGGGAGTGAGTGAGCGAGTGAGGGAGTGGGGCACTGGGGCTGTGCAGTGCAGTGCTGTGTGGTAAGGCTAAAGTAGTAGATATTACTACCTAGTAAATACGACTCGACCGGTTTGTCGGTATATCTCCCATCCGAGCATATGGCGGAGTACCTACTCTGGGTACATACTACCGGCATGTGCCAGTGGATAGGTGTTTGCCTCGTACGTGCGTACGTCGAGTATGTGGTAGGTACATGGATACATACCAGATGTTGAGGAATTCCAAATCACTGAGAAGCGGAAGTGGCAGCGGAAGGAAGGGTGGCGGGTTCGGCGGATCGTCGTGTACCGTATGCACATACATAGACTTTGCCCTGTGGATCTGTCGACGGCCGTGGTGTGGCTGAACGTTCCGCTGCACATATGCTGGTCAAATTGTCATCTGCTCTCGTAGGTGGTACAATACATAACAATCGGTAAATATATTACCTATGTGCGAACCACGCCATCGTCCCCCAACATTCGAGTTCTACGTATCGTGGACCGTGGATCACCCCCATCTTGGAGGACGAACTCCGACGACGTACCGTAAGCCGCGTACGGCAACTATCCTGGCAGAGCATCAGCATACCGAGCGGGTTGGGGAGTACCGTACGCATCCTCGGATCCTCCAGGAGGTTTGTAAACGGTAGTTAGTCGGCGTCTGTCGTTCCAATCCAAACATGAACATGACCGAGACGCTTACATGCGTCTGTCCGCGGTAAAATCACGGGGGGATGGATATACTAATACCTAGGCGAGCGTTCAGTCCAATACATATCCCGAGGGGTCACCATTGCCCAACATATCATATATTTACCTCCACCGTACTTGATGGATCCGAACTGTTTCAAACCCCTTAAATCACACTACATTGTCTTATGAACTCCATGTTACCTAGATAACCCAAAGCCAACGCCAACGCCAATATGCTCCTGTACTTTCATCCCACCGCCACCAGAACTGGACCACGGGAAAACAAAAACACTCAAAACCTGCAGCTACACAATGAAATAGGTAGGCACAATCCAAACAAACAAAGGAAAGCAAGAAAGCACAACACCGCCCAAAGATCTATGCCTAAGGAAAATACTCCGCTTTGCCGTCTCCCCCCCTTCTCCTCCTCCTCCTCCTCCTCCTCCTCCTCGCTGAACCATACCGAAACGTGAACAGACGTTCCCACCACTTATTAGATAGATACACATGAAGTTACTAAACACATACCGCAGAGTGGACGAGCACTTTGAGCTATAGATTCCAGGCACTGCTTTCGGAGTTCTGGCTGTGTGTCCAAAATTCATCTTTGGCATCAAACATCGGCTCTTGCTCGAGGAGTAGCCGGACAGTAGATTCGTGTCTAGATCGGGTTGCTAAAAGTAGCGCTGTATCGCCATTTCGCTTCTGTCCTTTGATTTTGGCCCCGTGGTCGAGAAGCAACCGCACAGTAGATTCGTGTCTATAGCAGGCGGCCAAAAGTAGCGGTGTATCGCCCTGTTGGTTCTGTCCTTTGATATTGGCTCCGTGGTCGAGAAGCAACCGCACAGTAGGTTCGTATCCATGTCGGACGGCCATAAATAGCGCTGTATCGCCGTTATCGGCGGTCTTGGCTTCAATATTAGCTCCCGACCGAGGAGCAACTGGACGGCCGAATCATGTCCATTTTTTGCGGCTGAGTGTAGCGCTGTGCATCGATATTCGGGTGGCTCGATGTTAGCTCCTCGGTCGAGAAGCAACCGGGCGGTAGATTCGTGTCCATACTCGGAAGCAGCTATCAAGATCGTTTTTCCTTGCCGTTGGGAGTTTGCTGAGGCACCAACCAATAACGCCGTTTTGGTTGCTAAATGGGATCCAGTGGTAGCCGCAACCTATAGCAGTTGGTCCCGGAAATGATCTTCATTGGCCTCATGTAGTTTGGCTCTAGCAAAGACGGTGCAAATCCAGTCGCCTATGAGGTAGGTTGCGGGGTTCTCGGGAGCCATGTAACCAACAAGCATGGAAACCAGCCGCGAGCATTCTTCTGAGGCACAATAGCCATTTGTCTTTTGCATGTGGATCGGCAGAAAGCTCAGTCTGTAATTGATGAGTGGCCGCCCTTCTAGATATTGAACATACTTCTCGAAGTGCTCTAGCTCCCAAAACCCAGGTCCTATGTCCGTTGAGTTGGCCTTCGGCGTCGTATATGCGGCAAAGGGAATGAGGTATCGAATACAGATAGTGCATATCCAGGTATGATTGCCGTTTACTTGGATCTTGAATCTTGATGCTGCTGCGGACCCGTCCGGCCGAAGGAGAAAATCACGGACGGTTTGGTGCATGACTTGGACACTGGCTTCTATTCATATTGTCAGTCAAGCCTACAGAAGGCCTCTCAAGGCGTAGGAGAAGTAGAATAGGGTAATTACCATCGCCGCGACCCTTGATTTCCAAAAAGTTACGTCCGCAGTGAAATATTCTCTTGTCCATACAAATAACCAGATCATCTTGGAAGGATTCTTCAGTGACACCATCATTCGGACCGTCTGGAATAGCAAGTACATGCTGTAGTTCTAGAATAGTAGGCGGCTGACGGCCGAATAGGACAAATCGGAACATCTTTATTCCATCTGTAATGTCCTGACACGAACCTCCTTCTAATTCACCGAGCATTCTTTCATAAAGCCCTTCCAGTTCTGTTAGAAGCCTCTTCAAGAAGCGGAAGATAGACCCTTTGGAGCAACCTGTAGTTGAGTATCCGAGAAGTTCTTCTTTAATCAAGCGGATCCACAGGAATACTCCATGCGCGTTTTCGATGATATACTCGGTGGCCCTGGAAAGAATATCATCGGAGAACCCCAGATTTGGGCCCAGGAAAGAATCCACGAAAGCGCGGATGTCCTCTTTATTCATGACTTGCATCCATATGACTTCGGGTGAGTTGATATATCGGTCGAGCGTTGCAATTGGGCGGCTTCCGAAAAAGACCTTCACGATGCAAGCTTTCTTGGAACAGAGTTCGCCGAATAACTCAATGATCCTGCGTCTATCATCCTCATCAGACTGATCAATCGCATCGATGATAAAGTAACTTCGTTCCGCCGTCCTCGGATGATCACCCAAAGAAAGAGTTATCTGCTTCAAAGACTCATAAGGCCATCCCGTGCGGTGTTCTTCGCTCCGACCATCCTTCATGTCCTGGTACATATGGAACTCTCGCTGGAAATGGTAAAAAAAAGACTCATTTTGATTTAGGACATCGTAAAGGATAGATCGAAGCATGCTGTAGTGACTCGTTTGGTATTCCCCGTCCCTGAAACTGTAAAAGAAGGAGGCGAAACATGCCGACTGCGTCAGTGGCTCGCGGTCTCGGAGGTTTTCCCTGAAATACTTGACGAGAGTGCTTTTTCCGCTGCCGGGCTTTCCCATAATATATAGAATGCTGGAATTATCGGAAAACGACCAGTTCTGGTACTTCTCATGGCTCCAGAGCCATTCCAAGGACCCTTGATGCTCTCTAACGATCTTCTGATAGCGTGTGTTATGAAATCGGAGAACATTCAGACATTCTGCCATCCATGTACACCTGGTCAGCATAATGGTGTATCAGAGTGAATGGGACGCAATTGGACCTTTCCTTTCCGAGTCGTGCGCAATGCCCAGCGCCTGGAGCCCGCACCATGAAATTTCACGCCGTGGGTTGCTTGTGAGGAATTGTGCAGGCACAGGGCCAAGATCCCCATCTTGCCGGACTGTAATGAGAAGTTTGATTTTCACCCGGCCCTCCTCCTGTTTCTGCAACTGTGCAACAAATGAAGCAATTCCTGTGATGAACTGCATCCATTTCGTATCGCTGCCTTGGGATTCCACTGACATGCGAGCGCCGTTGATAATGATGGAAATGTCTGATGAATGTTCGGCTGCTAAAACTGCTGATAGAGCATTAAGTTGTTCATGGTCGGTCCTGGCTTCAAGGAGTTCTTTCAGGAAATCGGGGTCATTGACGTCTCCATTCTCCCAGTCTTTTGGAAAGTGAGGTTGGTTTTGCCTTCCGAGAAGTTGGATGAGGAGGGTAGTAAAGAAAACAGCAGCCAACTCTTTCTTAGGATGTGGTGTGCAGCAAAATATCTGGTGGAGGAAAGTGTAGATAAAGAGGGTGGTCATCGATGGTTCGGTGGTAGAGCGGCATGAAAAGTATAGGACTGTAGAATGTGCGCCAGAAAGTCTCTTTCCTTCAAAGTCCGCAATATATGATGCAGCTTGATCAAGGCGGCGTTGAAATGGTGCAATCAACCATAGTACCGGAATAGAACGTTTACCGTTGATCCATGTTTCGAAATCGATGTTTTTGAAAATCCAATAAAACTCCGGTTGACTAGTAATGGTGGATGGGAAGTTGGACCCATGTTTTGCTTGACCGACCGCAAATGGCAAAAATTGCAGCAAATCTTCCAGCTTGATACTGTCTATCCGAGACCGGAGAATTCCTAGAGCGCAGGGCCTGCCTTCAAAGATGTCAGTTGGGCACTGGCTCTCTTCACGATACCAATAAGAATAACTTCACGTGTACAGTGCATAGTTTGACTGATGTGAACAAGAAAGGATATAGATTCCACATTTTGAGTAACACCTCAAAGTTCTGGAACATTCCAGAAACAGCTCATCACATGATGTTCGGTTTTAGTGAATCAGCATGGACGAGCGAGGATGTGGAAGAGAAGTGGGAGTATGAGGAAAGTTGGGGCGGGAAGGAGGCCGGGAGCGGGGGAGTGAGATCGGGAGTGGGAGTGGGGAGGGGGGTAGCGTATAGAGTGGAAGGAGGGTCGCGGAGGAGTTGTTTCTGGCGGGTTCCCCCAGCAGTGGTGAGCTTTAGGGCATAGAGGAAAACCTCGGATAGTGGTAGGTGATAGCAGTAGTAGTTAGGGAGGATGGGGGGGAAGGGATAATCATGCGTTCTATTATTTATGAAGCGATGGAGGCTGTGCCTCACCAACGAACTTGAGAGAGAGAGAGATCTTCAGTTTATTTCACATGCAGCCTATCTAGACTATGACGAAAGCTAACGGACTTGATAGTTGATTACCAACGTGCGGAGCCGTACAGAAGTTTGATAACTCACCAATGCAGGCGTTCATGTGGTGAACCACAGATTGATACGTTAAATCGACATGGGGGTCAAACTTTACTATATCCGTATGGTTTTTGTTTACCGGAAGCCGATGTTCTAACGGTAGGAATAATTGAGCAGAATATCCCTGGACCATCATGGCCTTTTCACCATCTCTAGTGAATTTCCCGGATTCAGACTACATAGAATCAGTAAGTAATCAGCCCTGGAAGGGGCAAAACATTCGCAATTCACCCTCTTAACCGTAGACGTTTCCACCGTTTCGTGAAAGCTGATGATTGTTCGTTTAAACCTTTTACATATGTGCAGAAGATCCTCTTTTTGGTTAATTAGGAAGTCCGAGCCTTGCTTCAGCTGTGCCAGGAAGTTCGCTGCTTGCGTGTTCGAACCAACCATTGTCTCTAATTCTTCGGTCCGAAGTCCTTGATGTGGCGTCCCAAAAAAGAATATTCCTTGGGTGGCGTCTAGAATGGACCTGTGATGTGGATTGCGGTTGGACTCGACCAATGCCTGGAATCGCAATCTGAGATGAGAACGAAAGTATCTGGCAAAGTAGCTGGATTTGCCTGAAGAATCAAGATACCCCCTAAACTGTGCCCCAGAAATATTATTGGTCGGTGCTGATGACAGGCAAGCACATCAATCATCAGCCAACGTAGGCCCACAAGACAGATTAAAAACTACATAGGTAAGTATATTGACGTACCTCGGCGTTCGGTCTAAAATTCTTGAGCTGTTGGAGGAAGTGGCTTTTGTAGTCACAAATTTTCATGGAGGATGTCGGCTGCCCGGCTAGGCGGCTGTCGTAACCATAGGTCATAATTCTGATGTTGATGATATCTTGGGGCAAGAAGTCTTTCAACCACATTTGGTGGGTTTCGCGGCTGCGCCAGGATCCAAACGCATGGCCCGCCAGGCCAGTCACAGCAACTACACTAGAGTGAACCCGATTTTAACGTCTCAACGAGGATGAAGCTGGAGGGAAAGGTGCATCAACTCGGCAATAATTTTTCCGCTGGGCGTGTTTAAAGGCGTAAAGTCGTAGGAATGACAGTCGATCGTAAGGAATATCTTCGCCTTGACCCCCGTCCTCCGAACCCGCTCATGCTTCGTTGTATCCCCTTCAATCCCTCGGAAGTATTGAGTAAGAGTGTCCAGGTTCAGCAACGCGGTTTTAGTGGAGCCGCAACACGCTGGATAAATCGACAGTTCGTGGTCCAGATCTTCTTTCAAAGGCGGGTCGATGGTATAAAGAACAGCTTGTAAATCATCCTCACTCCAATCTCGCGGGACTCCAGATATCCGAAAACACTTGGGCGCTGTGCGTGCGCGGCAATCGACGGCCTCAGTCGCAGCAGCCGAACTGACCATGTATTGTTTCCCAACCGAAGATACTTCTGTCACAGTGTCGGCACTTTGGGGCTCTGTTGGTTTCGTAGAGGGTGACACCGCATCCGTGGAGCAATCGATGATAGGCACCTCGATCCTACCTGAACCTCCGGTACTTGGATCCTCGAACGATGAAACCTCCCCCGCACTGTGAGGTTTAGGTGATTTAGTCGGACGCCTTTGAGATCCATTACGAAGTGCAGGAACATTGAGCACCGAACGAGACCCGTCGTCCGGCGCCTGCTGTATGGTTATTTCCGCTGGGGATGAAGATAGTCTTTGGCGGCTGCTCGGTCGCAGCGCACGAGTTGGAAGGTCGTCGCCTGGTCGCTTAGGCATTTTCGTGCGATAGAGGTACTGTTATAAAGAGGAAAGAGCAGTTATTTCCGAGGCTGGTATATTTGCAATCGTCGAGTGCAGATTTGACGTCTTCCGTGGCGATTATCAGCTCAAGTGGGGAAAATGAGGGGACAGAGTAGGCATTTCTTCTGAAGGTGTTGAACCTGAACACAAGCACGAGCCCCTGCCAGATACCAAGTCGTTATGTACCTACAGTGCTGTAACTACGACCAATCATTCATCAAAATGTGTCGGCCGGGCTCGCTTATTTCTTGCACCGTCGGTCTCCACCACGCCCTCAGGTGTGTACGACGGTGCCGAGTGTTTTACATGGCCAACCTGCAGAATTTCTCGGTGCAGTACATACATACCTCATAGACAGTTGGTCCTGGGGTGGTGCAACGTTCAACGGACTGGATCTGATACCGTAGTATCTCATCCACTGGGCCATATGGTATAGACGACGGTCTAGGGAGCGCACGCTCGAATACACACATCTCTACGAGGGTCTAGTCTGGGAGAATGTTTCCACCAAGATGACGGATTGATGCGAGTGATCACCCATGCAGTCTTCCCATCACGTTTCTCCATAAGTTAGTGGAGACAGATCCAAATGGTAGGTAGCTCGTTCGTTGAACATGAATTATAATCCCATATAGAGAAAAGCCCATCAAGAGCACACCAAGAAAGAACACGTAAAGCGCATCGCGCATCACGCTCCGAGTGACGCAGCAAGGCAAGACACAGGAGCATTCACGCCACAGATCAACAACACCCAGATTCCACCCCTCCACGGTCCCTAGCTCAACGACCTCCACCACCCGCATCGCCACCGAACCATCCCAGCACCGTCTCGTTGACGCCATCGACTAGCTCCGTGAACCACTTCAACCAGCCCTCTTCCTCGCCATCATACTCGCGATCGCCCGCAAACCTGACGATGCCCGGCTCACTCCCATAGAACGCGGTGTCATTACCGTTTTTCACGCCCATCGCATTGGTGTCCTGCACGTACTCACCCGGCGTCGGCGGCGTCATCACTGTCGGACTGCTCGCGTACGGCGTGGGCATCGAGGTTTGTATCGCCTGCGGTATGGCGGTGCGGATGGGGAGGCGCGGGACCGCGCCCGGCTGCGGAGCAGGTGGTGAGTCGGAGTCTGAACGCGAGGGCGGCGGCGAGGGCGTCGGAGCCGGTGGGGCGGCGGCGGTCGTCGTTGTGGTGACGATTGTTTTGGTCGGCGGCTCGACGATGGTGGTCGAGGGCGTGACGCCGTCGATGGTTTCGCCCGTGGTAGCTGGTGGGGAAGACATATTTGTTGGTTGTTACTTGCTGTGAAGATTTGGTGGGGGGGGGGGGGGGGGGAGGGGAGGAGACAGATGGCGGGTTCACATAGTTTTTACGTTGGGGAGGGAGAAGTTTTGAATGAAGGTTGTAGGTGAAGGTTGTGGACATGACGTGGTGACGTCACGGAAGCTTGAGGCGAGCGAGGCGGTGGCGGCGATCAAACGGCCCCGCGGCTGACTGCATGCACCGCTGGGAGAGACGTAGAGTACCTACAGATATGACCATTTCAATTCCGCAAATACAGCACAACATACAGAAACAACAGGGGGTGAGTTTAAAAAACACATAGGACGAGAAGAAGGGAGGGAAGAACACAACCTATCAAAATAGCAAAGGAAAAGAAACCCGAGTTAACCCCTCCGCGCCAACCCATTTACGAGCAACTCGATTTTACGAGGTGCAATCAGAGACATACATAAAGAAGAATGAAAGATTCGTACGTTGTTCGCACTGGGCATAGACACCCGAATCCCCAGCTAACAAGCACAACCCTCCTTTGCTCCTGTATGCGCGCCCTCAATGTTGACGACTGGCGCCGCCTCGCCACCCCTCGCAGCACCACCGTGTCCCGGTCCTCTAGGCTTCAACGTGCTCTCGGGAATAGCATTAGCAATCGCCTCGAAGACAGCCTGAACATTCTCTCCGGATTTGGCGGAGGTCTCGTAAAACAGCAGGCTCTCCTCCTCGGCATACGCCTTCGCCTCTGCGGTAGAGATCGCGCGTTGGTCCTCAGCGTCGTCCTCCTCGTTGGAGTCCTGCACGGCACCCGCGAGATCCAACTTGTTTCCCACGAGCGCGATCACGATGCCGGGGCTGGCCTGGCGCTGAAGCTCTGCCACCCAGTGCTTCGCCTTCGTCAAGGAGGACGGCTTTGTGATGTCGTAGACTACCAGGGCGCTCTGCGCGTTGCGGTAGTACATCGGTGCCAATGAGGCGAAACGTTCCTGACCAGCGGTATCCCTAGGTGTCGCGCATCAGTTGGGTCCCACCGTAGTAGAGTGAGCAGCCACGGGATAGCTACCAGATTTCAAACTTGATGGTGCGGGTTGGCAGGCTACATTTTTGTGTCAAGAACGCGGCTGTATGGTGGTGGTAAGTTAGTATTTCCCCATCCTATCTTACCACCGCGTGGGGATATGAACATACCGCCAATCGTGGGCTCCTTATTCTCTTGGAAGTCATCGTTGACGAACCGCAGAACCAGCGAGGACTGTGTGCACGGAACATATGTAAGCTGTCTATCCTACTGTACACATCGGCACGCGATGAGCTGATCCCCCGCCATAGCCGATGAGCTGACGACGGGGGCTGGCGGAGGGAGGGCAAGGGGATAGAACTAACCTTTCCGACGGCAGCTTCTCCGAGAAGCACGAGCTTGACGCTGCTGCTGGGCTTAGGAGCTCCGCCTTCTGAGGACGCCATCGCGGATAGGTAGACGGTTGGTATGTGGTTGTTGTGGTGGTTGTTGTGGTGTGGCGGTGGGCTAGGTGCTAGAGCTCGTGATAAGCGAGAGGGTGTTGTTCTTTTGTTTATTTGTGTACAGGAGGGTGGCTCGTAGATTGGTTTGGGAGTTGCGGTTGTGGTGATGGTGAAGGGATAAGGTGAGGATATTTCGACGGCAGCTGTTGTCTGAGGTGACGACTTGCTTCAGGTATGGTCAGGTAAAGTTATGGAACTGGAACTCGGGTTTAGGCGGTTGCTTGGCTTCAGGTGAAATCATGTGACACACGTCTCGCATAAAAAGGAATCGTTTGAATTCTTCTGACGACAGCGCTTACGGGGTTGAGCAAAGCAAGGCTCGTGGCGACACCCGAATCCTCCTCTTTGTTTCTGGAGCAGCGAGGTGGCGGCTCTTTCAGCCGCTCGTCATGATATCACTCGTAACGTTGGAGATAACGATAGATACCGTACTAGTCCTAGGGAGTATCTCTCCCCGATGATCGATCTACAACTGTCATCCTCACAGCCACTCACCCGCAAATCTGTCGGGTAACCCCCCCCCGCCAAGCCTAGTACAATCCAACCCAAACTTTTCCACGTTCACCGCCCCACCAAGCTGTCTGCCACCCAAACCGTCACGATGCTCCCACAAGTCCTCCGGCGAACGTTCTCGACGACCCCGCGGCGTCTCGTGGGGCCCGAGTCGCCCCAGTTCATCGAAGTCCCTCGCGCCCACCTCCCCAGAGTCGTCATCCCGTTCAGACCCAAAGGAATCCTCCCGGTGCCACGAACCATCTTCCCCGAGACCCGGCCGGACAAGGGCACGGCCGCATACCTGAAAAAGACGATCCCGAAGCCGCGGACGACTCGCGCCACGCCGTCGGATTCTGAGACGCGGGCGTTCCAGGAGTGGCAGGCGGCTATGGCCACGAAGCGCAGGAGTAATCTGCGCGAGGGATTGCACGAGATTAAGGAGAGGAAGGAGCACTACGAGGAGAAGCGCGCGACCGCTTTCAAGGCCAGGAGTGTGCTGCGCGATCAGGCGCTGGAGAAGGCGCTCAGGAACGATGTTAGGCTCACCCTGCCGAGTGTGCTTAGCACGACCAGACTGCAGGAGAAGGGATTGCCAGATCCGAGGAGGGAGGAGAGGCTGAGGGAGATGAGCGCGAGGAGGAAGCAAATTTTGAAGGAGCGGAGCGCGGAGCGGCAAAGCATGGTACATGAATTGTACATGAGCGCCGGCGATTTCATCCTCACCGAAGCACAGCTGGATAAAGCTATCGATGAGAAGTTCAAGGATATGGATCTGAAGATAGGTTCTCCAGCTACGAGGCCGCCGACGGTCAGGGAGATGCTGGTGCAGAAGGATAGAATCAGCAAGGGAGAGGGATTGAATATCGACGATAGCGACAATGTGATCCTGGAGGTGGGAGGTGCATTGACGGGTGGACGGATGCCAGTCAGCGCAACGTACTTGGGCAACCGGATTGGATAGGTGAAGAAGGATTGGGACGTTTGACGTGTATTATAGCATCGCTTTTTTGCTTTCGTTTGTACCTTGATGCTGTGTACCATCAGGATTTCATCGGGGTATCAGTACAAGCCCGTCTTTCCCATCCATCTACCGACTTTTAATCCGAACAAGAAGCAAGAAACCCAGAAGATGCGCCACGCATATCCCATGCTCTATAGTACAAATGATATTCCCCGTTGATCATCCCACATACAGCCAGTCATCAAATCAATTCTTCGCCTCCAACGGCTTGATGCCCTTCCAGATGCTTGCCACACCAAAAGTCAACTCATCGTAGCCCCGTCCTGCCGTCAGGAACCCAGCATCCCTGATCATCTGGGCAAACTCCTGTTGCGAAGGGAACCGCTTGATGGACTCAACCAGGTACTGGTAGCTGTCCCGATCTCCAGCAACAAGCTGTCCCATCAACGGAATAACACTAAACGAGTACTGCTGGTAAATGGCCTCCAACGGCGCCGGCGACACCTTCGAGAACTCCATGCACGCAAATACACCACCAGGCTTAAGCACCCTGTGGGCACTCTTCAATGCCTCCTGGATGCGAGTGACATTCCGGATACCAAAGGAGATGGTGTACAGATCGACCGAATTGCTCGGAATGGTGCTGAGCGTCTCTGCGTCCTCGACCTTGAACGAGATGCGGTTGGATGGGAGGTATCCGGCGGCCAAGGCGCGCTTCTCGCCCTCCCGCAACATGTCCCCGTTGATGTCGGCGACTACTACCGACGTCTCGAAATCGTGGTGGACCTTGGCCGCGTTGTCGAGCATGCGGAAGGCGATGTCGCCTGTTCCGCCGGCTACATCGAGAATTTTGAGTGATTGACCACCGGGCTTGCGGCCGGGGTCGAGCGAGCGGACGAAGTGGTCCTTCCAGAGACGGTGGACTCCGAAGGACATGACGTCGTTCATAGTGTCGTAGGAGGCGGCGACTGAGGAGAAGACATCGTGGACTGCAAACACAGCGTGAGAAGCAAGGACGACAGTCCGACAAAAAAATAATCACCTTTGCTAGCCTTTAGCGATTCTTTCACAGTTTGGAAGCCAAAATGTGTTTCTTTATCGGCGGCGTTGCTGTTATTGGAGCCGTCGCGAGGGCCCTGAGAGGCGGAGTAGAACCGAGGTGAGACTGCCAGCAAACGCCTCGAAGCAGCTGTCCGGTAGAGAGATCTGGTGGCCATTCCGGAAGTAATTGACTTCAGTTTTCAGTGTTTCTTTGGGTTCTTCTTCTCTGTCCGAGACTTTTTTTTCGTGGGATAGTTGGGTGTTACTGTTGTTACGTAGAGCGCTACTCTCGGACGTAAGCAGTGCGGATAAAATTTACCCGGCGACTCAACCAGGGAACGCGAACTCATTCTCATCTTTTGAAGCGCGCGATTCCCCCTTCGATCGCGAGTCACCACCCATCCACCCGATTCCATCGCAATCAACACCCCCAAAATTATTCGCCGCATCGAAAATCTCGTTACGGTCTCTTCTGCCGCAGGGAATCTTCACAGCAGCCATCTCGCGCGATCTCTTCTGCTCATTTATACAGCGCAATATCGACTTGATTCAGGGAGGCGCCGTCATCTAAACACGCAGAGATTGACACCTAGCTACAACTACAAATAACCCACCATGAACGGCGATAGCTACTCTTCGAGGGGCGGTGGTAAGTCTGTTCTTTGGCAATGTCTGAGACCGTATGCTAATTGCGGCGCCGGCGTTCAGACAGATACGGCGGTCACTCGTCCACCCGTGAATACCACGTACGTTGCCGCACCCGAAATCTCTGAATAGAGCGATGGCTGACATACGTCCGCAGACTTCTGATCGTCGCAGGGACAGGGACAGGGGGGACCACCACGAGCGCCCCGAACGCACCGAACGCACCGAACGCCCCGAACGCCCCGAACGCCCCGAACGCACCGAGCGCCCTGAACGCGGAGACCGTGGAGACCGTGGAGATCGTGGGGACCGCCGTCGCGAACGCACCCGGTCTCCTGGCCACCGCAGATCCCGACGCGAGGAGTTCTATGGAGGCGATGCCCCTCCTGCCGCTACTGGTGGAGATCGCGATAGATACAGGGAGCGTGACGACCGATACGGAGGACGCGACAGAGGTGACAGGGGCGGCGACAGGGAGTTCGAGCGCGAGCGCGGAGACCGTAGACGCGGGGGTGGTGGTGGTGACAGACGTGGTGACCGTAGTGGCAGACACGAGGACCCGCGGGGTGCGAGGGATCCGTTTTCTCGCAGACGTTCGGCTACCCCGCCACCGAAGAGAAAGGAGCCTACCCCCGACTTGACTGATGTAGCGCCCATCACCGAAAGGAAGAGGCGGATGACCATGTGGGATATCAAGCCTCAGGGCTATGAGAATGTCACTTCCGAACAAGCGAAGCTGTCAGGTGGGTTTTCCGACATCGGTAGCTTGTTTGCGTTGATATGATATCTAATGTTGTATAGGCATGTTCCCACTCCCTGGCGCACCGAGACAGGCTCCTATGGATCCCACTAGGCTCCACGCGTTTATGACGCAGCCAAACAGCGTCGCCACGGCCTCCGCCCTGAAACCGACGAACTCGCGCCAGGCGAAGCGTCTCCTTGTCAGCGGCGTTCCCCAAGGCACTGACGAAGAAACCCTTCTGCAGTTTTTCAACCAGCTTCTTGCCTCTCTTAACGTCACTACAGGTGGTCCTGATCCTGTGACCCTGGTACAGCTTAACTCGGACAAGTCGTTGGGTATGGTTGAGTTCAAGAACACCCTCGATACTACAGTGTGCTTGGCTTTCTCTGGGATCGAGTTTGGCGGATCGAAGTTGGAGATCAGACGGCCGAAAGACTACATCGTGCCGCTCGTTGTTGACGATGGCACTGAGACTGAGCCCGGCCAGATCAGCAGCAATGTTCCGGATACACCAAACAAGATCCTCGTATCGAGAATACCCGAGTATCTTCAGGATGAACAGGTGATTGAGCTGCTCAAGAGTTTTGGAGAACTAAAGGCGTTTGTGCTTGTCAAGGAATCCACAGATGAAGTTTCGAAGGTATTATTTTCCCTACATACTAACCTACCACTACATACCTTTGACTTACCCCCCTTTGCCCCTCGTTCAAGAAAACTACAATCCTTTTTGCTCGCACATTACAAGTCAAAGGTATTCTTGCAAAATAGGATACAGTTATTAACCTAAGCCTCCCGGACTTTCCGCCTGCGGATTGAATTTTTAGGGCATTGCTTTCTGCGAATACCAGGATCCCGCGGCTACCGACATCGCCGTTGAGGGCCTTAATAATATGGAGCTTGGAGACAGCTCTCTGCGGGTTCAGCGTGCATCCATTGGAATGAAGCAGGCTGCCGGAGTCGAGATGGGTGTTAACGCCATGGCGATGATGGCTGGAACCACCAGTGCCGACTTGGAAGCGAGTAGGGTTCTGCAGTTGCTCAACATGGTGACACCCGAGGAGTTGATGGACCCCGACGAGTACGAGGGTAAGTTACTGCATTTCCTGCTACATTTGGAAGTGAGTACTGATCGGAATTACAGAAATCTGCGAGGATATCAAGGATGAGTGCCATAAGTTTGGTAAACTTGTGGATCTCAAGGTTCCCCGACCTAGTGGCGGTTCGAGACAGACAGCCGGTGTCGGAAAGGTTTGTTCCCATCGTCACTGAATTTTCAGGGTGTGTTACTGACATCAGTCGATTGTAGATTTTCGTCCGCTTCGAGACTCTTGAGTCGGCCGCCACGGCACTCAAGTCCCTCGCCGGCCGGAAGTTCGCCGACAGGACTGTCGTGTGCACTTTCTTCTCCGAGGTATGTTCACACGCTGCTTCTCGCTAATGCATATAATCTAACACCGTACCAGGAAAACTACGAAGTCGGTGCGTTCTAAGTACGGACAGGTGGGACAGGGGCAGCGGTAGCGATAGTGCGAAGGCGAACGAGTTAATCGACCGAATAAAACGTTTTGTATTGCGAAGAACATGAGTGGTGTGTGCTAAGGAGGGAAGGGGATGGATGGACGCGGACGCCCAGGGACGTGTATGATGTTCTTTTTTTTTTGCCAGTTCGTTGATGTGTTCACCTACCTATCTGCCTTTCTTGTCTTGTTTGATGATGTCGTAACCGCTTTAGTACGCGTGACTGAGAGAAAGTTAGTCTCCTGTTTGTTTGCATTACTTCAGTTCTGCAATTGTACGTAGCTCGCCAATGTATCCCATGTTCACACAATCTCACTCGTCATTGGCATAGGTACATGTGATGGATCGATAATGTGTATGTGCATATTCTCCAGCGCCACATCGAACTAGTCGGTACCGGGGCTTTCACATTGACCGGCCCGGGCGGACAGGAAAAGGAGTGCATTGGTTCGCCATAGTCTAGATAGGCTGCATGAGAAATATATTGATGTTCTCTCTTGGTGCATACCCTCCATCCCTCCCACAAGACAGGCACACCCTTTGATGGCTTTCAAGTGCAAGTGCTTGGGCTGTTCGAGGGCGGGTCGGCCGGGAGGTGGGTAGTCCAGGAGCGAGAGTGAATCAGGACAGTGATGGTGAGGTCATATAATTTGCGGAGCAACTCACAGTCGGTTCAGCGACTCACAGCGTCGGTCCAGCAACTCACACAGTCGGCAAGGCCACTCACACATTTTACGGAGCTACTCGAAACAGTGAGAACAAGATTGCATACCTGTCTGCAGTAAACTGGTCACAGTTGAAATCTTCTCCACTGGGACCCAGCGGACCTGTGTGGGAGCGGAGGAGAGCAGAGGAGAACAGAGGAGAGCAGAGCAGAGGAGAGCAGAGCAGAGGAGAGCAGAGGAGAGCAGAGCAGACCAGGGCAGAGGAGAGGAGAGCAGGGGGCTGGTTCCTCCGCTGAAGGTGCATGAACGGCACAAACCAGTCAAAACAAGACGGCATACCTATGATGGCATACCTATGATGGTGGTACACCAGCCACAATTGAAATCCACTTCACGGCAGTCCAGCGAACTTGTGGGAGAGCAGAGGGAGATCAGAGGGGGATCGGGGCAGCGGGGGCGGATCCTGCCGGAGAAGGTGCATGAAACGCAGCTACCTACCTACCGGATCCGGGCATCGGTAAGTACCAGTGTATGCCCTTCCTTCTAATTGGATGGCCAACACAGGGGGTACTCACTAGGTTTGAGAAAGGTGGATGGGTGTGTAGACCTTGAGGGACAGAACATCTGCCCACTTGTGACTCAGTGGGAACAGTGAGTCAGGTATGGACTGGGGGGGTTGTCCTCCTGTATAAATACTACCCCGCTCCCTGCTCCTCGCTCTCCCTCCCCTTCCGTTATAAATACTACCCCGCTCCTCGCTCCTCCTCCTTCCTGAGAACCAACAGTCTACACACTATTACCTGAGAATCTGCATCCTTCAAACTCTTACCTGAGAATCAGAATCCTTCACATTCTTGCCTGAGAATCTGCATCCTTCACACTCTTGCCTGAGAATCAGAATCCTTCACTTTCTTGCCTGAGAATCAGCATCTTGCACTTTAAGAAGGGGTGACAGCCAAAACCCATACCAAGAACCCTACCAAGAACCTGGAGATTTTTATATCCCCAAGTTGAAGAACCACAGTCTGTTGGGTGTCTGCTGTTGTGTAGGTGCCACAATCGATTCGAGATATCTTCACTATCAACTAACACCTGCTAGCAGACCCGATCGATATCGAACCTTCTCTACTGAGGAGCCCAAAGGCTGCTGGGACTCTGCTGTTGTTGTAGGTACTACAGTCGAATCGAGATATCTTCACCATTAACTAACACCTGCTAGCAGACCCGATCGATATCGAACCTCCTCTACTGAGGAGCCAAAGGCTGCTGGTACTCTGCTGTTGATGTAGGTACTACAGTCGAATCGAGATATCTTCACCGTCAACTAACACACCGTCTCATATACAGGACGAGGCTCTAGGTCGTCAAGCTGACGATATCCTCCGCACGCGAGAAAGCACCTTCACCCTTACCATCCCGCGCATCTGTTTTAACCATGGCTCCGAAGAGGAAGCTATCGTTCAACCAGATCGTCGGTCGCGGCCGCCATGCTTCGGCACGGCAGGTTCCGTATTCAGCACGTTCGCCCCGTGTCCGTCCCGCCCCTCTTCCCGCCCCGACTACTCATCAGCCGGATTTTATCCCTCCGCCAACCTCCAGCGCTCCTGCCATTTCTTGCAAGCGTCTGAATGGGTACCGTCTGCTGCTCGAGCGAATGCTACCTGCACCTAGAGAGAGGGAGGCCATTGAAAAGATGCGCAGCAACTTGATCAACATTCTGTTGAAGTTGAGTGTGTACTCTTTTCATGGCCGGGAAGAGGACTTTCAGCCGAGCGGGATCATGATTCCCGTCAAGGCGCTGTCGGAGACGGCGGTTCTCGGGGAGGACTTGCAGGAGATGGCAAGGGAGTTGTGTGCCAAGTGGGAGGAGGGGGATTTGGCACAGAGGTTACTCACTGCCGGCCCCGCACCGACCCCGGAGCCAGAGGATGAGGAAGAGGCCGATGGTGAAGAGGTGATGGCACACCCTGATCACGAGGATGGGGAGGATGAGAACGTCCCCCCACTCGATGATCAGACGGTGATGCCCGTTTACGAGCAGATGGTGGTAGGAGTAATCCACCACATCTCTCCAGCCGGCAAGAAGTATCCCAAGTTGGCGAGCCCAGGACGTCCAGCTAACCGGTTCGGCCACAACGGCATCGACCTAGGCACATGGTGGCCACTGCAGATTTGTGTGCGCCGCGATGGAGCCCATGGTGCGCCTGTTGCGGGCATTTATGGACAGTTAGATGTCGGGGCATTCTCGGTTATCTCGTCGGGTGGCAGTGGGTATGAGGCCACCGATGAGGATAACGGGGATGTCCTGTTCTACTCTGGAACCAATGGGTGGAAGGCCAACGGGGATACGGGGCCTGTGCTAACGACGCACACGAAGGTGCTCATGCGAAGCTACGAGAACCAACGGCCCGTACGGGTCGTCAGGGCTAAGGGAGCGAGCAAATGGGCGCCGAGTGTTGGCTATCGTTACGACGGTTTGTATACCGTTGTGGAGCACGAGGTTGCCACGAGGAAGGTGAAGGGAACGAACGCGGAGGAGGGCTACTACCGCTTCAAGATGGTCCGGTGTGATGGTCAGGAGCCGCTAGTAGATATCCGCGCTCGGAGTCCGACGCTGGTGGAGAGGGCCGCATACAAGAGGTATGAGGAGCTTAGACCCTCCCTATATCAGTAGGGAGTGGTGGAAAGAATCGCCGTCGACAGTGGTGATGATTTGAATGGAGAAGTTTTCACACAAAGAAGTTGTTACATGGGAAAGGTTTTACATTGGGAAGGTTTTGCATGGGGAAGTTTTTACATGAGCAAGTTATTGCATACTTAGGGAAGCTGTTGTGTGAGGAATCTATTGTGTTACCTCCATTGTACCTGTAGAAGCACCGATAATATCCACCGCGTACTGAGTATGCCTTCCAGTAGCAGCGTTTATAGAACATCTCTCATACAATTCCTTGAAATGTGGAAGGCTGTGCACTAGGTATTGAAACCATCTACCGCACACTCTCCAGTACCAGAGGCCCAGATATCTCGGAGTCACATCTCGGTGTGGCCCAGTGTCAGTCAACCTCACTGATAGGTAGTCTTCCGCACCTCATTCCTACATAGCTCCATCCTTCAAGTCATTGTCGAGTTACTAGCCCATACGCTACAATGTGGTTTCCCTGCCACGCCGCTCCGCCGCCCCGCCCTGTCCCGACGATACATGAGCTCACCAAAGAAATAACACTAGGAAAAGACAACTTCCGCTCCCTCGACTCGCCCTCCCCCCTCAATCATCCGCCCCCTCGACTCGTCCCCACCCCACCGCAAGTCACCAGTCTGCCTCCG
Organism: Tricharina praecox; assembly: GCF_024521635.1. Taxonomy (NCBI): domain Eukaryota; kingdom Fungi; phylum Ascomycota; class Pezizomycetes; order Pezizales; family Pyronemataceae; genus Tricharina; species Tricharina praecox. The sequence goes on from NW_026250412.1 coordinate 929,642, forward strand.
GCTTCTTCGTCAGGGGCTACCACGAAAGAAGGTGTGGGAAGGAATAGCGGGCGTGGTCCCAGTCCTCGGTTCCAGCGGCGTCCTCCTCCTCCTCCTCCTCCTCCTATCGCCCCAGCTCCGCCGCCCTCTCCACCCTCTCCCCGAGCTTTCACTCCGACATCCCGCTTGCTACATCTACCTCCGCGACCTCTGGGATCCACCCACATACATCAGTGGAAGAGGACATACGTTCGGGCACATATGTACGCCGAGCTGGGACTACTTTCGTCGAGTGATCACGTGTGCACCACGTCCGCGTTCCATGCAATACCTACCTAACCCACTGACCGGCTTTCCGCCCCTGCTCGCGGTTGGGTTGGTGATACAGAGCCGGTGGTCCGTGGTGAGGAGTGGTCCTAAGATTGCCCGTCACCGCCCTAGCTTCTGGGTTGATGTGCTTCTGTACTAGGTAGTAGGTCGCTTCTTCTTCCTCTTCTAACCGTGCCCCTGGAGGCTGGGTGTTCTTTCAGGAACCAGGGTCAGCTTCCCAGAGAGTCCAGCCAGACCCCTAGGTAGCCACCGTGTTGCTTGCTTGTTGAAAGGTGAAGGGGATCTCCAGCTCTTCTACATACCTGGATGACCGCTTCCGGGGGGGTGGGTGTTCCCGCCGTCTGGTGAAGAAGATCGCCTGTTTTGCCGTGCTGTGGTCAAAACCGATGTCGATGCCGTTGTTGGCTGCCCCGCCCCAGCCACTCTAGGGCGGCTCCAGCATCCCGCTGCTTCCTCCGGTTTCTTGGACATCTCTCCCGCATCCTTTCATCCGGCTTCGGCCTGCCTACCAGGCCACATCGTCTACGAAGGAGAGGACTTTGGCTTCTGGAGAAACAGAGAAAACTCAAGAGGGTTGTTGTAGAAGGCAGTGAGATCACGTGAAGCGTCGCCACGGCGAACGCCAAGGGATTCGGAGATGGGGAATCGATCCCGCCACTGAAGGACATCCGTATTTGCCTGTGGGGAATCACATTTCGCAATCTCTGTAGGCGAACAAGCAGCGGGAAGGGAATCTTGGCTTTCACCCAGCGGGTATCGTGACGGCGTATGCAGATATCACACACTCCGCGCATCTTTACAATCAGGAAGGGAACGCTCCCCCATTTTATTCGCAACACACTCATACAAACTACAAAAAAACCAAATCATCCACAGTGAGGACAGGAAAGGAAGTAAATCGGCCCAACACACTTCTCGAAGCATCATTCAAAAGTTTTTTTTGCTCGAAGCAATCCAGTTCTGTTCAAGTCCAGTCCAGTCCAATCGTACCCTAACATTACCCGGGGTAGCATCCAAAAAAAGGAAATCAAATGAAAAGGTCAGTCAGAAGTGAACCAAGAAAAGAAAGAAATGTCAATATCCAAGAAAGGACATGCAGGTTAGTACACAATCGCGCGCCTGTGATTCGGTGTCTACCGGTAGTACCCACCAGACGAAGGAGGTGGGGGAGGTGGCGCATCGTTCGAGCTGGGCGGAGGTGGTGGAGGCGCACCGCCCGGAGGAGGAGGAGGAGGAGGAGGAGCACCGCCAGGAGGAGGAGGCGGAAGCCCATAGGACCCGGGTGGCGGCGGCGGAGGGGGAGCGCCGTACGAAGCACCAGGAGGGGGTCCATAGGCTGAGCTGTAGCCCATACCAGGTGCACCGGGAGCTGCACCGGGGGCACCAGGGGCGGCCGCGGCCCAAGGGAGGACACCACTGGCTGGCGGGGGAGGTGGGGGAGGAATACCACCACCGGGTTGTGCCCACGGCGCGGCTGTTCCTGCTGAAGGACCGGTTGGGGCGCCTTGGGGCTGCTGCCAGGGGGTGATATTAGATCCACCGGAAGGTCCAGTAGGGGCCTTGGTGGGAGGGCCATCGCGACGTTGCCATGGAGCGGGACCGCCGGTGGGACCACGCTGCCAAGGCTTGAGAGGACGGCCGTCTGGTCCAAGCTCTTCCTGACCACCACCAAAGCCTCCCTCACGACCACCGTAGTTGTCGCCATATCCACCGTCGCGGCCTGGGCCTGCCTCGATGCGAGCTTGAGGACCAGGACCCTCGATGGCAGGACCGGAACCTCCAAGTTCTTGCATGAGTTGCTACACTCAGGTTAGTAGCCGCATATGAGGCGCAGTGGGAAATGAAGTTGAAGTACCTCGTACTCTCGGTCCACAGCATCTCCGTGACCCAGTCCAGCGGCACCAGGCCTTCCGGGGGTTGCGCCGGGCCGATCGTTGCGCCAGTTCTGGCCGCGTTGACGATCCGCACAATCGCGAGCCATATGACCGGCGTTACCACACACGCGACAGATGATGTTGGCGGTGAAATTACGCTGCTCGGGACAGTCGTACTTGCGATGACCAATCTGTCCACAGTTCTGACAACTGCTGTTTTCATCATCTCTCAGCGTTCCGTTGAGGGCGGCGAGCTCTCTAAGTTGGTTGCGCTTGAGTTCGTTCTGGCCTTCGGGGATAGAAGCAGCCTGTTTACGTTAGGATATAGGCAATGGAGGGAATCACGGAGAAACAAACCGTCTCAATAATGTTGTTGATCAGCTTCTTCGCCTTGTTAACCTTCTCCTCCGTGTCCGCCATGATGAGACAGTGCAGATCCTCCTCCTGGTTCGAAGTGTGGGCAGCATCGGAGCGACCCTTTCCTTCCTTGACGGATCCCTTTCCGCGAATGGCGATTTTGGCGCCAGATTCCGTCTCCATTTTCTTGAGTGTGTTTCCACGAGGACCAATGAGCAATCCAATAAAGTTGATCTCAGGGTAATCATTAACCGGCACGTAAATCTTCTCCTGCGTCTTCGTCGGCCTCCGATAATCACTAGGCGGATGGTAGTTCGGGATGGTCTTCATGGCCTTGTCGATCAGCTTGTGGCGCTCATCCTCGAGGCGTTTCCGATAGCGGTATTCCCGAGTGTTCACACGGCGACCGAAGTTGTCGTACTGGGGAGCCGGCGATGGCGATCTGAGCGACACGAAAAAGTTAGTTGGCCAGTAAGCCATGCCAGACACACGTCATGGCATATATCGCGACAAAACTCGGGCCAAAGCCGTCGCCGAACTCACCTGTCACCGTCTGCGGGCACAACATCGTTGATGCGAAGTTTCTGCGAGATTTCCTCGATGCGCAGATGCAGCGCGTAGGCCTCCAACTGCTCGCTCGTCATAGTCGCGAAGATTGCGGTAGGAAGACCCATCAGTCCGGCGGCCTTGTTGTCGGTTTGGTCTCCCCATCGGTTCTTCTTCTTGCGCTTCCTGGGTCCCTCAGGTTCCGTTGTCGCTGGTGAGGGGAATGTGTGAGTATGGTCAAGTCAAGCAATAACACGGGGAAAATGGAGGGGGCAAAATGTCGGAGGAAAGCTGGCGAGCGAGCGAGTATGTCATGTCATATTGCCAACTCCACGCGCAAACCACCATAAAAACATACTTCTAATCGGCGACCTCCCCCGCTTCATGGCATCATCCCTCGAGTAATCGGCAGCAGCTGGCGGTGGGGGCGATGAAGACTCGCTTGGGCCATCGCCGCCGAATCGACGTCGCGTCCCGAGCGGGATGTTGTTCGTGCCGGTGATTCCTCCACCGCGGTAAGACATGGCTGATACCGAGGAGTTCTTGCGAAGCTGGATTGAATTCCGTGCGTTGCGTGTCGGGGGTTGGGGGTTGTGGGAGGGGGATGTGGCGGGTTGGATAGGAGAGGCGGAACAACAACAGTGAAAGTTAGTTGTGCGGTGATGTTAAGAGAAGACGGCGAGAAGAGGCTAATGTTGGTAACGAGGAGCAAGGCAGGATGGAGCACGACAAGCCGGGGTCACAAGAGAGAGTGATAGGAGAGAGAAGACAACGCCGGCTGAGAATCTGACCGATGAGACAGCATTGTTATTGTTAATGAATAGCTGAGTCAGCGATCCATTCAGGATTATTTCTCGTTCTCTTTCTTCTTCGTTGAGGTCCCGCCGGACTCGGGTTTCCAGCGGTTATAGGTCGCATCATCTCCAACGAGTGGCTGGCGTCAACTCAAAGAAGTGGCTGGTGGCAGTGTGGCGAATGACCTGCTCGGCGGTGATTAGTCAGTGCAGCCCAGTGGCTGATGCAAGTGTGGCAAATGGCCTGTCCGGTGGCGATTAGTCATCGTGACTTGGCCTCTGAGTGGACACATGTGATGCATCCTTGCCGCAGCTCGCTCGCTCGCTCAATGCAGGGGTCAACGGGGGCTGAAGTGAGGAAGAGGCCACGATTTCCAGAGAAGGCCGCAGAGACAAATGAAAGAAGTGTGAGGAACAATAACGACGTAGAGAAGACAAACACAGGCTCGCAAACCCACTCACATCTCGTGCTCGCCCATACATACCTCTTCTCTTCCCCGTCTCTTCAGGTGGACGGCAGTCTGACTGGGCAGCTCGGTCAATCATTTTAACCCAGCTTGTCGGCCAAACATTCAGTTCGGAGAAAGTGCAACCTGTCCCAACCGGAGATATCACTCTTCTTCTTCCCTTCTCTCTCACGCGCCATCTGTCTCGTCGCTTGTGTGCATCTGTCCTCATCACTGTCTTTCCATTCGCATCCCGGTTCTAGGCTACTTCCTACCCTCACTTATTTTTGACCCCTTCCAAGGACTAGACAGAACGTCAACCTTGGACGACCGGACCGTCACAACTTTTTTTGGCGACGACTCCCCGTTTCCCTTACAATCCACACCTCGGAGCTCCCAACATCCACCCACTCCGACTACAACTCAACACGACCGACGCGCCCCGCCAGAGAGAGAGTAGACGAATACACGCCACCGGTCAAGAATCAAAAGGTCCAAAATAGACCGTACCGCCCGACATCATGTCGACGGATTACAACTACGACGATAAGGTGCGTCTTCTTTCCCGTGCCACCCGTTCCGAGCCCAGAACGTAAACTGATCTGTGCTCAATCCAGGGACAATTCTTCCCCTACTTCGTCCTGACCATCTCAGGGCTGGTATTGGTCCCATTAACATACTCGACCTTCAAGCCCAGTAGACGTACGTAGCTCCCTCTTCTCCTAGGCAGCACGAACGAACGAAGGAAGCTAGTGGCTGATTCCCTCCCCCATGTATAGAGCTCGGAACTTCAAAGGAACCTTTAATAAAGTGTCCCGACTACTCTCCACCGCAGCATGAAACCGTCGATGCTGCCCGCCGGCGGCAGGCCAAGAGAGAACGCCGGCTGAAGCGCTTCACTGCGCTCGTTCTTGGGTGGGCTCTGTTTGGCTACATGTGCTATCTTGTTGCTACCAGTGAGGCTATCACCGCGGCCAAGCTATGGAATCCGTACCAGATTTTGGGAATCAGCGAGGTATGTAGCTTGCTTCCTCCCCGACCCGCAGTTACTCTCGGAAGCTTTGCTGATTGAATGCGTCCAGTCCGCCACCGAGAAAGAAATCAAGTCTCAGTATAAGAGAATGTCCCTAAAGAATCACCCTGACAAAAGGCGCCCAACTGGCAACGAGACGATCGAGATGCTCAACGACAAGTTCGTGGAAATCACTAAGGCCTACAAAGCTCTGACCGATGAGGAGATCCGCAACAACTTTATCCAGTATGGCCACCCCGACGGTAAACAGTCCTTCTCTATTGGAATCGCACTGCCAACGTGGATCGTCGCTTCGGGAAATACCTACTACGTTCTTGCTGTGTACGGACTGATATTCGGCATTCTCCTGCCCTACACCGTTGGAAAGTGGTGGTACGGAACCAAGAAGCACACTAAGGACGGTGTCATGGTTGAGAGCGCTGGAAAGCTGTTCACGGAATATGACGAATTCGCCGCGGAAGATAAGCTCGTTGAGATCTTAAGCGTTGGCGAGGAGATGAAGGAGATCACCGGTGGAGACCACGAGAAGGATTGGGTCAACGGTGAAGATGCCACTGTCGAGAAGAAACTTGCCCAAGCCGGACTGCCCGAGAAGGAGATTGCTATCTTGAACAAATATGAAGGATGGAGACGCCGTGCTTTGGGCCTGCTCTGGGCTTACCTGTACCGCGTCGACCTTGATAGTGAGAAGCTGGAAAATGGTACGAGATCTCCCCTAGTCAGATAGAGCTTCCTTTTTGACCCTATCTAGCTAAACTCGACGTTGCTCCTGCCGCGATTGCTCTTAACCGTTCATTCCACTCTATCTGTCTGGCTTTCGGAAATGTCCAGCCTCTGGTCGCTTCCATCCGTCTTTCCCAGTACCTGATCCAAGCTATTGCCCCCGGTCAATCGCCGCTCCTTCAGATCCCTTACTTCACCAACAAGATCGTCTCCTCTATCGAGCGTGACGGCGGCAAAAACCACTGGACCGTCCAACGTCTGATGTCCGTCCCGGAGGTTGAGCGTAAGAAGATGTGCACCAGCAAGGGCCTACTCACCGAATCACAATACAAGACCGCCATGACCTTCGCCAATTCCCTGCCAGCCCTCAAGATCGAATCTGCCTTTTTCAAAGTCATGGGCGAAAAGTTCATCACCCCCTCGAGTCTGGTCCAGTTTGTCCTCAAGATGCGTGTCGTCCCCCCCGGATCCAATCCCCCGCCCGTCAACCCTAAGGACCTCCTTGACGAGGACCCAGATGAGACCGACGTTGATGCTCTCCTTGGCCGTAAGTCTCGCTGGTCCGACAGCACCAAGGAAGGCGACGACGGTGTTGACCTGCCACTCTCCCATGCGCCCTTCTATCCCCGTGACCACCACCCCGCATGGTACATTACCCTCGTCGACCTCCGTCTGGGTAAACTCGTTGTCCCCCCACAGGCCATCACTAGCTTCGATAAGAGCCCCGAGGGCTTCGCGGTCGTCACGGCAAAGATGCAGTTCCAGGCACCACCGCAGGCGGGCGAATACGGCTTCACCATGGTTTGTCTCTCAGACTCGTACATCGGCCTCGATATCCAGCAGACAGTTACCCTTGTCGTCTCCGATCCCAGCAAGGTTTCGAGAATTGAGGAGGTGGACGATATCTCTGAGCCTGAAGAGGGTATGTCCCCCCATCTAACATCCTCCCTAGCACCTGCTAACACGACAACAGACTCTCTCGCCGGCCAAATGTCTGCCATGCGCGGCAGCGGTGCTCCCGTCAAGAAATCCAAGAAGAAGGGGGCGGCGGAGACCAGCGATGATGACGAGGACGAGAGCGACACTGAGGGAGAACAGGAAGGCGTGAGTGATACTGACACTGACACGGATTCGGAGGATGAGTCGTAGTGTATCTTATTGGTGTTTTTTCATTTTCGGTTTTTTTCTCTTTCTTTTCTTTTTCTTTTCATTCTTACGGAGCGGTTTCTTTTTTTACGTTTCTGGTTTGCCTTACTTCATTCAATTCTCTGGTTTGGTTTGATTCGTGTGTTTTGATATTTGATATTTGACGATTGAGAGATGTGATGTGATGCTCGAGATGCGGGTAAATCAACAGGATTTCTTTGTGAGTCACAAGATGCTCGATGCAGATAAAACAATAGGATCTCTTCGTCACTCGAGTGACTCGAAGTGGCTTGATTACATGCTATCTATCGCTACTTATTTTGTAAATCCACCCACTTCATTACAGCAATGCATTTGTCACATACGAATAGTCGTTTAGGACCGTACGCGATTTCTGGCGCTGCATCGGCCATGATCCAGCAGTAGACACACACCAGGCGGAGGCCTTGAGGTTCACGTTTTCGAGTCGAGCAACAGTTACCCATGATGATGAATGATTGGGTGGCAGGCACGAGTACTTTGGGGCAGTGGCGGGCGAAGTGGGTTGCAAAGTACGGTCGAATGGATCACGGATGAGGGGCGTTCTTATGGAGTTTGTGTCAGGTTTCATGTCGATTGGATTTTCACAAAATGGTCTTCAAGTCATGACGGGGGAGCGATGAGTGTTAGAACCAGAACGCCCCCAAAACGCCAATCCCATTATCAAACTCCGGTCGAACGTGTATGCCCCCAGACAGAAATTGACTTTTTTGTTTATATCAACATCAACATCTAGTAACCCTCACCGCTGACGGCAGGGAACTCAAAGACGACAGTCTTTCCAGTGAGCTTGCGGTAGACCTCGCCGAAAGTGTCGACCTTGTAGTCAACGGCGGCACGGTCCTTGGCGTCAAGGAAGACCTTGATCACCTTGTGGCCGTCCTCCTTGGTGCGAACGCGCTTGCCGACGATCTCGGTGGGGTACACAAGGTCGCCCAGGATCGCGTCGTGAACGGCGGTCAAGGTGCGGTTGCGGGGACGCTTCTGCTGGACGCGGCTGCGGCGTCCCGGGAGGGGCAGGATGCGGCGCTGAGCAACGAAGACGACGTGGCGGTCGGAGAATTTCTTCTCGAGCTCACGGGTCAGGCTAGTTGGATGTCAGTGGTGGGAGCGGACAGATGTTGCGGCAGAGGAATGCATACCGCTGCTGGACCTTGTGGAAACCCTGGAGGAGGGGGACTGGAACGAAGATGACCACCGCCTTGCGTCCCTGAGAAACCTCGATCTGCCCACCACGTAAGACGTTCCCGCCGTTAGCATCCCGTACCATCCTTCATTCGAAGGGAAGACTGGGAGTTGTCCGTCCGCATCGTTTTTTTCTTTCTTTTTCAGGAGGTTTGTAAATTACCTCCTTGGCCGAGGAGAACTGGAGAGGGCGCAGAGACGCCTTCAGGTCCGACACGGAGGACTCAAGGTCGAAGAGAGCCTGAGCAATCTGGGTCTCCAACTCTGAGGGGTTGGCGTGCGAGGGGGAGTTGTGGGCGATCTTGTTGGTGGCCATTGTTTCGGTTGAAGGGTTTCCGGTGGGGGTCGGTTACGTGAGGCGTCGGAGGTCGGTCGTTCGTTCGTCGGGTTGTCAGTGTGAGGCTGCGCAATTGGAATATCAAAGTTTGGTGATTGTGCGGGTTGTGGATCTGTGGGATCTGTGGTGGGACTGCGTTTTTAGCGAGCCCTACACTAGCTACGCTAGCGTGCTACGCAAGACTCGAGTGATTGTTGGTGGCGGATTTTGCCGATTAGCTTCTGTCACAACAGAGAACTCTCCACTTGGCCTTGTCACGTCCCCAATAGTTGAACCCACTGCATAACAACGGGGGGTAAAATCTAAGTATCGATAGCGTTGAAAAGAATCGCATGTCTTACTGCGGGGTTACAATGGTGACGCCCTGTGAATAAATACCACCAAAAGGGTGATAGATGCGGCTTTACATGTGACCATGTGTAGCTGTACGGACTACCTATCATAGCGTCATCAGGGGTCTTGTCTGATGTCCAGACAAGAGTGTTACCGATCTAGATTACCGCCTTTCGTAGGAAAGCGAGCTGTTGGACCTTGCACTCTGAGCCTAAGCATGTCCTCCCAGCATCTGATTGCACCACCGTATGATTCATGGGTAAATGTCTGATGCAGATATTTTCTCATATGGTAACAGTACTAAGAATCTGAGACTTCCATATGTGTAGTTCGCCACACTACTTTCTCCACGATACTATACACTTCGACTACGACTTGCTGGAGCAGGAGATCGCAGAGTGAACGTAGGGGGGAACCGTTCCGATGCATAGCGAACCTCAGCTCGCTTCAGTGACCTGACACCTCCGAAGGTGGCCAGACGAGTGAGAAATCCGAGGACCTTACAACCTACATACCGTGCGTTGTCACCGTTCTCCAACTGAAGTGAAGTTTTAGTGAGTCCAACTTCAAGGGCCTTCGCTGCCTTGCAAAATCCTACCTCAGGATAATCAATGCAAGGCCAGCGCCATCTTGGACTCCGTGTAAGCCCCTCCCCCTCCCCCGCCTGGTTCCATATCCCCTCTTTTCCCATCATTCAACCAATGAAGCACTATCAGCACTCAAACTGAGGAGAAAAACATCACTAGACACCGTGCGAATTCCTCTTCCAAAGGCTCGGGCATTGGAAGACATCCGACCAACGAGAAAGAGAAAGAAAACGTGGAGAAGAAGCCGAAGACGAAGACGAAGCATTCGTTATTGTGGACAAAATAAAGAACACATGATCACACTCCCACTACATATTAGACTCGAGTTCGATGGATATACTATTCACTACCAAAACTCCACGATGGACATACTCAGCCGACACGGCCAACATGGCCACACCACTATCACCATATAAGAATTCGGTGCGGCCGACTGCGTGGCCATGACGTGGCCGGACAACTTGATCGCAGTCCACGGGAATGGCCACTGGAATCACTTCTACTATTATTCATCTTAGAGTGAAAGCAAGAAGGCCGTTCGGCTGAAGCTAATCCAGTAACACGGTTCTACTCCGTCCATTCCACTACCCAGTCCACGATCCTCGGGCCTCGGTCGCCAGTGAAATTAACTACCTCATGCTCAGCACCATTTTTGCAACTTGCTACCGGTACTCAGCATCGTTTCAACGTCTCCAGACCAATTGGCCACTGGCCAGTGGCCACTGATTCCCACCAGCTCCCAGAAAGTTCAAAGTTCAAAGTTCAAGAACCTGACCAACATGCCCAACTCGACCAACTCGACCGCACCATCAACGATGCCCCAAACCAACCTCTTCGGCAAGCTCGCTGGTGTACAATGTACATACAGTCGCTGCGTGGTCCGTCCGGCCGCCGAGGTGTCCGTGCTGCGGAGGGCAGTAACTATACCTAGTAGGCAGTGAAGAGAAAGTCATGGAGCTCGAGGACCGCCGGCACCGCATGATAGGTACTCGCCCCTGAGTCCCTGACCAAGCTGCAAGCTGTCCTCCCGCTCTCGGGAGACGAAACGAGACGAGAAAGTCAACCCGAACCTGACTGCTTTCTGCCGTTTTGGGCCCACGGCTGCCCCCGTGCTCGTTGCTCTCGAGGCTCCCCGACGTGGCGTCCGCCGCGGTGATGGTTGTGGAAAAAAGTCCTCAGCGCAGTGTTATCACGGCCGGTTGTCCGTTGACTACCTAGCAGCTAGCTAGTCTCCGCGGCGAAGGTTTGATACCGAGTCCAGTCCAGTGTCCAGTCCAATCCAGAGTCCAATCCAGAGTCCAGTCCAGAGTCCAGTCCAGAGTCCAGTCCAGAGTCCAGAATCCACAAATTCTATGACTCTACGACTAGTTACAGGGTTCATAGAGTTCACTGTTGAGAAATTATGAGCGTGATCGATGTTTCAATTGCTTCGGTTGCTTGATTCATTCGCAGAGCACAGCGGATGACCAGCTAGACGTACCTACCAGACAGAAGTAGAAGAAGAAGCAAGTATGAGAATAAACAGGATTCTCAAGGCGCACTCGACTTAGCGCATACATACGACCAATATGGCAAATGTGCAATATCTTGGACGAGTGACGACGGTGGCTTTTCAACCAGAACGAGAAACCCAACATTCGCAAAATCCACGGTCGACGAGTGACCACCTGTGACCACCCTTCACCACCCGTGCCCACTCATGACCACACTTGACCGCCCGTCACCGTTCTTGCTCACTCTTGACCGCCCATGACCGCCCCACATCCGCATCGCATCCTAAACATTCCTTCATCATTCCTGTATGTATGATACCTACCATTGCCCACCATTGCCCCACCAATGCCCACCAATGCCCATTTCCCACCGCCAATCTATCCAGCCCCCTTAATCCCCCCAATCCCCCTACCGCCCCCCTGGCCCCCAGGCCCCAAGAAAGAACGAAGAAAGAAGAAAGCAGGAAGAAAGAAAGAAAAGCACCAGAGCACGAGAGCACGAAAGCACACACCCAGGTCCTAACTTCCAAGTAGGTAGGTAAATGAGTTACCATGTCATGTCATGTATCCGGAAAGGAACAAAGAACGAACACACACACACAAACCGGCACAAACCGGCACAAGAATACGGTAAGGTAAGGGTAAAGCATCGGTAAGGTAAAGCATCCACCCGACGAAGTCTGAAATCTGAAGTCTGAAGATGACCATTGACCATTGACCATTGAATCATTGACCATGGAAATTGATCGGTAGAGAATGGAGCAAAAAAAAAGAAGAAAAAAACACAAAACACAAAACACAAACGAGACGCCTCCCATAAGCATATACAAAGTAAAGTAAAAAAAAAAAAACAAGAAGAAAAAAAAACCAATCAAACACCATCCCCATGAACATGATGAAGCTTTCTAGCCACCTTGTGCCTTCCCCGTTGCCCGTTGCCATTGCCCAATGTCCATTGCCCATTGCCCATTTTTCCCACACAACCATACCATACCATCCATTGTACGTCGTCATCGTCCCATCTGGTACAGGTTCTAATAGAAGCAAGAATATTACAACAAAGTACCCCTCACTCGCAGTCCCAGTCCCAGCCGTTGCAAGAAAAAAAAATCTTTAAAAAATCTTTTAAAAGCTGAAGCCGGGAGGAAATCCTCCCTGCGCACTGTTACGGCCGCGTCGTCCGCCACCGCCGCCCGGGAAGCCGCCGCCAGGGAAGCCGCCTCCTCCTCCGCCAAAGTTGAAGGATCCTCCGCCGCCGCCGCCGTTCATCATGTTGAATAGCACGCCTGAGACGACAATCAGTAGCTGACCCCGATACCAGAAACCGACAGAACTTACTTGGGTCAATTCCGCCTCCCATTCCGCCCATACCCCCTCCCATCCCACCAAACATGTCTTCGGGATCCTGAAGATCAATTCCAGAGTCATACCGCTCCTTCTTTTGAGGATCCGAGAGACATTCGTACGCCTCACCGAGATCTACAAGCAGCCATCAACATCCATCACGTGATCACTGCGCACGAAGAAAGAAAAAAGAAAGGAAAAAAGAAAGGAAAAAAGAAAAAAACGTACCCTTGAACTTCTCGGCAGCTTCCGGATTGTCGGGGTTCTTGTCGGGGTGGTACTTGATGGCCATCTTTCGGTACGCCTTCTTGATGTCGGTCTCGGTGGCATCCTTTTCAACACCCAGGATCTTGTAGTAGTCCTTCCGTTTGCTCTTCTTAAGCTCCAGCTCCGCGTTCCGAATCTCCTTCTTGAGCGTAGCGTCGGCGGGATCGGCCTCGGATGCGGCTTTAAGTTCGCGCACGGCCTCTTCCCAGTTACCGCTTTCGCCGAGAGCCTTGGCACGAGTCTTTCGCGCTTTGGTGTAGGTTGGATCGAGCCGCAGAGCTTCGTCGCAGTCCGTGATGGCTTCCGACCATTCTTTGAGCTGTTGACAGTCAATCCGGCGTTCCACGGCGACTGCACCAAAACTCAAGTGAAAGAACACTGTACCTTGCTGCAAGCCATAGCCCTGTTCTGGTATATTTTGGCGTTGGTCCCCTTATTGTCCGGGTCGACGCTCAGAGCCTGCGAGTACAGATCCTTGGCCTTGGCATAATCGCCCTTCTTGAAAGCTTCGTTACCGTCCGACTTCTTCCTTTCGAGCTCCCGAGACTTCTTGAGGTATATTCTGGCCGTCTTCATGTCGGGATCGCACCGGAGAGCTTCCTGGAAGTGGGCGGCAGCCTTCGAATTGTCGCCCTGGGCGTACAAGACGCGTCCCCGCAGCACCAACGCGTCGGAATCCTGCTGGTTCTGGCGTAACAAGCTCATAGCCACGTTCTGCGCCTCACCCCACGAGTGCTGTGTACCCATCTTGAGATTGGCCTCTCCTCGCAGAATCTTCCACTCCTTGGGGGGGTCGACACCCTGGCCCAGCCCCGACTCAGCCCTATCCAGAGCGTACAGGGTCATCGAGCCGTGAGTACCAGACTCCACGCTCTGCCTCGCAGATCTGAGGTGCTGCAACATTTGTGAAGCGGGGGCCTTATCTTTCGCGGACGGGGGCGGCTGGATCCTGTCGTACGTCTCGAGGGCATCCTCGGGACGTCCCAGGGCGAGCTGGATCCTGGCCATCCGGAGGAGAGTTTTGGGGTTGTTGGGGCTGAAGCGGTCGGACGAGATGCAGTCCGCCAGGGCCTCGCGGAATTTCCCAGCGAGCATGTATGCGGCGGCGCGGTTTGACAGGAACGTTCCGTTCTCGGGCTCGCACTCGATCGCTTTGGAGTATTGCTCGACCGACTTCAGGTACTCCTTCTGCTTGAAGAACTTGTTTCCGGCTTGCTTGTAGGCTTCGCCGTCGAGATCCTCCTTTGGCGGATCGGGGGGGAGTGTGTGTGTACCGTTGACGCCGTTGGTGGCGGGAGCGGCGGTGGTGGTGGAGGCAGCAGGTGGAGGGGTTGGATCCATGTCCATGGGGGTGGAGGAGGGCGGCATTGTAGCGTATGCGGAGGTGGTGAAGGTTGGCGGACCAAGAAAATCAAGCCAATGAGGGCTGAGTGTGGAAGCGTTGACACTGGGGGGACGGCACAGAGAGCGGCAATAGTAGGGTTGCTGTTGCTATTGTTGCGGCGTGCGTTGCTTTTGTTTCGTCTCGGGGTTCCCTCGTCGGTGCGTGGGTGTGTGTAGCAAAGAGAACAACACGGATTAAGTCTGGGGGGAGGTTATCTCGTGAGCGAATGGACAGCGGCGGTGTGCGGGATTCGTTCGGTGCAAGTGAGAGGGTGGGAATCCACAGGTACGAGGACAAGGGAGGGTACAGAGAGAGATAGCGAGGGGGGGTGGAGGCGTAGAAAAGGGAGGGGAGGGGTTATTACTGCTCAGCGGAGTAGGAGTTGAACTGTGTTGAGAAGTCTGAGGGAGGCTGGAGGGAGGGAGTGAGAAGGAAAAAAGTGGGAGCGGGAAGCGGAAGTGGACACAGCGACCAATGACTTTTGTCAACTAATTTGAGGGACGGGGATCTGGTGGAGAGAAGAGGAGGAGGAGGAGTGAGTGCAGTGCGGCCCAAAAGTTAGCGTCTCAGTTGGTTTAACCCATGGAAGGTTCTCGTCGGTTTTTTGGGGGCAGGGGGAGGGCGGGCGGCTGATCGATGCGATAAGATAGCCATTGTCCAAACGGCAATGTACCCCACCCGAAGCGTGGTCAGGCTGAGCTCAGCAAGGGCCCAAATCTCACAGCCACACGTGACCAGAGGAGGGATTGTCCGCACGTGTCATCACAGCTTTATCTTGAGCTTCGCACAACGCGCTGTCTGTCGCCCGAGCGTACTCGTCCCTAGTCCCGTCCGTCGAGGTTCGGACCACTACATAGATTAGATAAGCCAAACTCGTGACGGAAGAGCCGGCCGACCATGGAGTGAGCAGGATGGCTCCGGCAAAGCTCCGGATAGTTACGGACGACGGCGGAACATGCGCCTTCCCGCCTCATTGGTGCACCACCTTAAGAGGCGGATCAGCGACGAGAAATGGAGAGAGGCCCATGGTGGAGAAGCCGGCAGAAAGCCATGTGTGCGAGCAAAGGTTGGGAAGGAGACGAAGGGGTAGTCAATCCATAGCGGAGCTATTCGCCGATCAGCGGCGCAGAGTTTCTCGGAACGACGGACGTGGAGACCCTACATATATCCACAGTCTATACAGGTACCTATGCGAGAAGCGACGATAAATATGCGATTTTCTTTCCCTGGTGCGAAACATACAAAACATACGAAACATACGAAGCAAATTGAAGATCTTTCTCTCTCGGGCCACTGGATGCCACGCCCTTTCTCCGAGCCACTATATAGGTAGATCGCCCTCTCCCTAATGCTGCCCTCTCCCCCTCTCTACTCGTATATATACCATCAGAGTACACTCCCGCAAACTCCACAGAGCCCCAGGGCCCACACTATAGTACACAGGGGCCGCAGCCTCGCAGCCGCCATCCGTCTGCCCAATACCCACGCAGCGAGCCTGCGAAGGACGGACGGATAACTACATCTACTACATATACGGATGTACTCTATGGATGTACTCTACTCTACGTATCATTTATGTACACCCGCATCCTACAGGCTACGTAGAGTACTCAACACGGGATCTCTCAGCATTTGTTATAAAGCTCTAGTTCCAGAAGTCACGACTCACGATGCGATAATTAAGGTAATCCGAGTCCAATGCTAGGTATTACGGTACAGTATAGTAGTCTAGTCTAGTCCAGTCAATTGCTTAAATCCCCATCTCGAACAAACCAAACCAAAACAAAACAAAATCAAACCGCGCCAACCTCTAACTAAAGAGCCGTATCTAAGTAGAGTAGAAAGTAGAATACAGAGGACCACCGACCACCGAATAACAAAAATAGTAGGAAAAAAAAGGAAACCCAAGGTATATCAGAATCTTGAAAAACATGATAAGAAAAAGAAATCAATAAACCCCCTCCATTCCCCCCATTCCCCTAAAAGTTTCTGAAGGCTATAAGTCCCTGAAAGCTCCCGTAACACCTCCCTCCAGTATATGATGAAATCCGCACCGTAAACCCCAGCGTAACCCCCAGCGTAACCCCCAGCGTAAACCGTCCCAAAAGCAAAAGCAAAAGCAAGAGCAACAAACATTTTCAAAGAAAAGAAAGATAAGAAGAAAAAAAACCACAGAGCTTCTCCAAAGCCAAAGCATGCCGTGCAGTCCAGCCCAGTCTAGTTAATTCCTCGAGTCCATCCACGCCGTTTTGTCCCCCCAGTACATCGTAAAGTAAAATCAAAATACCGAAAAAGAAAAAGAAAAACAAGAACAAAAAACAAAACGACAATTGCAAAACTCCCAAATCATCCCATTAATTACCCCCACCCCCCTCCCCCCCCCCCCCCCGCGCGCGCCCCCGATGATGGAAAAAATCCTAGGAAAGGCATATAGTCGTGATAGCATGCAGAAAACAAAAAGAAAGAGACAAAAAGGAAAATCATTAGTTACGTTGACGCCGCCTTAATCTTCTTGTTCAAACTCCCCTCCCTCCTCCGTTTCGGAGCGTCGCGGATCTTATTATGCGTGTGACACTTGTAGGCGTGTCGGAACCAAGTTGTCCCCTTCTTCTTGTTGCTGACGAGCGGGACCCACTCGGCACACGAGTGGCAGAGACCCTCCCATACGTCCGGATTCCCATCCATGCGGCGCATGTCCCTGGGTTCGGCAAAGGGCTGGCCGGTGGCCGCGCTGATGCCGTGCGTGAACGATTTGTCGTACCAGAAGGCCGAGTTCTTGAGCACCAGCCAGCGGCCGGGCTTGCAGATTCCGCACCAGCCTTCGCGCTTGTTGCCGTGGCCGCGGACCCAGCGGGGGGTGTAGAGGTCGCCTTCGAAACGGAGGTCTTGCTCGTGGGGTTTCATCTCGGGGTCTGCAGGGTTCATGTCTTCCTCTGGGGGTGGAATCTGCTCCTCGGTCAGACAGGAGTAGAGGTCCGGTCGCTCGGCGTAGTCGGCGTACCGGGCGTGGTGGTGGTTTTCCGGGTGAGAGGGGATGTAGAAGGGGCTTGGCATCAGCTGGGTGGGTTCGTGGTGGTGGTGGTGGGGGTGTGGGTGGTGGGGGTGGCCACGGTCCAGGAATCCCGGAAGATAGGTCATGTTCCGGGGAAGGGTGTGTTGGTGAGAAGGCAGATACGACTGTGTCGATGGGGGAAGCGTGTGGGGTGGTGTGCGGATGGGCGACGAGTGATGCGAACGGAGCTGGCTACCCTGCAACTGCGGATCCAGGCTGAGACTGTAGAAATTACTGGAATCTCCGGGAGCGGACCACCGTTTCTTATCTGTGGCGGAATAAGGGGTGACGCGGTAGATGGGAGAGCAAGACCCACGGCTCGTCCGGCTGACGCTGCGGACGGAGGGCGAGTGCGGCGTTGTGACGGCCGACATCAGGGGTGTCCTGAACTCGGTGGTGTACAACGAGCTGTCCGATTCGGCGTAGTAGCTTGTTGTGGACGTGGCGATGGGCTCCGCGCTCGAAATCTCATCGGATAGATGATTTCTCGCATCGAGGTCGGTGTTCAATCTCAGAGGATCCGACGGCTGCTGTGCGTACTGGTAGCTCGGGACGGGCAGGAAACCGTTTCCGCCGCTCGAGCTACCGTAACTGGACGAATGGTCGGTTTCGGCATTGCCCTCCAACAGGGAATAGCCGACTCTGGGCCGCCAATCCCCACTTACACCATCAGTATCGTTGCCCCACCAGGCCGACACGACTGTGGATGGCTCACTCTCTTGCTGCTGTCCGTAGTGCGGAGAGCAAGGGATATCCACGCCGTTCGGTGCCATGTGGGGGGTATGCGGCGTGATTTCGCCCGCCCAAGGAGCCGTGACCCCGTCGCCGCTCGGGCTGCAATCGGCCATGGAGAAAGGGTAGTGCGAATCAATGACCGTCGGACTGTCCTCGACGTGGCGGGGCGTAGGCGGCCATACCGTGAAGGAACCAGTGGAGATGGGCGAGTCCATAGCTAGGGCTAGAGGCTGCTGGAACGAGCGAGGGAGGTTGTCCATGTTATTATTGGACCGTCCGTACACCGGGCTTGTCTGTGCGAGTCCAAAAACACTCTTGACGTGGTCCCGTACCCTGCAGTTACGCAGTTTCCGTCAGCACCGAGTCTTCGACTTCCCCTTCGCCCCTTCGCCCCAAAGAAGCCGCTGCCTCTTCCATTTCCGTTTTTAGGGAGGGCGAATCTTACTGGGAGAGCACAGGATCCATCGCTGACATACGTAGAATCTCAGAAGTGCCGTAACACGGGCAGTGCAGGATGCAGTAGTGCCACAAAGAGTGATAACCAAGCAAACAGGTAACTTATCGACATGCGAGCAACCGTTAGCCTTCATCGTGCCTGTCAAACCTGGGAGAAAGAAAGAAAGATTCGCATGCATCTCGCTTCACTGCCTCTTCCGTGTGACGATCGTAGCTTCTTCCGGTGTGCACACGGGGGAGCCACAAGAGGAAAAGCCGGAAGACCACGCAGGGGCCATGCTGAGGATTCACGGGAAGGATTTCGTAGCAGGGCTGTAACTTACGTAAGTAAATCTAGCGGCGGGATGTACGAAGATCGCCGTGGGATTGGATGATTTGCGGGAGAGCGCCAGCCGGAAGGAGAAATAAGACGACGGGCTGCCGAAGTATAGGAGATGCCGCAACGAACGAACGTCCCGGATTAAGAGTTATAGATAATACAAAAAAGTGCGGGCCAACTCGTCCGAACGATTGGTGTAGTGCAAGCTGTGGGAAGCTGTGGGAAGCTGTCGATTGGTGGGCGGACCGAACGAAACGTTCTATGCGGTGCGATGCAGGACGATTGTCGATGTAAACAAACAGCTGTATGTATTGATCTCGCGTTTCGACTCGGCGTAGGTAGCTATTGCCGGGGGTGTGTGTACGAAGAGAAACCAGCTCTCCAGACGAACGAAGGTAATAATATGGAGGATGCAAGAATCGAAGTGTAGAGGCCAGTAGTTAACGGCGACAGTGGTATGTAGTATGTAGTATGTAGTAGGCAGTAGGCAGTAGGCAGTGGGGCAATGGGCAATAGGCGGTAGGCAATAGGCAGGTATGTAGTCTATGTATGTAGGATTCGAAGCAGCAACCAAAGCGAAGGGAAGAAGCTGAAGCAGAAGCAGATCAGGAACTGGGGGGGTTGATGGACGTCTAAACGAATGACGGGGACTGACGATGGGATTGGGGGAGGGGAGGGGAGGGGGGAGGGGGGTAGTGCGGACGGTAGGAGCTAGTTAAGGAATTCGTGAACCTGGGTCGTGAGTGAGTGATGAAGCTGCCGGGGGTTTATAAGGGAAGATTGAGCTCGACATTGTTGCGTTGCCGTCGACGTCTCGCGGAGAAATTTCGAGGCAGAGCTGCGGTAGAGGTGGGTGGAAGGGACAGGGATGGGCGGTAGCGCAATGGGCCAGGGATGGAGGCAAGGAGTGGAGGGAGGTGGTGGTTGTGGTGGGTGGTGAGGGTGAGGGTGGTGAGGGTGAGGGTGGTGGGGGGGATGGGATGGGGGGATGGGGGGGGGGGGGGGGGATGGGGGGGGGGGGGAGGTTGCAGTTGCAGGGGCGGCGACGACGAGGAGGCTCGAAGCGCTGGGCCATCTCGTCTCTCGTCTCTCGTCTCTTTTGGTCTCTGGCAGGACTCTTTGCGGCTGTCCCATCGGCCGTCTTCGTCGTACGCAGCTAGCCAGTTTACCATGGTACTTACGCACCCACATTACATGGAGTCAGAACCGACTGCGCAGCGAGATAGTACTTGCCGTCCACACGCAGCATACGCACGGCAAGGTAAGTAAGAAGTAAGTAAAGCAAGCAAGGTAGGCAAACAGGTAGGCAAGCAAGTCAGTCAGTAAACAAGTGCCAGGTGCATTGGACAGTACAGTACAGTACAGCACAAGGAGCACCCGCCAGGCTGCCAGGCTGCCAGGCTGCCAGCGTAGAGTAGTAGCAACTCCCAGTCCCATCTGGCTGCTCTCGCTCCACTCCGAGTGTCCCCCGCCCCCCCGCCAGGGCCACAACCACTGCACGTCTGGTAGCGGGGCGTCTATCCATCTCGACCGACCCGTCGCTCTAGCCTCTAGCTCCTTCTCGAACCGCCGCAACGCAAGCAACGGAAGCATCGATGGAAGGGACGTACACACGCGGTTTAGTGGCCGCCCGGCTGGAGATGCGACGCTCTTGTCTGGTCTGATGATTGATCGATCCGGCGCGGTGCGATGGAAGGGCACAGAATCAGGTATGCAGACATGTAGCTGCAAGTATCTATCCGCGCGATGGCCGCTTGCGCATAGAGTACGCATTGCGAGTTCGCGAGTTCGCGAGTTCGCTCTCTCTTTCTCAGCATGGACGCCCGACAGGCCGACAGACCGATCGAGCGAGCGATCTCTGTCGGGTAAGAGACAAAAGAAGAAGAAGCACAAGCAGCAGCGGATGAAGAAGCAAGGTAAGCCTGCCAGGTACGGGCAGGCAGGCGGGCAAGTACTCAGTGTATGTACCTACATCACACATGCTCCTTCCACGCTCCGGTCAAAGGCCTGAGGAGGCCCAGATGGATGGATCGATGTTCGGTCAGGTATAGTTACTGCGTGGTACAAACGAATCCACAGTCAGTCAGTCCATCGGCCGGTCAGTCGGTCGATCCTGCACTGCACTGCACGGCAATCACTGCAACGAGTATTACCACCGGCCCAACCCAACATCCATCTGCAGATTATTCTACCTATTGATTGTTGATATTGATTAAAGAGGCTATGCACTGTCGCCGCGATGGATGGATATGGTTGTGCACATATATCCATCGCGGGTGCTCTACCTAGCTGCATGCTTGCTGCTGCGCCGGCGGGATGTCACCTGTGGAGGAAGATTCTGCTGCTGCTGCTGCTGCTTATGGTTATGGCGATGATGCTACATCAAGCACCGAATATAATCCATCGCCAGGATACCGTGCGGCCGTGCCTAATATCGCCGTGGAACGGACGATTGAAAGCACATGTATAGTAGACGGGCACACGAGCACACGAGCACGAAAACCGACACAACACCGCCACAAGTCCGTCCCCGCTGCCACCGCTGCCACCGCTATGTATGTGCCAACCGATGAACGCCCAAACGTCGGAACAAACAGACAGACAGACAGAAAGAGCCCGGCGCTTCGTCGAGATCGTCAAGTACTGGTAGCGTCAGCCGAAATTATGTACACACCGGTACCTCCCAAGCGGCCGGAGCAGGACTTCTCGGCTCTGGAGTAGAGTAGCCACAACTTACAAGTCTCCTCCCCCGCGACTCGCGACTCGCGAGCGCCTCCATGGCAACAACAGCAACAACAGCAATTAGAGTAACAACAGCAACAGGAGCAGCAATTAATAATAGCCCATCGAGCCCCACCATCAACTCCAACACCCGTGACACCGAAAATAGTGACACACACACGCCCACACTCACCCTCTCACCCTCTCACCCCCCCACCCACGCCCACACACGCTCTCACACACGTCCATCCCAAACGTCAACGAGGAGGTCGTTCGTGCGCTGATACCGAACCTGAAACGGGGTGGGAGAAAGGCGCGCAGGGGTTTGGTGGGTTTGGGGGTGGTGGCTCCCGTCTGGCGTCGACGCCCATCATCATCGACGCCCCATCATCGTCGGCGTCCCACTCGAACTCGAGAAAGCACGCCCCGCACTCACATAAGCCTAGCCTAGCCTGACGGACAGGATACACTACTCTACCTACACTACACCGATACACTGACACCCGGGCGAAACGAGGGTGGGTGGAGTGGGTGAGTGAGGGTTGGCCTCGGTGTCGGTGGAGTGGACTGGTGGAGTGGTGAGACCGCAACGTCGAGTGCGAAGCTCATCCACCCCCCCTCACTCGCTGCTGCAGGGAACCGAGCCCGCCCGCTCCTTCAGACTTTAGACTCCAGAGAGCGAGCTGCTCTACTCTAGTTACCGTACCGGGTCGCACCGCACCGCACGGCGCGGCGCGGCGCGGGAATCCTAGTCCACCCACCGCATCTACATCTACATCTGCATCTACATCTGCACTCGGGCTGTGCTGTATGTGCTGTACCTGCTGTGCTGTTTTGTGCTGCGATTCTTTCTCCTCTCCCCTCCTCGACTCGACTCGACTCGATTCGGCAGGATGAGATGAGATGAGATGAGATGAGTGCCGCCCGTGGATTCGGGACCGGTCCTTGCAGCGACAAGTTGGGCGTTCAGGGTTCGGCACCTATTTTGGAATTGGAGATGGTACAACTACTGAAGAGTAGATAACAATTGAAGAAGCCGCCTACATAGGTAGATCGCGGCCTGTGGCGCGGCGAGAGGCGGGAGGCGGGAGGCGGGGCGGGAGTCGTGACTGCGACGTCACGATGCTGGTCTGGTCGCTCCGTCGATCGGAGTGACTACCGTAGTTACCGGAGGGACTCGAGAAAAGCCAAAGGCAGCATCACCGCAGTCCGTAGTCCCTCTCAAGCACGGTCATCGCCGAAAGCGGATACCTAAAGGCACAAACCAAACCTCCTCACATCAATGATGAAAAGAAAAAGGACGCAACCGCCAGTCGAAACGCCGAGCCCAGGAGGGGGACTTTTACTTTTTCCCGCCGGGCGATCAAAAACTAGAGTATCCGCTGCCTGCCAACAGACTTTAGCGCCTGTGGGCGGGGGGGGGGGGGGGGGGGATCGATCATAGAGCCTTTCTGTTTCTGCCTCCGTTTCTGTTTCTTGTGAGCACTGAAAACCGAACATCGACGAAGCGCGCACGCGGAGCGCCGGTCATGTCAGCGGCGCATAGAGTGCATAAGTCCAGCGCATACGGTGCATACACTACGGTGGTGGATGCATCCCACCGCACCGCACCGTCCAAAGAGATTTCATGGCGGTATGCAGGGCTGACCAACACCCTTCCATCCCAAACACGGGCGGGCGGGCGGGCGAGTGGGTAGTAGGGAGTAAACATTCACTACGGCTCGCGCGGGCGAGCGAGCGACCGAGCAGAGCAGTTAGAGCGGGATAGTGACGTAGCCTTGGAAGAAAGCTTGGAAGGGAACGGCGAAAATAAAGGGCGACGGAGAATTTGAGGTTCTATTCAGCTTCAACTTCGAAGAGCCATCGAATATGGCGCTCCTCCGCTGCCGCCTCCTCCAACGTGAGGTGCTACTAGATCCGGCTAGGCTGGCTTTTAGTTACCGCTATTCGGATCCACCGATCCGACTAGTTAGCACCTTCTTCGACGATATATCTTATCTGATCTGCTATGTATCCTGCATCATATGCTCCTCTCATGGTGGTGGCAGACAACGCAAGTCTGCAATCCGTCCAGTGTCCAGTGTCCAGTGTCCAGTGTCCAGTGTCCAGTGTCCAGTGTCCAGTGTCCAGTGTCCAGTGTCCAGTGTCCAGTGTCCAGTGTCCAGTGTCCAGTGTCCAGTGTCCACACGCCATACCCCGGCGGCGGACGGCACGGGGTACCTTACTATCATCGGTACCCTACATACGTGTTACCACCAGTACAGTACAGTACCTACAGTGTCGACGACGCCGCGTGTACTGCGGCTACCTACTAAGTATAGTGTCGTGCCGTGCAGTGTAGGTACAGTACATCATTCCGCATGTCGAGTTGGTGGCGTGTGTATGTACAAGTACACATGCACATATGTCGAGTACAGTACAGTACAGTACAGTACCGTATGTAGGTACAGCAGGTACAGCAGGTACAGTACAGCAGGTACGGTACAGCAGGTACACGACATGTGTAGGCTGCGCACCGGACGCTGACCCGAGAACCGAGCGAGAGAGCTGGGGAGGGAGCCGGGGAATGAGCCGGGGAGGGGGCCGGGGAGGGGCCGGGGAGGGAGCGTGCGAAGCAAGGGCCACGCTCTGGCCAGTGGCTGTTGGCTGTTGACTGATGAAACTTGACAGTGGCTGTGGCAGTGAAAGGAAAAAGCACAGGCAAAACACAGGCAAAAGTACAGGCAAAGGCTAGGGGTATTTTTAGCTCAACTGTAGTCACTCGGTACTATGTATCTGCTGTAGTATCACCAGTACCACCTGGCGCCGGCAGCCTGTACTGTACATGCTTAGGTACTCTATGTACTCTATGTAGGTGCTCTAGGTACTCTACATACCCTTTATGTAGGCAAGTACGTCCACCGCGCCTCTCCTCGCCTCGCCTGTACATACACAGGTAGGCGGTCAGTAACTAATCGGGGATCTGGAGACTGGAGATGCGACACGTCTCGTCGTTTGGCGGTAGGCACATACCTCATACTAACTTACTACCGAGTGTATTGATTACCGCACCGCACTGTACCCCGCCCCGCCGCTCTCGCTGTCTAGGACTCTCGCTGGCTGGGCCCAGAAAGCTTTGTAATGTCCAGAGCACCTGCCGATAGTTCGTACGTAGACCTCCTACGTACGGCAGTTGCCTTGAAGGCTTGGCCAAGAGTACTCAGTGCTATCTATTCGCACCCGGCGGATAGAATCATGGATGATGTGCCAAGTTAGCGAGCGCAGACTCGATTCCCCGTCTAGAGTCCAAATCCATCCATCCCGCGCGGATATTGAACCTCGCGCCCCCGTCACATCCCATGCTCTTTGCGGTTCCCTCCATATTAACTACCGGTAGACGAGACGAGTGTAGTCGAGTCGAGTTGATCGGGGACGGGGAACCGGGGGACGGGGGACGGGGGACGGGGGACGGGGGACGGGGGGGGATAGTTCTGCAGAGTAAGCCCAGTGCCCACCGCCGTTCCCAGTGCCCACCGCCGTTCCCAGTGCCCACCGCCCACACCGTGCCCAGCCCAGCACACCAGAGCCAGAGTTTCTTTATTTAGAATTATCCTCTGGGTTCTAAAGTTCCAAAGTTCTGCAGTCAGGCTCAGGGTCAGGGCCAGGCAGGGCAGGGCGGGCGCTTGTTTTGCTTTCCCTCCCTCCCCGGGCACCCCCCGCACAGAGGAGTCGCGGACCCCACCACACACCCGTCCTCGGTTAAACACGTTAGTCCACGTTCGGACGGCAGCCGACGACCGTGCGCCGTGCGGTGCTGACGCTATCTACTCTACACGCTTTGGCTTCACCGGGCCAGGCTACATATGACCACGACAGCGACAGCGACAGCGACAGCGACTGCGACATCGACAGTGATCAACGGCCAGGCGTAGCTAGAGTACGTAGGACCGTATGTAGGAAACTCGTGGCTGTCTCGACTCTCGAGCATTTGCCGCGAACGACGCCGCGCACGCAAGCAGCAAGCAGCAAAAAGTGCCGTCTTACCTAAGCCAACGAACGAGCGAACGAACGAGCGAACGAACGAGCGAACGAACGAGCGAACGAACGAGCGAACGAACGAGCGAATGAGCGAACGAATGGTTCGTGGCGTAGCCGCCGGTGCGGGTGCGGGGCGGGTGCGGGGCGTACTTACTTACTTACTTACGCTAGGTACCGTCGAGACTCGACACTACCAGTCGGCGACCCGGGTTCGGAGATGGAAGGGGAAAACGCACAGTCAGTCCGGCACGGGGCGGGAACGTTGAGAGTCGAGCATGCAGCGTAGGATGGGATGGGAGCATGCAGAGTGGCAGAGTCGGATGGGATGGGAGCAGGCTGAATGTGTAGGCAGGCACGACATCGTGCGGCCTGAACCAAGTACGCAACTGGTGGGTCACGGGACGGGGCACGACAGACGTCGCCAGGTTCTACTCCCCGGCTGCAAGCTGTTGCAAGATCCTGCACGTATGTATGTACAGTACATACATGCGGTGATCGATCGAGGGGTGACGCACTTTGGTTATGTACCAACCGGTCTCCGGGAACGCTCTATGTCGACGACAGTAACAGCACTCTCGCCGCCTGCTGTCTCCAGTGTGCACTCCGCATCGTGCGGATTCCAGACGTTCTGGAAGCATCCCTTGCACCCCTTGCATAGGATTGGCATGGGATGGACCCGGACCTGGCTGTGCATCCCCCCGGAGCAAGCATGGACGATTACGCATAAATTGTATGCATGCATACATAAGACCTAGTGAACAGGCGACGGCATTGAGTGGGCGGAAGCGGATTGGAGATCTCTGGATGGCTACTAGTGATTACGGTCCTGGCTTACTACGCCGACAGTTTTTTAGCGGCCGGCCGGTGTTCTTCGGATTTGAACTTGACAGGCTGAAGTCAATTAATGGCTGCCTGTGAGCGGCGTACCTGAGCGGCGTACCTGAGAAAACGGACCATCATCTAGAGCAGCAGCAGCAGCAGCCAGATACGGTACCGTATGTACATATCTGGCCTTGCATCGTCGGCCCGATAATTGACGTAACCTATCGTCCACAGTCAGCGGGATACGACGACGACGACCCCCACCTCATCATCTGATCTTGCGACGGAACACGCCGCACGAGTACAGTAACTACGGTAGTTACACTGCAATCATCAATGAGAGTGGGAATCCCCACTCGTGTCAGCGTCTACCCCCCCCAGGCGGCAGCGGCAGCGGCGGATCCAGGCCTCCTCTCATCACCCCCATCGATGCATACATGCATCGCGCAGTGTCATTCAGTCAGCGTTTAATATCAGCACTGGTATCATACATACCTGCATACCGTAGGCGCGAAGTATGGAATCACTCTAACCAGAATTCCGCTCCAGCAACGACGAATGGATAAACCCTCCGCACCGTGCCAGCTGGAGTGCGGAGTGTGGAGCTGCATTCTGCAACGACGAAAAAAGGAAATTTCAGCTCCGCGGCATCGCAGCATCGCGATTCACGAGAGCTTTCACGATAGCGAGAGCTTTGGAGTCTGGACGGCGGCGGCGGCGGCCCCCACAATCAGGAATGGAGTCCAATCTGGGGAAGGGGAATGCAAGTTGCTCATCCACCTTCTGTACGTACTCTGCTAAGCTAGATCTACATACATACGGGTATGTAAAATAAAACGCGCGATTGGGTGAGCACTGAGCACTGATGATTGATTGGTGAGGGGGCCATCCCGCCGCTTCGAGCTTAGATGGATTTGCGGCGGGAAATATAACCTTTTCGCCTACATACATGAGAAGTAAGAACTGCCGGTCCGCGGCCGTAGGGCTCACATACTTTACTATTCTGCCTAGGTACGGCGCATCGAGACGCGCCTTCAACCGTCAACACTCGTCCATCCATTCGTCCGTTCATTCGTTCATTATCTAGACTCCACTGACCACCGGCATGCAGATTTGCAGTCTGCAGTTTTTGCATTCCGAAGTCAAGACATCGACATCGACAACGCCCTCTTTGAGGGGATAGGACAGGATAGAAATATGATCGGTATGTACTCTACCTTCCCCGGAGGCGGGGGGAATTAGTTGGTTAGATACCTTCCTTCGCCGTGTGGCCACTGGCATGCATTCCAACAGATGGCGACACCCCCCCATGTAGCGGTATGCACGGTACATATTCGGTCTCTTAGCCCAAGTGGCCAGTTGGCCAGTTGGCCAACCACAGAACGAAACCAACTAGCCTTTCAATCAGAAAAAAAACAAAAACAAAAGAAGAAGAAAAACATAGCGCGGGATTATACCCCCCACCACCCACCACCCGCGCGTCGAGACTCGAGATCAACTTGATCATTGCCCCGCGGTCGGCGGCTATTCCGTGGCTTGTGTGACATGTGTGACCATTAACGCTCCCTCCCAGTGTACTCGGCAGCTATTAATACCATACATGTGGTTTTCTTCTTCCGCAGTCCGTGGAGCAGTGAGCATTCTATGTACCTACTCTATCTGCAACGCTCTCGTGTAGCGCACGTGATTTCCCCGCGCAATCAATCATAAGCACAGCCTGTCCGACAACCTTCGAATAGTACGATGTAGGTAACGTGTATGTAGGTACGGTAGAGCACCTACCCCACGCCTCGCCGTGCCCCAGCCTTACCGTGCCCCCGCACCAGCACCAGCACCAGCACCAGCACGTCGAGGGGAAAGCCAGCCAAGAATATCGGAAGCCCCCGGAAGATGCCGGTGCTCGTCCTACACTATGTGTTCCGGAGAACACAGACGGTATAGTATACGGTATAGCTACTACTGGTATGATAGGACTTGGGTAAGCACTTGGCCGGTAACTGCTCCACCTGACGGAAGTTAGAACCAGCGCCTCTCGAACCGCAGAGGAACCCAGTTGGGAATCCAGCTTGGGGGTGAACCATCGCTGCAGCAATTGCGCCCTCCCACACCCGCCCCCACTACTCAAACTGGGTTTTTAGGTGCGAATCGGGCCGTCCCGTCGACCGGCGAGACTACTACATACTACATACATAGCACTAGATAGCCGCTACATACACAACAACCACGGCGCAAAACTCCGCAAGCGCGCAGTTTTGGGGTTACAAATAGTAATTTTTGTTTTGCGTTTCGTCACGACTGTGGTCATGGACAGTGGGTGTGGTCCGCACTAGGTAACCATCCAACCACCAAACCACCAAACAGGTCCGCCAGCGAATCGGACAGTCGTGAATACGACGGTAAAGGCACGCAGAGGGCGTGTACCTTATACGGTGTGCGGTTGGTATTATAAGTGGGAAGTGGCGACGGTAGGTTCCGGACCATGATGAAGTAGCTCGTCTCGCCTCAGCGGCAAATCATCCGTATGGTCTACTCTATAGGATGTAGTTTATCGCTGGACTGGAATGCAACTGCCGATAAACGTGAGTACTCAACTGTACCTACCTGTCAACCATCGACGTGATCTGGGCCGTGTGACATTTGAGCCTTCTAGAATGTTGGTATTTGCCATTTGGGCATTTCGCCGAGACTTCACTCGACTCGAGGCGTTGCTCGAAACTTCGCCCATCACCACCGCCAACCCTGTCCTGCTCAGTCCGATTGCGCGCATTCGCCCGACCTACACACACACGAGGCTGCAACTTGGGAATGATCCCTAAGTACATACCGGTAGTAACTTACGCTGGAGGAAGGGAGGGACACTGCAAACTGCACACTTGAAGTTGCCACCAGAGATTAACGCCCCGTCCAGCTGCAGCGGATGGACAGTCGCAGCAGCAGCACTACTAACTACCTAGCACCTATCTAGATGTCGCCACCACCAATATTATGAGCGGATGAAAAGGAGGTTAGGTTAGGTTATGTACACCCCATCACGCACTCCCGCCTCCCGCCCCTCCCGCCTCCCTACTCCCCACTCCCGCCGTTGCCGCGAGAAATCTCTTGCGCAAACTGCACGTGCACACCACACCGCACACTGCACACCGCGGACCGTACCGCACACGCACACGTACACCGCAAACCACACATCACATGCGGACCACCACGACGCACATGCGGCCCAGCCCCAGCCCCAGCAACTGCCGCGGAAAGTCGTACAGGCCCCCACTCGTCGCCTACCCGTATCGGAAACCATTGGCTGGCTGGCTGGATGTTTGGATGAAAGTTTGGATGGTTGGCCGTTTGGTTAGCTGCTGGCTAGCCGGTTGGAACTTGGTTGGCCGTTTTTCTACGGTATGATACTGGCTAATCGCGATCGAAGTGCGTAATCGAATTGCACTCTGATCGTGATACGGTACCAGTAGATCATAGCTGTACGTACATACCCGGCTGCCGCGGAAAGTCGTACATACAGGCCCCCAGACTCCAGTCATATGATCAGAGACGCGCCGTAGGCCGTACCGGAAACCATTGGCTGATCACTTGACTGACCGTTTGGCTACGGTACTGGCGGATGATCATGTGAGTAATTGCGTACTGATCGCAACAGCTGTACGCGGCTCCTGCTGGCGCTGCCATCGCTGCTGGTGGTGGTGGTGGTCGTGTAGACACTCCCTTGCGCACTCGTTCCTGGCCACCTCATCACAGAGCTTTGGTCGAAACTGCGTCTGGAGCTGCCGAGTACGTACGTGTGGATTAGAGTACCAAGTGCAAAATTACGCCCAAAGTAAAGCTCGATGGTAGTTGAAACCAAAGTTCCAGATTGTTTTAGGTATGGAAGATCTAGCACCCAAAGGTATCCCGTTTTTTCTTCGGCCATAAGTGCAAGTTCTAAGTAGGTAGACATCAGACTGTAGTCGACTGTAGTGTAGTCCGCACCTATAGTAGTCCACGAGATCCATGGACTACCTAGACGGACTACTTTTACGTAGTCCGTCCGGACTCCAAGCGGCCGGACGGGACCAGATCTTGGCAATCCGTCCAGTCCAGTTCAGACGGCAGTCCGGGCCGGACGATGGAGAATACTGCCATGGCGGGTGCGAAAAATCACTTTCTGAATGATGTCTGATGGCCCTCACCTGTCCAACAGTCCCACAGAAGGGACAAAATTTCTGGTCGAAAACACCCAGCGATAAGTACAGTGGCAAAAACTGGGTGCGATTGATCATTGATGCCGAAGGACTCCAGCAATACTACCGCACGATTCAAATCCAGCAGTCTTGGATAATACAGATTTACTCTTCTATTTTCCCTTCTTCTATATTCGCAATTCTACAGTAACGAAAAATACCGGTATGATACGCAGTGTTGTAAAGATACGCTTACTCGTAACTCAACTACAACGCCGGAAGGACTGCCGCAGTTCTTCCGAATGCAGGATATTACGATTACGCACTGTACAGATTACTGGAGAACTACCAGAGAACTGCCTACTTCGCACACCAGCATTGTGCAGAGAAAATTTTAGTTCATAGACTGTAGTAGTAAGCCCACGATGACAAGAGTCCTACAGACGATACGCCATGGTGGTGAGCAGAAGCCTACGGTCACTGAATCCGGTATACACACGGTAGATACTAGAAACCCTCTGGTTTCAACAATACGTAGGTACTGTGAGTACCTACATAAGACGTGCTGTACGCAAGCAAACATTTCCGAAATTCTTGTACCTAGTGTAGTGCAGGAAGTGCCGTAGGCCTACGGAATAAATAGTGTACTACAGAGGAAATTACGGATTGAGCTGGATACCTCTACCTACAGTAGAGCTGCCAAGTCCCAGTCCCTACAGAATTGCGAAGTATCAGTCCGTGCCTACACTACACTACGCAAATTCTACGCCGCTGTACATAGTTCTACCGGATTTCCCCAGTAGCCCTTCAAGAATTAAGATTCCTCCAGTGGCAAAAGCCTTTCCTTACTTTCGTAGGTATTTGCGAATTCCAGATTAATGTCACAATACCTATCATCGATGCACTGTGTGGTTTGCAATATTCGTCTCATTTCAGGTATTACTACTGTAGACAACTCATGCTTCATTTCTTCCAATAAAAGCACCCGGCCACCGCGGCCACCGCAGGCCGACCGACTCCGTCCCTGGGCTCGTTGCGGTAGCTACGAAGCTGGCCTCGCCGTGGATACTGTACTACCCAGTAGTCTTCGCCGTGGTTAGTACACTGCCTAAGTCGCGGATAGTACGCTGTTGGTTGTGGCTAAGTGATGGAGGAGCTGTCGGAGAGAGGAGGTGAGGCTATCGGCGAGAGGAAAAGAGGAGGAGCTGTCGGCGAGAGGAGGAACCATGGGCGAGAGGAGGAGATTTCAGCGAAAGAAGAAAGTGATATCGCCCGCAAAAGGGTTCAGCAGGGCCAGAAGCAGTAGGGGGGGGGAATTCACAGCGCAGCCAGTGCTCTATCCCCGGCGGGTCCAGCATGGCGAGTAGCAGTAGGAGAAGAAGGTATCCTCGGGAGATCAACTGCGGAATTATAACAAATCCGTATTCCTTGGCTGTCAGTCAGGTGTCGACGAAAGGTCAACACCAACCGGCGTTGAAGCAGAATACCTACGTATTGTCAGAAACACGCGATTCACACTTGATTGCTCAAACACCGCACAACCCAGCGATATTAGAGTGCAAAAGAACCACAAGTATATACCGTTTCCCACAGCGCAAAAGTGCAAGTATTAGTTTACAAGAAAGAAGAAAACCGTACCGCCCAACCATCTAAGCGCAGCTAAGCAAGTTCCAACACCATACTAGTATCCATCACATCACGCCCCCCGCCCTGACCAGTTCGCAATCGCCACAATACTCCTCGAGGCCGTGCGCACCCTGGAGGCCGTCTATGCCCTCGACGCCCTCCATACTCCTCAGCAGCCTGGCGGCGAACCTACACCTCTCTAGCTCGCCATAGACCCACCTCTCCCACTCGGCCTTGACCAGCTCCCGCTCGAGTGCGTTAACGACTCTGACGGCGACCACCAGATCGTGGCGGTAGCGCCCCAGCGTCTCGCGGCCACCGTGGATCCGCTGCCCCATCGTCCCGTCGCCGCTGGTGGCGCGAGAGAGGAATTTGCTCCAGCACATGCCGCCCGAGGGGTGCGTGATGTTTCCTGCGGGCGCGACGGCAAGCTCAAGGTCAGAAATGGTGATGGCTCGGGCCATGGTGCCGTCCGGGGCTGCGCTGATGGATTCGAGGAGGGCGTGCGCGCGACGCTCGCTCCAGTAGGCCGTTACAGCACGGGTTGATAGCGCCGTGTTAGCCACGACCGAGAAGCCGAGGAGCCCGAGGAGAATCCAGTGCGCGGAGAACAGGCCGGCTATGCCCTTGACCACGGCGACGATCGACATGATCACGTTGCTGACGGCGCTTTCGGCCAGGCTCAGGGTGTTTTCGAGGAGCATCTGTGAGAGTGAGTGCTGCTTGATCGGAATGCGGGGAGCGTGTATGGGCTTGGGTGGCGTGTCCTGTTTGGGCTGGATGCCCGTTATGGCACCGGCGGACGGAGTGGCGGGAACCACGGTTTGGCCGTTAATGCCGCCAAAGATCTGCATGGCGGTGAGAACATTTGCTGATTTGCCGAGCTTGCCAATTGCTTCGGCAACAACGTCGCCTAGATCTAGCGCATCGTTGTCCAGGTCCTCCTGGGCTTGCTGTTGGACGATATCTGGGCAATCTCGTATTAGTTTCCGCCACCACGGCAAGTGGCCATTATGCAATACATACTTTTTGAGAACATTGGATCCTTAAACCAATCGACTCTTGTCCATACCGTCAACTTGCTTTTGCTTGCGGTCACATGCGTAATCACAATCTTGCTGACCATGATGAAATTCATGCGGTGCGGGAGATGCCAGGGTGTCTTCACATCCGTGACCACATAACAGCTATGCGCATACATCGGTTAGCTCGTGAATGGAGAAAAACAAAAACTCCGGTTGGAGTGACACGGGAAACACACATATGTTCATCCTGCTTCTCGATGGTCTGATGGTCGACGACATCTGCTCTCCTATTGCGCCCTGCAACCACGGGGTAATCAGCAGGGGAGTCCCGCAACATCGAATGGTGGAAACCAACCAAAGGTGTCTAGGAAAGTCGCATGATAAGCAAACTGCCGTCTTGCCTTTCCCTTATCCAGTTCCTTCCACGGGCTCTGTTGAATTGCTAGACCCCCCACACCGTCAATTTCCGTCTTCCGCGCGGCACAGCTCGGGGTTGACATGGAACCATACGTTGAGCTCTCCTCTGCGCGTACATCATCTGGAACACAGTCGACTTGTCCCCGAATAGGACATGAAACAGTGCCTTCGGGGGGATTTCAAATTCGCGCTCCAGTGACCTTCGGCTCATTCCTGGCGGGTGATACACCACAGGCGCTGAAGGGAGTTTGAGTTTGGCCTCCCTGGCTGCAAAGGGGAAGCGGTTATCAGCGAGATGTACACATCGAAACGAGGGGCGGCAAAAGCGTACCTTTCTCGTCGAGAGCCCGATCACCGTCACTAAAACGAGATTAGCATCGCTTCCCACAGCTGGTGGACGAGTGACAGCTTACTGATCAAGCCGGAGTCTGAACTCCTCTGGTGCGCCCCTCCTCCTACTGATAGGTTCGTCGCCGCGGCCGTCGGTGTACAACCCCACGTCTTCCCAGCTCATATCATCTGAGCCCCTACTTTCGACCTCCTTCTCGAGCTCTATTAATTGCTGCAGTAGTTCCTGACTATTCATCTTCGTACCCTCAATCGCCGCCTTGGGGTGTGCATTCCTAACCATGAGGTCCAGCCGTCTGTGAAGCAACCGGAGAGGCTCCAAGAACGTCTTGATGGTGATTAGCGACTTCTCACCGCCCGCTCCTAGATTAAGATGGAGGAAGAGATAGTCGCAATCTTTCTCTGGCGCTGCCTTGACCTCTGCGATGGTAGCTAACGGAGTGATGCTGGTGAATACTAGTCCTAGATAGTGTGAATAGAAGTACAGGTTCCGATCGGTCACGAAGCAGCGGCCGGGAAGTTCTTGAGTGTCATTTGGACTCCAGATGGCACGAAACACTGAGAAGTCAGCCAGCCAGTCAGCCAGCCATTAAGCTTCAAATACCAGGAAGGACATACCTAATTGCACCACATGATCGTGCGTCCCGGGGAAAAGCATCCTGAAGTGCTCATCCTGCACTCTTAACGCCATCGGATAACCCGGGAAATACTCATACTCACCAGGCGTCGAATCCCCCTTATTCCCACCGACATCTAAGCTCATGGTTTTGCGATGTCCCTTCTCCGGAGCGGTGACCGGTGATCTCTCGGTGATTCCCGTGATTCCGGATCCGGAGGTGACCGTGGCAGCTGTCAATAGGTTAACCGGCGATGGAGTGCTGCTGAGTGTATTCGGCGCAAGACTGCTAGCTGTAGGAACCTGGACCTCCGGCAACGTCATCGTTATTTGCTTAGCCGGGTCCGGAGAGATGGGGAGAAGATTGTGGCTCGCTGCGATCAGTGCCGAAATTCCTACCGGTGTTGAGCCCATTCCAACTGGGGAGATGTTGCGTTCGCCCATGCCGAACGATGCCTTGCGGGGATCCGATTTCACTGGATTCGACGGTTCCGGTGCTCCTCCTCGGTTGGCATCCATCGACGTTGTTCCTCGGGAGAATGCACCGCCGGTACCCGGTCCGAGTGTGGTAGCGCGCTCAAAGCCGTGGTTGTCGGCGTCACGTCGGATGGTTCGGGGTAGCAGTGAGAGACCTTCGGGGGGTACAACCGAGCTGGCCGAGTTCCCGTCGTGGCCTCTGGTAACATATGCCGGTTCCGCTGGCGGCGCAGGAGCCGAGGGAGGTAGGATAGAGAATGCCTGCGAAGAAGCAACGAGTGATGAGGACTCCACGGCAGCCCTCTTTGCCTGCTCGAAGACAGCCATCCACATGGTAAGATCGGACTGTGTTTCTGTTTGTAAGAGTATCGTAGTATCCTTTGTCTTGACCTCGAAGCAGAACCTGCGTTCCTCCTGGAAAGCCGGCTTGATATTGCACAGAAGCACTCCAACCTTCTCACTCTCCTCCGCACCTCCTCCGCGATAGCCCTGTACCAACCAACCAAAGATTCCCGCCTTGATGAAGAACCATCTCCGAATCCACAGCGTCCGTGTAGGCTTGCCGGTAAGCGTGCGCATGAATAGCCAGCCCTGCTTCTCGCTCGGCACCTCCTCTCCCTCGACGACAGCGGGGGGCCGTGACGTCAGGTACGGCACCGTGTTCAAAGAGTACTCATCCAGCTCTCTCGCCGGCTGGTACTCCATCTTCGCCCTCCGCTCCAACTCTTTCCTGGCCGTCGTAAGCTGTTTCCGGAAAACGCTCTCATTGACCTCCATAGAATCGTAGCAGCTCCGTATCCTCTCAATGTCCGAACTGCATTTCTCCACCAGCCCCGCCATATCCTTGCGCAATCCGATCTGCTCCCTCCATTGATTCGAGATGACCTTGGTGAGTAGCCGATCGAGATTGATCCGGAACGCCGGCGCCGCAATGCAAAAGTCGAAGCACGTCTTGCTGTAGGCCTTCCTCGCTTCGTACAGCTGAAACGCGTCCTCCCGCAGCGCCGATGGCTCCTTCGATTTCGACTGCGACAGGTACCGGGCAAGTAGCGCATCGTATTTCGTCTGAGCGGCCTCGAGCAGTCTCCTCGTCTCCTGTCATCTCACATCAGCACCTCCTCCTCATACTCCTCCTCCTCCGCCCCCTCCCCCCCCTCCCCGCGAGACCCCCGCGCAGACCGACCTTGAAGTTCTTGACCTCCCCCCGCTGAAACGTCGTCATCGGCTCGATGATATTATTCTGCACGCGCCTTGCGCCGACCACAATGTTCGTCCAAAAGCCCTTTGAGCCCTCCGCATACCTCTGCATAGCCAGCAGGGTGTAATCATGATCGACGACGCTCTCGGAGATATTCCCGGGGACGGTGCGGGCCAGGAAGTTATTGATGGGGTCCTCGAGCGCTGTTCCGCCGTCAGCATTCATCCCATGTTATGTTACTCCCCTGCGTGACATAATCAATCGATCAGCCGTACCAACAACCTCACTCACGAGCTTCACCGACGCTTTGATGAACCCGTCCAGCCATTTCTCGACCAGGTCGACCTGCTCGGCGTAGTGGATTACGGTGCCGCGGAACGTGGGCGAGTCGAGCGACGCTTCCTTGAGCGTTGCGGGACTGGAAGTTGTCAGTGTCAGTGTCAGTGTCAGTTTTTGAAACGTGTTGGAGCGGCTCAGGGTGGCATATGCAGGGAGGGGGGAGGGGCGCGGGAAGGAAGGTATTAGGTTCGCGCGCGAGAGGCTCACACTAGAGTTATCGGGCCACTGGCCATAGCGGCGCTGGATAGAGTGCGAATGGACGGGCCGAAGGTTCTTTCTTTCCTGCTTTCTTTCTCTCGGGCTGAGTTTGGGTTTGGGTTTTCGCGGGCGTGTTTGTGACGTGACGACGGTAGAGAATGGAGAGAGAGACGAGGAGCGAACGAACTCCTTTGTATGTAGATCTCTGAGAGTTCTTCTTTCTCCTGTTTTACGCGCTCGGAGCGCCTCGACTCGAGGGAGGTGATTCAACTAGCTAGCTAGGGAGGGACGGAGGGACGGGGGACGGAGGACGGAGAGTGCCAGAGTAACTCTAGAGTGGAGTCTGTAGTATCGAGGTTCTAGTGCACCTGGGATAGGTATGCGTACGTGGATATTGACGGAGACAGTACGGTAACGTTACGAGTACGGGTACGTGGGTGATATGTGGTCAACCTACCGGCGATGGCGAAGAGGAGCAAACACCGTCAATGCCCGCTTACTGGCCGCAGCAAGGATGGCACCAGCTGCTGCTTAGAGGCAAGACTGGGCAGATATAGTACCCAAGGTACGGTAGCTATGATAGTTGTGAAGAATCGAGGCTCGAGACTTGCCTTCGAATCGCTGTCCCGTGACTGTGATATACGTACCGGTTACCTGCACGGGTAGGCAAGTGCTAGAGGATATAGTACTTGTTAGTATGAATAGCACACAAGCCCGTCAAGGAAAAGTTGGCAAAGAAGAATAAGAAGAAGAAGAACAAGAAGGGAAAAAGAAAAGAAAGAAGGTCATGCTGGATGATGCAGGCGGCTTAGTCGCTGTGCCACAGCCCGTTCAAGCCAATAGGGGACCGCAGCACTCGTTCAAGCTGTGCTCGGGCTGCACCAAGAATCGGTCAGTCCAAGAGTCAAAGTCATCTCTTGACTCCCCCAAACTTAATCGAACACACCAACCCCATCTCCTCCCTCAACCTCATCTCTTCCCCCCACAATCTACCCGCCCCACTTCGCCCTTGAAGATCTCCCCGATACATATACACAAACCCTCCGATAGGTCCATACAATCCTCCCCCGCCACCATGTCGAACCAACTACAGATCAGCATTCCGACCACCTCCGAGTCAGCCGAAGGCGGAAGCAAACAGTACACGCTGTACCACATCCTGTGGCGCCTTCCCATGCGCAGCAACTACGTCAAGAAGCGCTACAACGATTTCACCGCGCTGCACAAAGACCTCGAGACACACACGGGGCAGTCCCCACCACACCCCATACCTCCCAAGCACTACTTCGGCAGCACCGTCGGCAACCCAGCGCGAACCGAAGAGCGTCGCGCCGCGCTCGAATCCTACCTGCACGCGATCCTCTCCTCGCCCGACAGCCGGTGGCGGGACTCGCCGGTCTGGCGAAGCTTCCTCGCGCTGCCTGCCGCAGCGGTCGCCGGCGCATCGGACAACACTTTCAGCTCGCGACTACCCTCGGGGCCGATCACGGATCCCACGCACTGGCTCGACTCTCACCGCGAGCTCAAAACTCTCCTCCACGACGCGCGCATCTTCCTCAGCAAGCGCGACGGCGCGAACACGACAGCGGAGCAGCACGAGGCGTCCGCCGCTGCCAAGCGCTGTCTCGTCAAGGCGTCAGCCATCATCTCAGCGCTCGATCAGGGCCTGCAAGCCGTCGCGCTGGCCCAGCAGCGCGAGAAAGAAAAATCCCACCACCCGGACTACCTCCTCGACGGCGAGATCCGGCGGCGCCGGGACCTCGTCGCCGCCGCCCGCCAGGAACGCGACGCCCTAGAGTCGCTCGCCAGCGTTAAGCGCCACGCGAACAACAATCAAAACGCCTCCCACCCCACAGCGACGGCAGATAAGTCCTCGCTGCTGTTCTCGGCACGCGCGGGCGGCGGCCGCGTCCTCGGCGCTCCTCTGCCGGAAACGGAGCGCACGAGGGAGCTGGGCAATGATGGCGTGCTGCAGCTGCAGAAGACTATGCTGCAGGAGCAGGATGTCGGCGTCGAGTCGCTGTTCAACATTGTGCGAAGGCAGAAGCAGATGGGGCTCGCGATTGGTGAGGAGCTAGAGACCCAGAAGGAGCTCCTGGAGAGGCTGGGTGAGGATGTTGATAGGGTCGATAAGAAGACGAAGATCGCGAAGAAGAGGGCCGATAGGATATCATAGGTTCTGGGTGCTGTGTGATGTGTGATGTGTGATGTGCGATGTGTTCTGGGTTCTGTGTGCTGTGGTTTGTCACGTGTGTAGACTGCGTTTGTTGGCTTGCTGGTTTGTTGGCTTGGTGCGTTATTGATTGGTTGATTTGATTGATTGGGCTTGGTGGGGGAGTTTGGTTTCGTCGTCTCATTTGCATGTGTGTGTCTATAGTCTATAGTATAGTGTCTAGCTGCTCGTTCATATTCGTATCGCATCTTGCGTCTTTGTAAGTAAGTAAAGGGGAGGTTACCTTGGGTCTTTGGTCTTTGGTCTTTGGTTAATATTTTGTCTGTCTGTCTGTCTCTTTCGGTGTATTGATGATCTTGTCTACATGTACTCTACTTAGGTTACTGCCTACATTACAACTCGTGCGGTGCTTTAGATGTTACACCTGCAAATTCTCACTCGATGGACAGTCACGCGACTATATACACTCGATGGGTAATCATATGACATTGCTTGAATCTGAGTAACTCAGCCGTCGACTCACTAGCGATGACTCCTTCCACTTCCCATTCCCATTCCCGTTCTCGATCGGTCGACGGAGGCATTAGGTCTGACCGAGTGATCTCCGTGAGACTCACTAATAGTACTGCCGCAAACACCCGTCAGCCAGTGAGCCAGGGACTCGACAATCGTATTTGCCATACCTACTAGTATTCTATATCTAGTATTATTCTAGACATGATACTCCAGATGCAGCAAAACGGCACAAAGCACGCACGCACGCAGAAGTTATAGCAAGCAGCCAAAGAAACCCGAACAACAAGCACAAGTACAAGCACAAGCACTTTCAACAACCAACCGACCCCTTGAAGAAGTACTCAGGTACCAAAACGGCCAAACATTTAACATCCGAACATGCACCAAAAAGAGCTCAGGCTGTCAAAACAATTAGCCAAACCGAACGAGCACCCAAACTGCCAAAAGAACCTCCAAAAAAATCAGTCAACCAAACAAAAATCAAAAAAAAAGTCTACTTGTGACGTTGCGGCAAGCCGGGGCACAGGGTATTAATCTTCGCCTGGTCCGCCTTCGCCAGCGCTATAGCAAGCGTGTTCTGCTCCTTCGGTATATCTTGGACTTCCAGTGCGATATGGTGAGCGGCGACGATCATCACCAGCTCGCGGAGCGGAGCTATGGCGGAGCCGCGTGTGGTGCTTTTGCGGATGAACGCAGCGACGAGCGGGTTGCAGC
This sequence comes from Tricharina praecox, assembly GCF_024521635.1. Lineage (NCBI taxonomy): Eukaryota > Fungi > Ascomycota > Pezizomycetes > Pezizales > Pyronemataceae > Tricharina > Tricharina praecox. Next base: position 969,774 of record NW_026250412.1, read on the forward strand.
AGTGCAGGACGACGGTGCTGTCGCGGAGGATCTTGTTCCATTTGTTGAAGGCGTGGGCGATGGCGTACAGCTCCTTGTAGTCCTTGGACTCGGCGTGAAGGCTGCTGGGTACGTCCTCGGTGAAGAGCTGGCTCGCGTCTGCGTGCGCCCCGATGTTCTTCTGATCGGAGCGCAGGAAGTGCCCGCCCATGCTGTCGGGGATGGCGTCGGTCCATACCCGAAAGGTCCGCGTGGGCGGCCGCAAAAGCGTGATCCCGTTCCATTGCGGAAGGAATGTCGACCACCAGAGAAGATCCTGCTTGGCGCCCGAGGAAATCACTATGTTGTCTTCGCGGTTGTGGGCGTTTTTTTCGTCGTGGAGTCGTCGCAGGAATGGACGGCCGCCGGGGATAACCTTGCAAACAGACGACAAGTGGCCAACCACTTTCTCCAGCTTGGTGTAGGGAACTATCGTTTCTTGCATGAGACCGTTGACCTCGTTGATGGCCCTCTGGTGTTTTTCTCGTGGTAGGCGAGCCTCCATCGCGACGGTGTCAATTTCAATTCCGAGGAAGGTTACTCGCGTGCCTTCTTCGTTCTTGGAGGTTTTGATGTTGAAACCGAGGTCCGCACAGATGGTATTGAAGTCCGTGACGAAGGCGAAGTCCTTCCGGTTCGAGGGTATGACCGCAAGGAAGTCATCGAGGTAGTGCAAGGTGAGCTCCCAGCCCTTTTCCTCCCGCAGGACCCATTCGAGCGCTGACGAGAATTTGTCGAAGATGATGGGCGACGTGCGCAGGCCAAACGGGAGGAACTGGTCGCACCAGTAGCGCCCCTGCCAGCAGAATCCAAGGAGCCACCAGTCTTCGGGGTGGACTGGAATGTGGCGGAACGCATCGGCTAGGTCGCGTTTGACGAGCTTTGAACCTGGTCCTGCTTTCTGGATGGCTTTGATGGCGTCATCGATTGTAGTGTATTTGAGCGAGCTCCACTCCTGCGGGATATGATCGTTTACAGATCTTTTACGAGGGCAGGACAAATTGTGGATACGACGGAAAGTTCCATCCGACTTTGGCCGGAGCCCGAGAGGCGATGAAATAAACTTGTCCGGGAGCTTTCCTGGTGGCATTGCAAGGAATTGGCCCAGAGCAACCCGTTTACGAACATCGTCGGTAAGGCTGCTAGGATCCTTGAGCGCGGAACGTTGATTTTCACTGATGATGCGCTGCGGAGGACCCGTGTAGCCGATTTTGGCCCCATAGGTAGCAATATCCATGAGTGTGTTCTTGTAGCCGGGCTCGGGGTGGTTCCGTAACCAACGCTCGAAGCCAGCCGCTTTCAGAGGGCCGCGATTCATAAAAGCAGGGTCACAGGGTGCAGTTAGAGCGTAAAAGAAGCGAAGCTGTGGGTCTTGGAGGCGGTGTTTTGTTAGAGAAGAAGACGCTGCGGAGCCTTTGGCTGCGGGGCCTTTGGCTGCGGGGCCTTTAGATACGGGGGCTTTGGTTGCGGGGCCTTTGGCTGCGGGGCCTTTGGCTGCGGGGCTTTGGGCACCTAGTAGGAGGGGTAGAAAAGTGGCCCACCACTCCGGCTGAGTCTGGGCAGCAGGGGCAGCAGCGGCCCGTTGGGCGGGTTGAGCCTGTGCAGCAGTGGTAAGAGCGACCTGTCGGGCGGGTTGGGCCTGGGCAGCAGGGGCGGTAGCGGCCCGTCGGGCAGGTTGAGTCTGGGCGGCAGGGGCGGCAGGGGCGGCAGTAGCAGCAGCGGCTCGCCGGGCAGGTTTGGTCTGGGCAGGTTTGGCCGGGGCAGCAGAGGGAACAGCGGCCGGGAGTGTACCGAAGATACTCATGAACCCAGTGAAGAGAGCAGGTAGCAATACTGGTGGGACCGCTGCGGGGCTCTTTTCGGAGCTCTTTGCGGCGCTCTTGGCGGTGTTGGCTGGTGGGTTTTTTGCGCCGCTGGCTGCGTTGCCGGATGCGGAGCTCTTTGCGGAGCCATTTTCGTTGTCGGCTGGCGGGCTGGTCGTGAGGCCAGTGGCCTTGCGCTTAGGCATTGGCGAGGCGTTGGGTTGATGGAACGGGCTTTTTGTTTCGGTTGTGCTGGGTAGTAACAACCGGAAGGTAGACGTGTTATAGATGAAATCCGCAAACCCCGCCCGGCCATAGCTACTTTATTTACACGTCTGCCTGCATACTCCCGTGACACGACTCCCCCAGAGTCCAGAGTCCAGAGTCCAGACTACCCACGACCACGTATGTATCCTGTGTCACCTCAAGGCCTCCAAATCCATTTCTTCGTCATTGGATAGGTAGCTCACAGCACCCAATCCGTCCCATGAATTGTGGTGTTCGAATGATGCTACGCATGGGTACGTGTAGTTGAAACATGGTTGGTTACGCCGTTGCGGGCCGAGGAACGGGCCGGCCGTTATGGGCCATTAGCGGCCGCGCCATGCTGCAATAGTGCCGTATGTATACAAGCTGTTGGTCATGGATAATCAACTAACTAGGTTGCCCGGCCCGGGATCGCTGTGGGCTGTAGGGCGAGAGTGCGGGATGTATAGTACCAGTAGTAATATGAAGTAGGTACCCGAGTTGTCCGAATTCCGTAGCCTGGTTTCGATATGGTTTCGTTCCAATTTCGATCCGATGCCGATGCCGAAGAAGGCTGATCAGTGGTGCCAGGTAAATACCTAATACCTAACACCGCTATGGTGGGCCGTGGGACGGTAGAGTAGAATAGTGATATGAGGTGGTTAGCGCGTCCTGACTACTTTACCATACGGTAGTACTCGGTCCGTGGGTTACAACATGCGGATGTAGCCAGCGGCCAGTTATTGGGCTTATTGATAGGGGGGGTTTTTGTTTTGTTTAATGATTGCATACGACCTATATATCTAGATCTAGTCATACATATTACACACTCAGTTCCGCACCACTGTCAATCCGACTCTCATCGAGCGGCCCGGTGATGCTTTCCCTGCCCGCCGCCACCCTGGTCTGTCCCATCGATACATAGAGGTAGAGGTCGAAGTATATACTAGAAGTAGAACGCATCAATGAAATAATACAAGAAACCTAAAGAAAAAAAGAAACATCCTCCTTCTCCTTCTCTCGCCTCAACTCCCTTTCTGCTCGCTCCCTATCCTCCTACTCGGACATCTCATCCACTGCCTCCTCCTCAGCGACCGAGTAGTGTAGTGCTTCGACAGCTAGCATCACCAGTGGAGATCCGGGCCACGGGCGGTGGTTGTGCCGACTGCCGAGTGATTTCCAGTCCGTTTCGTCGGGAGTCCGGGAGTCGCACGGTGGTGCGGCTGTTTACTTTGTTTTGTTTTGCTTTGTTTTTGCTTTGCGTTGGTATTTTGTCTCCATCTTCATCTTTGTCTTCTCCGCCGCCGTGTTCGCCTTCGCCAAAAACATTTACCCTGGTGGGTGATAAATATTGATCCGCGGTCCGTATCCTTTTGCCAGCGGCCCGCCTCAATAGTGACGTGCGCAGTCTATGATTTGCAGCACGGTATCTTCGTCCAGCTCGGCGATCAGGTCAAGTGGATGTAGGCGCAGGAGCTGGTGGTTATATGGATTATATGCCCGTTCAACATGGTGAGAGTGCGGCCGTGACTGAGTGGTCTTTGCGATATTTGAAGATGCTGTTTTCGGTTTTGTTTTTAGTTTTGATGGTGCGCTCGTTGGCATTGGGTTGGTTTGGGTTGGAGAGATGGTTGTAGGTTTGGATGGTTGGTTGCTGGCTCCTTCGTAGGACTCAGCTCGATCGCAGCCGTGGTGGAGGTGCGTTCTATTGGACTCAGTGGGTATGAGTATGATGTAGGGGGGACCTGGTGGTCGGAGTTCTGATGATGTTTGTTTGGTGGCTTTCCGTCTTCTTCACCTTGATCGGTTTCGGTTTCGGTTTTGTCTTTTTCGTCCGTGTTTGGCTTCTTCGTTCTTCGTTCTCCTCCTCCTCCTCCTCCTGCTTCTGTAGCTCCTCCCTCTCCTCCTACTGCTTTCGGAGCTCCCCCCTCACCTCCTCCACCACCGCCACCTCCACTCCCTTCTCCCCTCCTCATCTTTTCTCACTTCTTTCTTCTCCGCTGAATAACCGATCCAACTCTTCACTCTGCTGGGCGATGCATAAGCAATCCCCCCGTTAGTAGCTTGCGCAGTCAATGATTTATTCGTCGGCTTCCCATCTTAGTCGTGGTGTATATGCGTCCTATTAGACTCGATCGGTAGGTAAAAGTGTGATGTAGAGGGAACCCGGCGGTCTGAGCTGTGAAGCCTGAGATGTTCCAACAATCTATTTTCATTTCGGTCGCCTTGTATACCGAGGTGCTGGGTTGAAGAGATTGAGATTGGCCTCGTGGCCTGGGCTCCGCCGCCGGCGGCGGCGACGACAGGTCGGCTCCTTCGTCCCCTCCTTCAACCGGGGGTGGTTGCCGCAGTTGTAGTTTGCCATGGTGTTTTTTGGTTGTTGGGCGTCGAGTTTCGGAAGCGGAAGCGCCAAAGGTGCCTGGATTCTCGGCGGCCATGTGATCGACCTTCCACTTCTCCTCTTGAAGCCCCGCATCCTCCTGCGCTTACACCTCTCCCCTCAGTTTTTTTTGGTTGGTTGGTTCGGTCGGATTGGATGTCACATGCTTGTTTTTCGAGTTTTGGTTTCGTCGCCGAATAGGATTTGGTGAAGTTGATGTCCTCGTTCTCCGGTTGGAGTGTTGATAGGATGATAGGATGATTGAATGATTGTGTGATTTAATGATGAGAAGAAGAGAGACGAGACCTGAAGGGGGAGGGGTTTTATAAGAAAAAAATTGGCTTGAATGGGCGGCCATAAAGGTCGTCTTTCTACGGAAAACAGTAGTGTGATCCATTAAAAATTGCGGAGATGGGAGATCATTGAAAGGACTATGGCGGTTGATGGTGGAGAGCGGAGGTGCCGGTTGTCATGGGGATGAATGGCGAGTTCTCACGTCGGAGTTGGGATCATCAGTCGGATTACATAAAACTTGGAAGTTACGTTACAATTCATCACCAAATGTCCCTCGTATTACATAAATGAGCATTACTACGATACTGCTGCCATCTGGCTTTGCAACTATTCTCCTGCTCTTACTATTCATCTTCTCTCCGTCTCCGCCCACTTCACTTCCACCCGCTTCCCCCAAGCCCCTCCTCTTCAGCCCCTCCTCTTCAGCCCCTCCCCCGCCCACTCATCGCTTGGTGATAGCATCGACTGACCGAATGATCTTTATCGCAAGTCGTAAGGAGTGTTGGAATGTCAGGGTTGAATTGGTAGTATCTTTGGTTCGTAGGGGAAAATCATCTGCCGTGTAGTGTAGGTGTGCGCAGTGGCAGCGTTCTTCTTGCTAGTGCCCGGGGCGGTGTCTTCGCTGCTCTTCATCCACCTCATCCTCCTCATCCTCCTCAGCCTCATCCTCTCCATCCTCGTCCTCCTCAACTGATATCCCCTTGAATTCCTCCAAGTTGAAGTGGACTCTATCGTGGTCGATTGTTGATGCTTAAGATGTATCCATGACCTATTGGTCTGTAGAATTTTGAGTATAGTAGGGCGTCGCGCTCATCGTCAATCTCCGGCTCCTGGCCATCACAGCGGACCATCTTGAAGCGGTAGTAGCCCTCCTCCGCGTTCGTTCCCTTCACCTTCCTCGTGGCAACCTCGTGCTCCACAACGGTATACAAACCGTCGTAACGATAGCCAACACTCGGCGCCCATTTGCTCGCTCCCTTAGCCCTGGCGACCCGTACGGGCCGTTGGCTCTCGTAGCTGCGCATGAGCACCTTCGTGTGCGTCGTTAGCACAGGCCCCGTATCCCCGTTGGCCTTCCACCCATTGGTTCCAGAGTAGAACAGGACATCCCCGTTATCCTCATCGGTGGCCTCATACCCACTGCCACCCGACGAGATAATCGAGAATGCCCCGACATCTAACTGTCCATAAATGCCTGCAACAGGCGCACAATGGGCTCCATCGCGGCGCGCGGAAATCCGCGGCGGCCACCAAGTTCCGAGCTCGATACCGTCGTAGCCAAACCCGTTCGCTGGACATGACCTATTGGTCTGTAGAAATTTGAGTATAGTGATGCCGTCGTGGCCGAACCGGTTCGCTGGACGTCCTGAGCTCGCCAACTTGGGATACCTCTTGCCGGCTGGAGAGATGTGGTGGATTACTCCTGCCACCATCTGCTCGTAAACCGGCATCACCGTCTGATCATCGAGTGGAGGGACGTTCTCATCCTCCCCATCCTCGTGATCAGGGTGTGCCATCACCTCTTCATCATCGGCCTCTTCCTCATCCTCTGGCTCCCGGGTCGGTGCGGGGCCGGCAGTGAGTAACCTCTGTGCCAAATCCCCCTCCTCCCACTTGGTACACAACTCCCTTGCCATCTCCTGCAAGTCCTTCCGGGAATCTAGCTGCCCATAATCCCTGCAACCGGAAGATTTGATTGTCTGAATGATTGTGATTAGAAAGAAAGGAAGAGAAAGTGGGAACGAAAGATGGGTTGATATACCTGAAGTCCATAGAATGAATTCTTTTCTTCTAGGGACCTGCCCGCAGAATATTCTGAAGGAAGTTCTGCAGGATTGCCGGCTCCTTGAAAGGTTTCTTGTGTGCCGGGTTTAGAACAGCCTACCGTAGGTGTCAGTGGATGACCTTCGAAGATCTTGTATGGCAGAATTAGGGATCAAGGAAGAAGCAGAGCGTACATACTTAGTGAAGCTGATCAAAACCTAAGCCCCGGAAAATATGTTTTGGGAGGTTGTTCTCCCGGGAAAAGATGTTTTGGGAGGTTGTTCTCCCGGTTAAGTGCGTACTTCGAATGGTGGCGACCGGAGTCCACATAAGGTTGGCGGGAGGAGAGACGAAGTAGGTAGAGGCAGGAAAGTAAGGAGAGGTAGAAGTGGGTAGAGGTAGAGGTGACCGCCGCGATCTTGGAATTCGAGTATAGAGAAATTGTATGAGAAAGTTGAAGCGAGCCCGGAGACTTGATACCTATTAGAGAGAGGCACACTTGAAGAAAGCAACAAGAAAAGAAATTAGATGATGAACGATATAACCTTTCAGAAAAGTGGGCCTCCCTAGGTTTAAATAACACAGGTCGGCCAACTTTCGCCGACACTGCATCGTCGCACCACCACCGACAACAACAAAAGCCATCAAAACAAACCAGAATCAACGGGCAAAACAAAACAAGTCCCCCCTGCAGCCCCAGGATCGACAGCCGGTCCCAACATCTTAACAGCAAGTCCGCCCAAGGTCCGCAGCCAAGGGTCGAAAAATTCTTCCAAGACGTCAGTTCCAGCAAGTTTAGACTGGTCGATGGTATCAAAAGAAACCGTTCCAGCATGTTTACAGTGGTCGACAGTGTCAAAACAAACCGTTGTTTCCCTGGCTTGGCGACTTTATTAGCAAAATCAGCGTGTTTGTTTCGGTTTTCAGCTGTGCACCTGCTCTGCACCTGCTCTCCAAGCTGCTGCACTTCAACTCGGTCTTACGTAGTGTGCCTTGGCTGTCTGCAACAGGTTGTAAAATTCTTTTATTCCTGCCGTTGCTGTCCTCCCTAGAGATCCCGCTGCCCAAGAACACACTTCACCAGCAGAACCTCCTTATTTCGCTTACTTAAGTAGCAAAACAATGAAGCCTTGCCGCTTTCATAGATCTCCGAGCTCTGCCCCCCCTCTCGGCACATTTCGGCCACGTGAGTTGATAGCTTCAATGTCCGTTCGTGCTGAACCTCTAGGCAGTTCAAGAAGGACCTGAGAACCTACCATAAATTGCAACCCTCCTCAGCGGTCCGCATAACGGTATCATACTAACCTAATTCGCCGACTTCCGAGTTCTTTGAAATCATGCCACCGAATCCCCTTCCACCGACTGGAACACCCACAGGCGACCCGCCAGCGACACCAAAACCCCAAGGACCGAAACCTACAGTCGCAACAACCGAAGACCGGACAGCCCGGCATCATTCCAGTGCATCGCCTTCAACCTCGAGGATTCCAAGGGCTGCTACAAGTTCTTCGCCTTCGCCGGCGGGGAGCTCGAAAAATAGTACAGCTTCTGCACTGCCGGCGTCAAAGCTGCCGGTGAAGTTGAAGACACCGGTTCGTACAGAGGTTCCGAAAGTGGGCGTAGGTGCGCCGACAAAGAGCCTGCATACAGCTAGTGGAGCTGGAAAGGCTGTGGCAAGGCCCTCGAAGCTGCCGGTGTCTGTTTCGCCAACTGCAGCACCTGTGGGAACTACTGTAACTGCGACCTCAATCTCTTGCGGAATCGCAAGGAACACCAAGAGGCCGTCTGTCTCTGCCGTTCCGAAAACAGAGTCGAATAACCAGAGGCAGGAGAATCGGGAGTCATCCGCCCTCCAGCGGAAGCCGGAGGATAGACTTACAGAAATTAAGGAAAATCTTCGAGATATGGCCATATCTGCAGCCTCGAGCTCTCGTCTAGCGGTGGGCATGGTTCCAGACTCCAAGAGCTTAGGTAGCGCAACTATAGCAGCTACCATTGAGCCCCCGAGGCCACCGACAACAACAGTGCCAGTGGCCATCTCCCCCGTAAAGCGTCCCGCAGATCCAGTAGTAACTCCGGTAAGGACAACCATACAGCACCCCTCCCCTTCCTCGAAACATGAGCCCAGCCCACCTATAACCACTCTTGTCACCCGCCCCTCTTCCACCCGCTTCCCAGTCATGCCCTCCACCCCGCCCAGGCACACCTCGACGCCAACCACTCTCACCACTCCCACCATGCACCCCTCTTTCACCCGCTTCCCAATCGCGCCATCCACCCCGCCGAAGCGCACCTCGACGCCCTCACCACACAGCATCCCTGCCAGTCCGAGCACCGGATTCCGCTGGAAATGTTGTCAGTGCAAAAATAAGGGCGCCGTGGGGAGCAATGTGTGCCAATCGTGCGCGCACCGGAAGTGTGGTTATTGTAAGCTAAAGAATGAATCGCTGGGGACGTGGATAAGGGGGAAGTTTTGGAAGAAGGACAAATGAGGAAGTGGGGGTGTGAGTATATACAACCCATTTGATAGAATCTCTTCGCTGAGGGGGTAGGTAGCATGGACGGTCGGGTGCAAGGGGAATAGAGATGCGACTTGATTTCGAGCATTATTGAATCTTTCCTTTCGCCTCATCACTGATGACTTTTCTTAGCCGCCTGCACTATCGTTTCAGAAATCGAGTATCCGTGTTCTTTCTTCCAACTGTATAGCATCGCCGAGAACGCTGCTGGATGTGTTCATAGGAATCACTCGTTGCTCGAATGACATCTTGGGAGACCTCCACCACCTCATACATTTACAGAAGTGGCCCAAATAAACTGTAATCTCCTACCAGAAACACGCAGACCGGACTGATCGGAAATTGCCCGGAAAAATAAAACACCAAAAAGTAACTCCTCCGGGTGGGCTTGAACCACCAACCTCTCGATTAACAGTCGAACGCGCTAGCCAATTGCGCCACGGAGGATGTTTGATGTAATTTGAATAACAGTATGAAATATGAAATAAACAAATAATAGTCAAGTGGTTACTTAACAGAGGCTGTATCTACCAGACTCTACCGCGCAATATCGCCGTCGTTGGCACTCCTACTTATCCGTTAATTACCTCAGATCATTCTCGTTCAGTTCATTCATTCATCATTAATAGCAAGCAAACAAATGGTATAAGCGTTAACAACACGAACAAAATGCAGCCTTCATAGGAAGGCAACACACCCAACACAGCTACTCAACTCGCCCGTCTTCTGTCCCTCACCACCAGAAGTGTATCTCCTCCTCACTAACTTTCAGGCATCCAAATCCCTCGCAACAACAACCTCGACCTTCCGCCTAAACGTGCCGCACCTCTTCTTCTTCCCAACCTTTTCGACAGCCTCGACCTCCTTCCCCACCATGACTCCATCCGTGAGCGGATCACCCTCGCAGAACCGTACGCGGAGCAAAACAGTCTGCTTCTCCCCCGTATTCCTGTCCTCGCCAAAGAAGCGCACGCGCTCCTCACTATCGACCATCACGCCAGCGGGGTAAACCGAGCCGATGACGCCAGCGACGGCGCCGAGGTAGCGACACCAGAACTCCATCTCACTGCCGACCAGCAGGGACAAGCGCTGTTTGAGCGTGGTATCCGAGACCTCGCCGCCCCAGCGCTGGCACAGTGCGAGTGCGAGGAGGGCGCGGGCGCGGTGCGTAAGTCCGTGGACTGAGGCGAGGACTCCGGTCGTGGTGGAGTGGAGACCGCAGCTGGCACGGGATTCTTTCGGGATGTTGGAATGGTGTAGCATTATATTTGCGAGGGGCCGCACAATCCGGCGGATTTCGCGGGGTGCGGATTTGGGAAGCGCGTGTTCCATGAGTTTGATGAATTCGCGGGCGGCGGGCGCGGCGAATGGCTGGGTTGCTACCTCGAGCGGGTCCAACTTGCGGATACTCTTAGGCAGTGTGGAGAAGAGCGCGCCTTCGCGGACGCCGCCTTGACAGAAGATCACTGAGTTGATCTTGGGGAGGATCTCCATCAGCGTGTTGACAAGGAAGGCGACGGCGGGGATCTGGCGTGCTCGGCGCTCAGAAATGCGGAAGGTGTCGTTTAGAGTGTGGGTTTGTTTTGCGGTGAGATGGAAGTCGGCCATTTTGAGGAAGGAACTTCCTGGCGCCGAGAAGCCGTTAATGATTGGGAGCGGGTAGGGCTGGATCTCGTGCTCTTCCAGTAGAAGATATCCAAAACCGCGGAAACCACCACCGGAGAGATATAGATTGAAACCATCTTCCTTCTTGGCCAGCAACTCTTCCGGCAGTTGCAAGGAATTGAAGGCGTCGACAAGCCGCGTCTTCATCTCGTACCGGATCCGCTCGACAGCGGCCTCATTGATCGCCGTTTCCATCCGCTTGGTCAGTGCCGCGGCACCGTATGGCAGAGAAACCGGCTCAGGCGCAATTTGTGTTTCCCCCTCCCTCGAAACCAACCAAGACAGCTGTGTGCTCCCACCACCCAGATCCATCACAAGCCCGCTAATCTCGTTCAAGCTGCTGGCCACACCCCACGCACCAATTTTTCCCTCATCCGCTTTCGAGAGCAACTCCACTTTCCAGCCCGTAGCCTCCTCGATCGCCTCACGGAACTCGAACGAGTTCTGAGCCTCCCGCGTAGCCTCCGTAGCGACGACACGGATGTGGGACATCAGCACGCCAAAGGTCGTGCAGATGTGTTGGAAGCGCACCAGCGTCTTGACGACAGACCTGATGATGGGCTCCGCTATCGGTGCTTTGCTGGTGCCGACGTATTGAGCATCGTAGAGCGAGATCGGGGCGCGGTCCTGGAAGACCGTGGGCATAACGCGCGTAGTCGGAGACGCGAGATTGGAGATCGAGAAGCGGATGCCATTGCTTTTAGGATTATTTGTCAACCTTTGGTGAGCAAAACAGCGGTGGGAATGGTTACAGTACCTGCCGATATCGACGAGCCCATGCAGGTCTGGGTTGGGGTTTGGATACCGTGGGACAGAGCCGTTGGCACCGTCTAGGTTGAGCGAGGAGAAGCTCATCTCTCTTAGGCGTCTACCGTATCTCGTCAGGATGTTCTGGAGGTTCGTGCGGTTCGGTGGTCGTGAGGGTGAGATACGAGAGATGCTTGGGCTGAGCTGTGAGTAGGGGTGGGGTCTCAATATATTTTCCAGTAGCCTACTCCGCGGGAAGAATGTACGTGGCCGCATCTGGGCTCCGTTATCGTCATTGGTATTACAGGTACACAGGCAGATAACATTTACTGCCGGAAACTTTATGAATATGGAGTCAAATAAGTCGGTTAGCTGCCGGACTCTTCAGATCACATCGCAAACGTCACTGTAGCGACCACAAGTCACCCCGCCGGCAACTTCCGCAACCAGTATCCTTGGCGTACGCCACATGTCACATGCAGAACTGAGCTCCCCACCACTCGAGATACCTATCGTTTGTCCTCCCACCCAAGTAGCATCACACGCTCGCGATGGATGACTTCGCCCTCCCCTCTCTAGAGTGGGACGTCATCGTCTCCGGTACAGGCGTAAAGCCATCTCTTCTCGCCGCGTCAGTCCGTCCGTTCACTCTACCGTCCCACACCCCGCACTAACATCCTCGTAGCGCCCTCAGCCGTGCTGGAAAACGCGTCCTCCAGGTCGACGATAAAGACTACTACGGTGATACGCAAGCGGCATTTTCACTCGACGAGCTTGAGGGTTGGGCTGCGTCCGTGTCCGCACCCTTCTCTCATGCCTCCTGCGAACGAAGAGCTACCATCGCCCGTCCTCGGAGCTACACGCTCACTCTTGCGCCGCACTTGGTCTATTGGAGCAGTAATCTGCTGGAGCTGCTGCGAAATGTTGAGATGACTACGTCGTTTACTTGGCAGGCGGTGGGGAGTTGGTGGATTTTCCTGACAGACGAGGACGTGGCACAGCGCTCTTCCGGTGGCGGCGGGATCGGTGGCGCACTGGTGGATGCGGGAGTCAAGGCTGTGAAAGTCGGAGACACGGTACGCAAGAAGGCAGGCTGGAACAAAGGGCGGAAACGGGAGAGCCGTGATCTCACCTCCGACCTCCCGCCCGAACTCCAGCAAACCGGCGACGCCCCGACACTGCGCAAGCTCGGCGGGGTCCTCCGCGAGGTTCCATGCACGTTCGAAGATGTAGCGTGGAGCCCCGACTTGCAGGATCGAGATCGCGGGTACTTGGGCGGGCTGTTGCGGTTTATCTCGAAGTGCTCGGACCCAGAGGATACGAAACATCATCAGCTGTTGGCCGAGCACGCCGATACTCCGCTATCTGAGTTTCTGACTACGGTGTACCCACTTCCCCCGTTCACTATTGCCTCGATCCATTCCCTTACACTCCTCCCAACGCCTCCTGAGGCAACACCGCTACGTACAGCGCTGGACGCACTCATTCGTCATGTATCCAGCATCGGTCGTATACCCGATATCCGCTCCGCGGCCGCACTAACAATCGCCTACGGAGGCAGCTCGGAGCTATGCCAAGTTTGGTCCCGGGGGGCGGCTGTAGCAGGTGGAATCAACGTCCTTTCTCGTGGGATGACATCCATCACCCCGGGCGATGACGGAAAACATTGTATATCGCTATCCAATGGTGAGGTGGTGACAGCACTGTGGGTTCTCACCACCGCCACCACCGCCACTGCTGCCCCCTCCTCTATCACCTCGCTGGCAAAAGGGATCTTTGTTATATCTGCCCCGTTACACGCCCTCTTCACTAAGAAATTTGCCGACGACCGTATCCCGCCTAATGCCGCGGTGTTGACCTTCCCCTCCGGCTCCCTGAAGACCGAAGACCAAGTATGCAACAAGAACCCCGTCTACATTATCGCACATGCCTCCGCCACCGGCGAGTGCGGGCCCGGAGAAGGTACTTGCCCCCCTCTCGCCTCTCCTTCTACTGAGCTAACCTTACCAGCGGTCCTCTACACCTCCACTCTTTCTCCGCAACCTGTGGGGTACGTCTTCTCCGAGCTCGCTGTGCGCCGGGTACTATCAGCTTGTGGTGAGGAAGGAGCCGATATTTCCTTCGTGTGTAGATTCACGCAAGAATTTGCTACCCCCATTGCCGCGGATAGTAAAGAGGATGGTTTGGTGGAGCTAAGCCCGATGAGTGGAGATTTGGCATTTGATGCTGGTGTTGTTGAGGAGTGCAAGCAAGTCTATGAGAGGATCATTGGGACCAAGGAGGGGTTTCTGGAGATGACGGAGGAGATGAGGAGACAGTATGCGTTGGCTGAAGAGGAATAATAGGTAGGTAGATACCTGGAATCATTGGCTGCATAGGAGAGCAAATGCATGATTGATCGCCCGGATTTCAAGTGTCTGCACTACATCTTATGCGGTGAATGTGATTTTGGAAGAAAAAAAAGACTATGTATTCTGGTACCGTAAGGTTCGCCTTGGAATTTGAGCCTGATAACTTGATAAGACTGTCCCCTCGACGGAACGCGCCAGGTGCATTGACTGGCTCGCTTACGGCGCGCGCTAGTTACCTCAAAGTGCGGCTCTCAGGAACACGTTCCATTTCGTCGCGTCTCCCACGCCATATCTTCAACCCGCGCCAATCCAAAACCACCGACCACAAGATGGCATCTAAGATGTATGTCCCTACGCCCGGTATTCCTGCCACCATACGCTGACTCTTCTCTCCAGTATAGTCATCGGCTCCACCGCCGGCCACCTCCCCGAAGCCCTTACCAAGCTCACGGCGCTGCACAGCAAAAATAACTTCGCCTTCGCAATCATCCTCGGAGACATCTCTTCAAGTACCGAAGCCGAATCCCTCCTCAGCGGCGACTTGAAACTCCCACTACCAACCTACTTTACCATCGGTGCCACGCCACTCTCTCCCGCCGTCGTCTCGAGAATCGAATCCAACGCTGGCGAAGTTGTCGAAAACCTTTTCTTCCTGGGCAAGAAGGGCAGCATAGTCACATCCGAAGGTATCCGCATCGTTGCTGCGGGTGGCGTATTCTCCAAGGACGGTGACAAGTCCTCATTCTTGGCCACGCACGCGCCCTTCGAGTTCTCGGCACTGAAGAAACACGATCCAGCGGACATCTTGATTTCCACAGATTGGCCCGTTGGGATACACGACGGGCAACGCAGTGGGTCGCCAGCGGTCACGGAACTCGTTGTGGCGGTCAGGCCCCGCTACCACTTCGTTGCTGGCGGAACAGAGCACCTGGCGCGCACGCCGTACCGGAACGAATTGCGGAAGGGCGAGAATGAGACACGGTTCACACTGTTCTATTCGCTGGGGGACTGGGGCAACGCCCAGAAAGCGAAGGCCATGGTCGCGTTTTCCCTCGATCCCTCTGCGCCACCGGCCAGCCCGGGCTATTCCACACCGTCGCCCTATTTGCGAGAGGAGCGGGAAGCGAAACGGGGTGCGAAGCGGTCAGCTGAGGAAGGAACCTTTTTCTGGGGCGATCATACCTCTTCCGGCCAACAGAAGAGAACCCACAAACGCCGGCATCCCGAGCGCCCACCTCCCCCCGGCCCGGAAAACTGCTTCTTCTGTCTGTCCAACCCCGCGCTCGAAAAGCACCTCATCGTCTCAATTGGCAATGAAGCGTATCTCACCACGGCCAAGGGCCCGCTCACATCCTCCGCCACCAATACCGACTCGATGCCGTTCTCAGCGCACATCCTAATCATCCCGTTTTCGCACACGCCGATGCTGCAGACGATTGAAGATCCAGAATCGAGGAAAGCAACAGTGGCCGAGATGAAGCGGTATCTGTCCACGCTGGAGAAATTCTTTGCCGCGCACGGCGCCACAGCCGTCGCCTTCGAGGTGCGCAGGGTCAACGGCATCCACGCGCACTGGCAGGTAATCCCGGTCAAGAAGGAGCTCGTGGAGCGCATCGACGCCGCCTTCGACGACGCGGCAAAAGATATCGCGCACTCCTTTGAGGATGAGCACACCACCACCACCACCACCCACGACGACGATGGTGAGGAAGACGCGGCGGATAGGGGCAACGCATTCACGTATTGGATCGGCGGCCAGGAAAAAGGAAGGACCATGCACTTGGCGCAGGGAGAGTACTTCAACCTCCAGTTTGGACGGCAGGTGCTCGCCGAGGTGATCGGCACCGAACAGAAGCGCATCAACTGGAAGGAATGTGTCATGTCCCTACCCGAGGAGATCGCCGATGCGAAGGCGTTCAAGGAGGCGTTCAAGGAGTACGATTTCAGTTTAGAGGAGTAGAGGGGTGGGGTGGGGGGGGGGGGGGGGGGGGGATGTTCTCGTCTTTAGACTTCGGCATGTAGAAGTTAAAAGATTTAGAAGTTGAAAGAGTTGACGACGAGGAAAAATGTACATTTACTGCCGGAGTGCAGAGTTACTTGGGGAAGTGAGCTGCTGGATCCTGCTGATCTAGGTATGCATACTTAAGCTACATTCTGGGGCGATACCAGGACAGTATAGGTAGGTATGCGTTTTGCCGTGATCCAGACGGGGATCTTATGCAATCCAATGATGGAATGAGAATGATGAGAATGAAACTCGGTCTGTGGGCGGATCCGGAGATGGAAGCTTCCAGATGGTGAGGCACACACTTTATGCTTTCATTTCTTGACTCCACCAATTTCCAAGTGCTAGCGCACCTACTTGGTAGTTAGTACGTTGAACTCAAATTCCAAGCCCCACGCCGACCACAAATACCCCTCCTCTTCCCCAGGCTCCCTCTCCGCTTCCCTCCTCCTTCCTCCTTCCTCCTTCCTCCATTCATATTTAGTCCTTCACGAGTCAAGAGTCAAGAGCGGGCACAACAGCGTGGCAAGAGCAGAGCGAACTGACAAAGGTTTTTCTACCTTCGGGTTTTCCTCTATAAAAAACATCGTCTTCCTGGCCGCTGTGCGAGGGGATGAGGTTTTTTTTTGCTTTGCTTTGCTGCTGTCCTCGACAATCGATGGGGACGTGTTCACGCGTTATCACTCGCGCCGTGCTGCAGGAGTAATAGGTATCCACTCCTGATGTATCTTTGGAAGAGCGGCGGCAGTGTAGTTACTAGTGGAGCACACGACATTCTCTCTATTCACCGTCACAGGTCGCCCTCATCCGCAACAATCCCCTCAGCCGCCACCTCCGCCATAACCACAATCGCACCGACCGGATTCGACGCCACCATTCCCGGGAATATACTCGCATCAACAACGTACTTTCCCGCCATCCCTCGTCAGCCATAATCCCCTTTCGCCCGCAGCAGCACGAAGAAAGGAAGAAAGGAAGGAGGGGGACTCACCAAGTTCCGCATCCCTATCACCTTCGCGTTGACATCAACGACTTTCCCCACCGCCGCAGTGCCCAGCCAGTGGTTGCTTCCTCTGCCCTCGGTACTGCCGCGCACGTACTCCTCGATAGTAGTGCTCTCAAGATCGGGAAGCAACAGTTCCAGCCCCGGCACGGCTTTGACGCCGGCTAGGACGTCGTGGAAGCTCCGTATCACCGCCGCGGTATCCTCTTCCGTCACAAGGTACGGAGACTCGTAGATGATGAGGTTGAGCTCCGGGGTGAGACTTATACGCCCGCGTGATGTTTGGCCGGATGATAGGTAGTTCGTCATTAGTAGGAGATCCGGGCCAGTGAAGTTGTGGAAGGCGCTGGTACGGCCGGTCCATTGTAGCTGTGGTGGGTTAGTAGGGTGGGAGAGAGTTAGAGGGGAGGACAAACAGTGCGGCTCGCCCCGTCTCTGCCGGGGATATTCTGCCATAAGGTTATACGCGCGTTGGAGGAGGCAAGGGGACCGGTTCTGTGGTCTGTGTAGGTTCGTCAGTCGATGAGAGTGAGTGGGGAAGGGGGGTACACAGTACCGAGATATTTCTGAGCATCCTGGGGATTTGGGTTATCGTATGCGTCTGAGTAGTTGTAAGCCTCGCCGACACCGGGATATTTAAACACCGCGTAAGTGGCGGGGTGATCCATCAAGTTGTAGCTTCCGCGAATCAGCATTCGTCCATGATTGGCACAGATGCACGCACCCAACCGGCAGATCGATCCAATCCTTCTCGTCTACTATCCCCTCGCTGCCTTTGGCAGCTCGAACGATCTCGAGCTGATCCCTCGTCCCAATACCGCTCTGCCACAGTATCTTCGGCGATCCAAATGCGCCAGCGGAAAGAACCACCTTTCCGCCCTCCTTCAGCATTGCGATGCGTCGCTCTCCGTCCTGTATATACTCCACACCCGTAGCCGTACCGCCATCGCGTAGCACCCGCTCCACCCTCGCCCCAAACACAATCCTAAAATTCCCCCTCTGCGCAGCGCGGAGATAATACGCCTGCAGCGGCCCGCCACGTTCTCCGCTAATACTCATAAACGGCACTCTAGCATACCTCCTATCACCCGCCGTTTCCCCCTCCTCCGCGCGCGTGCACCCCGCGCCCCGCGCCATCATTCCCAACACGGACCACGCCTCCTGAAACCACGACTTCTCGCTCCGTCCGGGGATCCTGTGCTTGACCCTTGCCACCGCCACCGCCACCCTCTCCTTCCACTGCCCACCGAACCCATCCCAATCCCTCTCGGCAGGCAAAAACCATATCCCACTGTTTATTGCCGTCCCACCGCCGAGGACGCACGCCGCAGGAACAGGGATGTCCGGACACTGGTGGCTGAACGTGCCAAAGAACGCGGGGACGTCGAAGCGCGTTAGCGGGTGGTTATGTAGCCAGGCCGGGGTTTCACGGCCGCCTGAGGCGTAGGTACTGCGTGGACCGGCTTCGAGAAGGAGTGTGGGCTCCCCTGGAGAGGAGAGGAGGTCGGCGAGGACCGAGCCGGCGGCGCCAGAGCCGACGAGGATATACGAGTACTGCGTACTGGCGGTGCCGTCGTTAAGGGGCTGTTGCGTGGATGCGTAGGCGAGCGAGAGGAGTGGGAGTATTGCTGTGGTTAATAGCCGCATTGTGTTATGGTCTTTGTCGCACGCTGTGGAGGTCGGTCAATGGATGGCCTCAGCTGCTGGACTGGTTGAGCTGACGTCAAATTTAAGGTTGCACAAGGTTATCTATGGAGCTGGAGTGCCTGACCCCGGCCCGCACGCTCATTATCCAGGCGTGCAGGTGTCGCCACCATTTCGGCCCACTAATCCGTTCATCGAGCATTTTCATGGACGCTATCATAGTACCTACCCAGGTAAACAATAACACGCGATATCACTCGAAGGACCTCGATTTTCTCTGGCAAAGTTTCACAAAGCTGCAACCAAACAGAATCGCTTATTTGCATCTGCTCTCCATCTAAGAATATTCCATTTTGCTACAAAAGATGGATTAAGTACTACTAGTAGTAATGATGCTCCTCGAACTAAAGCCAAACTGAGAAAAGTACAAAAGCGCAATCAAACAAACCCCCAAAACCAAAAGCAAGAGTATGTAAACTAGAGAAACTGAACTCATCGCATCCCCATAGAAACCCCTTATTTCTCCTTCTCAGTATTGACAGCTCTGAGAGCCGCCCAGTTACCAGGAATTGGCGAAAACTTGTTCGGCGTCGACGTCGAGTTCTCGGGGGAACCCTGGGGGCTTCCATGGTTTACGTTATCGGGACGCAACTGTTGGCTTCCGGTTGGAGTGTTAGGTACCGAGTCCCGGAATATTCGTCTCGCCGAGCCCTCGCCGGGAGGAGTGCCAACCTTCGACTTCCTTTCTTGGTGCTTCTTCGCCGGCGTCATTTCCGGGCTCGGCTGCGAAGCTTCGGAGTGAAGCTGCCTCTGCGGCGGAGATGAGGGAAGCGGGGCGGATGATGGTGGTGGAAAATATTGAGGCACCGATGTGGAGGATCCACCATTCTTGGGGAGAGATGTGACACCCTGGGAAGGGGAAAACAGGCTTTGCTGGGAAAACAGTTCGTTCAGTGGCGGTCCGGGGTCCGAGTCCTCATCGTCAGAGATAACGATGAACGTAGTGGGAGCGGCCGGCCCGCGCTTGGCTGCCCGCGGCGAAGGACGGGTTGTGGACGGAAACAAATCCAAGCTTGGGGCGCCACCTCCTTCAGTCTTTAATTTGGGAGAATCATCTTCAACTGCTGGAGAACAGGAAGCGACCATCGCAAGAGAGGTGGCTTCTCCTTCCTCTGGGGTGGGAGTCATCGCTTTCTCCGCCTCAATCAAGCGTCGATCTTCTTCCCCTCCTCCCGCAGGAGAATCCACTTCTTTGTCGGATGCCTGCGCCCGCAGACCGTTGTGGGTGACTTCTGCTTCCTCAGCGGGAGGGGAAGCGGGAGGGGAATCCACCTCATCATCTGCCTCATCCACGCGCTCGTCTACGATGGGAATCTCATCGACTATATTCACGTCCTGATTACCCTCCTCACAGTCGAAACCATTGAGCGCCGCAGTCAGGCCGTCATCGTCATCATCCTGAGGGGGTGATTGCGGATGTTCTTTCGCCGACTCTTGAGTCCGGTTATTTTCCATGTAGATGTCGTCGCCGTAGTTCAGCTCCAAAGAATCTTGGCCCACGTCCCGTTTCAAACCAGACTCCTTCACCATTGCAGCCTGACGAGACTCCCCGTTACTTGGGGATTTCTGTAGCTGCACTGACTCCACCACTGACTCGTCCATTGGCTCTTCCACTGGCTCCGTACCACGCTCGGGAAGCCTCACTACCTTGGGCTCCAGAAATTCTCCCCACATCAGGTACACTAGGCCCTCTTCTACTTCGTCTTCGAGACCAGGCATAGCGAATCTACCGAGGATTTTTTCACCGGTTCGTTTGTCGAATTGTGGCTTCGGACGGTCCCTGATCGCGAGCCTGAGCTCAAGCTGCGGCCCATCCTGTACATCGGTATGTACCTTTTCGATGGTGGCGGTGAGGTAATCCGTGAGGATCGGCACATACGTCCGGGGGTCCATATCAAGGCGCTTGAAAGCGATCACCGTCCCACATACAAGTGGCTGTGTGAGTGCAGCCAAGGACGAAATGTCGGCGGGTAAGCTGGGGAGATCCTCTTCCGTTGAAATATCTTTTTCGGTCGTGGGGTGCTCGCTGGGTTGCTCTGGTTCATCATAATTTAATATCGCCACATCCGGTTGTTCCAGAGAGTCGGTATGGGCGGTGCTTTGTTCTTGGCGTTGGTTCTTCCTCTTCCTCTTTTTCCCTGGATTCATCTGCAGCTGCTGCTGCTGGAAGGGGAAATCGGGAGTCGGGAGCGTGGGGTTCTCGTTTTCGCACTCATACGCGCTCAACCAGATCTTGGAACGCCAGGCATCCGGGTTGCGACTAGCCCGAATCATGTAGCTGCCTTCTGGCTGGCCATGCGGAACAAGAGTCTGCGCCATTTCGTCATCCTGCACAGAACCTTGGCCGCCGATATTCCCGGGTAGATTGCTATTCGTAAGGGCGGTTTGTTTCCCACGGGCTTTCTTCGACTTTCTGTTGTTTTTCCCTTCCGTCCCACGGGGCTGACCAACGCCGACATCCTTGCCTTTGCCAGCGTCGACCGGATCGACACCTGTCGTAATGTCCATGATATCTGCGCTTTCACCGACTCCCACTGGTTTTTGGCCATTCCGTATAACCACTTTATCTTTGACTTTCCCACCAACCACGTTATCTGTGCCATTCGTGGCAGACACGGAATCGGCAGTTTTCTCAACATTCGCAGGTAATTCGATTGATCTTGGGAGATGTTCTTTCAAGTGACGTTTCAGCAAATCCGCCGGCGCGGTGATGTCTAGTCCGCCCGCGCGAAGGCACGCGGTGAGATGTGCCAAGCTGCAATTATCGCCAATGACGCCTTCAAGCTTCAGCATCTGTAGCAACCGACATCCCTTCTTGCGATTCCTTCGTCGTCTTGTCAGTTCACTCCCCTGATGCGGCAGAGTGCCAGGAGCGGTAGCACGAGGTTTGTACGTAGTAGTAGCGGTGGCCGCAGAGGGTGCTGGTACTTTAGCAGGGACGGTTGGTAATTTGGTGGCAGTGGTGGTGGATTGCGAGGTTATATCGCTTTTCCTTCTCTTCGAAGACCTCCTACGAACTATTAGCTCCTGCTCTGAGGTACTTTCTGCTGGGGGGAGATGTCGCGCTTACTCTTCCGGCCTCTCGTCCTCCGAGCTTGAGTCCGAGCTTGAGTCCGAGCTTGAGTCCGAGCCTGAGTCCGAGCCTGAGTCTGAATCGGAACTAGAATCAGAACTCGAGTCGGAACTTGAGTTGGAATCCGAATTAGAGCTCGATTCATCCGAATCTATATGGCCCTTGGTTGCAGGTACAGCAAAGCGAACGAGAGCGTTATGGTTGTGTGCGGTAAGCTCTCTCTTGGCATCCTCCTCCATCTGCTTCCTCTTTTCCTCTTCCTTCTGCTTCCGCTTTTCCTCTGCCTTCTGCTTCCGCTTTTCCTCTTCCTCCTGTTTCCGCTTTTCCTCTTCCACCTGCTTCCTCTTTTCTTCTTCCTCTTTTTTCTTCCGCGTCTCCTTCTTCCTTCTCTCCTTCTCCTTCTCCTTCTCCCTCTTCTGTTTCGATTCCTTCCTGATCTTCTCCTTCTTCCTTTTCTTCTTCCTCTCCTCCTCCTCCTTCCTCCTCTTGTCCACCTCCTTCCGCATTTTCTGCTTCAATCTCTTCTCCCTCTTCTTCGTTTCCTTCACTTCCCGCTTCCTTGCTTCTTCAAGCTCCGCCTCATCTTCCTCGGCCTCATCCTCCGCATCATCCTCCTCGGTATTCGCATCCCCCGCTGAATTCTCTTCAACCGTGGGAATATAATCCTCATCTTCCTCCTCATCTGCATCATCCTCCGCATCATCCTCCAGCAGTCTCAGTGTCGAGGCCCTCAATTCCATCCCCAATCTCCTCCTCTTCCCGCTCGGAACCAACATCGGTTGCGTCAACAGCAGCCTATTATTTTGCGCCCCCAGCAGCTTCAACTCCTGTAGTGCCAGTGGCCGAACCCTATCCACCATCAGCACTTCCCCCTCAACCCTCCACTCTTCCCGGAAGAACTCACGTAATCTCATCACCATCTTGAAACACCGCAAAGACTTTCATGAAATGGAAGACGATGCACCCATCCTTCTCGACGCGGTAGTCCTCGAGCGCATGGGTTTCGGTTTCGAGCAAGACGCCACTGTTGATGCTGCGTAGTAGGTCCGACACCGCGTAGTAGGGTCCTGCGTCCGGCGGTGGTGACCACAGGATCTTGAGGAGCGGGAGGTTGGGGCGGCGGAGGTGCACGCGGAGGCAGAGGTTGAGCATTGAGCCGGTGGTGGGGGTGAGCGACATCGCGAGATGTCCGTGTGTTGTGCTTTCGCCAAGCGTGGTGGTGGTCGTGTCTGCGTGGTGAAGGTTTGGAGATATGGGGACTCGAGCGTCGCGCTGGTGGGACTGGGTTTTGGGGGTTTCTAGTTCTCGCTACAGGTGTCAAGGGTCAAGTAGGCTAGTGGGATTAGCGTACCACGTGACTCGATGGGCGCTAACTGGGCTCTTCATGCAGACCGATCACTCGCGCTTGGTTTCGTCTGTGACAGATATCCAAGCGACAGCGTTGAACTTACAGACCCTCGGACGGCGGTAAGTGAACCGCCGCCACCGAGCTGGCTACTCAGAAGGCAGACACGCTACTCGGCGTACGGGTGTCATGCTCATGCTACAGATCGGTCGAATGCACGATGATGAAACAAGCGAAGCGTTTAGGCTGATAACGCTCGGGGCTGTGGCGTCTACACATATCATTAGGCCGTTTCTTCGGTGGAGACGGAGATGCCGGGCATCCATGGAACGTACTCCAGAGACGCAACCGAAGGTGGGGTAGGAGTCAAGGTGGAATGGAGAGCGGAATGTAAGCTCATACCGGTCGTTAATATGATACATCCTACCTAGATAGCTTGCGCGTGTGGTGTCCTGGTGGTGGGCAGACGAAGTACCTACTGTATAGTGAGGGGGGGGGGGTAAAAAATACGCTTTTTGGCGTCTCGGGACGGTTAAATAGCGTATAAATACGGTCAAAATACGTATTTTCACCGTATCGATACGCTTTTTTCCGTATCGGCATGGTCACAAAGCGTATTTTTTACCCTCCCCTTCACTATACAGTACTCAATGAAGCTCCATCGAGTTATGAAATTCCACAACAGCCATGAGGGGTCTATCACTGTATTTTGTGCGCAGGTCTACGGTGTCGAACACAGCTCTCAAGCATCTAGAGCGAACAAGATATGAAGAGAGAAACACTCTTAGTTGACCGGATAGAGCATGCTGTAAACCCATGCCTCAGATGATTCTCATCCTGTAGGTGTATCCATACTCCAGAATCCCGTCATTTCATTCTCCCTCCCCTCATCCGCCCACAATGATGCCCTTCCCCCTTGCAGACCCCTTCCTCCTCAGGCTGATCTTCCTTGCAAACCCCTCCTTCTTATCGTCCTCGACAATCTCAAAGATGTCCCGTCCCGTCTTCTTACCGCGAGAAATGTCGACCCCGTTCCAGCACTCGCCCCAGCCGCGGTGGACCTCGAAAATAAAGCAACCGGACATCCCCAACAATACCGCGCCGCCAATGCAGCCCCACAGTAGATCACCCTCGAAGGTGCGGGTAACCCCGGATGTTACCCCGACGACGAGAATTAGAAGGATGACGGCTGGAATTGCTGAACGTTTGCTGGCAAGTGAGAATAGCATTGTGCTGTGCTGTGTTGTGGTGAAGGTACGCTGTGCGGCTGTGGTGATGGTTGTAAGATGGCGATGGTTGTGTGACGGTTGTGGTGGTTGTGTGGTGGTTCCGATGATGAGAAGTGCAAGTTGTTTGGAAGTACGAATCTTGCTACAAATTTTGGCCGGCAATCCTTCATTCAATTGTTTTTCACATCACACGCCAAACTCGCAGTGCCAAGGCCCATCTTTCAAAGAAAACCCATCCATACGCATTTCAACATCACATCACAGTGGGGAGCATAAAATCTCCCTCTGCAGCACAGACCATCGTATCCTCCTAGCATCCACCATCACCAACCCTAAATCAACGCAAAAGCACAAATGAAGAGCAAGAACACCAGTTCGCCACGCAGACCTAAGCTAGAAAGGACAAAAACTCAGTATTAAAATCAAGGTTAACACAATATCCGTTTATGCACAGAATTTAGGACAAGGTAGCAACAGCAGTATCAACAGCGGGAACTTCAGTCGAAGGAGTAGGCTCCGGTGGGGGTTCCGAGACCGACGATGGCGCAGCTAAATTAGCCGGCTGAGTAGCTGGAGGTGGAGAAGACATTTGAACCGTCATGTTCTCAAAAACGCTCGTATTTTCTGCGGCATCCTCGGTTACCGGGTCCCCGGGAAATATAGGTATTGGCAAGCCCTGCGCAACTGCGGCCGCGATTTGAGCTTGCTTCTGGGCGTTGGTCTTCCATTTGATTCCGCAGGCGTTGCAGACGGTGACATTCTCCCCCTCGATATCAGCCTTCCGCCATAGTGACGTTTTGGAGGTCTGACAAATGTGGCAGTTTTTGGTTGGGTCTGCGATCCGTCCTTTTCGTGATCGGGGAGGCTTGGGTAGTCGGGGAAGTCTAGGTGGCGCGGACGGGAGTAAAGGCGGTGGAGGTGAAGAGCCTGTTGGTGTAGCAAAGGAGATAGGAGCGGTAGAAATAGGAATAGATGGAGAATCAATAATTGTAGCAGGAGGGATATTTGTGGTTGTAGGAATCGCAGAAGTAGTAGTGGCAGTGCTGCTAGAGATGCTAGGGGATTTTTGGATGTGCTACAGACACCCTTAGTATTCGATGCATCTTGACAATGCATAAAGGAGCGACAGTGATTGAGGATATTGCGGTGTTTTACATTATTTGTTTTCCTTCGAAGCGAGAGAAGTACGAACCTTCTTGACGTGCTTCACCCTCGGCCCAGACCGTGGCTGCGTAACGTTGCCGGCACTCTTGGGTTCTCGCATGGGTGTGTTTGGATCTCTCGGTTCCCTTGGTTCCCTTGGTGCTCTTGGCTCCCTGATCCGAGGCGGTTGTTCGAACCGAGCCTCGATATATGTCTTATCTGGCACCGCCTCTCCAGCTTCTCTCCGCAGACGATATGCCAGAAACGTGTCATTAACACGCTTCTTAGTCTCCATGATCTTCTTCATGTGCGTCCTCGTCGTCTCCGGATCTGCGACGATCATCTTCAGATGCTCCAGAACCCTCGGATAAGCCGACTCCAACGATATGGTAACCGGTACGTAGTACTCTTCATCGAGGCCGGGTGGTTTCTTGGTGACGATGAAGGATGCTTTAACAGTTGTGCCCCGACCAAGGTATTCCAGAATCGTAAATTTCGGGAACATAAAGCGGTCACCCTGGCTGTAAGAGTCGATGAACTCAAAGACAATACCATACATCTCTTGTTTTGGGGCCTGTGGGAACGCTTTTTTGGACGGCGGACCAGGCCGCTGTTGCACTGGCTGGGGTGGGGAGAATTGTCGTGCCGGCTGTTGCATCCGAGGCGGCTGTGCTGGCGGTGCATGTTGGTATATTGGTGGAGGAGGGTGCATGTGATGCATCTGCATAGGCATCGGTTGCTGAGGCTGTCCTTGTTGAGGTAATTTTTGCCGTGGTGGCTGTTGAGGCATTTGATGAGGCGGAGCAGGAGGGCCTGGGCGCGGCTGAGGTGGAGGCTGAGAATTCTTGTTGCTGGTAGCCGTAAGCATATCGATGTAGCCCTGGAATTCTTGTAGCTGTTCTCTAGATGCTTTTCCGGAGGCGACAATTCGCATCAGCTCCTTCAATTGCACATCCGTGGCGGCTTTCATGGCAAGGAGCTGGATGACTGGATCCGGCCGAGTAGCAACTTGGAGTTGTGGTTGCTGCATAGTTGGTCCCTGTTGCATGCCCGGTGGCGGATGCTGCTGAGGAGTATGAGGAGGACGAGGATCCGTAGGAGGGGCATTTTGGACAAGCGGTGCCGGTGGACGTGGCCTATTGCTCGGTGTAGTGGTTTGTGCAGCTTGTGGCGCTGGACGCGTAGGCGGGCCAGCCGCGGGTGGACCGTGGTTGGGTTGAGACGTCAAGGGCGGTTGGTGGAGCATCTGTTGTGGAGAAGCTGAGACCGGCTGTAGCCTGGTCAAAACTGGAGCCGGTATAGGAGCACTAGGCGTAACAGGTGATCGTTGCTGCAGGGACGCTGATTGTTGCTGTACAGGTGCCGGTTGTCGAGTCTGGGCGGGAGCTGGCGCGGGAGCCGTCACGGGAACTGCCAGAATTGGCTGTTGAGCCTGCATCATCGGCGCCGTAGGAGCCATATTATGCATCGGCGCTGGAGGAGCGACGTTTAGCTGAACGTGTGGCGCACTTCGCAGTGTAGTTGCGGGCTGAGAAGCTTGTTGTACAGTCGGACCCGACGCTGGTGGTTGTAGTTGTACTGTTGGCTGCAGTGGAGTTGGAGGCGGAGGCGGCGGTGGAGGTGGAGGCGGCGGTGGAACATCTTTCACTGGCCGTAGAACCTGGTAGAGCCGGACATCGAACTTATGCGGCGTAATGTGCATCGTCGCATTGCCCAGCTTCACCATGCAGTCTCTTCCGGGGTTCTTTTCGAGGATCGCCGGATCGAGTTTTCGCGACTTCAACGGCTTGGTCCAGAACTTCTCGAATATCTCCCCATCGACCCACTCTCGCCGGGAGCGATTAAGCGATTCTGCAAGTACCTTACTGCGAGACAAAAACATCGATCAGCTATGAGCTTGGAGGGTGAGCAATCATGGCATGGTTCACGAACCTTTCTGCGACAGACTTGTACTCCTTCAGCGCAAGGTTTGCCGGCTGACATACCGGAAGAACCGGTAGAGCTCCATCTCGAGTGAACGACGTGGGAAACTCAGGCTCAACCGGAATCGGAGGAGTTGGTTGTGGCGCTGGAGTGATGCTCTGTCGTTTGGCGGTGGAGGGGCGGGCATGCGCGGTGGAGGGGCGTTTCCGTTTCTCCCCCATATCGCGCTATTTTCGGGCGGCAGAGCCTTCTTCGGAATTGGTGACTGACGAAAGAACAGGCGATTGGGTGATAGGATGCGAGTGAGTTTGGGGGCGACGTGGATGTTGCTGATGGTAGAGAACAAGTGGGTCTGAGTGTACGCGCTTGGACGTGAAATGTCGGGATGACATGAGCCTCAACGCTGGCCCGTCCGCAACCGGCTAGATTGCCAAAAGACCCATTGCTTACTAACGTTCACAGAGATCACTCGTCACTCCACTCATGTCGCCGGGATAAATTTTGTTATGTAACTGTTTAATGTGGGTAAACAGCGGCAAATTCGCTATTGAGATCTCGCGTTGGACACCTCCGACGAATCAGGGCGGTACTGAAATGACCTTCGGGCAATTACCTCAGTGAAATAACTATGAGCGGCGAGTACTTTCAAGGGCTTGAGGTACGCACTACGTGTGGCCTGTACCAATGGCAGAACTAGGCTGCGCAATCGCCTGGAGTTCATCTACTCATACCTATCACTCGGTTGACGAATAACAGTGCATTCATGGATGTACTAAAATGTAACTTCAAGTCATACCGTGGTGGTTACCAACGGCGAAAACAGAACCTTCACTATCTTCGATGGGTGCCATATAAGATCGCTCTAAGAAGTGAATATCAACCGTGGATGGTGATAGAATCATGGACCTAAACTCATTGCCGTCCCCAAGCTCAACAAGCACCCGACCTGGAAATTGTGTTTCCTGACGGCATTGAGGACTGCCTTGTCCATGGAGCCACCATTATTTTCGGAGGGCCGCTGGGGCTGTGGTGAGACTTCCCAGGGAGCTTCTAGATCGTGGCAGATTAGAAAAACCGAAACGGACCTTAGAATCGGAGTTTTAACGGCTGATTCCGGAGTAAGTAAGGCCGAACTATTGATAGAGGCTTCACAGATCAGACGCGCTTTTATTACGAAAAGAGTCCTGCTACTCGGGAAAGGGCCATATCGCTACCCATCACACATTTATCCTCTACTTTTTTTAATAGATTGTTCGTGCTCGGGTGAGCCGGGGGGGCTAAGCGTAGAGGCGAGGACACAGTGATGGCGGAGGCTAGAGGCTCGAGTCCAGTGAGGATGTGACTGCCGGCTGACTCGACTGCCCTGAGAGCGGAACCACCAGTGGACGTCAGGTATTCAGGATCTTTAGACTACATTACAAAGTAGTCTGCACTGGAGGTTTCTCCGTGACATCCAATGTTCTTTCCCGCAACGTCATGAAGAGTACGGCTGGCGCTCTCGAAGTGCTTGGAGACACCTTCTAGCAGCTTTTACTGCTGCATATTCATGTGTACATAGTCTCAGCACTGCTGATACCGAAGAGAGAGAGGCCTCAAATCCATTGACATCCATGTTGGGGAAGTAGGTAGCCTCCGATGGTGTTCACGCTGCCGGGGCGTCTACCATTCTCATTGTAAAAAGCGCCGGCATTGGGGTAGTCGTCGGGTCTTGTCTTGTGGAGGCGGGGCCGTTGGACCCGCTGGCAAGTAGCAGAGCGGAGGGGGTTTATGACGGTTGACACAAATCTTCACTCACGGAAAAACCCCCCCGCGTAGCCTTGTCGGCTAGGCCACCGCCTCGGCGCTGAAAGCTCGTCGTTGAACTCCTGGGGAAGAGGGGTTTCCAAGCCACCCACCGGGGGTGGTGAAGGTTTTTGTTCTTTTGCCGCTCCAGTTTTGCTCGCAGCCTGCATCTGATGTCACTCGGACGACGAGTGATTGTACATGCAGCAATCTTCCGAGTCGAGTCACGGTGACGACAATGGGGTTTGCCTTCTTTGTTTACTATCACTTTATCTGTCTGGGCTATAGCTGGTGTATCTTCGATAAGGCAATGATGACGAAAATTGAGGCGTCTCGGCTGTGGCGTTGTGGATCTCGATCACTGCGCGCAGATGGCCCAGACTAGTAATTTCACGGTGAAGCTAACTGCCTGTCTGCAATGAAATAGTGGGCCGACTCAAAGTCATCTCACTAGCAGAGCTATTTATTGTGGTAGACGTACATTCATTATCTCTTTGGCGGGCATTACAGACTCCCATCCCGATATCCTAGCTAATACACCGTCGAGAACTCATACCTCGCATTAAATGTCAATAGACCATCCTCAGGCCCCCAGATCTGCTTTCTCCCCCACTCCGGGTTATTAATACCATCGATCCAGTCCTCGGCCTCCATGACCACGCATCCGCCCTCCTGGATCACCGCCGGCCGTCCAGACAAACCCTGCGTACTCTTCCCAATGGGTTTCGTTCCATTGGACGCCGCACAGCTGTAGATTTGGAACGCGGCCTGGTCGGTAAACACCTTGACCTCGACGCCGCTCCAAGGGCTGTTCAACCGCGCCACATATTGGTTCTCCTTGTCGTGGGGACCCACGAGGAACGCGTTATCGTAGAACGAACAGCCAGCGCCACAGTCGGGCCCCCGCTCGGTATCGTTGAGGTGCTTTCCAATCGCCTTCGGCTGCGACCAGAAGTCCGTGACGCTGCCGTTTTTGTTCGGTAGCAGCTCGCCAGTCGGGATCAGATTGTCGTCGACACCGATCCGCATGCCCGAGAACGGCAGGTGCAGCTCGTGATCGTACACTTTCTCCGAATCCGGATTGGCAAAGCCGTCGAGGTTCCAGTAGACGTGGCTGGTCAGCAGCAACGGCGTCTTCTTCGTCAGCGACAGGGCGGTGAGCGTGATGTGCCAGGTGTACGGCGTGAGCGTGTAGGTGCTCGTCGCCAGGACATCCCCGGGGAAGCCCATCTCCCCGTCGGCATCGAACAGCGAGAAGGTGATGCTCGAGTCCGTCAGCGCGGTGACCGTCCAGTTCCGATAATCCCATCCGTTGCTGCCGCCGTGCAGGGTGTTGGTCCCGTTGTGCTCGTTCGCGTCGACTTTGTACTCGACGCCGTCGATGGTGAACGACGCATTGGCGATGCGGTTGCCATACCGGCCCGGTACGCTGCCGTAGTGGTCGTGCCATGGGTCTTCGGTGTAGAACGTTGCGTTTTCCCAGCCTAAGACGACGTCCCGTGTGCTGTTGTGCTTATCCGCAACGAAGAGATTCGAGATCGCTGCGCCGTAGGGGACGAACGACGCGACAATGCCGGTGCTGCGGAGAGTGTATTTGCCGTTCGCATCGGGGGGAGGGATCGTTGAGTTCCATGGCAGCACCGCGGCGGAGGCGGTGGTGGCCAGGAGGATTGGAATTGAGGTCTTTGAGAAACGCATCATGTCGATATCGATCAATACAGTTTCGTATTGTGTAGATGGGGAAGCGGATACTTATCATTCCATATCTGCCGTCAATCCCGGATTCCCACATCCCGGATTCCCGTTTGAATCGTACCTTGTTCCTGGAAACCCCTCGCTATGAATTCCTCCGGCGGCTATGGGCGGAGAAATCCAGCGGGAGTGATGAGGAAGCTGTCTCGATTGACGTCGCTGCCGGCAAAATCCAACGGCTGTGCGCAAAAGAGCAAGCTTTGTGGCTTGCATGCGGTGGAAGATCGTTGAGAATGCAGGGGCCAACCCCGCGTTGTTATGCCTAAAGAACTCGACATGAGCCGGGGAAACGTGCGATCTGCACAACAATCATCCGACCCGGTGTATGGGGTATTAGCCGGCTTAGCGACCGCGAGAGTAAAGAAAACAACCGTGCATAGCAGATAACTTCCCCCTCCTATATCACGCCTCCGACTCGCCTCACCCCCATTCACCCAACCGACTGTGGGTGATACAAAACCTCGCGCTGTTGGGACTTATATGGAGGCAAAGCAGATACGCAAGGCCTTCCTTGACACGCGTATGATAACTTCGATAATCAGGCTGGCAATATTCCGGGGACCGGGAATCCCCCACCGCGATAGTAGAGGTTGGTAGAATCCTTCCTCTTTTATACGGAGTCTCCTCTCGACACGGTTCATGTAGCCCAGCTACCTAGCTTTTTGCCGGCGAAGAAGCCAGCACGACACGCGTCGATAGAGTGGGGCATTACCCGTGTGAGATGACAAAACCAGGAATCGATTATCGCCCAGGCACCCACCCCGCATGGCGCTCCTGAAATTCATCACATCAATCTAAAAGGG
The DNA here is from genome assembly GCF_024521635.1 of Tricharina praecox. Lineage (NCBI taxonomy): Eukaryota > Fungi > Ascomycota > Pezizomycetes > Pezizales > Pyronemataceae > Tricharina > Tricharina praecox. Next base: position 1,001,322 of record NW_026250412.1, read on the forward strand.
AGCATTGCTGCCGCCAGCTCACGAACGCGGAAAGACTTCCTGTGCCATGGTCGATATGTGTGGAAACCGGGTATGGTTTGAAAAGGATTCCATGGATATGATATATTTTGGGGTTGGTGGTAGACGACATGAGAAAGGCGGTATTCCTCTCGGTAACTTTTGAGGATGCGCGACACTTTTGGCTGAAGTTTCTCGGTGAGGGAAGGGAAGTAAAGCAGGAAGCTGTTATCGTCAGCTCGGGAAGATTCTGGCTGTCACAATTGAGATTGTGGATGACAGGACGTGGTCTAGGACGATGCATGATGCGTGGGAGCTGTGACGGGAAAGTGAGATCCAGGCGGTATTTATCCATTTTTCATCACCAGTGGTGCGCCAACTGCTGCTGTTACGCTTCGCTAAGCAGCGGAGATACAGGAGCTCGGAGAGCTCAGAGTTATGCTGAGAAGAAAAATATTTCGTCATAGATTTGATTAATGGATTTGCAGCGCGAATCGCATCGTGACCCGTTAAGTGCATAGAAAGTTTACATGGATTAGTTTGCTATTGTTTCATCATTGATTGCATGCGACATATCTAGATTACGGCAATCTGTGTCCGCTCCCGGGATTGAGGTAGATATTCCGCATACAACCTTTCCAGACTACTCCCTCAATCGCTGATTTTTTTGTTTACTCAGTAATTGCCTGCAATCGATGATGATCATGGCAATACATGTGCGCATTCCAGTTCCACGGCACTGTCCAACCCAACTTTCATCAAGCGGCTGTATCGTCACCGTGACTTGACTCGCAAGATTAGTGCATGTCCGATCACTCGTATTCCGAGTGACATCGCATGCCGGCTGCTGGCAAAATTATTGCGGCAAAAAAATCAAAAACCTTCACCACCACCGGTGGGTGGCTTGGAAACACCCTCTTCTCCAGGGAGTCGAACGACGTGACTTCAGAGTCGAGGCGGTGGCCTAGCCGACAAGGCCACGCGGGGGGTTTTTTTCCGTGAGTGAAGATTTGTGTCAACCCTTATAAACCCCTCTCCACCCCTCTCCCCGGCTCTATTACCAGCTGGGCTCAACGGCTCCGCCCCTCACCCAGTGATCTCCCTTCTACATACGTCACTCCTCTTTGATCGCAATGATGAAGAGTCGCAGCACCAAGAGTAACAGGTCTGCTAGTACTAACATGCATACACCACCGTCAACACGGGACGTCGTGAGATAGCTACAAATGCATATAGGATTTGGACTACCATATTGCCGAGGATAGGTATTTTATGGCGATGGTCTGCCAGCGCTTCCAGGAAGCAGTATTTCTTTGAGGTGACTTCGGCGACGCACAGCTAAAGGCATAAACGCTGAGAAGCAACCAGCCCACATCTTATGCAGGGAAAACTCCTTGAAAACTCCTTGATGATGTCAGCGGAATACAAGGCAATACACTGCACCCAGTCCAAAAAAGCTCTTTTTTGAATTCGGTACCTAGCGTACTGGTGTTGACGAGTACTACAGTGTGCTGTCCTTACGACTACTGTGGGCTGTAGGCTATAAGTGCACTCACTACTCTACTGGTATGCCACGAAGTTCATGCTCCTATTACTACCGGAGCTTGATGATGAGAGCCGGTTTTAATTAATCCCATGCACTTTGCTAAAACAAATGGTTTTTTTCTTCTTTCATCAATCGCGCGTAGCCTAACCTAAACTGTGGTGATGTACCCACATACAGGTCCAGTTTTTGTGTCTACGCTCGGTGAGGGAAAGGACTCCTGATTCATTGTGTTGCCCCCTCCCTTAGTTATTTCACCGGTAAGTAATTCTTCCGACCGTAGCATTCGTTGGAGAAAGAGAGAGAGATCTTTCTGCTTTATTTCGCATGCAGCCTATCTAGACTATGGCTAACCGTCGCACTGCTTTTCTGCCCACTCTGACTGGCCGGGGGTTAGGACCTCGTTACTAGCCAGCACGATGTGGCGCCGGTAGCATTCGTTAGGGGCGCTTACTGCATGTCCAATCACTCGCCGTCCGTGTAACAATGCATGTATGCCACCTGCAAAACCAATATTGCGACAAAAAATCAAAAACCTTCACCACCCCCGGTGGGTGGCTTGGAAACCCCTCATCCCCAGGGAGTCGAACGGCGAATTTTCAGCGCCGAGGCGGTGGACTAGCCGACAACGCCACGCGGGGGTTTTATCCGTGAGTGAAGATTGGCGTCAAACCTCATAAACCCCTCCCGCTCTGCTACCAGCACGTGGACGGCTCCGTCCCCTACCCGGTGTTCTCCCCAAAGAGTAACAGCTATGCGGGCACCAACGCACACCATCGTTAACACAGGATATCCATTATGAGATAGCTTCAATTACAGGATATGGACTATTTCCTATAATATCTTACAGCGATGGTCTACCAACGCTTCAAAGCCGGATTTTTGGAGGTAAGTTCAGCGGCGTTACGCGTACAGCTGAAGGGATAAACCTTCAGAGCCAGTCTACCCACTGTGTATGAAAGGAAAACTTCTTGATGAATGTCAGCGGATTACCAGGCAATACACTGCACCCAGTGCAAAAAGCCCGTTTTGGACTCGGTGGCGTACTGGTTTTGCCAGGGCTCGTTCGCCAATGCCTCTCCAGGATGGAAAGCGGCAAATGGAGAGATAGGGAACACACAAGGAGAAAGAGAAGAGAGTGGTTGATCGTCTATTCTGTAGATGTCATCGCCCCGCTACAGCGGTACTACTGTGGGCTGTAGGCTTTAGGTGCGCTCCGTACAGGCCTGTCAATACGTTCGTTACTCTTATTACTACCGAAGCGTGATGGGCATAGTCAATTTCACTTCATCCGAAGCATTGCTGAAACATATCCTTTTTTCTTCCTTCATCAATGCCGCACAGCCTATCTAAACTGTAGCGATGTATGTACACATACTAGTCCAATTTTCTTGTTTGCACCCGGTGAGAAATAAGGAATCATTACGGAGACCCCCCTGCCTAAGGTATATCACCGGTAGGTAATCCTTCCGATCGCAGCACCCCCTGTGGCGCCATATGACAATCAAATTATCGCACTCGACTACCGAGTGACATCACATGTATGCCATGCGCAAAACTAGAGCGGCAAAAGAACAAAAACCTTCACCACCCCCGGTGGGGGGCTTGGAAACCCCTCTTCCCCAGGGGAGGCGGTGGCCTAGCTGACAAGGCGACGCGGGGTTTTTTCGTCATTGAAGGTTGGCGTCAACCCTCATAAACCCCTCCCGCTCTGCTACTAGCCAGCGGGTCCCACTGACGTCTCCTAATACACACTGCCGTATCGTAATTGGATCCGCGAGACATCCCTCCTTTCCCACTCATTAATATCGCGGATATCGCCCCACTTGTAATATCTCTCGTCTTATGTAATTTCATGTGAACGAACCTGAGCCAGCTTTCGGAAAGGTCTTTCCTCCTGGCCATGGGTGACAGAAATGACAGAAGTCAAAGGTTGTTGCTCTGGCCGCTGTGCGAGAGGATGCTATCGGCTTAATGGACTGCACTCTCATCCACGGCTGCCTCCCATGTCCCTGCCAGCACCTAGTCGCGGACCACAGCAACGGAGTTTTGCTGCACTGGTTGCTGCGCGAGAGAATCGCATTGATTTTACGGGCATCTACAGTGGGTGGTTATGAGCCGTGACAGCGACTAGTTCAGCCGCCGGCACGCAAGGTACTTCAACCTGTCTCCAACGAGTGGCATGTCACGTTTGCTCGCTCGTTCCATCTGATGAGCAAGTTTTGGTGGGGCCCTGCTCGCGGGAAATTTACCCCGACTCCGGCGATTGGTGTCACGTTTTGGTGGGGTCTAGCGGTCTGGCGGCGGCGAAAATGCTTAGAACCTAGCGGCTCCTCAATCACTTATAAAACCCCCCCTTCTGCTCCTCCTTCTCTCCTTCTCTTTACAACCGTCACAGCTTCCATTGAACGTCGAATATTCGCCTTCCTTCCCCCCATCCCTCCTACTTTTCCACCCTCCATCCCTCCTTCCTTTCCAGTCACTCCCCCTCCCTCCTTCATTCAACCTGAGCCCGAGCTCAATCCTCGAGGTACGTCATTCTCTCTTCCCCACATTTTACTTCCAGGATAACCTTACAGAGCTATCCTGCTCAGCCGTAGTAGCGAGGAACTGAGGTCCGTGCAACCAGTCTACAAAGTAGACTGTTGCAGCACCAACAGACGGATCCAACCTTCGAGGCTGAGTAGAAAAGATCCGAGGACGGGGTTTTCTCTTCTGCTGCCGGCGAAGTTCTTTCCCCCTTCCGCCAGGATTCCAAGTCGGGTGAGAGCCGACTTGCTCCCCGTGGATGGCTTCTCCGAAACCGGGTGACAGACGGTTTCGTGTTGACGAGGAAGAAATAAACTAAAAAAAGTATAACTTCCGAGTTCTACGCGTATAACCTGGTCTACTATCCCCCCACGTTGTACGCGGAGGTTTTCTTCCTTTGTTGTGAGAGAGAATTGAGCGAAGGTCTTTCCTCCAGGCCATGTGTGTCATGTGTGAGAGACATGCCACACGTATGGCCAAGGCCCACGCCTCCGAAACTGGGCTACAGACGGTTTCGGACGAGCAAATAAATAACCAAAGAAGTATAACGTGGTCTACTACCGCCCCAAGTTATACGCGTATAACGTGGTTTACTATCCCCCCACGTTGTACGCGGAGGTCTTCTTCCTTTCATAGCAAAGGTCTTACCTCCTGGCCATGCATGAGTGAGATGCATGCGCCATTAGCGAAATGTTGTTGCTCTGGCTGCTGTGCGAGAGGATGACATCGGCTTGTTAATCGACTGTGGACTTGTGGTCTGCACTCTCGATCCACAGCTGCCTCCCGTGCTTTAGCCACGGCGGCGGCTAACATGTATTATGGTTTCCAAAACTCCATGTTCCATCAATCACCTCTCTTGAAACAACGTTTCTATCGCGTGCGGAACGCTGAATGCAAACGAATTCTTGTGATACTGGTAGATGGTTCGATCGTGTCCGAGTGCTTTCCATGATTCGGACTAACGAGCCCTACTCGCGATACTCTAGACGCCTTGCCGCGCTAATACCCGATCTACTACTACCTTATCAGGAACTTCTATCATAGTAGAGTACTAGTCGGCGGTGTCGACTGTGGTCAAGTCGTGCTCCTCGGCATGATGCGGCATGCCGAAGCCGTGCTGTGCCGCTGTTTAAACACATTCCGATACATATGGAGTGAGTAGCGAGCACAGGTCGGCAAGAGCATCGTTCGTTCCGGGCGTTCCCGGCTGTGTGCGTGTGCGGGTCCATCGCCGGATGGCTGGAGGGATGAATCCGGAGGCATTGATTGAACTTTATGTAGGTCCTGTATATAACAAGGAGGGTGAAATCTACTCTATTATACTGGCACCTCGCAGGTCTGTGCTTTAACGGGCCTACAGCGCAGTCGTAAAGCTTCACAGGTACTATGAGGTTGCTACTAGCTTGGAGGGTCGAGCTATCAAATGTGAAGGTATGCAGTCCGTAGTGGCACTGCTTCTGAGTGGCTGTTATGTGTTAGAACGTGCTCATAACCGCGCGCGGAAAATTTACAGCACGGAAAAAACCCCGCGTAGCCTTGTGGGCTAGGCTACCGCCCCGGCGCTGAAAGCTCGCTGTTCGACTCCCTGGGGAAGAGGGGTTTCCAAGCCACCCACCGCGGGTGGTGAAGGTTTTTGGTTCGAGCCACGGTGAAGGTTTTGTTTTGTTTAATCATCATGGGATTTCGCCTTAGTAGATAGGTCATGGCAGATTGCATGTCTGCTTCCACCCGGGTGTCACCGATATCTGGCCACGAGCTCTATGCGGGATCCACATTGCTCTCCGCCCAGCCCTACGCTCGAGCCAAACCTAAAATGTCGCATTCGATAGTTTACTGTTTACCCTTAGTCGGTGAAGCTACTCATGGCGGCGAAGCATCACCGCCATCACACACTCTCTCGCCAAGGACGCCACGACGCCACGACGCCAATCGCAGGCTACATCCGATGCTTATCGTCTCGCAACTCGAGTACATACCATTCATCTTCGAGCGCGAGTACGGTCCATCCCTGACGATAGACCACGGTAGACCGGGGTCGGGGGGGGCAGCACTCCTTTTCCGCTAGACTGGGGAGGTAGGCAGTTCCGTCCGTTCAATCGACCTCGCTGCGGAGCCCCGTGCCCCCAGAGTACAAGTGTGGGCGAATCCTACTCTATACAGAAGGTCGGAATGTCGACTGTGATGTGATTCGCGTGCTCGTTGGGTACCGACCGGTTATGTCGTTAGCATATATCCGTCGCTTCGGCGATACCCTGTAGGGGTGTCTTAATCTCGGTGGTCTCCTACGACGTGGACTTGAGACACGACGTTAACTCTCGTCTTTCCATTTACTACATAGGGCAAAACGCGTGCACGACGAGGGTGGATTTCGGCCGCCTGCGTTTACGGAGTTTCGAGTACCGTAGATGGGATGTAGATCACTTCATGTACAATATAATTGCTCAAGAGTAATAGAGTAGGGTTACTGTGGTGAATCGTTTGTCCGGGCGCCAGTCCAATTCTGTGGAGCGGGGCCGTCCCGTGCAGGTTCTCCAGAGGACTATGTACTTCCTACTAGGTTGTCCGTCCAATGCGGAGAAAAATTATTTAACGCCGAGAAACCTATTCGATTTCACCAGGGAAGTTTGAGGACCCATAATGTAACGCCCAGATAGGTACCCTACGGGTACCCATCGGTACCTGATACCTAACATCAGCGTTCTGTGCTGACTAAGTAGTCTTATAGACAACCGTGCAACCCACATGATCTTCCGACTCAATCGCATTCAACCCAGACGCAATGGTTTTCACACCGACACGATGCTGGTAATACGTCGGTACTCAACCTCATTGAAGTTAGACGATCTGGGATGATGTTGATCGACGGTCCGTACTAGAGTACTCTACGCGCAGACGCTCTGTAGCGGTGGTGCGGGGTAACCACTCTAGAAGGCAGCGCTAAGGATGCGCGCCTCGTTGGACGTCACATCACGTGGTCAGGAGGACCGCCGTCCGTCCAGTCCTCCACCACACCAGACCGGACTGTTTAGCGTCCCCTGAAGAAGCCAACCGGTCTAGGTAGCCAAGTACATATGCCGGACGTGGTAATCCCGCCCGGCTCAACTCAAATTCCCCAAGGTACCTACTTGGTTCAACGGTTGGTACCTATAAGGTACCGACAGGCCGCATGCAGCCCTCGGCGATGTAGATGCAATCACCGGGGTTCCGGTAAGAGTGCGAGTTCATGTCACGAATCCCGGCCCCCACCTTGCGCCCGGCTCTCTTTTTCTTTGGCTTTCTCATATTGTGCTTTGCATCCGGATTTTACTGGACTTTTCCTTCTCCCGAGACATACACCGGGGGCGCAACTCAAAGTAAAAACCGACTATACAACGAAGGTTGCAGCCGTTCGAGACGATCTTGGGCATCGTTGAACCCGTCTTCTGTGTACCTTATACTTGTTCGCTTTCTAGATCTGCACTGTACAGTCTGTACTAATGTACTCAGGTTCTAACCCAGTGATACCGCACTCAGGTACCAGCCCAGCGATACCACTTTTCCACACGGCCGGACCGTCAAAGTGACCCATTCGTCTCATCCTGAAGATTTATCCCTCTTCATCCTCGGAACTCCCCCTTCGACACCGCTTCGTCTCTCTAATCTTCCAACTGCCTTCCGTACCTACACTTCGACACCCCCGCATTCCTCTTCTGCAACCTCACCATCCTCTATTCATCACTCGTCCCATACGAAAAGCAAAATAGAATAATACAACCCTTTCAACACGCACAACGCAAATATGCTTCGGCTAACGATCGGCCTCTTTGCCCAGCCGTTTACAACTCTACCCCTTCCTCCCCATGGTACCTTCGCCCGCAAGACAGCTGTGGTTACCGGTGCAAACACCGGCATAGGACTTGAAACATCCCGCCACCTACTCGCTCTTGGCGCCCCTCGTGTTATCATCGGCGTCCGTAACGCAACTAAAGGGGAGGCCGCGAAAGTCTCCCTCCTCAAGACCCCCGGCATCTCGGCGGATGCGCAGGTGGAAGTCTGGGACCTCGATCAGAGCTCGTTCGCCTCGGTCAAGGCGTTTTGCGCGCGAGCTGCCGCTCTCGAGAAGATTGACTACCTATTCCTCAACGCCGGTGTAATGAGCACGCACTTCAACACCACCGCTGACGGCTGGGAGGAGATTCTGCAAGTCAACGACCTCTCGACGACGCTGCTCGGGCTTCTCCTCCTCCCCAAACTAATCTTGCAGTCGCGCGCCGCCTCTGCCGCTGCCGGAAACTCCCTCGCGGACGCCGACCTTCCGCGCATGATAATCACGACGTCGGGGATGCACGTAGTCGCGCCGTTCTTGGAGCGCAGCGCGCCGAACTGCCTTGCGGTGCTCAACGAGCGCAGCAACTTCGAAAAGAACCGCTTCGACCGCACAATCCAGTACCAGAACTCGAAGCTGTTGAACGTGTACATCACGCGCGCGCTCGCACGTCTCGTTCCGCACACAGACGGGAAGCCGCTGGTAATCGTGGCCACGGTCGACCCTGGCCTGTGCAAGAGCACGCTTGGAAGAGCGGATACGCCTATCCCTACCCGCATCCTGAACAGGCTCACGGGGTACACGAATGAGTACGGCAGCAGGAATCTCCTCATCGCAGCTGCGGGCGGGATCGAGGGCCAGGGAGGGTACTATACTTCTATGGGGAAGCTGGGATCGTGAGTTGCAGACTTGACTTGCGGTCGCGGATCGTGAAGGTTCCCAGCGCATTCGCTAACGTTGTGTGATATACAGGCCGGGTGGATTATCGGTTGGACCGGAGGGCCAGCTTCTCCAGGAGAAGGTCTGGACGGAGATTACTACGGTGCTTCGCGAGGTTGCGCCGGAGATTGGCCCGGTCGTTGACGGTAGCCTGTAGGTGCGGGCTTGGTTGCGTTGACGGGTTTCTTGCATGTGCTGCGTCGGGTCGAGCGGGAAATTGGTTTATGATTTTTGTTGTTGTCGCATTTATTCTCGTTGTGTTATTTTTCTTTGGTTATGAATAATGAAGGCGGTTAGGAAGAACTGTAACACAGACAGTGGCTGTGGGGATGGTAGCTATGACGGACAGTGTACGGTGTACGAAATATGGTAGATATCCAAGAATACACTACTATATACTGAATACCCAACCTCAGGTGATCTTCCAAGCCTCAGCGTTTCATAACTCCCGGGGAAGATTGCCGTACGGAGGTATTACTGCTGCTGCTGCTGCTTGATGTTCCACACAGTCCGCCGCTCCTCCTTTACCCACCAGTATGCACGATTCAGAAGTACTACATAATATTCCCCTCTAATCCTGCCCATCACGCAGTGGGCCGATTCCGGAGCAGAAAAGGGTTGGGAGTAGGTGGGTGTAGTGCGTATCCATCGATGTGTTAGGCATCCGTTAGACCCTGCTGGCAGGTAGCAGCAGTGTTCTACATAGTCCGGTCGGGACTGCAGTCGACTGCAGTCCGTCCTGATGTCGAAACCTTTCGGACTAGTCCGGCCGAAAACCGCTCCCTGACGGACTGCCGAGATACAGTCCATTCCGGTCTGAGGCCTAGGACGGACGGACTGAACTATGTAGAACACTGGGTAGCAGAGCGGGATGGGAGGGATTTATAACAGGGCTGTCAACCGTCCGTCCCATCCGTCTTTGAGGTTTCTCGACCCGGGGCGGAATAAGTCGCGTTGAGGAGACCAAGGACTACAGTCTTCCGGGCTGGAAGAATGAGGACCGATACCCTATAGGGCCCGGAATGGACTGGGACACTAGGACACTGCTAGTGGCGTGGCGCCACACCGTGGCGCCGGTGTGCGCACGTGTGGCTGTGCGGCTGTATATCTCAGTGTCTCTCACGGTATAGAACTTTCACACAATCCTCCGGATGGAATGGATCAGTCCTCTGGAAAGCTTGCCCGGGACGGGACGGGCCTACGGTCCACTAGTGGACTGTAGTCCGGACAGACGGTTGACAGCCCTGGTTGATAAGGGTTGACACAAATCTTCAATCACGGGAAAAACCCCCGCGTGGCCTTGTGGGCTGGCCACCGCCTCGGTGCTGAAAGCTCGCCGTTCGACTCACTGGGGCAGACGGGTTTTCAAGCCACCTACCACGGGTGGTGAAGATTTTTGTGTTTTGATGCGACGGCGGAGCACTTGATGTCACTCGGATGCATCACGTGTGTTGCTTTTTCGCCGCCGGTGAGAAGAGAAGAGGAGAGACCCCGCCGTAATATCTTAAGTGATCAGTGAAGTACATAGTATGCCGATTGGCACCACCACTACACTGTACGTAACTCCGCTGAGTATTGCTGGTATCGTAAATTTAACGGCAAACGTCTAAAATGCCATGATGTTTTCGATATTTCAAACCCACTATCCCGCATACCCATTGTGGTACGCGATGGAGGAGGTGTCGGTAAGAGTAGGATACGAAAGATGTGACCTATGGGTGTGAGGAAACGAATGTAGTCAGTGGTGCGCATCAACGTTGGTGGGCATGGCGCCGGGGTTTCTTCTTCTTCTTCTATCTTGATGATCATCTACAGAATAGGTAGACGACCAATCTTCGTATCTCCCCTTTCTTCTGTGTGTGCTCTCCTATCCATCCTGGTTCCGGCCTGAAAGCGTGTTTGTACAAGAGCCGTCTGCAAAAGTACTGGGATAGATAGGAGAATTGGTAGGAAGATAGAAGTATTTGGTTGCTTGCTTTTTCTTCTTCTCCGAGCCGGTGACCTTCTATATATACATACTATGTCTGCTCTCGGAAGATAGACCCGCCGGCTACACCAGACTGCAGAACATATATCCTCTTCCGGATACAGTTTGCATGGCTGTCTCTTCTTTGACTCCTTCACAAAATGTTCCTTAAAACTCACCATCGCCAGCTGCCTTACAGCGAACATTAGGAGAGATCCTTCATGTGCTCCAGATGCCGTAATATGGCAGACGTTGTGTATGAGCACCTGCAGTGGGCGGTTATACGCCATGACAGCGACTAGGTAGTTGAGCTGCTGGCGCGCGAGGTGACTTCAACAACCACCACTCCCCAGCGAGTGGCGCGTCAGGTGCTATTGTCGCTTGTTTCATCTGATGAGCAAGTTTTGGTGGGGTCTAGCGGTCTGGCGGGACAGTTCGACCCGTCTCCGACGATTGGCGTCACATTTGCTCGCTCGTTTCACAGGATGAGCAAGTTTTGGTGGGGTCTAGCGGTCTGGCGGGACAGTTCGACCCGTCTCCGACGATTGGCGTCACATTTGCTCGCTCGTTTCACAGGATGAGCAGGTTTTGGTGGGGTCTAGCCGTCTGGCGGCGGCAAAATACTTGGAACCTAGCGGCTCCTAAATCACTTATCAAACCCCCCCCCTTCTGCTCCCCCTTCTCTCCTTCTCTTTACAACTGTTACAGCTTCCATTCTTCGTCAACTATTCGCCTTCCTTCCACTCATTCTTCCTTCCTTCCTTCCTTCCTTCCACCTGAGCCCGAGCTCAATCCTCGAGGTACGTATTTCTCTGTCTTCCCCACTTTTTACTTCCAGGACTATCCTGCTCAGCCGTAGCAGCGAAGAACTGAGGGGTCCGTGCAACCTCTACATAGTAGGCTGTTGCAGCACCAATAGACGAATCCAACCTTCGAGGCTGAGCAGAAAAGATCCGAGGACGGGGTTTTCTCTTCTGCTGCCGACGAAGTTCTTTCCCCCATCCTCCGGGAGTCCAAGTCGGTCAAGACTCGACTTGCCGACTTGCTCCCGGTGGATGGCCTCTCCGAAACCGGGTGACAGACGGTTTCGTGTTGACGAGGAAGAAAAAAACAAAGAAATTATAACTTCCGAGTTATACGCGTATATCGTGGTCTACTATCCACCCAGGTTACCTGTCCGCAGAGGTTTTCTTCCTTTGTTGTGAGAGAGAATTGAGCAAAGGTCTTTCCTCCAGGCCATGCGTGTCATGTGTGAGAGACATGCCACATGCGTGGCCAAGGCTCATGCCTCCGAAACCGGGCTACAGACGGTTTCGGACGAGCAGATAAATAACCAAAGAAGTATAACGTGGTCTACTACCGCCCCAAGTTATACGCGTCTAACGTGGTTTACTATCCCCCCACGTTGTACACGGAGGTCTTCTTCCTTTCATAGCAAAGGTCTTAACTCCTGGCCATGCATGAGAAGCATGCATGCGCCATTGGCTAAATGTTGTTGCTCTGGCCGATGTGCGAGACGATCACATCGGCTTCTTAATCGACTGCGGACTACACTCTGGATCCATGGCTGCTTCCCGATGTCTCCATGGTTCTTGGCTGTCAAATATACTGAGATCGATAGGACGATAGGTAGGACGATGTGACTATTCTGTTGCTTCCTTCTTCGTCTCATCGTTGTGTTGCGCATCCTTTGGACCCCGCTGGTAGGCAGCAGAGCGGAGGCGGCTGGCGGTTTATAGCGGTTGATAGAAATTTTCACTCACGGAAAACATCCCCGCGTGGCCTTGTCGGCTGGCCACCGCCTCGGCGCTGAAAGCTCGTCGTTCGACTCCCTGGGGAAGAGGGGTTTCCAAGCCACCCACCGGGAGTGGTGAAGGTTTTTGTTTTTGACGTGAAGGGTGTAGCATGTGATATCACTTAGTGGAACCACGTGGCACGACGTTTGCTGCCGGCTTTTTATTTGTTTAATCATCATCGCATTCGACCTACGTAGATCATGGTAGATTACATATCCGCTTCTATCTGGATGTCACTGACCGCTAGCCTCAGAATATCAGCCTCGCGGATGCACTCGTTGTATTTCCCAAACCAATAGCCGGAGATCATGTGCAAATAAAAAGTGGGGAACGGCCCAACGCGGATATATTCTACCGTCCGAGATACACGTTTGCACTGTGCTGAAGTGTAGGCGCGGGCTACTGCACAGAACAGATGCCCACCTCGGTATCAACTAGCGGCTTTACGTCGGCAGTTCTGCATTCGCCAGCGGTGTCGTACTTCATTTGAATCTCCGGTATCTGCTCGGTTTTATCAAGCGAGATCTATTGGTAAAGCGGCGATATGCGATTGCTCTTTCTTTACTCACTTAGATTATGGACCTATCACTAACTGGACTTCCCCGCACCGCCATGTCGTCATATCGCCGTGTGCACGCGGCAGGCTCTGGGCTGTAGGGTTTTCGTTGCAAGGCGCGCGGAAGTCGAGGGAAGCCAATTCCGCCGGCCTCAAGACGAACGAATAAACAGCATCAGGGCCATCTTTACGGACCGATCCGATTGGCGTCTGTGTCTGGGCTCCGCATCGCAGTATCCCACGCCCTGCTGTAAACGTTAGCGGCAACAACGACCGGGTATCCGAATGAATGCCGATCATGCGTGGGGGCGGGAAAGGATTATCTCTGTAGAGAGTAAACTGGGTTTGAATCACCCGGTGGAACAAGCTTGTAGTCCGACTTCCGGGGCTTCCAAGTTCCAAACTACCCACTGATTGTGGCGAAGTATGTTTTCTTTGGTCCTGGTCCTGAGTCCAAGCTATGATCTATTTTGACTGGAGCCGAGCAAGTGCTATCACTCGGCCCCACTGCACGCTACATGGGGATGATATCCGTGCAGCAGAGGGATACCCACCAGTAGAGTACGTCCTACCATGATCTAGATATTTTTTTTTGTGATATGAGGAATCATTATGACCATATCCCCAGGCTTCAGTAGCTACCTCATAGAATCGATGGCTGAACACTGTCTGCAGACTGCAGACCTGGAAGTTTATATATTGCTTAGAGGACCAACTATACCGCGTGCTTGCCATGATACTCGTCTGCTTTACCTAATTTAGGATAGTTAAATGATTGATATGAGCGTGATCAAGCGCCCAGCCTTAACTTAGTGAATCGAGATTCGAAACTGTAGGCTTTCATTGCTTGCCAAGATGGAGCGGCAGAAGGTTTTCCAATGCGAAAGACGACTAGTACTCTAGCATCCTCGGGGCTCGGCGCCACTTACTATTCCTGTGTGCAGATGAGCGTGTCGCCGTTGAAAAAGCGGGCGGGTTTAAAAGCACAAACGCAATCCATAGCGTGGAAAACCGCCTGCGCGGCCTATGCAGTGGTTTAGACTACACCACTGGGCTACACACATCGCGGAGAAGCATTGCTCACCGGTTCGTGCTCAAGACACCCACCTCGGCGGGAAGGTTTTTGCTTTTTCGTTGGCCTCCGCCTCGGTATGAGGCTTAGATCGACCGCAGCCCGGCACGTGATATCACTCGCTCCCGACGCTAGAGCGTGACGTTCGAGTGCCGCCAATCAGGGCCGCACTGAGTGAATGGTGCTTCGGTTATTTCGTGAAACTCCATAATTCCGTTGCCGACCCATCTCGGCCCTGCCGATGTCGTCACGTGGTGACTGCAGTGTGCTGGACGGATCCGATTGGCGGGTAGTGTGTAACGGCCAGCGATCACGTGGGTGCTTCAGCAGCTGGATAGCAGCTGCGGGGCCTTGGATAGCCGATTTTCAGACTGGGGTTGAAAGACCGCGCCATGTGCATAACTTTCAGTGGATGTCACTATCCTTGCTGTCTGCTCTCCTCCGGAGGCAGGAACTAATGCTAGGCAGCACACACATTATTGAGGTTTCCCGAACCAGTCAACGCGTGGGCATTCCGATTTGTACTTTGATGGTTGTACTTACATAATCCATATCATACTATCGGTGCTGTTTGACCGGGCAGAGCGTTGACTTGGATGGAGTTTGTGCTGCCGTTGTGTAAGCTTTGAGTAGTTGTCAACTTCAGGACACCCCACCCGCGGAGACTCTCGATAATACTGACCGATCAGACATCCAGTGGCCTCCGATTTCAAGGCTCGATATCTGGATCCGCCCCGACTCACATTCTCCCCCCCCCCCCTCATTCACTAGAAACACATCCGTTAGGATTACCTTCTGGCTGCTACGGTTGGCATTGATACTGCAGAGTTTGCAGCAGTTAGAAAATCACCTCCGAGATGTGAAAACAGCGAGCGAGTGGCCAAACGCAATTACTGTCGAACCTCTGATATCGATCCACGGCGTCAACCCCCTCTCCTCCATGAGTACAGAGATGGCCAGCGCTGCTCACACCATGCACTGTCACAAGCTGAACGGCCACTGCATCAACACCGCCGCCTATGAGCTGATTTCCTATTCGTGGGTACCCGAGCCGGTGTCAAACGCGCATCAGCGGAGTCCTGCGTACACATCGATCCTTCGACACCCTTGTGAATCGATTTCGATCTCCTTCACTGCCCCCCCTCTGGACGCCACCCGGAGACCACTTTCTCGGTATCAACTGGCCCCGTCCATTACCGTGAGCAAAGTGGGTATGTTGCATGCATGAGCCGATTTCAACAAGAACCGGCTCGGAAAGTTAAACGAACTTGATGTCTCCGGTTGGTGGTTTCGGGGGCGCGGAAACGCTACCCAAGATGAGGGGGTGGACCTGTTTAGAATGGGCATGTTTTCTTCTTTCCTGACGGCTCGGCTGATTGGTCCTCATCACCGCTTTCCCGGTGCGTGTTTACGGAGAGCAGGTACGAGCGTTGACGGGAGGGTGGAAAGATTAGGGACTCTGATGCCGAGGAAATCTTCATTCTCCAAAGTCGTATGGCGTCCGGTGCATTCCTGAATTCTCACGGGTGATTTTTCAGGATCTTGGCACTAGGGAAGAATACCCATTGGCCGAGACGAGCCGAGAGGCTGAAAAAAGCCATGCTTGGAAGTTTCGCCGGTGCCGTGCTGGTCCAACTTGAGTATGTATTACTGCAACCTTTGAACTCGATTTGCGAGCTAATGTGCGCCACCCACACCAGCACCTCTCAGGAGGAGGCCTAAACCTAATTCTCAAGTTTCAGGAAAAACTTGGATTCCGCCAGAGTCGCCCGTCCAAGTCCTCGGTTGTAGGTGCGAGGTGTGATCCTACTGGGCTGAGAGTTGAGACTTCCGTTCGTTGGCTATTTCTGGGAGCATCTGCGACTCAATTGCGAGTCGGTACGACTCGTCGCGGCATCATCCGGGCTGAGAATGCGGCACCGTATGCTTTGGACGTGGTCCATGGAATGGATGAACCCGTGTGCTTGATCGGGAATGTGCCGACGGTTCCCTCCTGGTATAAAGCCCGATGCCCTTGCTGAAACTATGGAGTTCTTCTTCGTCTTTAGTATAGCCCTAGTAATCGGTCTACAGATTACTCCAGCATCACCCATTCTCTTGAGGGAACTTGAACATCAGTTCCGCACACCATTCTCCCGGTACCCTCCAAGAGCGCCACGAACCATCGTTCCGCCATGCCTATCCTCAAGCCCCTCTATGTTTCCTCCAACGCCTCTTGCACCCCATCGTCCATGTCGAACGCCATTGTCCGCTACCGAGCAACCCACGGTGGTAGTAGGTCTTCACCTATGTCAATACAATACCTGATCTGCTGCTATTGCTACAATCACGGACGGCACCACCGTTTGTACAAGTCGGAGAACGGCTGTCACGCCTGCGGTCATAGATGGTTGCATGTGGATAGTAATGGTACGAAATGCTGTCCAGATTATTACGGACCGTCGGAATCCTTTTGAAGGGAGGGAAGGAGGGGGGGAGGACATGGGATGTAATGGTCGGAACGAAGAATGCGGCGGCGTGGGATTGTTTTTTCTGACGGGGGTTACCGATGAGAAATGATGGGATCATGTCCAAGGAATAATTGCTAGTTCTTGTGGCCGCTGTAGTAATCCAATTCTGTAAGGCAGTCCGAAACGTTTTGAATGTGCTGCCTCGGTCTCGTGGGTGTAATCGTTGTTTCCCGCGCTGCATGCAGCTGCCGCACCCGTGTCAACCATATCCGCGGGAAGAACTCCTGTTGATTGGCGGACTCCGCGATAAATTTATAATCCTCGAGAACACGCGCTTGTGCACAGCCCATAATCCGCTTGGGAACTCTGCGTAAACCAAGTGCTCTGTACAATACTCAACAACAACACATCAGTAGCTGCATATACTTTCGCGCCCTATACGTCCTAGACCTTCCATCTGCCGCTGCAAGACGCCTATCAACTCACCCAGGCCAATTAAAGTTGTGGCGTTCGCTTAGGGGGCACGGAGTATCATGTGCTTCCTGTACGGGCGCATCATCGGCGGGTAGGCTCACCGGATAATGCGAAGGAAAGGAAGTAGCCGGGAGCGGAAAAAAGAAAGTGATCGAGTGAAGGAAGAAATGAACGGGGAGAAGAAACAAGAAAAGAAGCGTATGTATCATCGAGATTTAACGATGCACTGGAAATAAGCTCACCCGAGATCAAATGGTCTGCAATCACCTGTCCTAACCACCCAAGCCTTCCAACCCACTGATTTGAAACAACTCCTCCGAAGCAAAATGGGTTCGCATTGCTTTGGTGAGTCGCCCCACCTCCAACTTCCAAATCCTGCTAATGCTCGTACGTTTGTTGGTAGTGCCAGGCGGCGTACTGTCAGTCGGCGGAGTACTGGTAATTGGTGGAATACTAGTAATCGGCGGTCTGCTGGTCTGTGATAGTTTTACTCGCGCTGCATTCTGGCACCGCTCATCTCGGTGCCGGCTGGCTGGATTCATTTACGTGGCTGGTATTGTGGCAGTGGTGATCGCCACCAACGTCACATCGCTCCGTTGCAATTGTGTCTCGTGCGAAAAGCCAAACGACTATCAAGGATGCAAATTCATCCGCTTGGTAGTCCGTCCCGTCAGCTCCTGCTGAAGGCTACCGGTAGTTTGGACGGCAGCTGGTTGAACCTAGTCAACTGCGGGGCTTGGATGTTTACCAGTTGGGATGGAAAGTGCTGGATATTTCTTCACTTGCTTGCCCCATAACTAGGTGCACCGTGCGGTTGTGTAATCTCGGTAGTGTGCGATATGGGAATACCGAAGTTCTAGCATACCCATGAATCCACGTTCATGGGCGAGATGCGGAGCCATCCAAAACTGCCGAGAGATACATAGGAGATGTGAATATGGCAGATGTCACAAGCGGAAAATTGCGTGTAACACAGCTGCTACGGGATAGCACGCAGACAGGTTTCAAGATGTCGTCCAAGCCCGAGCAACAGGAAATAAAGGACCACCCTATCACAACTCCGCCGTCAGCCACCGACACTCCGCCACAAATGCTCCTGCATCTTTGCCGAACCCGCCGCGAACCTTGTCATTTTCGTTCCTTCGCTGGGACCAGCTAACACTGACCCGGCAGTTCATGCTGTGGCCCGTGCTTCAACTGCTGAAACACTCATTGCTTTTTCCCCCTTCAACCCGGTCGCTGCTCTTCTGATGTGCCGCTAGAGACGCGGCTCGCTGCCGTGCAGGTCTCACAGGCGAAGCGAGTGATGACATTGAGCTGATGTTTCTCTCGGAATCCCCACTATAGCTGTCGTACTTACTACTTACGTCCGGAGCGAGACAACCTCCAGGATCCGAGGACATGGAGCCGGATGGAGTCAGCACACGGAAGTTCCGCACGTCTGGGTACGTCGCGATCTATACTACGGAGAGATCTCGCTGTCGATCCGAGAAGAGCAGAATACCGTTCTCTGTGATAACTACCGGATGCATGTTGCCGCAGTCGTGTAAACTCAAGAGTAATGTTTCGGCTGTGCTCCTCCCCGGGCCGGATTATTATCCGAACGGGAATAAACGAGCAAAACAAATATATTCATTTCATAATATGTGTCGAGAATCTCCCACGCGACGCACCTGGCAGCGCCGGATACGCCAATTAACGGTTTACCTCATGCCGAATATATATGTGAGTTACGTTCCGTACGGTACGACGAGCACAAGATCAATCAGGTTCGACTTCGAGCAGTAGTCAGATATTTCGCATACTGGATGGGTATTACGATGGTAGGATATGCGACGGTGGTAGGTGGGTTGCTTATTGCGGGTTGCGGAACCCCGCCAAGTTACAAACCTTTCTGCATGCTCATAGACATTCACTCGACTGCCGAGTGACATATCATGGGGTGCGGGTGGGCACCGTCAAAACAAAACCAAAAACCTTCACCACCCCCGGTGGGTGGCTTGGAAACCCCTCTTCCCCAGGGATTCAAACGGTGAGCTTTCAGCACCGAGGTGGTGGCTTGCCGACAAGGCCACGCAGGGGTTTTTTCCGTGAGTGAAGATTTGCGTCAACCATTATAAACCCTCTCCGCTCTGCCACCAGCCCGCGGTTCCAATGGCTCCGTTCCCTACCAGATGTTTTCCCTTACACGTATTTCTGCTACAGCATGATGGGAATAGCCGGTTTGAATCCATTGGGGGTGCTACAATAGGTTACATTCATATTACCGCACTCGGCTACCGAGTGACATCGCATGTATGCCACTGGGGGGCAAAATAAGGCGGCAAGAAAGCAAAAACCTTCACCACCCCCGGTAGGTAGCTTGGAAACCCCTCTTCTTCAGTGAGTCGAGCAGCGAGATTTCAGCGCCGGGGCGGTGGCCTAGACCACAAGGCCACGCGGTTTTTTTTTTCCGTGAGTGAAGATTCCTGTCGACCCTTATAAACCGCCAACCGCCTCCGCTCTGCCACCAGCGGGGTCCAACAGCTCCATTTCCTACCAGGCGCTCTCCCTTCTACATTGCCTACGTTCATCGCGCCGATGAAGAGTTGCAGCAGCAAAGAGTAACAGATCTGCTAACACTAGCGAACACCATCGTCAGTAGAGGACGTCGAGAGATAGCTTCAAATACATCTTTCCTGTTGGCTATGTGTCAGAGACATTGTGGCGGAGGGATGGAGGATCGCTTTCGGCGCGAGGAGGAAGTGAAGGAGAACTCCTGTCGCCGGGAGCAAACGGGTGTTCTCAGTAGCGGTGAGAATTAACGTTGTCGGCCATGGCAGGGTCGAGCAGGAGGTTACTCAAGCTGGGTAGAGCGGGCTCTCCTTCTTCTGGTTCGTCTTATTCTTCTCGATGGATTATAATTTATAATTAACAGAACAGGCGATAAACCACTTAGGTATTCCTCTTCCTCCTTGTGTGTAATTCTTCTGTTGACCCACGATTTCCGGCCTGGTCGCCTTCTATGCATGGAATATGTTTACTATGGGGAGATAGACCCGCCAGCTACACCAGACTGCAGAACATATATCCTTCTCCGGATACAGTTTGCATGATCGACTCGTCTTTGGCTCCTTCACAAAATGTTCCTTCAAACCCACCATCGCTAGCGCCTTACAGCGAAGATGAGGAGAGATCCTACATGTGCTCCAGATACCGTAATCTGGCAGACGTTGTGTACGAGCACCTGCAGTGGGCGGTTATGAGCCATGACAGCGACTTGTTAAGCCGCTGGCGCGCGGGTGACTTCCATCCCTCTCCAGCGAGTACCCCGTCAAGTTTTCTCGCTCGCTCCATCTAACCAGCACGTTTTGATGGGGTCTAGCACTCTGGCGGCAGCGAAAATGCTTGGAACCTAGCGGCTCCTGAATCACTTATAAAACCCCCCCTTCTACTCCTCCTTCTCTCCTTCTCTTTACAACCGTCACAGCTTCCATTCGGCGTCGCGTATTCGCCTTCCTCCCCCCCTCCTTCCTTCCTTCCAAACATCCTTGCTTCCAACCCCCATCCTTCCTTCCAACCCAACCCTCCCTCCTTCCTTCCTTCCATCCTTCCACCTGAGCTCGAGCTCAAACCTGATGGTACTTCCTTCTCCTCCCCCCAAGTTTTTACTTCCAGGATAACCTTACAGAGCTATCCTGCTCAGCCGGATTAGCGAGGAACTGAGGGATCCGTGCAACCGGTCTACAAAGTAGACTGTTGCAAAGAGACGGATCCAACTCTTGAGGCTGAGCAGAAAAGATCCGAGGACGGGTTTTCTCTTCTGCTGCCGGCGAAGTTCTTTCCCCCTTCCGCCAGGATTCCAAGTCGGGTGAGAGCCGACTTGCTCCCGGTGGATGGCTTCTCCGAAACCGGGTAACAGACGGTTTCGTGTTGATGGGGAAGAAAAAAATAAAGAAAGTATAACTTCCGAGTTGTACGCGTATAACCTAGTCTACTACCCCCCGAGTTATACGCGGAAGTTTTTTTCCTTTGCTGTGAGAGAGCAAAGGTCTTTCCTCCTGGCCATGCATGCCATGTGTGAGAGACATGCCCCGTGCATGGCCATGGCGCATGCCTCCGAAACCGGGCTACAGACGGTTTCGGACGAGCAGATAAATAACCAAAGAAGGTAAAACTTTGTCTACTACCGCCCCAAGTTATACGCGTATAACGTGGTTTACTATCCCCCCACGTTATACGCCGAGGTCTTCTTCCTTTCGCTTTTAAAAGGTCTTTCCTCCGGCCATGCATGCAGTTGAGGCATGCATGCGCCATTGGCCAAATGTTGTTGCTCTGGCCGCAGTGCGAGACAATGACATCGGCTTCTTGATTGACTACAGTCTGCACTTTCAATCCACGGCTGCTTCCCGTGTCCATTTCATAGTCGTCAGCCACGGCGGCGGCTATGAAGTGTAGTGCCCCCCAATCCTCGATGTTCCATTGAACACATCTCTTGAAAGAATCATCCCACTGCAGAAAGCGGTCGGAGCGTAAACGAATTATTACGATACCGGTACCCAGTTCGATCGTATTCGAGTGCTTTACATGATCCAGACTAACTAACCCTGCTCGTGAGAGCCGCCTTTACGCGATATTACCCGACCTACAATCTTTTCATTTACTATCTAGTAGAGTAGAGTAGAGTGAGCAACGTTGTCGTAGAAGCATCGCGCCGTCTAGCAGGCGTTTCGTTACCAGATTGATCCGCGGGCAGTAGACCGGTCACTGAGCAGCTACCCCGGAGCTGCCCCACCTCGCCCGTTGCCTCTTCCACGGCAGATTCCATGAAAGAGGGTGTGAGGAGGAACAGCGGCGTTGACCCCGGCTCCTCCACATCAGCACCTTCCTCCTCCTCTCGCACCAGATCCGCTTCACTCTCTGCCCGCTGCCTAAGCTCCCATTCGGACACCTCGCTTGCTGAATCTTCCGCGGCGGCCTTTGGGATTCATCTACCACATCAGTGGAAGAGAAGAAGTCCAAGATAGCCTGGCTGCAACGCTGATTTGCAAAGGGATCGTGAAGCGATCCTTGTTCCTCCCCGTCTCCTTCCGAACGACCCCGGCCAGCAGCAGTGCAAAGCGGTTTCCGTGATTGACAGTACTAGCGAGTGATACCTCGTGCTCCATCCGCCGCGTCAAAAACAAAACCTTCACCACCCCCGGTGGGTGGCTTGGAAACCCCTCTTCCCCAGGGAGTCGAACGGCGAGCTTTCAGCGCCGGGGTGGTGGCCTAGACGACAAGGCCACGCGGGGTTTCTTCCGCAAGTGAACATTGCGGTCGATGTTTATGAATTACTAATCGCCTCCGCTCTGCTACCTACCAGTGGGGTCCCGTACCAAAGATATGAAGTTGAAAAATATAAAGTGGTGGCACGATGGACAATAACAACGACCACATGCCACCCGCCAGTGGAGCGCCTGAAGATTATCTTTCTCACGCTTCGTTATTGCCTGCTTTTCCAACATAATACATGTCAGTCGCTCCCGACATTGTCTCCTCCCACTACCCCGGCAACCTATGTGCACACAAACAACCAGGCGGCTACCCCCATCGAGCTCGCAGAGGCAGAAGTCGAGCCCCACTGCGACGACGTTACTGGACCCTACAAACTTACATCAATAAATTGAGCCGGATTTTGTGGGGGAGAAGCTACACGCGTACCAATATACCCGTGCCCGGCGTGATCGGGAGCAACCTGGGGAAATAGTAGCAGCACATCTATCGACGCGGGAGTGTTGCATCAGAAGTGAAGAAGAGCTCGATAGCTACTGCATTTTGTAATTCCGAGCCTACCGATATGTCCCTGGACCCTCCGTAATTAAAGCTCAAGACCGGATCCGCTGATTAGGGTTCAAACTTGAACATAAACATTTTGAGTATCACCATCCGGGTAAATATGTATACATTACATCGTGCTACTACACGTCCGGGAACGTAGGTAGCTTCCAGGAAGCCACCGCCTTTTCCGCTCGAGCTATATTCGGAGCTTCTCCGTAGCGTTTGCTAGACACCCAACAAAATTGGGAGGCTGGAATGGCACACGACCCGGTAAACTTAGTCTCTTCTCTGGGTTGACGTTTGCCGCCTAGGTGTCATAGTGGACCTCCTCGTATGTGGGAGCCTTAGACGGTGGCCGGTGTGACATCTCGGAGCGGCCCTCGCTTTCCGTATCAAAAACGTCGTGGCGTGGGCGAGTGATGTGCATCCAAAGATAAATCATCGGCTCACTCACCAGCTTGTCGACTACACACCCGTGAACGCTGTAGCGCTAAACCGGACGTATCAGTCAACCCCACTTTCGTGTGCACATATGGAGTAGATGTCACTCGTTTTGAGTGAGTCCCTGTGGCTTGTGTGGCGCCCGATTAGTGGAAGAGCTCGCCATACCTAGTCTGGAAGGCATACGAGTGGTGAACAAGGAAACAATATATCAGTAGATGAAGTTACGCTGACCGTAGATGAACTGGGTGACGCATTTTTGCTCAGCTTGGGTCGTTCACTTGGCCCAGATGTGCGAGACATCTCAGCACAGAACCAGCACACATCACCCCGGCTTGCGCGGAAACATTCCGCGTAGTAATGGTCTAGGTAGATCATCCCACACGCGAGTGGGTCAAATGTACAAGCTGTGATGCTCTGCCACTTGAATTTCAAGGCCACCCGCCAGGGGTGGTGCAGGGTTTTGTTCTTTGCGTCGATCACCTGTCGGATATGAAGTGGGATTTTGCTGGATAGTCGGCACATGATGTCACTCGGTCTACGAGTGATTAAAAGTGATGCACTGCGCATGTCGGCCGTCAAAGGTGGTGATGATTATCTGGCTGGTAAGTAAGTAGGGCTTAGACCAAGGATTTGCGAGTGTGGGTGCCCTAGAACTCATACTCATAATTTTCGCCGCCTAAAATATTGCGCTAGGGTTCTTTCGCACGCACGCTCAAAATCTTTTATAAGGCTTCCTATCCTTCCCTCCTCCCTCCTCCCTTTCTCCCTATCTTTCACACCAAGCCCTTCATCCCTCCCCTCATCCCTACATACCTCAACCACCAAATCCTTCCTCTCCCCTTTCCTACCAAACCCTTCCACCACAAAATCAAAACCCCCAACAAGATCAACATGCGCACCAACCTCATTACCGTCATGGTCCTCTCGATGATGACCGTCGCCGTCTCGGCGGTTCCCGCCAGCTCTGGCGCGAGCATCTCCAACAT
This sequence comes from Tricharina praecox, assembly GCF_024521635.1. Lineage (NCBI taxonomy): Eukaryota > Fungi > Ascomycota > Pezizomycetes > Pezizales > Pyronemataceae > Tricharina > Tricharina praecox. The sequence goes on from NW_026250412.1 coordinate 1,025,678, forward strand.
CACCGATATCGATACCGCTGACGCTCTGGAGGCGACCGACGATTTCGACCTCGAGGCTCTCTACAGCGAGACCATGGCCGCCGGCTCCCTCGGTGTCCCCGACGACATCAACAGCACCATGCCAGGCCTGGCCGAGGACCCGCTCATGCCCGGCAACATCTTCTGCGAGACGTCCTGGGCCTCGCCCACCGAGCACGAGATCAACTTCATGATCGTCGACATCATGAACTTCAAGAAGAAGATCTGCAGGCAGACCAACGGCGGAGGATCCAAGTGCAAGAAGATCGCCGGCTGGAAGGGAGGCGCCGTCTCGATGTGCGGAGGTACCTACAATGCGCCGTGCTACACTGTCGCCGCCGCTGTCGACCACATTCGCCAGAAGTGCCGGCAGGGTGACAAGGACAGGGCTGGTGGAAAGTACCAGTACAAGGGAAAGAACCACTGGGTCATGTTGCACTAGATCGAGGAACGATGCTGGTCAGGCTCGCGCACCTGTGTCTGTTGTGAGCTCGGGGGAAACAAAATAAAAGTGCTTATTGGTTTTTCTTGATTGTTCTTCATTTTTCTTGATTGCTCTTCATGTGATATTTGTGACCAAAACGACGACATCCACCAAAACTAGGACTTGCTTTTCCGAATCATCCACTATGATCCATCTCGTGTCGGAAACTTTGAATACTCCTGACCAGCACTCGTACTTATCATGTCGAATTTCAAACCCGCTACCCAATAGATCTCGGCGACATGAGTAATTTCCCCACTTACTGTATAGTGAAGGGGGGGGGGTGAAAAATACGCTTTGTGGCTGTACCGATACGGAAAATAGCGTATTTTTTTACCCCCCCTTCACTATACAGTATGAAAGCCCAAACCCCGTAGAAGTAGAAACCAACAGTAAGAAGTATGTACGGTCGCGGAGATGATCAGCCAGAAAAAGCCGACTCCGAAATACAGACCGGAGTGCTCAGAGAGACTCACGAAACGACGCAATCACAACAGCTCAGAGTTTGCCTCTGTGTTGTGAGTTCACAACGACTTCCCACGCGCTGCTGGTGTCTGGACTGGGATCATCCGTTTTCAACCAACTAGAGACAAAACACACGCATCGTGGATTTGCCAATACCTAGCGACACCATACTACATACATTCAGTATCAGAACGAGCATCAGGCAGCCGACGAGACAAACGCCGTTAGGTTGAGCCCGGCCTCGTCACGAGAGTCTCGGAGAGCAAGGCTGCCAGTGGTGAGAAGATGCGGAATCTGGGGACGGTGGCGAATGGGGTTGGCATTAATAATTATGCTGCTTGAAGCCTGTATCGTGTTGATGATGGTAGCGGCGAGGGATCGTATCGTTTAGATGTTGAGGATATACGGCACGCGAAACGGTACTGGAAGGGCTGTGTGAGAGTAGGACACACATCAGTTGACGAGCCGCGATTTGACGTTTTTCTCTAGAACACCTATAAATACCAGCTTCCTGGCCCCCACTCTCTCTCTTCTTTCTACATCCACCACCCTAAGCACCTGCTCTTCCTTCATCCACAGACATCTTTCTACATCCACCACCCCAAGCGCTTGCTCTTTCTGCATCCAGAAACAATGTAAGTCCCCTCCCTCTCCCCTTCTCGCCCGACAACCAACATACGACCCCACACACAAACTGTCCCTCGCATATACTTCATCTATAATTGTTGTTTGCGAACTGCGCTCACAGTTGGATAGATGATTGCAGCATCTTCTACTTCCGCCCACGGACACCTCCTCCGCGACCTGGCGACCATTAAGGCGCCGGTCAAGGTAAGCTATTCACACTTCCCTCGCCACCATGTGATGCATCACTCACTGACTCGATTTGCACACAGCGTTCGCCGGGATTCGTCCCGTGAACAAAGATCCGTCACCCCAATTGGCCAAGGGCTGGCCAATTGGGGCGAATGTGGCCAAGACCCGGCGCGCGAAGGTACGTTCATTCATGCGGATCCATCTCTGTATCCATATCTAACAATACACACAGCGCCGCCGCCACCAGCACCAGCATCACCACCAGTACCACAGACAAGCTCACGATCTCGTACAAGTGCACGTTCTCAAAGCAGGACCTTCTTCTCCAGGAGGACTGCTTCGAGAAGTACCGCTACAAGCTGGTGAACGGGTACGTTGTCGCCGCTGCCGACGGCGCGGTCTTAACCGATGTTCCTGAAGGAGAGCGCCGCGATCCGGGCTCCCGGATCACCCAACCCGCCGCCACCAGTCTCCGCACCCGCCTCCACGATATGGGGCATCAGTAGCAGAAGCAGCCGTGTGCCCTCTCCCTCGCCCGCTCTAAGCACCGAGCCAGCAGCCGAGCCCGCCTACTCCTTGCAGCCTGCCGAGGCTACGATCTTCTCTGGGGACGGCAACTCAGCGCCCCCGTTTACGATTGAGGACGAAGACGAAGAAGAAGCCGCTCCAGCCGGCAGAGCGCAGACGCCCGACCGCCGCCGTCGTGCCTGCCCCGCTTCTCCAGACGGCAGACTGAGCAGATCGCCGATCTGGTCTTAGGAAGCCGTGACGATCCAATCGTCCTTGATTAGTGCTGGGGTTTTCTTTTCCTCTCTTTTCTTTTGTTTCTTTTGTTTTCTTTTGTTTCTTTTGTTTTCTTTTGTTTTCTTTTGTCTTCTTTTGTTTTCTTTTGTTTTCTTTAATTTTAATTTTTAATATCTTTCTTTTGTTTAGAAATACTAATCCGTCCGGATGGAAGACTATTAGGGCCCCGTAGGACCTGGAAATGTTTAGATCAACCTCTGCCTACTCTCTCGCATTGTGTATTCTCGTTCTCACGACCCACTTGACAGCCTGGAGAGTGATTGGTGGAAGAGCCCTCGCAAAACTGCTCTGTTCTACATAGCGAAAGCGGATTCAGGGTTGACTCTAGATGACAACACCAACAGATAGCGGACGGCTCACGAAAGGTTTGACTTTAAAAAATTAATTTTATTTCTGAGGAATAGCCAGCTATTCCTTATTCCCCCTCCCCTCCCCCTTCAGTCACACGACTGAGGGCCAGTCCAAGAACCGATGGCAGGCCGGGACCACGATCTCGACCGAGATCGCGTCCGCAGACACCTCCGCACCCTTGGCGATTTGGGCGAACCTTGGCGGCAGCCCGTGGATAGTAAGAAGCATGATGGCCTTCACCACCACGGCGGCGATGGTGGTGGTGGCGACGGCGAGCACCGACTGCACGAGCTCGGCGTACTCGTACGCGGAGGAGAGGAAGCATCGAACACCGTTGACGGCGGCGGCGTACGTCGCGCCGAGAGCACCGACGACATCCGCCGATGTTATCAGCGCGCTGCTACTGCTTGTAGACATGAAGATCAGATCATCATCATCGTCGCTCGAGTCATCGCAAGATGACTCGATGGTGGTGGCAGCGCCCTCATGCCCCTCGGCGAGGGACTTCGGGGTCTCCGGAAGAGTAGCCCCCAGAGGGTCGAAGGTCTTGTGATTGACCATTCGACCACTCTGTTCCAACTCGTTAATTCTAGGCATGGTGTGTGATGGTTCTAGGATGGCGAGGTTGTTATGATATTTCATTCTAAGAGCCGAGATAAACAAACCGGTGTGAGTAAGAGGTCGAAAAGATTTGCAAAGGAGAAAATTTGTAGCGGGCGGAGGAAGGTGGAGAGTGGAGAGTGTGAAGAGAGAAGGAAAGAGTGGGAGAGCAGTGGGAGAGCAGTGGGGGTTTTGTAGAGGTTTCTAAACCTCAAACTTGCACTAGCGGAATCACGATCTCCTCTCTTCCCTACGGGCCAACTCGCCCGCTCTTGCCACCTGTGCTCTGTCCCTTCGTTTGAAGGTTTTCCAAATCCTTTCTATGGGGCTTGCGTGGCTTTTGCCGCCCGGCATTCCTGCTCCCGCCGATGAAGACGGTCACATATACGCCGCCCCTGCCGCGAGCACTATCAGGTCATGACTGGAAGCTTCCCTCTCTTCCAAGTCCCGCCATCTCTTCTCCCCTTTCCCTTTCCCTTTTGGAGCGAATGCGAAATCATGAAGAACCGCCGCGTAGGCTGCAGAAAGGTCGAGTGATAATGTATGACCAGCGGCAGCTGCCGGCAGTTGCAGTCCCAACTCCTGGGTTCGAAACGCTAGTCTTAAGGCTCAGGCGGCTGTCGCGTGTCCCGTCCATTTTCACCTGACTGTGCATGTCATTCGACTCACCATGCCATGCTCCCCTAGGTACACAGTGATCGAGATATCCAGGCATGCACGAGACCCGGCTGTGCACCGTACAGCAAGCACAGGAGATTTACGCAGTTCACGCAACATACTACCCGCTAAATTTCTAAGCGAGCGGCGACATACAACCAGACGACGAAATCGGACAGGAACGGGGAGGAAAGCAGAGTCAACAGCTCGTGGTGGTTGGATTTGAAGGAAGACGTGGGAAGAAGAATGATGTAGAGGCAAGCGTGGACGCGGACACCAAAACATCGGGCGACCGCGATGGTCAAGAGACCAAGACCCCAGGGCAGGCACTTGGAAGTTGGACGAGCAGCTGGCTGAACCCAGAGCTACCTTGGCCTTAGTTGGCAGGGGATTCCAGCAGCTCAGCGGAATCCCGGACTCCCAAAGATCGGAGCGTGGCGAGCTGACCCTGAACAAGGAGAACTTGATGGAGGGTGGGGAAATTCGAGAGGCCTCCTCTCTCTCTCTCATTATATACAGGAAAGACGATCAAGAACAGCGCGATATCCGCGGTAAGGCCAGCAGCTTATCCACAGCAAGGACAGTGTGGTATCCGTGAGACCAGGAGCGAATGCAGTAAATACCCACGGCAGAAACCACGAACGACAGCGAAGTCAGTGTGCAATCCGCGGTGAATAGCCTATAGTGTGCATCCACGGTGAGGCAGGCCCGACACAGCAGGACGGCGTAGGACAACGATGCATACCCGCTGTACGAAGACCAGGGCTGTCTGACAGCGAAGGACGGCGAGTATTGACAACTGCATGTTCCATCATTCATCAGATTTTGTGCCGTTACCGCAAGTAGTGGAGAATTACAGTGACATTCGCAAGTACTACTATTTGCCGTCAATAGAGACGACAGGTACGCATTCATTACGCCGCATTGCATGTATCCTGGGGTATATGGGGACTACATACGATGGTTCAACACCTGGTGTGGTTGATAAGCCTGTTGCGCATGCTGGCGCGACGGGTTCATAACCGCGCGTAGTAAATTTACAGCACGGAAAAAACCCCGTGTGGCCTTGTGGTCACGCACCCGGCGGAGTTAGCATGGACAACGGTCCATCTATCGGGGTTTCCAAGCCACCCACCGGGGGTGGTGACGGTTTTTGGTTCGAGCCACAGTTCGGTTTTTTTTTTTGTTTAATCATCATGGCCTTCGGCCTTAGCAGGTCATGGCAGATTAGATGTCTTTTTCCAGCCGGCTGTCACCGACCTCTGGCAGCGAGCTGGATACCAGTTTCCTGTTGCTCGCCGCCCAGCCCTTCCCTCGAGTCAAACCTACCCGCTTACCGCTCTGTCAAATATACTAGGATCGATAGGAGGATAAGTAGGAAGATGTAACTGTTTTTTCTATGAGCCGTGACAGCGAATAGTTCAGCCGCCGGCGCGCGAGGTGACTTCGACCCCGTCTCCGACGATTGGAGTCAGGTCTGCTCGCTCGTTTCGCCGGACGAGCAAGTTTTTGTGGGGTCTAGCCCTTGGCGGCAAAAACTCGCTTGGAACCTGGCGGCTCCTAAATCACTTATAAAACCCCCCATTCTACTCCTCCTTCTCTTCTTCTCTTTACAACCATCACAGCTTCCATTCTTCCTCGACTACTCTCCTTTCTTCCTTCCTTCCTTCCCCCCATCCTGCCTTCCTTCCCACATTCCTTTCCTTCCTTCCCTCCCTTCCTTCCACCTAATCTTGAGATCAACCCTCAGGTACGTCGTTCTCTGTCCCCCGCTTTTTACTTCCAGGATAACCTTACAGGGCTATCCTGCTCAGCCGGAGTAGCGAGGAACTGAGGGATCCGTGCAACCGGTCTACAAAGTAGACTATTGCAAGAGACGGATCCAACCCTCGAGGCTGAGCAGAAAAGATCCAAGGACGGGGTTTTCTCTTCTGCTGCCGGCGAAGTTCTTTCCCCCTTCCGCCAGGATTCCAAGTCGGGTGAGAGCCGACTTGCTCCCGGTGGATGGCTTCTCCGAAACCGGGTAACAGACGGTTTCGTGTTGACGAGGAAGAAATAAACTAAAAAAAGTATAACTTCCGAGTTCTACGCGTATAACCTGGTCTACTATCCCCCCACGTTGTACGCGGAGGTCTTCTTCCTTTCATAGCAAAGGTCTTACCTCCTGGCCATGCATGAGTGAGATGCATGCGCCATTAGCGAAATGTTGTTGCTCTGGCTGCTGTGCGAGACGATGACATTGGCTTCTTGATTGACTGCGGTCTACACTCTCGATGCACGGCTGCTTCCCGGCGTCTCCCTGTTTCTTGGCTATCAAAGATACTAAGATCGGTAGGAGGATAGGTGGGACGATGTGGCTGTTTTGTTGCTTCCTTCTTCGTCTACTACGGGTTAGCAGTGCAGGCAACAGCCCGAAAAGCCCATGGGCTGGGCTGGGGCTTGTGGGCTGATCTGATAGCCCGGGCTGGCGCCGATGGGCTGGGCAGGCTGGATCCTAGAGTTGGTAGGGTAACTTTACGACAATAGATAGGAAATCCGTTGGTCAACGAAGAGTAGCAGTGAGACGAATCACAACAGCTCACTCGCTGCAGCCCACCAGCCCGGGCGCGCCTGGCTGGTGGGCTGCTCAAAGCCGGGCTGCCAAGACCAGCCCAGCCCGGGCAGGGCTAGACGCGCCGGGCTGCGGGCTGGATTTGATTGGGCTGGGCTGTTGCCTGCACTGTCTGTTCGTACGTAGTGTTATATCTTTGGTGCGCTCTATAAGCCAGCTGAGAATAGATATGTAAACGACACTGCGTCGTTGTTCTTATCCGTCACGTGGCACACACCACTTTATAAGAATCGAATTCATGTTTCTGGTACGGATCTACCGCAGCGTGAGATGGAATAATCATCCAGACGATCAGTTGTGGGGGCCCCGGGGGTGTATCGATGAAGCAGGACAGGTTCCGATCTGGCGGGCGTCGCTTCGTTGCCGTTGTTATTGTCCCATCACGGGGTGGAACACACCACTTTATATTTTCCAATTTGCTGTTTCCATCACGGAAAAAACCCTGCGTGGTCCAGTGGTCCCCTAGGGTACAAGTAATGAGGCAAACTAGCATTTTATGGTCAATGAGGTCGCAAGAAACACCATCCTAAAATGATTTCACTCAATTAGTGAATGGAATGAGGTCCAAGATGTCGCATTAACGGAGATGTCACTCAATGCAGCAGAATGATGAATGCGACAAGACGTAGAATGCGCTGGGTTTTGAGATGGTATTGTTGCAAAATGCGATATTTTGGATAATTTGCAGTATTATAAAATGCGTTACATTCATATGTGGTACTAGTATACGGCTTGTCCTCCTATGCCTTCCTCCATTTGCGCCGCAGCGTACCTCCCTCTCCCGACCGCGGATAGCACACTCTCCTTCCGCAGTCCTTGCTATACTTGCCGTTCTCGCCGCTGTTCTTGCTGTCCTGCGCTGACTGTCAGCTGTTGGTAGTCCCATACTCTCGCCGCCGCGGGTACCACACTCTCTTCGCCGCGGATACAACACTGTTGTGGTGGAAGAGTGGTGGAGGAGCGATCTGTGAGGAGGAGCTGTCTGCGAGAGGGGGGACTGTCGGCGAGGAGGAATGTCTGCGAGAGGGGGGACTGTCGGCGAGGAGGAGTTGACAGCGAGAAAAAAAGCTACTAGCGAGAAGGAGGAGTGGTCAGTGAGGAAGAGTGGTCAGCGAGAAGGACTTACCAGCGAGGAGGAGTGATCAGCGAGATGAAGAGGAACTGTCTGCGAGAGCAGGAATTGCGGCCCCAGAAGGAGTTGCGGGGGAGTAGGAGCTATATGAGAGAGGAGATATCAGCGGGAGTAGCAGTGGCAGTTGCGGCAGGCGGGAGAAGAAGTTGCGGCGGGGTAGGAGTTGCGGCGGGAGTGAGAATTTCAGTGGCGGCGGGAGTAGCAGTAGCAGTTGCGGCGGGATTTGAGAATAGCAGTTGTGGTGGGAGAAGGAGCTGTGATGATGGCGAAAAGAAGAAGAAGAGGAGGAGGAGGAGGAGGAAAACCCCACCATGCCCGCCAATGTTGATGCACACCACTAACCACATTCGGTTTCTCCGGCAGATACGTCCTTATCCTGCTGCCTCCTTCCGCCGACAGCTCTGAGCTCTCTCGCCGGGCCTTGATAGTCTACGGGCCGGCCGAACTATTCCCAGGCCTGGCCGTTTACAAGTCCGTTGTGTGGTGGCAGACGAGAGTAGATGTTGATCATCTATCCCGTAAATGATGGTGATGACTGGAGAGAGAGATGAGGTGGAGGTTGATCGTGTATTCTGTAGACGATGATGAAGATGATGAGAGAGAGAGATAAGGCCTCTCGGACGGCCTTCAAGTTCGCTGCCTGCTCGCTGCCTGCCCGCTGCCTGCTCGCTGCCTGCCTGCTGCCTGCCTGCCCGCTGCCCTAGCCATCCACACTAACTACATCTGTTTCCTCTCGCCGACTACTTGGGTACTCTTATACATACCACAACGCATTCTATGACAATGGCGCATTCATCACCACCACCATCGCAGCTGGTTGCTTGCACGTCTTACGTATTAACTATGAGATTCGCATTTACTAACATCACTGCAATCAGCACGAGGGAGTTTGCTGCATTTACTAGCAATAATGCATTTAGCACGGCGCGTATCTGTCACCAAATGAGGAGCATCTCATTCTGCGACATTTCGGGTGCAGTCAATGAGTGATTCACTCATTCCTCGTACCCTAGGGGGTCTAGGGCCACGCAATCGACGAGGGGAGCTGAGGGAAAGACCCCGGTTCAAAACCGGGTGAATACCTTATGTATTTAGCTCTTGGGATTTCCAAGCCACCCGCCGGGGGTGGAGATGGTTTTTGTTTTTTGCATCATGGGTTAAGCACGGAATATCACTCGATAGCAGTCATCACCTGACATGCTTTGTGATGGCGGCTCCTTTATAGTTTAATCATCATTGCATTCAACCTTGGTAGATCATGGCAGATTACACATCCGTTTCCACTCGGTCTCTGGCACCGACCGCTGGCTGGAAGCTCGATACTGGTTCCCTATTGCTCTCCGCTCAACCCTCTCCGCTCCGTGCGCTGCAAAAGGAGTCCGTCCCGTCTATGGGTCCGGACGGACTGGACTTAACTGGACTGGGCTATGTATGTAGAAAACTGCTTTCGCGATGATAAAACGCTAGAGACCTCTAGCTCTTTACGGGGCTTTCATCAAAACATTGACCTCAGCCGATGCTGGACTTCCCCGAGGCGTGTAATCTGGAGGTGTCAAATTGTTAGTACCCTTCCATATATACAGAATATGTCTGCCATTAGGAGACAGACCCGACAGCGATACCAGACAGCCGAACACATCTCCTCCTCCAGATACAGTTCGCATGGCCGAGTCGTTGACTCCTTCAGAATAGTGCTCCTTGAAATTCACCACCACCTTACAGCGGTTATGAGGAGAGATCCCCCATGTGCTCCGTACGGCGTAATCTGACATACTCAACCCGCCCCGCGAGGTTCATCCGTTGCCAACCACGGAACCAAGAACTCGCCGTGATCGTGGTTTTTACGAGTCGATGGCTTGGTGTGCGTTCCGGCTCGGTTCCATGGTTCATCTAGGTACTATGGCTTTGTCTGCTGGCAGGTTTGAGGCGTCTAAGTGAGTATCAGGTGCGTAGCTACATGTTATCATCGGAATCAACATTCTTCTTGTACGGAAAAAAAACCCCTGCGTGGTAGGCCACCACCCAGCGCACGGAGCTCCCGGTCCGACTTCAGGGGGAGAGGGGTTTCCAAGCCACCCACCGGGGGTGGTGAAGGTTTTCTAGTCGTTCAGTTGGGGCCGCGGTTGGAGCCACGGTTCAGCACGGGTTTACTTAACTATCACTCGCCGCGTGAGATCGCGTGGCCAGCCCCTGCTCGTGTCCGGACTACGTTTCGCCATAGTCTAGATACCTAGGCTGCATGCGAAATAAAAAGGAAGATCTCTCTCTCTCTCTCTCTGTCCGGACTACGTAACTACAAAATCATCCGTTCCCAAGAATACTCTCGAACCCGCCCTACTCTTGAGCTGTTCGGACACTCGGTCCACGGGGGCAACAAGGCCGCAGCGATGAGCGAGATACCTCGACAGGACCGCATCCCCTCCTCTTCGAACAGGCTGACAAGCAGCCAGTCAAAGACGGATTCACCACCCTCAATCCCGAAGACTCTGCTCCCGGAGTCTCCCGGCTCGCAACCACACTCATGGTCCCCAGACAAAGGTGGTGAGCACAGACATCGATCCGGTAGATACGGCATTTTCTCTGGTAGTGCTGGGGCCGCATCTCGCTTGTAGTAAGCAGTGGCCATTAGTCCCGACCTGCTCTCCCGCCTCCGACGCTCCGGAACCAATCATTCTCGGCTCCATTGCGACGCCGTCTGCCGCGCACAAGAGCAGTGCGGACCCTCGCATTCCTAGCCGAGCAGATCACCGCTACTCTGACTCTGCACTCCAGACGCACCCAGAACCGTATCATCAGGTATATATCCCCCCTCTCCCAGACTGCTATTTGAAAGGCCAAGTCCTAACACACCCCCGAGCGTTCGCGCGAACGATCATCACACTATAAGACTCGCAAATATAACCTCTATCGCACCATGATTCCTAGCTATGACTCCTCGGGCACCCTCATTGACGATAATTTGTAATATCCGGTGCAGATCCGGTACAATAACTGTCCGGAACACCCTGTGTAACGTGAGGTCTTAGCGTGATGCATGTATAAAGACGTACCCGGAGCGCCTTGCTAAGTGGCTACCCCGCCTCAATCCATCCGGCATCTACACGCCGAATTGACCTCCAGCCATGGCCCAACACGAGCTCCCGTCGTTCCTCAAGCCTACCCTGCGCGTCTCCCAATTCACTGTCGCGATCCCTGACAACGACATCGCCGACTTCAAGACGCTTCTCCGGCTCTCCAAGCTTCCACCCGCGACCGCTACAAGTGATGATCGTCACTACGGCATAACTGCGTCGTGGATGTCTGAAGCGAAGCAGAAATGGCAGGATTTCGACTGGTGAGCACCCCCCCATCCAGCCCGCCCGAAATTACGCTAAACGACGCCTCCATCACAGGAAAGCAACGGAATCAAAGCTCAATTCGCTCCCACAGTTCACCACCGAAATCGACGACTTCACCGTCCACTTCGTCGCCACGTTCTCCGAGGATCCGGATGCGGTGCCATTGGTGCTCCTTCACGGCTGGCCCGGATGCTACTACGAATTTTATCCACTAATTACAGCGCTCCGGAAAGACAAGCAGAAGAACTACCACATCATCGTGCCCAGCCTACCAGGGTACGCTTTCTCCACCGCCCCGACGGATCGGCAGCTGTTGTTGAGCGAAATGGCAAGCGTGGTGGACCGGTTGGTTGTGGGATTGGGGTTTCCCGGGTATGTCGCGGTCGGCGGCGATATTGGCTCGCTCGTGGCGCGGGGGTTGTCAGGAAAACCGGCCTGTCGGGGGGTCCACCGTTCGTTCTCGCCCCCACCCCCGAGGAATTCTCTCTGACAAACAAACTCCAAGTGAACATGTATGTTCTCCTCTCGGAACCACCCACCGCGGTATCCTCACTTCCCAGAGTGGATCAAGAGTGTGTCGCGCGCGGTGAGATGCACAAAGAAGATGGCACCGCGTACGCTCTGATCCACGGCACACGGCCCAACACCATCTCGCATGTCCTGGCGAGCAGTCCGCTTGCGATCCTGGCGTGGATCGCAGAGAAGTTTCTCGACTGGACGGAGGAGGACCCGTCCATGGAGCTGATTCTGGAGGTGGCGACGCTCTATTGGTTCACTGAGAGTTTTCCCAGGGGGATTCATCCGTACCGCGAGGTTGCTCCCGGCCCAATGCTTCTTTCCGGTGGGTGTGTCGCTAACGGACGGGACACTGCGTGGTGTGTACATAGTACCACAACATCAGAACCACAAAAACCGACTGGACAGATACTATCACGATCAGATCTCCCTACGGCTATTCGTGGTTTCCGAAGGAGATAATCCAGAAGCCACTGGAATGGATCGAGCACGATAATAAGGATGTTCCGCTAGCGGTCTTGAAGAGACACGACAGGGTACGTACGCACACACACTCCTGATGGGCCACTGTTGATGATGATGGCGGGGGTGAAGTGTGGCCATTTCCCCGCGTTCGAGTGCCCGTACATTTATGCGGAGGATATCCACGCGTTTGTGGAGGCGTTGGTGATGATGGAGAAGAAGATGTGATATCCAAGAACCGAGCGCCAGTTACATACATCGGAACATTAGTTTGTTGTTTCTGCTTTGCGGGTCCGGTTTCCAACGAAAATTGAGTTGCCTCGAAACGAAACCCTGGTAACTGCTAGCCCTTTCTTACATCCGGAGCGCGTGATGCACAGGCAGACGGCTAGTCCCCACCAACTAACTCCTTAGTTGACGTCCACCGGCAACGGTCCCTCTTAGCTTCGCACTGAGCCATACCCGTGAGACACCAATTGGAACACCGTTATTTGGAAAACATAGATCGAGATACGGAGGAGCAGCCGCTCTCCACCTCTGCGCGATCAGAGCTAGCTACGCGTAAATGAGATTCTATACGAGTTACCCCACAATCAGGGAGGGGCTTCACTATCATACTAGTACTAGTACTGATGCCTGGACGGCTGATCGGCATGAGCATCACCACCTTCGGCTCTTGACCAATCATCAATGGCCACTCAGCCGAGGCGGTTGATTTTGCCTGTCGATGAAAGACACCGATGTCCCAGACTTCCAGACTCCCAGCTGCGCAAATTCGCCTAGATGTGCAGCGGGAAGGCCAACGGGACCGCATTGTCCCACTCCCCTCCGATCCCCTCCCTCCCAGGTCCGGGAGAGAATCCTCGGCTCGCTCTCGCTCTCTCGCTGAGCCTGGCCTGAAGAAGCTAGCCACGGAGCGCGGAAGGAAGATGCCGTCGTTCCCCACATTTCCACCAACCACTCTAGCGACGTAGATATGTAATCGATTGGGGAGGGATCGGTTACTGCTCGTGCATATTCATAGAACGGTCCGGTCCGGTTCTCAAAGTGCACTTATTCAAGACACGTTCGCTGGCATACCCTATTCTATGACTGCACACTCATTACTTAAGGGCGGGCGAGCGGGGCTTTCTTGCAGTGATCGATCTTGACTTTTCTCTTCCCGCCACTGCCGACACTATAGTACTCGACATATCTACATACACGCAAGAATCGAGAATGGCTACTTACAGGTCTATCATCGAGGTCGATCCTCACGTTGCGACGATATGCAACCCGACCAACACCGAGCCAGAGGTAGGTCACCCGGAAATATCGACAGGCATCGGTCCGACTATCTAACCTGCGCGGCGTAGTTCCGGGATAACGACTATCAACCACCAGGGTATACACAGCCGGTTGCCGACGTCCCCCCCTCCCCCACTGCCTGCGAGCGCGCGTTAACCACGAAGGCGCTTGTCAAGATCCGCCATCAGCCATGGCACACTGAGCTTGACGGAGTCGATCCAGGAGTACCTGATCATGAACGGTACCTATGCATCCCACTCCCACGCCGGCGACCTAGTACCTAACCCCCACCCGCAAGGACGGAGTTACCACAAATACTTTGGCGACGAGAAGAACTACATGCCGACGGACGACCGGGAGCAGGACCGGTATGTATCTTAGCAGGATCTCTGTGTTCTCGCTCCTCCAACTAAATTTCGTGCAGGATGGATATTCACCACCAACTCATACTCCGCATCCTGAACGAGGAACTGCACAAAGCTCCGGTGGAGAATCCAAGAAGCGTGTTGGATGTCGGCACAGGCACCGGCGCCTGGGCTATCGATATGGCGGATAAGTGGCCTAGAGCTAAGGTTACGGGGATCGATCTGAGGTGCGTGGGTGCGTGGTTGGGTGGATGAACAAGTGCGTCGCGGAAGGGGTTGCTGACGAGATATGAGTATGTACATAGCCCGATTCAACCGAAATGGTGCGCGTCCTGGTGGACGCGATGGCGATGATGGCGATGGCGATGTTCTTGCTGATATGGAGCCTATCAGGGTCCCGCCGAATTGGTGAGTCTACCGTACCATGGCCCCTCTGGAGCTTTCCGTTGCATGCCAACCTAACATGTACTGACCCGGCCAGTATCTTTGAAGTCGACGACGTGGAGCGCGAATGGACAGACAATAACGTGAGCTGCCCCGAGCAAAACAGAAAGCTCACTCGCTCACGCTTACCTGACCGCTCAACAGGACGCATTCGACTTTATCCACTTTCGCAATGGTAGCTCACAGTCTCCACTACTTCCGAGAATCGAGGATCTCTTGCTGATGCTGCAAAATCAGTCGCCCAGGGAATTACCGAATGGGACTACGTATTATCGGAGGCATACCGGTAAGCTTCCCCCACCTCACCCGTCTACACACTACGATACTAACCCCGCCACTGCAGCTGCCTCGAACCCGGCGGCTTCGTCGAGCTCTCCGAAACGGGGGGTACCTTTCCCGCCTCCCCGTCCCCTCCCCCTGCCTCGCACCACTAACCCCTACCCCCACAGCAATGGCCTACTGCGACGACGGCACGATGTCGGCGACCAACGCGACGAAGTACTACTGCGACCTGATCGCGCGGGCGATGACGCTAGTGAACCGACCACCGATCACGTCGGGCGTGCTCCCGGCGCGCCTGCGCGCCGCCGGCTTCGTCGATATCCACTCGTTCGAGCTGAAGCAGCCGTTTGGCGTGTGGGCGAAGGAGGAGCGGCTCAAGCTTGCGGGAAGGTGCCTCCTGGAGCAGGCGGAGACGCTGTTTCATTCTTACGGTAAATAAAAAGAGTGTTGGTGCGGGATGGGGAGGGATGGTGCTGATTGGTGATGCGAACACTACCTAGGTATGGCCGCGTTCACGAGGATTCTGGGAATGGACGATGAGGAGGCGGACCAGATCTGCCGCGAGGGCTGCGAGGCGGCTAGTGATCCCAACACGCACATTTATTCTATACAGTAAGTCGGCTCGTGAATCATGATTGGTGCTACCTACTATGACAGGATAGCGCGGACTGGAGTGGACTAGACCGCTGATTTCAATTTTCCGGTGCTGCAGCTATATCTCGTACGGCCGGAAGCCGCGGCCGGGAGAAAATGTGGAGAATTGGGATGACGGGAGATAGATGTTTGAATGAAGTCGAGTAGACGCCTGCCGTACATGACGTGTCGTCGAGTGATTCTTGGGATTCGGTTTTTTTTTTCCAGTGAGCTTGTCTGGGTCCGTAAAAAGAAGGGCTTCCAATAGGTACTGTATCACGTGCCATCACTCGCACGGCGAATTTAGACCTCCACTCGTTTATATTAGGCGCTTGATTCTTTCTCTCTCATTTCTATTAGATACATGGAGAGAACATGTACCTTACATATGGACGGCGCGGGAGACTTAACGGAGTGGGATCAATACATACAACTGCTTTATGTATGACCATGTTCTCCGTCTTGACTGTTCACCCGTGACCAAGCCCCCCGAATCCCCCCTGGATCACCCCCAAGAAAAAACGTTACATTATATGATCCCTGAAAGTTGAAACGGCGCCGCCGATCTGCCTGCCTTTTAATTTTCGCTTAACTACTACCTGGTATATGGCGCTTTAATAATAATAACTCTATTTCAACCGCGGTGCTTGCTCCCCATATATCTACCGTGATTGTTGCAACTGGTGGCGACTTTGCTCGTTTTCTCGGCGGTTGATCTGGACTCTGGAGACTCTGCTTTGGACGTGTGGACGAAAGTGGTACATGGATGTACAAGGTACCTAAGTAGGTGGATACTGAGGGAAACCCGGCCCCGGCAGACACCCACCCAAAGTTCAAACCCACGATACCTAAATATTTGGGCACGCGTTAAAATAGCGTAGCGCAAATAGTTATAGGGCGGCCGGATCATATGAAGGATCTCTCCTCATAACCGCTGTAAGGTGATAGTGAAGTTTTAAGGAGCACTGTTCGGAAGGAGTCAACGAGTCGGTCATGCGAGCAGTATGATGAGTCCGGAGGAGGAGATGTGTTCTGCTGTCAAGTCTCGTTGTCGGGTCTACCGGTATCTCACAATGGCAGCCATATTCTGGATATATAGAAGGGCACCGGCTCGTAGTAGACGAAGAAGGAAGCAACAACATGGTCACAACTTCCTACCTATCCTCCTATCGATCTCAGTATATTTGACAGCCAAGAACCAGGGAGACGCCGGGAAGCAGCCATGGATTGAGAGTGCACCCCGCAGTCAATTAAGAAGCCGATATCGCCCTCTCGCACAGCGGCCAGAGCAACAACATTTGGCCGATGGTGCAAGCATGCTTCTCATGCATGGCCGGAGGAAAGACCTTTACTCTGAAAGGAAGACGACCTCCGCGTATAATGTGGGGGGTTCGTAAACCACGTTATACGCGTATATCTTGGGACGGTAGTAGACCAAGTTATACTTCTTTGGTTATTTATGTACTCGTCCTAAACCGTCTGTAGCCCGGTTTCGGAGGCATGTAGTGGGCCTTGGCCATGCATGTGGCATATCTCTCACACAAGCGCATGCATGGCCAGGAGGAAAGACCTTTGCTCAATGCTCTCTCACAGCAAGGGAAGAAAACCTCAGCGCATAACGTGGGGGTTAATAAACCACGATACACGCGTACAACTCGGAAGTTATACTTTCTTTATTTTTTTCTTCCCCATCAACACGAACCCGGCTGTCACCCGGTTTCGGAGAGGCCATCCACCGACTGGGAGCAAGTCGGCTGTCACCCGACTTGGACTCCCAGAGGAAGGGGAAAAGAACTTGTGCCGGTAGCAGAAGAGAAAACCCCGTTCAAGTTGGATCTTTTCTACTCAGCCTCGAGGGTTGGGTCCGTCTATTCGTGCTGCAACAGTCTACTTTGTAGACAGGTTGCACGGATCCTCAGTTCCTCGCTGCTACGGCTGGGCAGGATGGCTCTGTGAGGTTATCCTGGAAGTAAAAAGTGTGGCGGGAGAGAGAAAAACTTACCTCGAGGTTTGATCTCGAGATCAAGTGGAAGGAAGGAAGGAAGGGAGGAAGAAATGGGAAGGAAGGAAGGTACTGTATAGTGAAGGGGAGGGTAAAAAATACGCTTTGTGGGCGTACCGTATCGGTACGGCCACAAAGCGTATTTTTTACCCCCCCCCTTCACTATACAGTAGCGTTACTGCCAGTACCCCTATTGTCGATATCGGACCGTGGAAAATAATTAAACTAGGTAATCTAAGTCGGTAGCATGAATCACTAATTAGTATCAGACGGGAAAGAAGGAGAAGAAGTTAATGAGTGGAGGGAGGAAGGAGAAAGAGAGGAAGAGTTGGGAGGAAAGGGGGGTTTTATAGGTGAAGCGGGTGGAATTCTAAGCAACCACTTCTAGCGCAGTAGCCGCGACTCAAAAGTTTGTTGTGCAGAAATCACCACTACATTCCAAGGTGTTGACAGATGTTTGACATCACACGAAGTCATTCCAGCTCCGAGTGAGTCATTATGAACACATTCCCATAGCTAGGAATAGCGACAAACCCGCAAACAATTACATACTTACTGATTAAACAAAAAAAGAATAGCGACAAACGTGAGATGGTGGCGACCAAGTTTGTTACTTTCCATACGCAGCTCTCCCACGAGCAGGCGTGTGCAATTTGATGCTGCCACACCAGCCAACCTAAATAGACACACCGAGATGACAGTTGGGCGGGGGTTGCACGAGGAAGCTCCATGTATTCGCACTTGGAAGCAATAAATAAACCAAAAAAGAGAGCGTCAACGAGGGAATGGTGATAGTTACTTCAATTGAATAGAAACAGACCGGCAAGGGTTGTTACAACTCACTATCCGCGACATAACCCACTCCCAGGTAGAAGTACTTACTCACTTAGCTATGGGAGGATCTTCAATCCAAATACCTATGAAACCTCCACCGCAACACGACTATAGCCGCCAGACTCCCCGCGCACCCGCACGGCAACTTTCGGTCTCTAAGTCTCCTCATCTCGCTCCTCCATTGCTGTAGACACACCGGGTGGAGCATGTGTTTCCTGCGACACGGCATCCGACACGCTTCTGGACTGCCCGGTGCATGTGGCCCGCAGATGTACGGGCAGTAGCAGTCGTCGAAGACTTCCGTTGCTAGGCGCTTCGGCATTCTTTGGTAGTGTGTAGGTAGACGGATATTTGGGCAGTAGTATGTGATGGAAGAAAATAGGATGGTTCGTGAGACAGGAGACTTGCCGCCCACAGAGTCCGGATGGGCTGGCTGTGTTTATTTTTGTCAGGGGCTGCATTTGAATGCAAAGGTCTTCGTGTTGACTTAACTGCTTACCTGGTGGTTGGCCATTCTATTACAGAAGAGCACCGGCTTCCCGGTTGATGGCTTGCCCTTTGATTCTGGCCTTCAAGAGGACGCCTGCGAGCGCCAACACGCTGTGTTCATGAGTAGCTGTAGCAATGGGAAATAGGCTCGTTGGGACATCCTCCTGGCTCATGTTGTATCGAGAAGGATGGCTCATTGTCACGAGAGTCCCTCCATACATATCACACGGGGGACAATGAACCTGAAATTATGTCTTCAGAATCCGTCTTCAATTGCTTCTATTAAACAGCCATGGGGTTTATCGTACGCATGCATCTGGCAAACGTATCATGTTGAGTGATATCCTGAGATCATGCACCATAATCCCGCCACTGCCGCCGGAAAGGTAATCAGCGCCAGATAGCCGCAGTCTCTCACGCTAATTGCCACACAGGTTGACGACAGGCGCCCGCACACCAAGTGCAGAAATAGCCACATTCCAGGATTACACCCCATATATCTACCGTACATATAGTAGGATTCAAGATGCGACGAGCTTTTTGCCATTTGATTCTTTTTTTTGGTTTCTCGAAATTGACCTCGTGGCTACCGTTTGGCCATTGCATCCTTCCCGTTGATCCACACCTGAAACAACGCGACGTCACATCACAGCACACGCTAGCACGTGTCCCTGCAGGCTGCAACTGCAACCCCGCCGCCAAAAATCCCACGCCGCCACCACCAGCCCATCGCCGCCCATCGCCGCCTCCCTTCCAGTCACCCGCACACCTACCAAGAATGGCCACCCAATCCGTGCCCTCTGCTGACCCACGGACAGACCCGTTTTCCAAGCACTTCACCGGGCCCTTCCAAGGCATCCCTACACGAGTCCTCCCCAGCGACACCCTCGCCTTCACGGCGCACCTCCTCGCGCCCCACGCCTCGGCCACCGCCCTCACCTCCCTCCGGGACACGATCCTCTCCATCGCACACGCCTGGACGCACAGCTACATCTGGCAGCGCACCTCGGCATTCGACATCTCGCTCTCCGCCTCGGGCACTTACCTGTCGGGCACACTCGAATACGGCGACGCAATCGACGACGAATGGCTGGCAGTGTCGATCCTCCTCGAAGCGGCGCGCAAAGCCCCGCACGCCTGGATCCGCGTCTGCGACTCGGACGGGGAGTTCCTGCTGATCGAGGCGGCGCACGCGCTGCCGCGCTGGCTCAATCCCGACGTCGCCGCACACCGCGTCTGGCTGCACCAGGGCCGCCTGCTGATCATTCCCCCGGCGGCTAAGAAGACCGCGAAGAAGGAGATCTCGCTTGATGAGGCGCTGAAATTCCTGGCTGGGTGCGATCCGGAAAGCTTGGTCCGCGATAAGCGGGTGGAGACTGAGGCGCTCGCGAGGACGAGGGAATACCCGGCTGCGGCAGAAAGGCACGCACATCGTGCGAGGATTGTGGTCCCGAGGAAGATTGCGGGCGTGCTGCATAGCAGCCCGGGGAGTATTGCGGCGGCCGTGGAAGCGTTCTATGTTCGTGATCCGGTCTCGCTGAGGGCACTGCAGAAGAGCCCCGCGACGACTAGGTTTCCGTGGAGGGATACGGTCGAGATCAGTGCCCGGTTCACGAAGGTCCTGTTTGCGCAGCTAAAGGGTCAGGTGTGGCTACCGCCGTACGAGGCCAAGTTTCCGATGACCGAAGAGGGGCGGACGGATGTTGGTGTCAAGGTTACCGCCGGCTTCGAGATGTTGCTTGCGGAAGCGAGTGAGGTGCTCTTAACTAGCGAGACCCGCCGGACGCTGGTTCGTGAGATAAGGGCGATGATTGATTCAGGTTATGCCGGTCCGACGGATGCAGAGATCGCGACATGGAGCAATGAAGAAGACGGCGAGGACTGGCTACAGATCGACTTTACCGAGTTTGAGAAGGGATTGAAAGGTGCGCCGGCGGCGGGTGGCTGGGGAGGCGATGCGGACCAGGAGGGGAAGTTGAAGCGGATGGTGGAGCGGTTCGAGGAGTTTCTCAACGACGACAAGGCTGGTCCCGATGGTGTCACGTTTAGCGACGACGAGGAGTTGAACTCGGATGATGACATCTCCGATGAGGATGATGAAGTGGTTGGAGAGGACAAATCAGTGTCCTTCAACGAAGACGAGTTTGAGCGTATGATGCGGGACATGATGGGACTTCCGCCGCCATCAGCGGACGCAGAAGAGGAAGCTGCTATTCGCCGTGCTCAGGACCAGATAGAGAAGGAGCTCACGGAGGCCGGCGCTATCTCAAGGGACACTGTGCCGAAAATCCAGGAGATAAAGGAGGATGATAATGATCACGATAGCGAAGATGACTACGACGATAATGAAAAAGAGGTGGTGGATATCGACTACACTCTGGCAAAGAACCTTCTCGAGAGTTTCAAGGGACAGGGAGGACTCAGTGGGCCTGCGGGGACACTTTTGGCGAGGATGGGAATGATGTTGCCGAGAGATGAGCCGGAGGCGGAGGTAGAGGGGAAGGGGAAGGAGGTGGTGAGGTAAAATTGACGGGCTGTATGAGTTGGATATGGTGCATAGACCATTGACGTGGGCTGGGTGGGTTGGATATGGTGCATAGACCCGGCGTTTGGTGAATGAATATGACATTGCTGCTTCTCTCCCTGTACGCTCTAAATGTGATATGCCTCTACTGCTTCTCCTTCTCCGCCACGATTCTCCTCCCCTCCTCAACCTCATCCCATTTCTCGTCCCCCTTCTTCTCATCTTCCGTCTCCAATATTTTCAAAACATCCTGCTGCTTCGCCGCCTCGTCGACCTCGATATCCCCCTCAAGCAGATCCTTTAGCAAGCCTCCCACCGCAAACCGGTATCTCAGATGTCCAGCCACTGTTTCCCCGGCATCGACATTTTCGACACCCGTCACCTCAATCTTCTGTAGTCCGGCAACGCCCAGCTGGATGCTGCTCGTCCTGTACAGAAACGCGAGGACATAATCCTGCTCGCTGAAGACATTGACCACCCTGCCGGAAACCACCATCCTAATCCTCTCCCACGCAGATTTAGTCGCCGGCACTGGTGAGCCCATGAGGACGACATTCTCGACGAGCCCAAACGCGCCCCTCTCCGCCAGCTCCAGCAAGCAAGTATAAACCACCCTCGCACCCAGCGAGAACCCCACGAGCGTCACCGGCCGCTCACCTTGCGCACGGTTCACAATCGCATCGGCCAGCACCAGCCCCGCCTTCTCGCTGCGTCTCATGGCGATCGAGAACGGATTATCCACGAGCTTTGCCGCCTTCATCAGACCCAGCGGCCAGAGCGCGGAGTACAGTGTTGCAAAGACGGTGCGCTTGATGATCTCCCCCTTGACCTTGCCGTAGACATAAGCGCCCAGCATCGTCCTGAGTGCGTTCCCCAGCTCCTGCTGCGCCTCCACCTCCCAGCGGAGCGCATACGCCTCCACTCCATGTCCGCCGAGACACCTCCACGGCGCGACCACATCCTCCTGCGCATCCACCACCCACCCCGTAACCCCCACTGCAACCCTTAGCCTCCTCCCCTCCTCCCCCTCCTCCTCCGCACCCCCTACAGGCACAAAACTAAAATCCTTCACCTCAGCCGCATACTTCTCCACCATTCTCCCAGTCATCCTGCCCCCATACGCACCAAACAGCGTCCCTACCAATGCGCCACTGCCGGCCAGGGCACCCAAATACCCGGCGGCAGCCGTAGCGCCCAATCCCACCGTCCCCAGCACCGTGCTCAACCCGGCGGCCACCAGCGGCGCTGCCAGTCCCCCCGTAACACCGATCAACGCCGCCCCCGCCACCGACGCAATACCCCACTTCCACTTCCGACCTGCGCGCGCCGCGTCCGCGCGGCTGGCGGTCTCGGCCTCGGCGGACATGTGCCGTGCGGCCGCTAGCAGCGACGCCGCGGTGGAAGCCTCGAGCTCGGCCAGCTTCTGCACGGAAACCCCCAGCTCCGCACACAGCCTCGTCAGCAGCACCCGCGAGCGCGCGTCGTAGCGCTCTGTCGATAAAACCAACAGCAGGAGCGAGGAGAGGATTAAATCCCCGTGCTCTGCTAGCCCGGCTTCGTCCTCGGAGGTGGAGAAAGGCTCCGCAGCTCCTAAGACCGAGGAGATCCGCGCGCGCAAAGGGTTCGCCCACGAGGTGAAGCTGCCCACTGCCGCCGTGCGCAGTGAGGTGGTCTCGGCGGATTCGCCGGCGGTGTGGCCCATCTGCTGGCGCATCGAGTGCGTGGTCGTGTCGAGGAGGCGGAGGAGCGCGTGCCGCTGGGTGGGGGTGAGCGCGCTCTCGAGGGAGGGCTCGTGCTCGTGGGGTTTCGAGGTCGGCATCGTGGTGTGTATCGTATATCGTACGTCGTCTACGGTGTTGCGGGTGGTAAAGAGCTTGAGAGAGCTCGAGAGCGGATTGTTACATAGTGATAAACAAGTACCTGCTCAGCCAGAGCTCGGACGGATCATGGATGACGTCAGTGATCCGAGCACGGGAAACAGGGAAGTGCACACTGCGCACGCCGCAAACCCGTCATCTGAGACGGCACACTATGGACACGATGAGTTGGTTGCTTTTTTCGAAACAGGACGAGCGCCAGCACGCGGGAAATAGACGCAGGCGGGCGCCAGAGTGATGGGCTGGTGGGTAGACATGAATAATCACTCACGGTGATATGTAGTGATAGATAGTGATCCGATTTGATCGGGCACTTAGGTACATTGTAGGATGCGTGATGTCTCCCAGTAGTTATCAATGGTGAGCGTAGCAAAGAAGGGAGTGTAGCCCTGGGAGCTGAGCGGGAGTGCCTAGACCATGTTTTCCATAAACAGGAGAGATAGCAAATAGCAAATAGAGCCAGTCATTACTTAAGTACGTTCAATCAGAGCGAGGTCACTGGCTCTCGATACCTAGAGTATACATACATCCTCTCATAATCTCACTCGCTTTTCACACCCTCAGCCACTCGGGTCCGATTCGTCCACCTATCTCACGACGGAGGCCAGACGGGCAGAGAGAAAAGGAAATTGTCGACGAGTGTCGCATTGAAGCACATCTACCCACCGCCGCCAACAAAAGGAAAAATTTCCCTGCCTTTCCCGTGCCTTTCCCCGTCATCATCAAAACATCAACGGTTCAAATATAGAGCAAAGTAAAGTAAAGTAAAAAACCACAGCACAAACACGCTCCCCATAAAAGAAAGAAAACGATAGTGAAATAAAAAGAGAGAAGAGGGAAACAAAAAAAAATCCATCCATCAAATTACTCAGCCTTATTCAACCCCTTAAGACTGCCCAGACTCAACGCCAACCCCTGCGATCTCGACCGGATCCTTACGAATCCCGTGACCGGGCCGTCGTCGCCGTCCTTTTCTATGCTCAGGTTTGCCAGAGCATCCTCGCCTGTGTATCACAATCAATCAGCATCAGCCGTGCACTATCCAACCAGTCGCTAAGGGAAGGGAAGGGGGGGGGGTATGCATACCGAAAACACTCTTGGCATACAGATTCGCGGAAAGGAATCTGCAATCGCCCTCCAGACTGGCCTCGGGGGTGAGACACGCCATATTGGTCGCCTTCATGAGGCCATCCAGGAACTCGCGCAGACTCTTGGCCTTGGAGTTGATGTTGACCTTGTTCTCCCACTCAAATTCGGTCCACATGGTGCGGAACTGCGTCTCGGTGCAGTGCGCGGGCTGGATGTAGTCCATGATGTCGACGTGCACGTCGTTCAGGATTACGACGTTGGTTTCGGTGCTGGACGCGCCGTCGTACACCACGTTGCCGAAGATCACGCCCGTGTCGGTGGAGGAGACTTTGATGGTCGACTGGACGGATTGGAAGGCGTGAGGTCCGAGGTTTTGGGTGGTGGGCCGCTCGACCACTTTGAGGTCACCAAGGGTAGCAAATTCGACGGAGAGATTTTGGAGGGTTTCGGTGGTCTGATTGACGAGAAGGACATCGAGGATGATGTCGAACTGGTGGACCTTGACGTAGGCCTCGGCGTAGACGGTGTCAGAGAAACCGGTGAGCTGGACAACGCGGGAGAGTTTGCTGGACAGATCCTCGCTGCCGGCGTCACCGCCAGTGGCTTTCTCGAGGTCCTGGCCGAGCTCATCGGCGCCGTCGGTGGCGGACTTTTTGCTGAGCTGACGGATGTTGATCACGTCGTCTACCTGGGTCATGTTCCGTCCCTTCTCGGCCTCTTCCTTGGCGGTGCGCTTCTTCTCCTCTGCTTGGACCATAGCACGGAACGCAGCTCTGGTGTCCTCCAGGAAGACATTCTTGACATCCTTCTTGGTCTCAAACTCTGCGAGCGACCGCACGCAGGACATGATACGGTCGATGCTGTCTTCATCGATGGGAGCCTTGGCGAACTGACTTTGACCCACGCGGATGACACTGATCATAATCAACATCGCCTCAGCTTTGAGAGCGTTTGTCCGTTCAATGTCGTCGGAGATCTCGGCGTGGCGGATTACCAGCTTCGTGAGCGTGGAGGCGAGCACGGTTCCGAGGTAGTAGTCGCCATCGAGGATCAACGAACGGAGTGGAGGCTTCGACGCAGCTTTGACCGCCTCGAGCCTGGCGGCAACAGCGGAATCACTGGTGAGAGCGCTCTCTGTGGCATAGGTACCATCGGCCAGGACCTTTCGCGAACCGGACGGGACCGATTGCTTCGCTCCGGCGGCCTGTTCTGCGTCTCCTTCGGGTTGCTCGTCCAAAAGCCGCTGCTCGGAGGCCAGGATGGGGATCTCTCCCAGGTTGGCGCGTATCCGCTTCCATACCTCTCGGATATCCTTCTCCTCGACGCAGTACTCCCCCACAATCCACATCACACCACGGTATACCTTCCCAGATCGTACCTCTCCCAGCGTCAACATGAGGCGCTCGATGATGGGCGCGCGCAAGTTGGGGAACTTCTCGACGACCTCCTTGACAAAGGTGATGACATCGACCGCGGACGCACTGTTGAACTCGCTGATGAAGTCCATGAGCAAGCCGACGACACTGGCTGCCACCTCCGAGAACTTGATCGCGCAGGTGTGGATGGCATGGATCAGGAGTTGACGGTATTCGTTGTTCTTCTCGTAGTCCTGGTCCACGGTCTTTGCCAGCTCCTTCTTAAGCAGCATCACCACCTCCTCGACGTTCTTGCTCGACACCATGTCCATTGCGATATCCAGCGCCTTCCGGCGGACATCAATATCGGGACTCGACAGTACCCGCAGGATCTCCATAGCCAGCCCATCCAACACGCCCTCATTCTTCTTCCTCAGCAGATCCACCTTCTCCAACACGATGAGCTTGACGTTGTTATCCGACACCTTGATGCACAGCTCGATAAACTTCCCAGCAGCCGCCTTGATGGCGACGGGGTTTGCCGTTAGCGCCGTCAAGCTCGTTGCCGCCTCGTAGACCACAGTGTTCGATGACGCCTCGAGAAGATCGAATATTAACCGCAGGTACCTCGACTGCGAGGCATTGATCAGCACACAATGGACCGACCCGGATATCCGCAGACGGCACAAACCTTATTCCCGGGGTTCATCACCGCATCCTTCCGGATAAACTCAATCAGCGCCAGCTGTGTCAACTCGTCCAGGCTCGAAATCTCATCGAAGACCAGGGTGAGATAATCCAGCGCCTTCTCGTGGGAGATCGAGCTCAGCGCTACGAACGCATTCCGCTTGCAAGTGTTATCGTTCTCCGCCTGGATGAAAGTGTAGATGAGCTCCGGAGCATCGGGGATGAGGTGTTCGGAATGCTGGAATATCGAGCTAACAGCGAGCACGGCGTTCTTCCGGACATACGCATGTCTATGCTCCAGACACAGTCTTGCCGAGGAGAGCAGCGGTTCCAGGAGCTCCGCGTCCTTAATCTTGCACAGGAACCTAAGCGTCGCACCACGGATGTACTCGTTCGGATGAAGCAGATCGTTCCTGATGCCATTGCAGACCAAGATCATTTCCTGCTTCAATTTCCCGCTCGCATCGTGTTTCGGACATATCTCGTAGTAGAAGTAGAGCAGCTTCTTGAGGGCTTTGCTTTTGCTAGGCATCACGAACCGGATGATGTGCATCAGCAGCTGCGGTAAGGGGTCGCCGTTCAGCATCACTGTGAGAATGTTGCGCATCGTGTCAATCTTGCCGTCGTCGGTCCCTTTCTCGAGTTGTTGCTGCAGCTGCTGGACGGACGGCTGGTCGGCCGTGTTGTCCATGTGCACCATCGAGTAGGCGCTCTCGAGGAAGGACGTCATGCTGGGCGGTAATGTGCGGGATGGTGGGAGCTATCGGGAGGGGGGTGCGCAGCTGCCGAGTGCTCGAGGTGAGGTCGTGAAAGGAGGGTGTGTATGGGTAGATGGGTATGGATGTTTGGTAGCTGGTTTAGTGTGGTGGTAGTGGGGGGTGAGAGACACTCTGGTCAATTGTGGTGCTTCCCCCTGCTTCCCGCCAAGACTGTCATGACCACAAATACGCTTTCACGGGGGTTGCGATTGAGAATTGAGCGAGTGCTATACAGTGAATGTAATCTATTTGGAAACTGTACAGAACGCAATCCAACGAGAAAAGCAATAACAAGCACTGACTCTGACCCTTCCACCACAGGAGCTATTCGCGCGTAATTCCAATACCAAATGCCTCTTACCAGCCAATGTAACCAACTCTAACGAACTCTAACCCGCCTACAAATTAACTCCTATACAGCTCACTTGACTCACTCAAACGTATCTATACTTCTTCAATTCTCTCCGACAATACACGCTCTGCTAGAGCTTGAATCCCCCCAGTTCATTAACACGACTAACCATCGCGAGAATCGCCGAATTTGCCACAGCGTTGACAGGCACGGGGGTGATGATCGATGCCGCCGGTAGTCCTGCACAGATGGTGATTCCACCTCGAAAGCTCATTTTCGAGCTAGAATAGCTACTGCTGAGATAGCAGCTGCCACTTGAGGTAGTAGAACCGGTTGTTGTCCCTGTCCGGACCGAGGAAGACTCGGATTCACCCGTGTTACTGCCCACTGATGGGGCAATACTGTATTGGGAACGTCTAGCTTTGGCTCGGAAGAAACTTAGAGGTGGTGGTGTCTTGCGATATTTCTTGGAGGAGGGGAGGGGAGGTGTGTCCAGTCTCGTGAGCGCGATGAAGGGCTTGTTGATACTGTCGCCGCCGATTATCCGTATGTGAGTGGCTGGAGAAGTTTCCGGCTAGGAAACAATACAGTCAGTATTCCAGCCACCACAATGCCGGAAAGAAGAGAAGTACCATGACCAGATCGCCATGCACAACAACATGAGATATCTCTTGCGACGCCGCAAGCGGGGGATGTGGTGCAACAGGTGCCTCTGAGTCCGAACTACTCTCCTCGGTCTCCAAAGACCGATCCTCATGAACCACCTCACTTGGGTTCTCCTCATCCGATTCCGTCTCGCTCTCCTGCGCATCCTCCTCATCCCCACCAGCCACATCACCCGCGGGCTCCTTCGCCTCCCCCACTCTAAACCTCGAAACCAAATCTCTGACCGAAATCTTCGGCGGCGTGATCCGTCTCTTCCACAGACTACCCGTAGTCCCCTGCCTCCGAATCCTAAACTTCCTCGAATCGACCTTGACCATCTCCTGAACAACCAGCAACGCCTCATCCTCACTATCAGTGAACACCCCCGTCCTCTGCTGTGGGGGCGCCTCCTCGACGACTAACTGCCTAAAAAATGACGAGGGAACAATCTTCGCCACGGGCGGAGCCAGAGCCTCAGACGTAGCCTCAGACGCCGACGTATCAGACGTAGACACAGATTCCAGCGGGACCGACATCGGCACGGGCCCGTCAAGTTCCTCACTGACGACCCTCCTGGCAGCAGCAGCAGCCGCCAGCACCGTCCTCTTCTGCTCCGGCAAGCTGACCCTCCTCCTGCCGGCCACCATCCGCGCCTTCCCTTTCCTGATGATCCGCTTGGGCGGGGGCGTGATCTTGACTACCGGCCGCTCCACATCCTGGACCTCCCAGCGTGCAAACGTCTTCCGGATCGACCGCCGGATTTGGGAGCGGGGGAGCGTGCTGGCCCCTGGCGTGACGATACTGGCAATGGTCCGTTTCCGCGGCAGCGGAGATTTGCGGGTTGCGGGTGTGGATGATAGGGCTTCGAATTTGGCGATTAGGCTGGATACTCGCGCAGCGACTTTGCGGGTGAAGGAGGGGCGGTTGGGGATGGGGGGTATGGGCGCCATGACGATGGCTGCTGGGAGGCTAACGGATGGAGATGGGGTTTATGATGGTGGTGGAGAGTGGTGGAGAGTGGTGGAGGAGAGGGCAAGACATGGGAAACCAGTGGTAATGGGCGACGTCAATAGTCGCTGCAGGGCCGTCCTGTTTGGGACACTGGTGGATGTTGGCCACAGTGGTAGCAGTAGACGGCAACGGGAGGATGGGAGGATGAATGATCCGAAACTCTGCTGTACAAGACCAAACTCCAAATGAGGTAAGGAAGCAGCAGAGCAGATACACAAATCTACACCCAAATCGAAAACATAATCAATAACGAGGGCATAGCAATCCTCAGTAGTATAAATGCATCAGTCATTCAATCAATCGGCACAGATACATAACGGTCCACCTCGCCTCGCCCACTGAATTCATTAAGCATCACCGTCACCGTCGTAATATAGACCCCCTCGAGCTTCCCACATCTAGCGTCATCGATATTAAAGTCACGCTCCCCGCAATGTCCGTCTAACAAGCACACCCCTCCTGCTGCGTACTGTCGTTGTTCCGAATATCGACATTGATCACTGCCCAACAGATTAGCCGTATCCACCATCAAAAGGATCCAGCACATACTCTCAGCATTCTGATCCGGCATAGATCCCTCCATCCCGGGCAGCGCCTGCGCAATCTTCTTGAAGAGCGGCTTCACATTATGGCCAGCCTTAGCACTGGTCTCGATGAACATGACCTTAAACTCCTTCGCCTTCTTCTCGCCCTCCTCGGTAGTGACCTGGCGCTTATCGTTCAGATCCGTCTTATTGCCGACCAGCACGATGATCACGTCGTTGCCGCGCTCGCCGCGCACATCGTCGACCCATTTCGACGTGTTCATGAACGACGTGCGGTTTGTGATGTCGTAGACCACGACCGCTACCGACGAGTCCCGGATGTACGACGGGATCAAAGACCGGAACCGCTCCTGCCCGGCGGTGTCCCACAGCTGTAACCGCACTGTTCGGTCGTCGAGGTACATCGTCTGCCCGCG
The DNA here is from genome assembly GCF_024521635.1 of Tricharina praecox. Lineage (NCBI taxonomy): Eukaryota > Fungi > Ascomycota > Pezizomycetes > Pezizales > Pyronemataceae > Tricharina > Tricharina praecox. Next base: position 1,055,527 of record NW_026250412.1, read on the forward strand.
CATTCATCATCAGGACCTCCGCTCCAACCCACACATACCCCCTCCCACTCAAACATCCGTAACGAACGCACCTTGGAAAGAAAATCAATGCCGATGGTGGCCTGGTAGGTGTTGTCGAATGAATCGTACATGAACCGTGTGATCAACGACGTCTTGCCCACTATTCGCATCCACCACCATCAGTCCGATTCGATTCCCGAGCCATTCATTCACCTCCACCTCCACAGGGAACATACCGCTCTGCTCCCCAAGAAATACCAGCCTGCGATTGGCAGTCAGCAAAAATGGAACGTGGAGGAGGATGGAGTACGAGGAGTAGGAGGAGCAGGAGGAGGTCCGAGCTCACTTGAATTTCTTCAGCGGGTTGCTGTATGTGCCTGCTGCGGCGGAGGAAGACATGATTGGATTGGGCGGGCGTGTGTTGGGTGAAGAAGACGATTGAGTTTGAAATTGAAGAAGATGGAAGCAGAGGGCTGTTCTGTTGTCGTTCGGTCGGTCGGTTCAGGGATGGACGGAAGGGTTGTGTGTTGTGGTGGTTGTTAACGTGTTCGGCGTGGTCCGTGTGTATGGGGTTTAGTGTCGTGGCTTTCCCGTGAGCTCTGGTCTGGCTGGGTTCGTGTTGACTTGATGTTAGGGGAGCTCTGGCTTGCTCGGCTGTGGTTTGCCAAGACGGATGGATGCAGGGTGTCCATGGAGCTGACCGCGAGGCCGCGAATCTCGATGGGAAAGACCATAAGACACACAACGGCAACATCTTCAATGCGATGGGCTGAAGCTGACTGACTGACTGACTGACATAGAATTATTTTAGGTGACGGTGATACGAGTCGTTATCACCGTCACAATATGTACCATGAACGACAAACAGCAAAAGGAAGCCCAGGATACAACAGACCAAGTTACCGACTCTCTAGACATCGACAGGAAGTAAGAAAGGAAGGAAGGAATGAACAGGAAAAAAAATGCGGCTGAAAGCAATGGGAACCATCGATCTCTAGCCTAAAGTAATACATGCACCACCGCCGCAAAGAAACGAGAAAAAGAAACAATCAACAGAACAGGCGCGCGCGCATCATTTAACTCGTCCATCCATAGACCCCTCCGTGACAAACCCGACTAAGCCAATCTAGTCCCTTATAACACAATATATAGTTCATGCCTCAGCAGTCTCTCCTCATCGAGGTTGGGGTAGTACGGCACCAACGCATCCGCACTCTGCACGTAAGCATTATTGTACAGCCGCCAGTACGGCGTGCGGACCTTTCGCGCGGGGTGGAACAATCCAGCCCATACGTAGTTCATGACCAAACCAGGTCCTATCGCCATTCTGATCGCATCCACAGCTTCGATGATACGGTCGATGACGTGGGGAGATGTCTCAAAGATGTTAGGAAAGATCAAGTTGAGCAGATGCATCATGGCATCCTCGCAACCGAGACCAACAACGCCGAGGGCGATATGCTTGACAACCGATGCGGCGGTCTGTCGGTGCACTTGGTCTCTGTCGATGAGGGCGTCCTCGAGGAGCGGGGTGATCGCGTAGACATAGTCTTTAGCCATCTCTCCAATGTACTCGAACAAAAACGACATAGCCTTGAGCACACCGTTCTGGACGTTCAATTCGGGGACACGGTATTCGTTCATGAGGGCAGGAAGAACAGTGAACGGAGCACAAGTCTCGGCAACGATACCGATGGCGACAGCAGTACAGACACGGGACTGACGCTCTTGGACACGCAGGTTGTTGAGTAGTGTTGCGAGCACATCCTGAGGACCGATGGCCTTTGCGATGAAACCAAAAGTGTTGTTGGCAGCTCGTCGGATACCCTTCTTGTGTGCCTTCAACATGTCGAGCAACTCGAAGCAGATTCTCATCCACTCTCGCGCACTGACGAATTCGGCTCCACGGTCCGCGATACGGCCAACAAGGTCGATCGTGTTCTCCTGCACCTTCTCGTGTCGATTTCGCAGAATAGGCGTCAACCGGGGAAGAAGATCCTTGATGGGGGGCTGCATGCTGTTGATACCGACAACCGTGACAATGGATCGCAAAGCACCCAGGATGGAACCAAGGACTTCGGGGTACTCTTCACCAAGGTACTCGTAGAGAACAATACCAAGCTTGCCCATCAACGCGTCTTCACCACATTGTTTCTGTGATTGTTAGTAACTGCGCATCAAAAGAAGAGAGGAGTGAATGGCGTACCATGACAACCGCAATTCGAGAGATCAAATCCGCGCTCTGCTGACGCACTGCCGAGCTCTTGTTGTTCAGTCGCCACAAAATGGTACTGACGATCTGAGGAAGGTACGGCTTCGTGCGTGTTCCGAGCGCATTGACAACGGTACCGAAGCCGTTCAGCATGACGATGTCTTCGATGCTCTGTTCCTGGAACGCAAACAAGACACCATCAACAAGCCTCTCTTCCAACCGTTCGCCGACGTCGGCGGCTCCCAGCGAAGCGATAACCTTCTCCACACTTTCGAGTGTCATCTTTCGGTAGGGCTCGCTTTCATCCTTGAGGTGGTCAACAATTCGCTCAATGATTTCACCGCACCCAACCTTCTGCGCGAGATCGACCGTCGTCTCCACCACTTGGCGGTAGTTGCGCTTGTCCAACGCCATGCGTCTGATCCAGAACGCTTTGAAGAACTCTGGCAGAACGTGCTCTTTGAGATAGGCTGCCGTAACACCCTCGGTTCCGGCACACTGACTGACGACCTTCAAGACGACCTTCTTCATCTCCTCGTCAGGACTCTGAAACTCTCGAAGTACAATGCCCATGACCTCGCCAGTGTAGTAGTTGGCATACTCTTCGTCCATCAACGGGATCACATACCCAACTGCCTTCAAGAAACCAGCCAGACCCTTACCCCTCTGCTTCTTCGCACCGGTCCACAGAGGTTGGAGGATGGTGTCGAAACTCTCGATACCATAGGGGTGGGCGGCCTCAGCGAGCGCAGCAATTGCCAAACTGGTGACAGTGCGGACCTTGGCTTGCTCGTCCTCGAGGTTGGGGCCGATACACTCTACCAGACCCTTCAAGTGAGGCAGAATAGCGCAGCCCATCAAGATGGGAATTTGCTGCACGATCTTGACACCGGTGTGACGGGCCTGCCAACTCTTCTTAGACCGGCAAACAGCTCGCAAGAAGGGAAGCAGCGCCGGTATACCGAGAGCGGAGGCGACGACAGCGAACGCGCGGGCAGTGGTGTTTCGCACGTACTCATCGACGTGATCGATATCGGGTCTCATGGTGGAGATCATGTGGGCCAAACCGGCGGCCTTCGACAAGTTGCTGATAATCTCGCGACCCTCGACCCGGGCATAGTAGTCCTGATCAATCAAGAGAGGCTCGATGACAACCAAGATCTTGTGGGTGTAGGGCCGAACAAGATCATCCAACTTGTACAGGATACGGTCGATGACCTTGACAAGCAAATGACGCTCCTGGTCCTCTAGAGTCTTCTCCATCAACAACGGAAGAATCTGGTTGAACAGAGGTCCAGCCCCGAATTGTCGAGCGTTGTCGGTAAGCTGACGAAGTGCAGTCTTTCGCATTGGTGGAGTGCCGTTCTTGACTTTCAAGAGAAGACGCATGATCTTGCGCTCTTTCAACTCGTCGACCGTCATCTGGTTCTCATCTGCACCATCCACCAACTTTCCAAAATACTGCATATCTTCAGCCTTGAAGAACTGGAGATCGCCGACACCGGGAATGTCGGTGGGCATCTGTTTACCCAAGACCCTTGCGTTCTCCGGCTCTTGCATCATGAAGCCACCAATTCCGGATGCCGAGCCCATAGGTGCAGGCGTCGACATGAGCTTCCGTGCCGGTGTGCGAATGGGAGCGTATCCTGCAGGTGGCTCAAGGATCTTGTAGCCTTCCTTCGGCAGCATGTCGTCCAACTCCTCGTCTGAAAGCGGCGCATTCCTATCTCCAAGGCCGAACGTGAGCGGCATCTGGGGAACGGACGCGGAAGAGGACGGGTGCATCGGAGTCACGAGACCCTGGTTTCCGACTGGAGTGGCGGCAGAGAGCGACGGTGCCTGGTCCCATCGAGATCTCTTGACCACTGGTGTAGCATCCGGTGCACCTGCAACATCCCACCGGCTCGATCGTGGTTTTTTGGTGGCTTCATCGCTTTCCTTAGTGGTGACCGCGCCCTCGCCAGCAACATCCCATCGCTTCTTCTGCAAAGATCTTAATAACCAATAAACCAAGAAATCGGGAATGCACACGTACTCTCTTCCTTGTGCCCTCTGCTGCGCTATCCCCTCCTTTGTCGTCCGCCTTCAACGTCGCCTCGTGCTCAACGCCTTCCATCTTGTCGCCGTTCTTCAGCTTTTCTTCAATCTTGCGTCGAACACGTTCCTCCTCACGCTCCAACTCGCGCTCCTGCATGACCTCCTTGTAACTTCGGCCGTCTGTATCGGCTTCACTGCCGTTGGCAAATCCATCCTTCCGGGTTGGCGACAACTTTCGTGCAAATCTCCGCTTCTGGTAGTCGGTCTCGCGGTCGGCAATCTGGCTACCCTTCGCATGGTCGGCCATCTGATCTATGTCATCATTGCCACCTGCAAACTCGTTCATCATCTCTTTCGTCGCAGTGTATTGCCCCACCAGGCGGCGCGTTCCGTCGCCACCGACCATATCGGCATCGTCATCCTCGCCATCAATAGCGATCGAGGTGTTGTATCCGGCAAACTTGTCCACTCCAGCACGGTCGTACAGAGTGGTGTCGAAGGTGTCGGTAAAGGCAACTTTCGTCGAAGAACTCTCCCGCTGGGTCTCCGGATCGAAAGCCTTTGACTTCTTTGCACTATTCCGCTCCTGCTGCAGGCGGCGGATCTCTGTGAAGGCCTCTACAAATGGACAGTCAGAATCTGCACTTCTTTTCTTCCGTTGTTTACGCGACTTGGAGGAGAGATTACCGTCAGCCATGGCGACAAAGATCAGACGGCCTGACTATACCAGAAAAACGAGATGACGCGCAGGGGCACGTATTGAAGGTGGGTGTGCGAGTGCGTCGGGTGTAGGGTGATTGAGCGTGTGGTGTTTGCTTCTGTGGTCGGGGGGCGTGGCGATGGAGGCGATGGAGGTGATGTCGAGCGCAGATTGAATTTTCGAGATTCGAGTGGTGCAGGCTCCAAACACGCGTCTAATGGTTGGGGGTTTTGGGTGGTGGGAAGGAGGTGGAGTAGACGAGAGGCAAAGCCGGACGGAGGACAGACAGACTTAACGACGACTTGTGATAACAAGGGGGTGTTGCAGAGTTGCCCATTAGTGGTGCGAGCGAGCGATTGTGGCGATTTGATTGGCTGGAGACAGAGAGTGTGGCTGACGTGCTTTGTGTGGCAAAGCCTGTGTGGCACAGCCTGCTGGCTTGGCTTGTATGTTTCCGGCGTCAGTGGCTGACGCTATTTCCATGTGTGGCCCGACGTGTGGCTTTCTGCAGTAATCCACACTATTACCACTGCAAGGTGTGGCTTGGCACATCGCTCCTCGTTGTTTGAGTCGCTCCCTCACACCCTCCCTGTTTCTTCATCCTTCTTCCAAAGTTCCTTCCTTCTTCCTTCCACACTCTCCCCACAACTACTACACCTGCCCCACTCTTGCATCACCTACTTCTTCGCCCTCTCTCAACATACTCCCAAACTCTTGCTGACCACCTCACCACCCCTTTGTTAACTAGCACCATCACGAAGAAAACAGACACTTCCACGCAATCCCCGTGTACCTGTGATTGTCGTTCTCTTCGCGCGCGACTACAACTCGGCATCGCTCTCTCGCTCTCTCGCTTCTTCCGAGACCGCGACATCGCAAATCGACAAACTCTCTGACTCCCGGAAAAGAACACGCTAGATTTCACCAAACTCAACCAACACACGAGTGACAACACACTCGACAGCTTCAGCCTCATCGACCCGCGAGTCTTGAAACGGTACACACGACACGCGACATCTAACGCTCATTCTGAACCGGAGATCATCGAAACCTACCCTCGGCTCCACGGCAACAACCACAACCACAGATTTCGCCGATTCTTCCCGCTCTTAACAACTCATAGCACTCACTGGGTGGGGGTTTTCTGCATCGGTCGCTTTGCTCAACCTCGTCGGGTTGGTACTACTTGTGCACAAGCAAGAATTTCAAGAGTTGGCTTTCTTTTTGTGTTGGCAACTTCGCTCGTCGCTCGCTCGCGCTGGTTTTCTTTCAAGTCGAACTTTTTGTACCCGCCGCTAGATTCTAGTCGGTGGCAGTTGGCTTGTGGTCCCTTTGAGGCTCAGGTTCTGTCATCCATCTGTCAGTCTGGTGGTTTTACCTTCCTGTCAACTCCTTACTTTGTGTGTTTGAACATTCCCCGAGATAAATATACCACGCTTTTCAACGGAAAAAAAAAGAGAGAGAAGAGAGAGAAAGCACGAAGGGAGAGCGAAGAGAGAGAATTAAAGAGGCGATCTTTGTTGTGTATAGAGTTTTTGTGGATCGACACCTGAATCCGACAGACTTCTTCAACTGACCGGCAGCTTCTCCGGTTCACAACCTGCCAATAGCCTCTTGCGATAGAAAGGGGGAAGGAAGAGATAAAATCAACTTCATTTTCGCACTCATACCCGATCACCGAGGAAGAGGCAAGACGGAACGGTCCTTCTGCCACTCCCATTCCATCATTTGTACTTTGTGAAGGACTTGGAATCGCAGATTCTCAGCATCAGCACAAGACCGCCAGCACGAACGGCCTTCACCATCCGAACACGAGTACCTACTACAACAAGTCGCGATGTCTTCTTCAGTATTCTTCAAGTTCAAATCGCAAAAGGAACCGTCGCGGGTTGCTTTTGACGGAACCGGAATTTCGGTGTTTGAGCTCAAGAGACAGATTATCCAGATCAACCGGCTAGGAGATGGTTCAGACTTCGATCTGGCTATTTTCAATCAAGACACCAATGAAGGTTCGTGGATGGCGAGAATCTGGCCGTAGCTAATTTGTAATGGATGATGCTAATATATGGCTGTTAAGCTTACGACGATGACACGACGATAATACCGCGTTCCACGTCGATTATCGCGAAGCGGCTTCCTCCCTCGAAGCCAGGACGCGGTACTGCCCAGCGCTACGTCAGCGGCAAGATGCCCACTACTGCTCTGCCAAATGCTGGACGGCGAGAGAAGAACTTTGGCACGACCGCACAGCCTGCCAAGAAGCCTGAAGCAGAGCACAGCGATGGACACAGCAATGCGCCGCTTCCGACTGGTCCGGAATCCGAGGAGGACAAAATTGCGGCGATGTTCCAGGCCCAAGATGAACAGTGGAACAAGACGCAGGAGCAACTGGCAACGTATGTAGACCCCTAAGTTTGTTTCATGTATGTTGACTGACATTCAATGCCAGTGCGACACCTGTCTACCGGGGTGGAAACCAGGGATTCAAGAAGAACGCGGCACCTGCGCCCAGTCATCCTCCACCGGCCGGATATGTTTGTTACCGTTGTGGGGAGAAAGGTCGGTGATAATCCGTTAATACCGGTTTGCAACCGCTAATGTCTATACAGGCCATTGGATTCAGCAGTGCCCAACCAACGCAGACCCCAACTTCGATGGTCGGCCACGGATCAAGCGCACGACCGGTATTCCGCGGTCTTTCCTCAAGACTGTCGAGAAGCCTATGCCGCAGGCCAACGACGACCCGACGCTCAACTCGTCCAACCCAACTTCTGTAATGGTTAACGCGGATGGTGAATACGTTGTCGCGATTGCCGATCAAGCATCGTGGGAGTCGTACCAGAAGAAGGCCGGCGGCGTGGCGAGCAAGGCCGAAGAACCTAAGGGTAGCAAGGAGCTGCAGGACAGAGGCATCGAATGTAGCATGTGCCACAAGATGATGAGAGATGCGGTCAAGACGCCCTGCTGCAAGAACGTGTACTGTGAGGAGTGTATACAAAACGCATTGCTGGAGAGCGATTTTGTTTGTCCTACATGTGATGCTAAGGAGATACTGTTGGATTCTTTGCATCCGGATATTGAGACAAGGAATAAAGTCGAAGAGTACAAGAAAGAGAAGGAAAACGGGGGTGTCAAGAAGGCGGTCGATGCACCGATAGCCCAGGATAATCACAAAGTTGTTCCCGCTGTTATCCCCCCCGCTGCGCCTGCCGCGATGAGGGTCGTTGCTCCTGCGAACAGGTCACCCTCGGTCACTAAGTCCTCAGCGAGCAGCACTCCTATCCCATCCACGGCTACCATGTCAAAGAAGCGCCCCGCCGAAGACGACCTCGGCCCCGAAGTCCCTCGTGGCCCTGCCGCTATGCGGAACCAGCAGCAGACGATGCAGCACCAGCAGCAGCACCACCAACAACAGCACCAGCACCAGCAGCAGCAGCAACAACAGCAACAACAGCAGCAGCAACAGTTCCAGATCCAAAGCGCCTACGGACCCGCCGCCGGCCAGAATATGTATAACGCGCAAGCCTTTCAGCAACAGTACCCCAACCACGGCCAGCAGGCGTATGGCGGCAACGGCTACGGCGGCTTCAACAACGGCGGGATGGGCATGGACATGAACGGTATGAACGGCATGGGCGGTGGCGCCGGCTACGCGTACAACGCCAACCAAGGCTACAACTTCCAAGGCGGCGCCAACAGCTTCCAGCAGCAGCACCACCAGCAGCACCAGCAGCAGTTCAACTTCCCGCACGCAGGCTACAACGGCTACAACCAGGCGGGCTTCCAGCAGCAGCACCAACAGCAGCAGCAACAGCACCAACAACACCAGCAGTTCAACAAATTCCCCATGGGCTTGTCGCAGGGCTCCAACGTCAACGTCAACATCACGCCCAACGCCAATGGCGGCATGGGCTACGGGCCCTTCGCGAACCAGCAGAAGACGGTGTTTAGCGAGCCGTTCCCTAGCGAAGAGGACAGTCCGTACATGCGCAAGCCGGTCAATCCCCACCGCCACGCAAGGCCGAAGAGGATTCGCCCAAGCGACTTCAAGGCGGTTGGTGGAGAGATGATGTAGAATGTCAACTTGCTGCCGACGCCGACGCCGGCGGCGGAGGTGGATATATAAAATGTCCGTGGTGCTGGTGCTGGTGCTGGTGGTGTGTTTGCTTCGCGGGATGTAACTTACTTTCTTCTTGTCTTTTCTTCTGACTGACTGACTGGCTTTATGTCCCTTTGCTTGTCGTTGCTTGTCTACTTTGCTTTTACATAGGCGTGAGGGCGTGTTCACGGCGGAGGTTTCTGTTTTTTGTGTTCTGTTTTCTGTCTTCCGTTTTCTGTTCGCATTTTGTCTTGTCTTCTAGGTAGTGTGTACTTTTTATTGACTAGGTACGTGAGGCGTTCAATTTTTTTGTGTGCTTGTGCTTGTGCTTGTGCTTGTTTGTGCTTGTGCTGCAATGTAATGTACTTTTACTTATTGGATCGGAGAGGTGGGCAGAAGGGAGATTATCGAGGACTCGGGAGTCGGGGAGCGGTGGGGTGATGAATGGTACTGGTACTGGTTGATACTGAAGGGGGATTTTTGTTGTGCAAGGAGGGGAATTGAGAGGGGGTGTAAAACTTCAAGTTCGCTGTGTACGGTTTTCACTGCATTCACTACGATTCCCAGTCCATCATGGGTACCTATGTGAATAAACTCGAGTGAATAGAGAAAGAGAACATCAATTTATTGTCGCATACGGCCTACCTAGACTACCTATGGCGAACCGAAACCTGACCTTTCCTGCCTAACTCATGAAGAGTTTCCTCCCAGGATATTACTCGCCCAAAACGCGCCCTCGAGTGAGCATTGATGCACCCCAACGTCCACACCATGCCCCAGCAAACCCGGCAACTTCCGCTTCGGCACCGTGCCCCACCACGACCACCTCCTCCCCCGATGCGGCGCTTCACCACTTCGACCGGCCGTCTCAGCACGGCCGCACACGCGGTCCCTCCGACGAGTCTCAAGTCCTCACTGCTCCTCCCGCGCACATCGTTCCCGATCCGGCCGTCAACAGACGTCTCACAGCACGCCTCTTTGCTCACACGCTCGACGTCGGAGGTGTACGCACTGCAGAAAGCGCGGCGAGGAGGTGTGAAGGAGAAGGAGGAGAAGGAGGAGAAGGAGGACTTCGTCCTCCACGATGGCCCGCCCTACGCCAATGGCGAGCTGCACATGGGACACGCCATGAATAAGATCCTGAAGGACGTGGTGAACCGCGTGGCCGTGCTCGAGGGGAAGCGCGTCACGTACATTCCCGGATGGGACTGTCATGGCTTGCCGATTGAGCTTAAGGCACTGCAGGCTGGCGCTGGCGGTGGGAGCGTGACGGATGCGGTCGAGAGGGGGAAGCGCATGACGCCGCTGGAGATACGAAGGCAGGCGAGGGAGCTGGCGGCAGCGACGGTCGAGAGCCAGCGGAAGGGGTTTGAGAGGTGGGGTGTCATGGCGGAGTGGGAGAAGGCGTATAAGACCATGGATTGCGCGTATGAAATCTGCCAGCTGGAGGTGTTCAGGGAGATGGTGGGAAGGGGGCTGGTGTATAGACGGTTTAAGCCGGTGTTTTGGTCGCCGAGCTCGGGCACGGCGCTGGCGGAGGCGGAGCTCGAGTATAACGAGAAGCATGCTAGTAAGGCCGCGTTCGTCAAGATGCCGCTGCTGGGTGAGGTCGGTGGGGAGGGGGAAGTGAGTGTGGCCGTGTGGACCACTACGCCGTGGACGCTGCCCGCGAATAAGGCCGTTGCAGTGGGGGAGGAGATGCTGTATGCGGTTGTAGCTACGACGAGTTACGGGAAGCTCTTGGTAGCGGAGGAGAGGGTGGAGTATCTACGGGGTGCCCTGGAAGGGGAGAAGCTAGAAGTGACCAAGAGCGGAATCATGGGCGCCGACTTGGTTGGGCTGACATACACACACCCGCTCCTCCCATCGGACACCCCCGCGCACCCGATCATCGCCGCAGACTTTGTTTTGGCAGACTCGGGAACCGGACTGGTCCACCTGGCACCTGGACATGGAATGGACGACTACCTCGTCTGCCAGAAGCACAACATCCCGCCGTTCTCACCAGTCGACAACAACGGCCGCTACACCACCGATACTTTACCACACCTCGTGGGGAAGGAGGTACTCTACGGTGGCACAAAGGCAGTGCTGGACATGCTCGCCTCCTCCGGCTCGCTGCTCCACCTGCAGAACAAGTTCGTTCACAAATACCCCTACGACTGGCGAACGAAACTCCCCATCATCGTGCGTGCTACCGCACAATGGTTCGCCGACGCGGAGAATATCAAGGCGCCTGCCGTAGCCGCGCTGGAGGATGTCAAATTCATTCCTGAGAGTGGACGGCCGCGGTTAACGGCATTTGTGAAGGGACGGAATGAATGGTGTATCTCACGGCAGCGCGCATGGGGAGTCCCTATTCCAGCACTTTACGACGCCGAGACGGGTGTGCCGCTGTTGACGGAGCAGAATGTGGACCATATCATCTCCGTCCTTAAGGAGAAGGGAACGGATGCGTGGTTCACCCCCGAGGTCCCGGATGAGATCTTCCTCGCGCCTGAGTACAAGGCTGATGGGAAGACGTACACCCGCGGCATGGAGACAATGGATGTCTGGTTCGACTCTGGTACTTCGTGGTCAACACTCAATGAACGTCTCGGGCGGGAAACAGTCGCCGACCTCTATCTCGAGGGCAGCGACCAGCACCGCGGCTGGTTCCAAAGCTCGCTGCTGACCTCGATCGCGGCGCGGGGTAAGCCACCGTTCAAACAGATTCTCACACACGGCTTCGTGCTCGACTCCAAGGGGAAGAAAATGAGCAAATCCCTCGGGAACGTAGTCTCGCCATCAGACGTTACGACCACGCCCAAATCCTCAGTTCCGAATATCAACATCCTCCGCCTATGGGTGGCCTACTCCGATTTCACCAAAGACGTCTCCATCGGCCCCACCGTGCTCTCGCACGTGCACGAGGTCCTCCGCAAGGCGCGAGTCACCTCCCGCTTCCTCCTCGGCGTCCTCACCGACTGGGACGGGACATACACACCGTACAGTGCGCTCCCACTGCTCGACCGCGTAGCCCTCGCGCAGCTCCACCGCCTACACACCACCGTCCTCGCATCCACGCGCACCTACAACTTCCAAAAATCCGTGACCTCCCTAGCAGCGTACACCTCGACCGCGCTGTCGGCATTCTACCTGGACGTGACCAAAGACCGACTATACTCCGACTCCGCTTCATCCCCGCAGCGCCGCGCAGCACAGTCCACCGCCGCGCTCATCCTGCGCAACTACGTCTCGCTCCTCGCCCCGTTCGTGCCGCTGCTGACACAGGAGGTATGGAGCCACGCGCCGCCGGCGCTGCTTGCCGTCGTGCCCGAGGACGAGCAGCGCATGCTAAAGTTCTTCACGCCCCAGCAGGAGTGGGAGCAACCCGAGCTCCTGGTCGAGTTCGAGAAGATGCAGGGTGTACATGATGCTGTCAAGCGCGCGTTCGAGCGCGCGAAGGCGCAAGGAAGGGTTAAGGTTAATCTTGAGGTTGAGGTGGACGTGGTTGTTCCCGAAGGCAGCGAGCTGAGGGAGACGGTGCAGAGGTGGAGGGCGGATTTGGAGGCGCTGTGTATCGTCTCTGGTGTGGAGATTACTGATGGGGAGAGAAAGGTGGGGATGGAGGCGTGGGAGGAGACGGAGGAGTTCGATGGAGGCGTGGTCAAGGTTAGGAAGGCGAGGCATGAAAAGTGTGTTAGGTGCTGGATCTATAAGGCGCCGGCTGTGGGTGGGGTTTGTGGGAGGTGTCAGGAAGTGCTGGCGGGGGTTGAGTAGACGGATGGATGGATGGATTTTGGACGGAAAATGTGGCGGGTGTAAGATATCTAGATGTATAGACCGCACGATGTATAGTAGAGTACACTACGAGACGAAAAAAATCAATGGTTGGATCAAACATTGAGCACACTGTATCACTCGATGAAGCAAAGCACAACCGTAAAATTCCCGCAAAGCAAAAAAAAAGACAGCAAAAGAATCGTACAAACAACCATCCACATTACATTAAGACTACGCTCTTCTCGGCCCGACCCCAGGATTAGCCGCCTGCACCGCCTTCCGATGTATCGCCTGAATCTGCTCATTGACATCGTAGCTCCGCATCTTGACCGTCTCCCTGCTCTCGCTCGTTCCATCCCACGCGCCGCCAGTCGCAGCCTTCTTTCGTCGCTCCACCTCCTCGGGCGAGATGTGTTCTCCCGTCGCACTATCGAACAGGTCGTCACGCTGACTCGCCAGCCGCTTCAGGTTCGCCACCGTGTCGTTGGTGTTGAGATTTGTCGTGGCGAACTTGGCGTCCGCGCGCGCACGCTGCTCTTTCCAGCGCGGGTCGAGAAGCTCGATACGCATGTGCGCCTCCATCTCGGACAGCGGGATCGCCTGTTGGCAGTTGGGGCAGATACCGGTGGCCTCTTGGTGACGTTTCTGGAGCGCGCGGGGGAAGGTCGACGGGCGGATCTTCATGCTGGTTTGCTTGGGGTGCTGTTGCTGGTGGTGGTCGAGCTGCATTGGCTGTGGCTCGTTGTGGCTGGGTTGCGGTGGGGCGGGCGCCGGGATCCAGACTTGTTGCTGCTGCTGCTGCTGCTGTTGCTGCTGCTGTTGCTGCTGCTGCGCGGGAGGGTAGTTCATTGCGTAGTCGTCTGCAGTTGGCATCGCCTCCTCGATACGTAGGGCGGACGGGTGGAGGGACATCATATTCTTCTGCTCGAGCGAGGCGAACTGTAGATCCTGCAGGTTCTGCGGCGGCGGCAGATCAGTCTGGTCGTCTGCCTCGGTGAAGACGACGGTCTCGACGACCACGAAATCGTGCCAGTCAATCTGCGCATACGCAAGCCGCTCTTGGTCTTCCTCCTCCTCCTTCTTTGCCCGCTCCTTCTCCTGGTGCTTCGTCCACTCCGCACGCTCGCGCGCCACCTCGAGAATGTGGAATTTGTCCTGCACGTTGCGCGTAAGCTCCTCTACGCTGGGTCCGCCACGCGGCTGCAGAAGCTCCGTGTACTGGTCCAGCAATCGTGAGAAGAACTGGTAGAAGCTGTGGTTGGGACGGAGGAAGTCAAACTGGTAGTTACGGGCCTCGCGCTGGGAAAGATGCGTGAGGAATCCGCGGCCGTGCTTGGCGGCGAAGAGGGCGGTCAACCGTACGATGTCGAGATCCTGCGCGGAAATGTTCGGCATCCGTGCCGAGAACTTGAATTCTGGGGGTTCCTTGGGACCTGCGGGTTTCGGTGCTTCGGCGACGACGTTGGCGCGACCCGCAGAGAGCGTGGTGCCCCGGCCGGACCGGATCTCGTCCAGGCGCCAGGCATAGAAATTGTAGTACGGATCGGACGTGGCGAGGAACGAGAATTTGGGGTTGTGCTTTTCTTTTTCGCGGATTCGCTGCTCGAAGATTTGGCCGTTACGCTCAACGTATCCCGCGGTTTTTTCGACGATGGCGCGGATGTCGCGTGGTGGAAGGACAATCCCTGGCGGCGGCTTGCCGGCCTCCTCGAGACTGCGGTCGACGTCGTTCGGGACGGCGGTAGCCATGATGAAGGTGACGTTTGTGTTTGGAACGGTCAGTGGCGGTAGAGGTAATGGCGGGGGGTCGTTGAGGTCTATGATATTGAGGTGAGGTAGAGTAGACGATGTTGGTTGCTGGCGTTGCAGAATACGCGACAAGTTGGTAGGCTGGCAACTCTCGCTTCGCCGGGTAAAATTCGGTTTCAGGGGAAGCTTCCACTGTGCTTGGAACTGAGTGGAGGAACACAACACCAACACCCTATCAGCAAACAACTTCTCCATCTAACTGTCCCTTAGTCCCGAACATCACACCGCGAATATGGCTACTCACTTCCCCTCCATCGAAGAGTTCGACGATGGCCAGCTCGAACCCGTCCTTCTCCCCGGCGCGACCACTCTCGATCTCGGCCTCGACAGCGATCCAGCCGCCGACTTCCTCTCCCGCGAGAAGGCCACTCTCGGCGCTGACGCGGACCTGTTCGCTACCGAAGATGACAACAATCTTCTCGGCGGTGGAGACTCCGTCCCTACAGCTTTCGAGAGCAGCTTCCCGAGTTTGGACCATGAGGTTAGTACACGGAGCTAGCTTTCGCGGCGGGCTCGGAGCTGACAGGTGTCATGTCAAGACCGATGGACCTGGTGGAACCATCACCGGCGGAGAGGAACCTTACATGCCCGGCCACAACACGTACACAGGGATGAGCACGGAGGTTGATGAGGAGCCCGAGGTCGTCAAGTGAGTCCCCGCCCGCAACACCGATACCCCACCGTCGTCGGAGCTAATCAGCTACTACTAGACAATGGCGCGAGCGTCAAGCTCTCGAGATCCAGCGACGCGACGAGCTCTCGGAGACACGGAAGCTGGAGACAATCGCAAAGGCGCAGCAGAACATCGACGACTTCTACGAGAACTACAATTCGAAGCGCGATAAAGCTGTGGAGGATACTCGGTACATTACCTCGTAGCTTGGGTCGATGCGGATGGGAAGCTGATTATGCTGTAGTCGCGAGGCACAGGAATTCCTGGACTCCCGCGAGAACACGGTCGCCGGCGGCACCGCCTGGGAGCGTATCGCCAAGCTGGTGGATATGTCCGACAAGGCTGTGCGCTCCGGACGGAGTGACAAGACTGCGTTCCGCGCCATGCTCATGAGCTTAAGGAAGGACGAGAAGGCACATTTCCCCTACCGATTAACACCAACTCGAACTCAATGCTAACAGTCATCCGCAGGCACCCGGTTCTAGCGGATATTAATGATGCTGTAATGGGAGTTTTGCTAGAATTGTGAATGTCTCTGGTTTTCTCTGTTTCAATCTGTCACCTTTCCTTGAACAAAACCGGCGTGTTGGGTGGGGAAGGGTGGTGTTGCGTTCTGCTATTAGAAATCGTGGGTTGTGGGCACGAATCACACGATATTACCTGCATTGACTATGTCCCGAGTTGCGAATGTCGATTTCGTGGGTCCTTACTGTTCAGCGGCCGCGATTACGCTCGTATCCGTGCTCTACTGATCGCCAATGGTTGGATGAATTCAATTATTGGCGACACTGTGGTCATTACTCTCACTCGCATCACGTGCATTAAGCACAATTGCGGCTAAAACTTATCTACGCTAAAAGAAAAATTTCACCACTTTCCCCGATCCTAAAACGACTATTTCAACACACCCACCAAAACCCCCACCACGCCCGCTTTCTTTTCCCTTTTCTTCTCCAGGCCGCAGCCTGCGGTTCTAATTCCACCACCACCTCACACCACTACCACCCCGAAGTACCACAACAAAGATGGGTAACTTCAAGAAAGAGAAGAGTCGTCGGTATGTCCCACTTCACCCGGTGCAACACGCATTGAATCTAATAGAGCGTTCCCTCTAGAGACCGCTCGTCCACTGCGGGCGATGGCATGGCCAATGTCAAGACCAAGGGCGAGAACTTCTACCGCGACGCGAAGAAAGTCAAGCGAGTAAACGACCTGCGCGATACCGGTGGAGCAAAGTTCAACCGCGACGGCAGCAAAGTCGTGCAGGCCGCGCCCTTCCAGTCGCGCGCTGTCCCCACAGCCCGTATCGAGCCGAACCGGAAATGGTTCGGGAACACCAGAGTCATCTCCCAGGAGGCCCTGACCGGCTTCAGAGAGGCGATGGCGGAGAAGAGCAAGGATCCTTACACCGTGCTCCTGAAGAGTAATAAGCTCCCCATGAGTCTGCTTGAGACTCCGGGTCAGAAGGAGCATGAGGCAAAGATTAAGGTCGGAACCCAACCTTTCTCTGCGACCTTCGGTCCTAAGGCGCAGAGAAAGCGGCCGAAGATTGATGTTGGAAGCATGGAGGAGATGGCCGGCCATCTGGAGACCGTCGAAAAGAAGTATGCCGACAAACTGGAGACGGATAAACTTCTGAGTGGACAGTTGGGCGAGGAGGAGAGGGCTGGTGTCATTAAAGAGGCAAGAGAGCCTATCTTCTCCAAGGGACAGTCGAAGCGAATTTGGAACGAGTTATACAAGGTATGTTTTCTTCTGCGTCGAGGTCAGCGAATGGGCTGCTAACAGACTGCTGCAGGTCATCGACTCGTCCGACGTCGTAATACATGTCCTCGATGCTCGAGATCCCTTGGGTACTCGGTGCCACAGTGTTGAAAAATACATCAAGGAGGAAGCACCACACAAGCATCTGATCTTTGTCCTCAACAAGTGTGACTTGGTACCCACCAGCGTAGCAGTAAGACCCACCGCTCCCAACATTCCCTTCCCCCTCCCTCTTGCCCGTACCCCAATTCCCAACCTGTGCTCTCCAGCACCCCACTGTTTTAAGTCAAGGCTATTTCCACCGAGTTCATCTCGGAAACCTATGGATCTAGTCTGTTACAATAGTGGGAGATCAATTCCGTCCCCGTTTATACCGGCTCCTCGTCGTTTTGGCGAGGATGTCCAGTCGATTTCTTCCGTTTTGGATAGGGTCACCAGGGGGCGGAAGTGCTCCGTATTGAGTTGAGCACCATGGCTCCCCGCTTCTAGCGGGGCTCGTGCGGGTGCTCTTAGTTACGTTTCACACATTCATTCCTCATCTTCATTTTTACTTTGATTGCATCACGCAATTTTTATTACGATAATTCTGACATTGCAACTACTAGGCTGCCTGGGTTCGTCGCCTCTCCAAATCCCACCCAACCCTCGCCTTCCACGCCTCCATCACCAACTCCTTCGGCAAAGGCTCTCTTATCCAGCTGCTCCGACAATTCTCCTCCCTGCACAGCGACCGCAAACAAATTTCGGTCGGACTGATCGGCTACCCCAATGCCGGCAAATCCTCCATCATCAACACCCTCCGCGCCAAGAAGGTGTGCACAGTGGCTCCCATCCCAGGAGAAACCAAGGTATGGCAATACATCACTCTGATGCGGCGCATCTACCTGATCGACTGTCCGGGGATCGTGCCCCCGTCCGTAACCGACACGGCAGAGGACATCCTGCTGCACGGCGTGGTGCGCGTCGAGAACGTCGAGAACCCAGAGCAATACATCCCGGCGGTGCTGGCAAAATGCAAGCCGCAGCACATCGAGCGCACCTATGAGATCACGCGCGGCGGGTACAAGACACACATCGAGTTCCTCGAGATCCTGGCGCGGAAGTCGGGCCGCCTGCTGAAGGGTGGCGAACCCGATCTCGACGGCGTCGCGAAAATGGTGCTGAACGACTTCATCCGTGGAAAACTTCCCTGGTTCACCCCCGTGCCGAAATTGGCCGATGGTGAAACGGAGGATGAGGACTTGGAAGGCGCGGGTCGCATGGGTCAGCTCGGTGAAATGCGGAAACGTAAGGCCGAGAGTGATCCTGACGCTGATGTTGACGTGGACGAGGAGGCGACGGAAGCGGGCGATGAGGAGGTCGATGATGGCGACTATGAGGAGTGGAAGGGCATTGGCAGCGATGATGAGGGTAGCGATGACGAGGGCACTGATGGCGCGCCGACGATAGTGGCTGATGAGAGTGATGATGAGGATGATAAATAGCCATAAACGTTGTCTTGTTTCTGTATTTTGCAGCATAGGTTAATAGAGTTGTTCACGATACCCTTTATCTACCCACGAAGTAGGGAAATCTTTGTAGTCAGATGAGGATCTACCTAGTTGTCTACGGGACGTGATCTGTCTTTGGTCATCAGATCTAAGGATATCTCCAGGTGCAGAGCACCTTGAAAATAAAAATAAAAAGTTTTGACATTTTCTCCGCCCAGGAGTTGGGTAACACTTGAGACGCAACTCTCATCTCGGGTACTACCCACACAACCCTGAGGTTTGAGCGCTACATGTAAACGAAGTGCGGAATAAAAACCCCGCACACCTACAAGAACGAAACGGAACGGCGCGGCGCATGTGATATCACTTGAATTAAGGGGATTTTTTTTTAAAAAGGTAAGGGAGTTTCAGCGTCCAACGCAGTACTCAAGTGAAGAGGTGAATCCTGCTAGTAACGAGCTTCGACAGAGCTCACTTATCGTTACCAGGTACGGCCAGTAGTGAGTAGTGATACAACACCGATATTCAGATGTACTTATGTAGTGATCCGCCGTCGTAGCAGCCATTCGATAATCAGCAGTCATTGCGATGTCCCGGAGGCTGGCTTCTTTCAAGTTTTGGGTGCGGATCTACCAACCTACCGTTCCGCCGTAATATTCACTGGACTGAACTACTGAAGAAATCACAGATAGGTAGTATCATATGCTCCCGACAGCCAGCCAGCAGGTATCCACCGGTAGTGATACACATACGGGATGTCATTAATGATCAAACACGATCTGCAGGTAGCCTGGTAGGCATCATCGTCAATGAATAAAGGACCATGCATTGCTCCAATTCACACAACGGATTCACAATCACCATCACAATCACAATCACACCATTCACACCATTCACACCATTCACACCATTCTGCACATCGAATGCAACGCAAAGTTACGCACGTTGCTCACATCCTATTACCCCACACGACGCAAAAAGCATACCGGAACCCACACAAATTTTCAAAATACGCACTACTTAACATCAACCAATGAACCAATGACCAGCGCGTCCGTTCACCTCCACTTTGAAGCCGTGTCCCTAGGTTCCTTGGGCTTCGAGTCCCTATCACCACGGTCACCACGGTCCTTATCCCTGGACTCGGGGCGGTCGGTACGTTCGCCTAGATTCCGCCTGCTGGAGGGGACCCACTTGCCGCCAGCGCCGGATGAGGGTCTGTCGCCGCCAGCGGTGGGGGGAGTCTCGCTACGTTCCGGGGCACCACCGGTGCGACGGGCAGCCGGAGGGCGGTAGGCGCTACGTTTCTCCTCGGGGGCGGCTCCGGAGGGAGGCGAGATGGCGGCAGCGGCGGAGGAAGCGGCATCGCGGGGTGCAGCGGGCGGGAGGTCCTCCTTGGGGACGGACCTGGGGGCGAGCTGGAAGCGGGGACGCTCCGAGGGACCGTTTGAGGCTGCGGGTGCAGCGGCGGCAGGTGTGGCGGCGACGGGTGCAGCGGTGGCGGCAACGGGGACGGGGGCTGATGGAGCAGCTTCACCACCGGCGGCCTTGGCAGCAGCACGCTCACGCCATCCGGTAGCAGCGACACCAGGACGCCAGGCGGCGGGGGCATCGGGCGCCTTGGTGGGTGCGGCGACGGGACGGTTCTGACGCTCGGCACGCTCGCGGGCACGACGTTCTTCGGCTTCCTGCTCGCGTTGACGCTGTTTGGCAGCCGTCTCGTCGAGTTTCCTGTGACGTGTCAGCATGAGAAAAGCAATGGATTGATGCGGGGATCACTGACTTGCGTTGCTCCTCGCCCTCCGCTTTCTCGCGAATCATCCGCTCGCGCAGCTCGGCCTCTTTCTTGGCTCTCTCCTCCTCCTCCTCCCTGAGACGCACCTCCTCGTCGGCAATCCTCTTCTCCTCAGCCTCCCTCTCGAGCCTTTCGCGCTCACGAGCAGCCTCGGCAAGGGCCTTCGCCTTGATCTTGGCGTCGCGCACTTCCTTCCGGCGCTTGTCCATAGCCTTCTGTAGCTCCCTCTCGGCAGCCTTACCACGCTGTTCGAACTCCTGGGAACGCTGTTGCTTAATATCGTCCCTAAAAGTCTCATAGGATCCGACAAGGCGTCCGAGGCGCTTCTTGAGAGCGACAGCCTCATCGTGCTGTCTCTTAGAGGTCTCAAGGGTGATCGTCTTGGCGGCATCGTACGCAGCGAGATCCTCAGCCTTCTGGCGCTCCCAATCCTGGGGAAGGAGCTTGACCTCCTCCCGACGGTAGGCACGCTCCAGATGATCGATACGCTTGCCAGTAAGACGCAGACGCTCGCTCATGTCACGCTTCTCCTTCTCGAGCTGCTGCAGTTTCATCATGCGAAGCTGGTTGCTGTCGAGGTCGCCCATGTTCTCAACATCGATCTTGGCGTCAAGCGCGAGCTCGTCGAGCTGCTTCTTGAGTTCCTCCTTGCGGATGCGCTCTTGCTCGGCCTTGACACGCTCCTGCTCACGCTTCTTCTGCTGCTCGGCGACGCGGGCGGCTTCGGCAGCGCGGGCCTCCTCTTGACGGGCAGCACGGATCTGAGCCTCCTCCTTCTCCTTCTTGAGCAGGGCAGACTCGGCGGCCTCCTTCTTCTTCTCAATGATCGTGCGGCGGGCAAGGGTCTCGGCGTGCTCCTTCTCGGCACCTACAAGAGCCCTCTTGTGGGCAGCGGCCTTAGCAGCCTCACGCTCCTGAAGGAACTCGGGGTCGACATGAGTGCAGGTGAGGTACAGCGCCTTTGCGAGCCTCGAGAGTTGAGTACGAACAATCTCGGAGGGAGTGCTCTGGAGCTTCTGGATGGAGGTATCCTTCTCGGCAGAGCCGGTACTGGATCCAGGGTGCAGAGCCTTGGAGGAGGAGAATATGTCGGACTCGAAGGTCAGGACACCAGCGGAGTGGTCGATGCGGATCGAGAGATCACCCTTCTTGCAGCCGTTCATGATGAACTTCTCGATGACAGTAGGGTTGATCTCGAAAGGCGAGGGGAAGGAAGCCAGGTCGAGGACGAACTGAAGCTGAACTGAGTCGTAAACCTGCGAGAGCTGCTGGAACAACCTGGTAAGGATGACCTGCTGAAGAGGCTGGACGTAAGGCTTCATGTCGGGGTCGTCGGCGATCTTGGTCAAGATGGGAGAGATCTTCTTGCAGATGCTGAGAGGGTGGAAGTCGACCTCGAGGATGGTGTAGAGTTCGCGGATCTCGGGGCGGGCACGCTTTAGGAGGCCCTTGTTGAGAATGTCCTTGAACAGGGAAGCACGCGTGGGCGCCTTAGCAAGACCGAGAAGGTTGGTCAAGCGAGTGTTCTTGGTCCTCTTTGCCTCGTCGACATCGAGCAACGCACCGCGGGAGCGTGCTTGGCTGATGACGGGAATGGACAACGCGGCCAAAAGGTAGAGCGAGGACACGCGAGTCCAGTCGGCATCGGTGGTGGCAGGGGAGTCCTTCCTGATCGCTGGGTTGGAAGCTACCTGCGCAGCACTATTGCGGAGGAGGTTGTAGTAACGGCTCCAGGCAGCGGCGTGGAAGAGGTAGTTGTCCGAGACCAAGAAGATCCTGGTCAAGTTCTGGTAGTAGTTGGCCATCATGATGTTCTTTGCGGGCCTCTTGCTCAGGTTCAGAAGGGTGTGGATGTCCTCAACGGAACGGAAAGCCTCCTGCCAGAGTTCCAACTCGACGGCAACATTCAGCTGCTGGAAGCGGGTGTCGAGGTGGCGCTGTAGAGTATCGGGATCATTCAGGTTGATGGCATGCATCTGGCTGGCGTACTTGGCGGCATTCTGAACGTGATTGCGGAGCAACTCGCAAAGTCTCCGGAACTCGGTCTTGCGAGTGTACTTGAGACAGAATTGGAACGCCTGCAGAGCAGTGCTCTGGTACATGGTCTCCAAGCGGGCATTGTTGCGGAGGATGTCCAGAACGGTCCTGTAAGTTTCCCACAAGAACTTGAGCCAAGGGGTAACAACGGCACGGTCGGTGCGATCCTTGGACTGCTCGCCGGAAACGGTGGACAGTAGGATAGACTCGGGGGTCTCGGTGGCCTCGAGATCCTCAATCTGGTCCAGAGTGATCTGCTCAGCCCGCTCCTGTGCCTCGGTGACCTTGTTCTCGGCAAGCTCAATAAACTTCCGGAGAACCAGCTACACATGCAAAGTCTATATATCAGCCGCGTGATCGCCAGCTCTCGCTCATCGCAGATAGAACCCACCTCGATCGTCTGCACACTAGTATTCTGTGCGATGTTCTTGTACTGGTACAGACCATCCTTGGCAGTCTTTCCCTTCCTCAAGCTAACACAGAGCTCGACGAACAAGATCATGACCGGCTCCAAAGAGGCGATCGGCGAGTTGCGGGTGCGCTTCGAGGTGACATGGTCGTGGAGGAGTTCGAGGGCGCCGAGGTTCTTGTTTACGGCGACGAGCTCCTGGGCGCGCTGTTTGTCGAGAAGGATTTGTTAGCGATTGGCGATTCTCTCGAGCGGTGAGGAGCAGCCAGCGAGTGGGGCAACAGCGACGACGAACCTTGAGAACGTTCTCAGGCTTAGCGTGAGGAGGCGGCGGCATGGTGAATGTGTGTTATCGCGACCGCAGCACACAGGGAGTGTGGATGATGTCGAGATGGATGGGGGGTGATCTGGGTTTCCGGAGGGGTGGTTTGGTAAGCTGTGTCGTCGACAGAGTTGCGTTGCGGAAGTTTGTGCAATCTGCGACTTAAAGAGGCTTAGCGGCGAATGACAGCCCCACCAAGAATTTTCCTGTGACTGCTGCAAATTGCTATGGTATGGCAACCCACAATCACGACAACGAGAATTGAATGGCACGGATGAAGGGGTGTGAGTATGAGTATGGTTGAGAGAACGTGATATTCTACTGGAGGTGGGAGGACAAAATTGAAAATCTGGGTGAAATTGGTGGCGAAGAGCGAACTCAAAGCAAACCTAGTGAAAGTGCGGGGCTTCGGGTTGAGCACGACGGCGGACAACAGGTCTAGCCAACAGAACGGAGTACAGAGAGAAGCCTATGCCAAAAGAAAGAAGAAGAGATATAGGAATAACAGACACCGAGGTGCATCGTGCTCAGAAAGACCGGATCTTCCAGGAAAATGAAGCTGGGTCGGCCGTGTAAAAAATGGAGAAATCGAGTGAAATACAGTGACTCAATCGTCATCAAGTGGAGCATTACCTAAGCCCGTCTCTATAGGGCAGCCCGGACTCCGAGATTGTTTAAGCATCGACGTCGAGACATGCTGCTGTCGATTTGTCATGGATTGATTGGCATGCGGCGATTCGCGAGCACATGTGGTGGCTGGTGGGAGTGCACGACAGATGGCCTTCAAGAAAGGCCGCATCTACGTAGAGTATCTCGCTCGGCCGGGCCTGCTCTGTCATCGAATAGGGAGGACCGTCTTCCCGGCCGCGCATTGCCGTCATATCCCCCTCCGGTCCACTGATATCATCATACCCGCCAATACCGACTCGTCTAATTCCCCCACCACCCCCGCCTGGCTTGGCATGGCAGCCGTTGGTTGCCGGCGTCAGAGGAAGAATTCAGATCCGCTTCGACATCGCATTGCCGCCGCCACAACACCTTCTACAACTACCCCCTCATACAACCACACCACCACCCGAGTAGGCATCAGACCACTTCTCTTCGCGCGAAGAAACACCACACACCACACACCACACACCCACATACTGCAGTTCGGGTTCCCCACCCCTGCCACAGACCACAGATACAACACATACATACCCGACGCATTCCCCTCCATATCGCATCCCCGATGCCTTCCCCCGCCATGGTGGCGCGATGTGCACAGGCCTCGCGACTGGCCTCGCGCACCTTCCTCGCCTCGACGCGCCCCTCCGCCCTCAGATCGCCAGCTGCGTTGCGACCGCTGCAGAGGAGCCGGAATTATGTCTCGCCGTCGAGCAAGAACCCTGCCGCCGTCAACGTCGAGAACCGCCAGATCGAGACGAATGAGGTGCTGAAGCAGACCGGCCGGCTACCGTCGGATATCGACGTGGGCGGTGGAATGACGGCCGATGCGATGATGTCGCCCCAGGCAGGTATGTTTGCTTGCTTGCTTACTGCGCACTCTCACCGGGGCTAGCGGCGATTGGCTGACAGCAAGTAGGCATATTGAAGCAGGCGACGATAATGGACGAGGGCTCGCGTCCCATTTACATGGACATGCAGGCGACGACCCCGACGGACCCCAGGGTGCTCGACGCGATGCTGCCGTTCTACACAGGTCTCTACGGAAACCCGCACTCGCGGACGCATGCGTACGGCTGGGAGACGGAGAAGGCGGTGGACGAGGCGCGTGAGCATGTTGCCGGCTTGATCGGTGCCGATGCGAAGGAGATTATCTTCACGTCGGGCGCGACCGAGTCAAACAACATGTCGATCAAGGGTGTGGCCAGGTTCTACAAGGCTAAGAAGAAGCACATCATCACGTCGCAGACGGAGCACAAATGTGTGCTCGACTCGTGCCGCCATCTGCAGGAGGAGGGCTTCGAGATCACCTACCTGCCCGTCATGGCTAATGGTCTGATCGACCTCAAGGAGCTGGAGGCCGCCATCAGACCCGACACGTCGCTCATTTCCATCATGGCCGTCAACAACGAGATCGGTGTGATCCAGCCCATGGAGGAGATCGGAAAGCTGTGCAGGAGCAAGAAGATCTTCTTCCATACGGACGCGGCCCAGGCTGTCGGAAAGATCCCGATCGAGGTCAACAAGTGGAACGTCGACCTGATGAGCATCTCCGGACACAAGCTTTACGGACCGAAGGGTATCGGTGCGTGCTTCGTTCGAAGACGGCCCAGGGTCAGAATCGAGCCCATCATTTCCGGTGGTGGACAGGAGCGAGGCTTGAGGAGTGGAACGCTGGCGCCACCGTTGGTTGTCGGCTTCGGCGAGGCTTGTCGGATAGCCAAGGAGGAACTCTCGGTAATGCCCCTTCCCCTGCCGCATATCTTCCCTTCTTCTATGATGATACCTTGCGCTATACAATCCAAGCGTCGCGGCACGAAGCAATGCCTCAAAGGCGTTGTGTCGGCGGTGCCATGACGATTGTGCAGGGGTACTGAGAAATAGGGTAGTGCGCCTCTACCATTACCAGCCGCTGACTCTTCTTAGTACGACCACGCGCGCGTCTCCTACCTCTCCAAGCGCCTGCAAGACGGGCTCCTATCGATGGAGCACACGACATTGAACGGCAGTCCGGAGCACCGGTACCCGGGCTGCGTGAACATCTCCTTCGCGTACGTCGAGGGTGAGTCTCTCCTGATGGCGCTGAAAGACATTGCGCTCTCCTCGGGGTCCGCATGTACCTCTGCATCCCTCGAGCCGTCGTACGTCCTCCGTGCCCTCGGGTCCTCCGACGAGAGCGCACACTCTAGCATCCGCTTCGGAATCGGAAGGTTTACCACCGAGGCGGAGATCGATTACGTCCTCGAGGCCGTCAAGGCACGTGTCAACTTCTTGCGCGAGTTGAGTCCGCTGTGGGAACTCGTGCAGGAGGGCGTGGATTTGAACACTATTGAGTGGAGTGGGCATTAGTGGAGTGGCTAGGCGTGGTGTAACGACGACGAGAATTGCATTGATGGGTTGGGCTGGGTTGGGTTGGGTCGGCTGCGTGGTTTGCTGCTTCTTTTACTTTACTTTCCGTTCCGTTCTGTTCTGTGACGCTTTCGGGGGTTGGGGGTTGGGTGGGGGGTGGGGGTGGGTACGCTCTTTCGTTCGAAGGATAGTTGTGTACACTAGTCAGGTACCGGGTCAAAAGGTGTGAAGATGATGTGGTGATATGGAATGCAATTCCTGCGTAATTGTAGGTGTACATGCTATATAACGAATTCACCGTGACTTCACTTGGCATGTTCACTGTGATGCAGCCATCCCCCACCACAGCCAGTACAAGCCCGTGAACAAAATGGAGATTCGCCTCACTCTACCCCCTAGTCTACCCCCCAGCCTACCCCCCAGTGCCGTACCGTAGTATCATACAATCCAGAACCTATCCTACACCCCCCCCCCCTCTATCCTCTTTACTTCCCTCCCTCCACCTCCCGTGTAGTCTCCCGTACACTCTGCTCCTTCAAAAACTCCTCTTTCAGCTTCGCCTGCAGATCGAAATCGTCCTGCCGCTCGCGCTTGATCCGGCTACGCTCCTCGTCGCGGATCACGCCTTCGTGCATTTGCTTGAATGGGTCGCGTTAGACTTTCTCAACGGGGTCGGGGGTCGGGGGATGGGGGATGGGGGGGGGGGATGGGGCAAGGAGGGGGGGTTACGGCGCGCTCGGAACGCTGCAGGTAGTGCACGCCCAGCAGGGTCAGCCCGCACACGGCGGTTGTGGCGAGGAAGGTGGTTTTCGCGGCACGGGACATGGTGGTGGTGGATTGGTGGGGTGGGGGGGACGCGGGGGATGGGGGACGCGTGGAGTGGTGGCCCTGGTGGGGTGGGGTGGTGGTGGGGTTAAGCGATGGCGCTAGGAGCGGTTACTGGACTACACGTTTGGTGGGGGGGTGGTGGTGGGGGGGGGGGGGTATGATGATGAGTGTTGATGAATATTGCCGTTCCTCAGCCCAGCCCCTCCAAAAAGCTATTATACCCCCTCTCCAGATCCCAAAGCATTTCCCTTCCCTGACCCTCATCGATCTCATCGCCAGGTCTCATCTGATTGAGCACAATGAGCCACTTAACAATATCCTTCCTGCCCTCGAACCCGCCACCGCCAGCCTCCCCACCGGCGCCTCCTCCACCAGTAACTACATCCACCGCGGTGATCACGCTCGCCAGGAGCGGATGCAGCTCATCCTTCGCGCGATAGTTCAGGCGGAGCGCATCCATGAACGTGATGAAATTCTGCGTAGCCTCTGCCGCCGCCTTAGGCGAAACATTCCTCCACCTGCCCTCCCCTCCTGTTGCCAAATGTGGCGCAGCCACCAACATCGGCCGCTCCTGGCCCTCGCCCGCCCCATGCTCGACCGTGGCCGGCAGCCCGGTCTCTAGCCTCCTCGTAGCAGCGGGACAATCGACGCCGTAGCGCGCGCGGAACGCGTGTAGATCTCCGAACGCGGCGGCGACACTAGGACTGCCGAGGAGCGTCTTGTACTGGCCCAGCAGGCGCAGGCAGGTGGGGGTGTAGGATGAGGGTGGGATCGAGTCCCGTACGAAGGCCTTCTCGAGGAATTCTAGCGTCACGATTATTGCGTGCAGTTCCGCCAGGGATTCGTATAGTTCTCGAGAGGAGGGGGTGGAAAAGAGTTTTAGCTCCAGGTTGAGGTTGAGGTGCGGGTTAGACCGGAGAGGCGTGGGGAGGTAGGCGGAAGGCGCATAGGGTTGGTAGGACATCTTGGGGTGTGGGCGTGGTGGTGGTGGTGGTAAGGGAGGGGAGGGGAGGGGGAGCTGTGCTGAGGTGAGGGAGGTGGATGGGGATAGCAGTGCAGGGGTTAGATAGCTGCGGAGACGCTAGGCGGTTTCGGGTCGGGATGGGTGTTCGGGCTTCGAGGCGTGAAATGCAAATGGAGCGACTCGAGATTGAATGGAGCCACTCGTAGTTCAATGATTACACTGAGGCTAATACGAGTGTTCTGGTTCTGAGCTGTTTCCAATTTTTGACATTTTTGGTCGGGACAGACGAGTGATATCACGTGATAGTCTCTGGGACTCTCACGGTTATCTCGAACCGTCCCTCATGGCTGCCGTTGTGGCGGTTCTAATCACAGCTGCTCGTTCTCCGCCGCGGCTTGCATCTTACCCGCGATGACCTCAGGGTACCCGGGCAGTGCGTTACTACAGGATGACGTCTTTCACCGCGACCCATCTGCGGGCACGAACGATACCATGATCTCACCCGCTTTGTCTACATCACGATGACCCCTCCCCCCCCCATCCCCCCTCCCCATCTCCGGACTGTCTACTCGTATATCAGCAGCCCTCCCCCCACCACCTCCGCCCATCAACCACAATGTCAATGTCAACCCGCAACATCACCTCCTCGCTGCGAATCCACCTTTCGCTCCCCAGCGCAACACTAAGCCACGGCCGAGACTTCCACCGCACGATGGTCGCCACATCCTCTTCGAACTACTCCGGCCAGGGCCTTGGCATGGACGCCGACGAAGGCCCGGGTATGGCACAAGAGTTTCGCCCAGGAATGCGCGTCGAATATAAAACTGTTGGTGATGCTAGTGAGTAACTCTACCCAGAAGAGGAGGTAAGGGAAGGGGTGGGATGGGGATGGATGGGGCTGATGGAATGCGAAATAAAGAGACGGGCGAAAAGGATGATCGCGATATTGCTACGGGCGTGGTGATGGGCGTGCACAAGGGCGAGGGCGATCAGGGGAGTGAGTACGAGGTTCGTCTTTCTTCGTTCTTTCTATTTCAGTTCTTGGAATTAATAGGACGGGGATAGTTGTTCAATGAAAAGACAGGCCTCAAGACTCGGGTGAGGGCGGGGAGCATCTGTAAACAGGCGGATGGGAATGACAGGGCGGGCAAAGTAAAGGCGGAGTGGTAGCTATATGGTAGTGAATCTGCTCAGGTCAGGGACGAGGCGGGGGGGTTTATGGTTGGGTGCTGAGGGGGGGGGGGGGGGGGGGGGGGGGCTGAGTGCTGAGGAGATTGGATGCTGAGTGCTGAGAGTGAGTCGGATATTGGCTGTACATAATATTGAAGTTCGAATTGATTGGCTGGTTCTCATTGTCCAGGCGGTGATAATGCCTGTGATCCCCCGTACTCTGCATAGCTCCTCGATCATAACCGACCCCGCAATCCTGATTGACTTCTTGTTTGCGGGCCCCGTTTTCCCGTTTGAACCTTGGATTGTAGGTGATGTACCATGACTGGCACCTGCCGCAAACTGCCTCCGCCTTGTCACTTTCTGCAGTGGGCCGCAGTCAGACGCCCCAGGCCTGCAGCTGATCGCGCCCATTCGAGCTCGTGATCCGCACTCCTCGGCCAAAGTGCCGAAAAAGAAAGTGGCCGATGCAATGCAAGCGAGACGTCCAGCGTGGCTGCTCTATTGAAGCGGCGAAGGAGGCTGCTGAGAACTCGAGATGGTTCGCCGCGGAAAAGGGTTCACCATGTGGCGGTGATGTCCGTGGTGATTAACGTTATGGTTACTTCCATGGGCGCCCCCGGTGACCCCTGTCGCCTGCCGGGCTCCGCCAACTTGGCATGGCGACCAACACCCTGCAACAACATCATTCGTTCGTATTGTCCCGCGTCTCCTCTGCGACCCCCAGGCACCGCGAAAGATCTACTAGCAAGCACCTCCCCCATTGTCTACATCACCGACCGCTCCCCCGACATCACTTGACGACGCCACGAGCGAGCACCGCATTTGTCCCGCCTCACAACCCTGCTAAGACCTGCCTTGTCCGTGGAGTGCATGATCCATCACCGAGCAAAGCCATTTCCGCCGTCCTCCTCCGCTTTCCCCGAACCCGGGCTGCATATAAACACCAACCGAGCCCCCGCTGCTCCCTCAAGTCCAAAGCCCTACCTGCCGTCTCCCTCGAAGTTCCGCCATTCCAGGAACCACCAGTTCCGCATCCGTCGCCGAACCCTCGTTGTCGCAGCCATGCTCATACTCTCCAGCCTCCTCGTGTACCTCCTCATATCCGACTCCGCCACGGCAAAGACTCCGCGAACGCCGGCCGAGCGACGGGGCGCCACAAGCCTGAAAGACAAGTACCGGCGCGAGGCATGTCCCGACTACAAAGACTACGCGGCACGGCGGCACCCGCCATTCACGACCGGCCAGTACCAAGTCCCGTACCAGCGTCCGGCGCCGGAATGCCGACTCTTCAAGTCGGACGCCGTTGAGAAGAAGATCCAGGAGATAACGAGCAAGATGGTGGACGTGGACCTCGCACGGATGTTTGAGAACTGCTTCCCGAACACGCTGGACACGACCGTGCGGTGGCATCTGGACTCCGATGATCCGCAGCAGGTCCAGAGCTTCATCGTCACCGGCGATATCAATGCGCAGTGGCTCCGCGACAGCACGAATCAGCTCACGCAGTACCAGTCGCTGGCGAAGGATGATCCCGCGTTGAAGACGCTGCTCCTGGGCGCGATCAATACCCAGGCTGACTATGTGCTCGAGTCGCCGTATTGCAATGCGTTCCAGCCGCCGCTCGCGAGTGGCCTCGAGCCGACGTCGAACGGACAGAGCGATGTCGTGCACCCCGTGTACGAGCCCGGCGTCGTTTTCGAGTGCAAATACGAGATCGACTCGCTGGCGTCGTTCCTGTCGCTCGGCAATCAGTACTACGCAGCAACGAAGGACTCCTCGTTCATCACTCCGAAGTTCTTGCAGGCGGTGCAAACGGTGCTGGACGTGGTCGAGGAGCAGAGTGTGGGCACCTTCGGTCCCGGCGGCGAACCAAACGACATGACATACACCTTCCAGAGGCAGACCAACGCGGGCACGGAAACGCTCAACCTCAACGGCATCGGGAATCCGCTAGCATCCAACACGTCCCTGGTGCGCTCCGCCTTCCGGCCCAGCGACGACGCCTGCATCCTGCAATTCTTCATTCCCGGGAACGCCTTCATGTCGGTCGAGCTCGGGCGCACGGCGGAGCTTCTTAGCGCGACCGGGAAGAGCCCCGTGCTCGCCGCCACGCTCAAGGCGAAAAGCGCTGCGATCCGCGCCGCGGTCATGAAATACGGCGTGACCACACACCCCGTCTTTGGAAACGTCTTTGCCTACGAGGTTGACGGCTACGGCAGCCACATCATGATGGACGACGCCAACCTGCCGTCGCTGCTGGCGCTGCCGCTCGTCGGCTTCGTCGACAGGGCCGACGATACCTACCAGAACACGAGGAGGATGGTGCTCTCTAGATACGGAAACCCCTACTTCCTTGTGGGCCAGGAGTTTGCGGGGATCGGTGGTCCGCACATCGGCATTGAGAATGCGTGGCCGCTGTCACTGCTGGTGCAGGCTATGACGTCGGATGATGATGATGAGATTGTCACTGCGGTTGAGGCAGTGCTGAAGGCGAACGCGAGAGAGGGGCTTATCCACGAGAGTGTTAATGTCGCGAGGGTCACGGATTATACCCGGCCGTGGTTCGCGTGGGCGAACAGCGTGTTTGCGCAGACTATCCTGGATATCGCCGAGAGGAAGCCGAAGCTGATTTTTGGCGAGGGGGCGAGGTTGAGGGGGAGGGTGGTGGAGTGAGGGAGTGAGCGAGGGAGTGAGCGAGGGAGTGGGGTGGGTTTGGGTTTGGGCTGCGCAGGCGTTACTTGTGTATTATCTTTTTTTCTCCTTTTCCTTTTCCTTTTCGTCCGATGTTTGGATGTGTGCGTAAGCTGTTATTCATTCGGGCAACTGTTACCACACCACACTCCATCTGTGCTGAGTGCGATTATGAAGGAGTTGTAGCCTAATACTCTAATGTAATTGATGCCTATGATGGCGAGGATGTGCTGCTCGGCTCAGTGCTCAGTGCTCACCCATGATCGCCGGCCGCTGGCGCGTGCATGCAGGGATCAGATCAGATCATTCTCGGCAATGGGCATCCGAGCCGATATCGCGATAGGCGTGCGTGCGTGCGTATAAACTGACGTCCCACCATCCCGTGGTACCAACTACACCGTAACACCTACGAGCCGTACTACCTCCAGCAGTACCACCGCCATAGAAATGTCCCGCTTCATCCCCACCCCCTGGACCCTCGGCTGCATCTACGGCGCCTCTGCGGTCGCGCTCGGCGCCTTCGGCGCGCACGGCCTCAAGGCCCGCGTCACGGACCCAAAGTCAATCAAGAACTGGGAGACCGCCGCGCACTACCAAGTCCGCCCCTCTTCCCCCCCGCCCCCTATCCATTCTCTGCTAACCGGGGAAATGTGTACCTAGTTGCTGCACTCCCTCGCCCTCCTCCTCTCATCGCACAACCCGCTGGCGGCGGGGTTCTTCACGGCGGGGATGACGATGTTCTCGGGGAGTATCTATGCCATGGTCCTGGCGGGGCCGGAGAGGGTTAAGGAGCACGGGTGGGGGAAGGTCCTGGGACCGGTTACACCGCTGGGCGGGGTATGTCTTATTGTTGGATGGGTGGCGCTGGCGCGGAGGGGGAGGGTTGTGTTGTAAGTGAAAGGGAGGGTGGATGTTACTGGCGGAAACAAAGAAGTTTTGAAGTTTGATCGTGGGGTCGTGGAGGTGGTTCATTGTTCGTCGTGATTGGAACAAACAATTGAGGCAAAGGATATGGCCGGGGGATGGTGGGGGGGGAGGGGGTACTTTATGTCTCGCCGCTGGCCGATGTGCTGCGAATCCCATACCATCCACATACCCCACATACCACCATGACGAGCGAGAGCTTCCACACCTGGCCGCCTTTGAGCGACTGCTTCGCGCCCAGCGCGCCACTGAGCGACGAGGACCTCGCGGCGTCGCTGCTCGCCGCGGAAGTAGACTACAAGAGCAAGGACAAGAAGCCGAAGAAGCCGGACGGGCACCCGCGCGACAACCTCTGGATCTGGGCGCGGTACGAGGACGACAAGGACGCAGACACGGAGCGGTTCAAGGGGTGGTCGCAATCGGGCACCGCCTGGCTAAAGGAGTACTACTACAGCTTCTCGAGCCACGCTCCGACGGTGCTCCCCTCGGCGGCCGTCAGCGGCGAGGCGAGTATCCCGCGGCGCATCAAGCGGCTGCGCGATCGAGGGACTATATACCCGCACTTTGAGGTCCCGCGCACGATCTACTCGGACATTGAGGCGGTGAATCCGTTCGTCATCTTGACGGGCATCGAGGGGAAGGCGTATCCCGAGCAGTTCAAGGGCGCGCGCGAGCAGGACAAGGGGATCGAATTACCGCCGGGGAAGATCAACTACGGCTGCATCGGCTGGAGCTTCGCGCAGAAGCGACGGTTTGTGCGCAGTGTCGCCCTCATGCGTATCACCCTGCTGTGTCTGAGGAGTAAGTATATACGTGGTGGTGGCGATGAGGATCCGAGGGTCGCGATGCCGTATATGCACCGGCGCCAGACGAAGGGGTACTTCCAGGAGGCGGGGAAGCTCTCGGGCCCGTGGGCAACGACCAAGGACGCAATCTGGGACCTGTTGGAGCGGTTCTGCATCTCGCAGTCGACGCTGTGGCCCGCCGACGTGGACAACTTCCAGGAACGATGCCGCATCCAGCAGGACTGCGCGAACGCGTGGGCGCGCCCCGAGCACAACGAGATGGATCCCGACTACCCCTACGTCCTCGACCACGGCGACCTCTACTACGGCTACAACATCATGTCGTGCCAAACCCGGCCCACGGGGATCCTCGACTTCGAGCGCGCCACCTACACACCCTACTCCGCGGCGATCCACGACCTGACGAACACCTACCCAGTGTACCGCCTCGGCGACTCCACGCAAGTGCGCTACCTGGACTACAGCGAGTGGTCCGCCGCGCCGCTCGCGCGCAAGCCCTTCCTCTTCCCCACGGACTCCATACAAGCCTGGGCGGACCACCAAATGGACACTGAGCAGCAAACCGCCAGCTTCGACGAGTACCACGCAGCGCACCCGTCGGCCGACCTCTACCCACCCTCTGGCTCCCGCGTGTGGAACCTACAGGAGCCGGGCACCACCGCCGACGACCTCGCGCGCTGGGGGAAGATCACCTGGGAAGACTTCGCGTCCGGCGACTTCCTGGACTCCACCTTCTCCTGCGCCTGCGACGACGTTGCATGCGACATGGCGCGCGAGCACCCATTGCGGCGGTGCGCACGGGTCGCCGAGTTTCCGCGCGTGCGCGACCACCAGGCGAAAGCGGTGCTGCCCCATGCCTTCGACGACGGGTATATACTCCCGCCGCTGGATGATGATGAAGCTGCGAGGCTCGAGGAGGAGCTGTGTAACGCTGCCAGGGTTAATGTCTGCAAGTTTTGGTTTTATCCGCCCGTGCTGAACCTCGTCGATATGTTTGTGAGGGAGTACTTCAATGATGATCCCCTGTGTAAGTGGCAGGATCCGGTGTTCCATACGGCGTTTACGGGGAAGACTTAGAGGGGGGGGGGGGTTTCAAGAGGGGGGGAGGGGGGAGGGGGTGGGGTGGTGCTGGGCGCTTTGTTGGGGTTGCTTTCAGACAGATAGACAAGTCCGGCTGTTTTGCTGCTGTGGGAGTAAGGGCAATGATGACTTACATGCCGGTAGATAGGATAGGTATGCTTACCACCGTCCGTTGCAGCGTGAGCATCTGAAACCCACGTGAATTTTGAGCTGTCGTCCATCGAGATTCGAGAGTCGAGACCAGGAGCAGCCTCCAGTGAGATACCATGCACGAGAATTCCAGCCGTCTTATCCAGAAGATCCCGCATCGAGGTTACTGCCCCGGCGCCCAGCCTGCCGCATCATCGATGAATGCTGCACCACGAGCCAGGCATTCTCGGAATCTTAAGGCTCGAGCAACGTGGGTATTAACTATAGTTAACTGCACGATCCATCATTGGAGAACAAAGAGACTGCAAGCGTATAACCCGCTTGGCCGGGTGCGCTATTCGGGATCAAAGATGTATCGGTGTTGCGATTCATAGGGAATGGAAGCTTCGCCGGAATCGGCGGACTTGGAAAGAGCCCGGGGGGAAGTCTGAGTCTGAAGGGCGGGCTGGGCAGTGGGTGCTGGGGGTGATGTGGGGGGTGCGGATGTGAACGGCACTGGGCAGGACGGGTCGAGGAGGATGTGGTGAAACTTCAGCTGGAGATTGGGTGGAGTGGTAGCAAGGCACCTGGCTTCATTGCGGGCAGAGTATAGCCCACCGTCATATCTCGTCACACGGCACCCAAAGCCCTGCAGAAGTGAAATTCATTACATTCAACCCAAACATATCCCTCGCACCCCTCCTACTCCCAGCCACTATCTACCACCTCCTAATGCATAATAACCGCCACATGATCATCCATATACTTACTAATATCTCCGAGAAAGCAGGCAGCTATGATACTAACCGCGCCAAACGCAATACTCGCCAGGTAGACATACCTATAACTCTCTGCAAACGCCAATTGCCCCGCCCTAACAACAATGGCATGTATCGTCTTATTCCCATCGATGCCAGGCAGGTGCAGAATCTCCTCTAGCAGCGCCTCGCCGGTAAGCTCGATCGCGTGTCTTATCACGGTCGTATTCCGGATCCCCATTTGAAACATCGAGCCGCCAACATACTTGATCGCCGCCGCCGTGAACTTGTGGATGAACACGTTGTAGTACACCGTGTACCCGATCGAGCCGCCGATCACGCGGATTGCGAGCGTGAGGGCCGCGACGGTGGCGATCAGGTCGTCCGGGCAGATTATGGTAGTCATTATTGAGGCGGGAACGACGATCCCGCCGATGCCGAGGGACGCAAGCGTCAGCAACCCCCACAGAGTGCCCAGGTTGTCGACGCGCGCGACGGCGAGGGAGCCGCAGCCTGGGGGTTTGGTGTTAGTGCGTGTTGTGGTGGGAGGGGGGTGGGCGGGGTATACCCGCGGTCATGAGTACGGAGGAGACAATCATCAGCTCTCTATTCCTCCCTCTGAAGACGCTGAGCAGCCAGAGGCAGAGCACCGCGCCGACAAGGATGCCAAATCCCACCGGGATGCCGCGGATGCCGACCTGGACGGGGTCGTGGCCGTAGACGTTGAACGCCTGCGTGGGCCAGAACATCAGGATGGAGAAGAAGTTGGCGCCGCTGATGAACGTGATGATCAGTGTCAGCACGAGCACGCGCGGCTCCTGCTTCAGCCGTGACGGGAACATCGGGTGCGACGTCCCGTACAGCTCCCAGATGCAGAAGGCGATCAGCATCATCCCGCCGAGCAGCAGCGGGGCGAGGACGTGCTCGGAGGTCCAGGAGTACTACTCATGTCAGTTCCGTTTTCTCACGTATCTGAAGGCCCGCCACCGTACCTGATACCCGCCCCACTGCAGTCCAGCCATAAACAGCACCATGCCACCGATGGACAGAACACCGCCGACCCAATCGATCTGGGCGAGGATCTGGCGTCTCGTCAAGCCGGTGGAATTGACTCTCGGCGGCGGAAAGTAGAAGAACAGGGTGGCGAAGAAGCCGATCGCCGCCCACACACCACACAGCAGGCCGATGTAGCGCCATCCATGTCTGCTAGCAATCAATTGCGCCCACAGCACTGAAGGCGCGAATGGGACTATGGTGAAAATCACTGCGGAAGATGGATGGGTCAGCGGAATCGCGGGATGAACGGAGCGAGGCACTGCTTACACACGGCGACATATGTCCCGCGTTTCCGCGTAGGGGCGAGCTCGGAGGTCGCGGCGAGTGCCGTGAGCTCATTGATACCCGCGCCAACACCTGTGGGCATTCGGCATCAGTTCGTGATTCTTCCCAACTCCGGCGAGGGGGAACCTCACGCACCGGAAAGCGTCATCCCGCAGATGAAAATATTCATGGTTTTGGCAGTACTCGCAACCACCATGCCGAGAATCAGGAACCCGGCACCCAGCTGAAGGGAAAGCGATTAGCGAGATGCGGTCATCTTGGGTGGATTGATGATATTGGACATACCAAGCTAACGTAGCGACGTCCGACTAGGTCCGATAGACTGCCGACGAATGGACAGACCGCTGCCAAGGCGAGTAGATTGGCGAGGACCTTTTGGCCGGTCAGGACAGGTACTTGGATATACGCCGGACAGGGGATCACCCACAAACCAGATCCATCTATCCGCACCGCCGATATCGCGCTGTTCAGAGCACCCAGAGCTTCAGCATGAAACCCCCCGTAAAGTGATAGATGGCAATGTACATACGTAGATGTAGGGCGGAACTCCACCTGCATTCGATGTCAGCAATAGAAACCAGGAAACCCACAACAACAACAAATCACCGACCGAAGAGATATACAGGAATCTGTGATCCGGTAAACAGAAAGGCCATAGCCACGAATGACATGAAGCGGCGGAACGTCATCTGCAGGTTCATCACTCCGCTCCATCAGCCCAATCCCCCCGTCCCCGAACTCTATCAGGCTCAACCCACCGGTGGCTCATGGATATGGTCCTCATCGTCGCCATCAACTCTCAGATCATTCTCGAGGTGCGGATGCTCCACCGCCGCCGTGCCCCTCGACTTCTCGCTATCGCTGACGATGCCGCCCGACGACGACGGCGTCGTTTCGTTCATAGAGCCAGCCATTTGGAAGGGGGAGGGGGGGAGGAAAGTAGAATCGCCAAGCAGGGCAGGGCAGGGCAATCGAAGGAGACGAGAACGGTAGCTAGTTGAGCTGGGCTGAGCTGGGTTGATCCAGGTGAGCCCGGAGTCTGGAGTCTGGGCAGCTGCAGTTCTGTAGTATATATATACACACATAGATACGAACTATCGGGACCCATGGGTTCCGATACCTCCTTCCTCCTCCTCCTGCTGCTGCTGGGACAATCCTAGCCTCGGCATGTCCAACGCGGGGGGGAGAATTGTGGGGAAGAATCTAGAATGCTGGGATATCCAGTCCGGTCGTGGTGAACCGCAGCCGGGAATGCAGGCTGCAGTGCGAGCGCTACACAGGAATGCCCCCGGTGATGGTGGTGGTGACACAACGCTTTGAATCTTCCATTGCGGGCAGTACTGGGAGATTCCCACTACCGGTATGACATGTCCGCCCCGGGGGTCTCGCCGCTCGGAGGTCGAGTGTTCAGTATTGTTATCTCGGGAATGTGCACCTTCTGGATGCAGCGGTGTGTATGTTCTTGAAGCAGGGATCGACTAACTGGTGACGGAAGGGACCGTTCGGGCAATGTTGCGGACTACGTACGGACGACTTCCTCGTCACCTCGTGTAGGTACATTTCGCACCCTGATGGATGTCCGCTGTGCTACTGCTAACTAATCATGCAGATTCATGGGACTGGGACTGGGAACACGCAGATTCTGGAAGCGGCTATCCTGTCCCAAACAAGCGGAGTAGGTACGCCTCATGTGGTTATCCAGCTACCGACTCGTAACGTAAGATCGCAGTATATTACGTCCTCGTAACTAGTTCTTCAGATGACTGCTGCCTGATTCCACGGCCTGTCGTGTTGCCATACCTACCTGGTAGTACCTAGTACATACCGAATGACACCTCGTGCTCCAGCTACACAGCGCGATATTCGAGATTCGTCCCACATCTCCACCATTCGTCCATCTAAGACGCATAATACTTGAGGCCTGAGCAGATATAAATGCATTGAAGTAGCGGAGCCTGGGAGCCTGAACGATAACGACCATGGGTCCGGGTCATGGTCATGTGAGATCACCATATGCATCGGTGCCCCGTCGGTGTGGAAGTGCACAGTGGTACTTGACAAGCTACTGATAGTAG
The DNA here is from genome assembly GCF_024521635.1 of Tricharina praecox. Lineage (NCBI taxonomy): Eukaryota > Fungi > Ascomycota > Pezizomycetes > Pezizales > Pyronemataceae > Tricharina > Tricharina praecox. The sequence continues at coordinate 1,094,423 of NW_026250412.1, forward strand.
AACTAGGGTTCGTGTACTCTAGTACGCACGCACGTAATGTCGATATAACCTGTGGGACGCACCACCACCAGCAACCAATCCTTTCGTGCACCGGTACCGGTATCTGACTCTCTACTCTAGTCGGACTCTTCAAGTTCCGTCCTCCGTCCTCCGTCCTCCCGGACTGCGTTTCCGAATGACTCAGAAAGACAGGTCTTATTAGTGCAGCAAGTGGCTGTGTGCGATGATACCTATTCTCTGCAGCCGATGGGGTGCCTGTGCCATTGAAGGGCAATCCTCTACTATTAGGCCACCACCGACGAGGCCGTAACCGGCGATTATCGTTCTCCTACATCTCGTACACGGAAAACCTCCGCGGGGCCTACCTACTACCTACTGGTCAAGACTCTACCATTATGCCACGCACGCAATGGAGCAATTTGAGCACCAACTCAACACCCGTGGGGGTCACAAAGCCACCTACTTACCGGGGGTGGTGAAGGTTTTTGTTATGGCGTTGGTTTCCATCGCAGTCAAATTTGGGATTGCACGTCATCTCACTCGTTTACCGAGTGATAACACATGGTTGTTGTGGTGACGGAAGGCGCGTGATATCACCTCCTCCCAGGTTTTCATGACCGGTTCCGCCCCGCGCACCTCATCCCAGGGTCCCTTGGTTGATTCCGCCCCGTGCACCTGATCCCAGAGATTCTTGATTGATTTCGCCTCGCGCACCCGATCCCGGGGATTCTTGATCGATTCCGCGCCGCGCACCTGATCCTAGGGTCTCTTGGTTGATTCCGCGCCGCGCACCTGAGCCCACGGATTCTTGACTGATTACGCCCTGCGCACCTTATCCAGGGGATTCTTGATTGATTCCGACCCACACACCTCATCCGAGCTTCTCTTCCTCGATTCCGCGCCGCTCGTTGCGGAGATGGTGGCCCAGACTGGGATCATCTTGGGCGCCGCTAGTTTGGCCTCGTCAACGTCCATACGGCCTGAGGGCAAGGGCCAGAGCGAAGAAGGGTTCACTGGTCTGGGCGTCACTGGTTTGGCCTCCTTAACTTCCATACATCTTGAGGGCAAGGGCCAGCCAGCACATGGGTTCGCTGGTCTGCTGACCGGCGCCTTCAAGCCCTCGGTTTGCTTCGTGTGCATTTCATTGGCCGTCCGGGACTCGATGCGAAGGCTAGCGAGGTCGGTGCCGAGAAGCTTGTTGTCCTTCTTGAGGTCGGCCATAGCCTCCAAGAGAAGCTTGTTATCGCTCTTGAGGTCTGCGATGGCCTCCGAGAGAGTCGCGACTCCAACCGCGATATTGTCATTCGTCTCGTCGTGGAAGTCGAACGCGGTGCTGTGCAATCGCGGTTTCCATTCCGGTCCTCTGGGCTTCTTGCTATCCCAAAGGAAGTTTTTCCAGTCGACAGCTGCATAGCGCTCCAAGTCGTACGCGGCTTCGCCGATTTCGTAACTGAGGATCTGCAACAGCTGGCGGATCATGTTCTCGATGCAGGTGGCTTTCCGGTTGTCGTCGTTGAGCATGAACTTCGGATCGGGCTCGAACTTGCTGGGTTCGACGCTGCTTGACCGCTGATGACGCTGATGACGCTGACGCGGCACGTGCACCGGCTGGCCCTCCTTGATCTTCGCGTGCCTGTGGACCTTGCCCATCGTGAACGGGCGTGAAGTCGAATTTTATTCCGAAAAGGGAAAGGTACGCCACTTCTTGGCAAAACTGTGGAGGAGTGGGTGGTTGTCGGTGGTGGTGGTGGGATGAGGTTGTCGAACGTTGGACGGCCGAGATGATGGCTCGAATAAAGGTCCGTAGTGCGGAGGACGGGCGACCGAGCGACGAGTGCCGTCTTGAGAGGGTAGCCTTTGTCGAGACAATGAAAGTCTGAAGATATAGAGATGTCGCTGCTGTTGATATTATTGCTATATCGAATAAATCATCTTCATCTATCTTTAGCAAATGTGTTTTCTTTTTTAAAATCATTACATTTGACCTTAGTATGACCCCAGAAAGGGCTTATGGCCGTCGAATGCCCAGACGCTAGGAGACGAGTTTATAGATAATCCTTTTTTCTCTGTTTCTTTCCTATGTTTGGGCCTCTTCTCGCCTCCACGGCCAGCAGCAGAAGGACAAGGCGTGTCACGTGATGGTGACGGCCGAGTGATGTCCGGTGCACCACCTGTCACTCCAAAAACAAAAACCATCACCACCCATGTGGGTAGCTTGGAACCCCAAGAGCAGGGGCTTTCGCCCCGGGTTAAACTCAGAGCTTCCCTTGACTCCCCTCGCCGATTGCATGGCCTAGGTAGTTGACCACTAGACCACGCGGGTTTTTTCGTACTGGAACCATGAATTTGAAAAATATAAACTGGTAGGTGCCACCCCGCGCCAGAAAAGAACAACAACGGAATTCCGCCTACATATCCGTTCCTACACGGCGTCACCAGCCGCTCAGCTTGATACCGGTTCCCTATTACTCTCCGCTCAACCCTCCCCGATCAACCCTCTTCGTCGAACACCGGTAAGAAAGAGAGAAAAGGAAAGAAAGAAAGAAACTCCAACTCAACCTTCAGCGGGCGGCCTGGTGTGGCTTCCCCTGCCGTGCTCCCTGGCCTGTCCCAGCGATTCAAGTAGGTAGAGTGCACCATTGAAAGAACACTAGGAAAAACAAAATCCGCTCCCTACTTCGTCTCGCCCGCTGCCTCTTCATCTGGAAATGCCATGAAGGAAGGCGTGGGATAGAACAGCGGTTTTACAGACGGCTTTTTTGCCAACACCACTCCAGGGCGGAGGTAGGATCGAGAGGAGAGCACACACAAAGGAACGAGGAGATATGGAGGTTGATCTTCTATTCGGTATATGATGGTCGCTAAAGAAGAAGAAGAAGACGATGACGATGACGACGGAACCACTCGGTTGACCCCGCCATGGCCGCCAACGTTGGTTCCCACCAGCGTTGATTCCCACCAGCGTTGATTCCCACCAGCGTTGATTCCCACCAACGTTGATGCTCCGTAGTACTAACCACTTTAATTTTCGCCCGCCGACAGGTCCTCCTCTCACCCTACCTCTCGCTCCACCACACGGATGTTGTATGGTGAAGGTGATGAACGGGGATAAATATGCGATGCCAGGAATATTCGGCCGCGAGTCACGTATGGCATGGTGGTGGTGGCTGATCGACAATTTACTTATTACTGGGGATAATACGATGGGTTCGTTTCTCTCCTCGAAGCGTGACACCCGATATGGGTCTCTTCTCGTCTCGCCTCCACAGCCAGCAGCAGCGCAAAACGTGTCACGTGATAGCTACCTCCGAGTGATATGGCGTTCCCCGTCCGCCATGAAAAAAACAAAAACCATCACCACCCATTTGGGTAACTTGGAAGCTCCAAGAGTTGAATACATAGGCATTCACCCGGTCTTGAACCGGGGACTTTCCCTCAGCGCCCCTCGCCGATTGCATAGCCTAGACCACTAGACCACGCGGCGGTTTTTTGGTGCTAGAAACATGAACTCGAAAATTATGAAGTGGTGGGTGCCCCGCCATGAATAATAACAACGGCGGAGCGCATGGATAATTCCTCCATCTTACGCTGTAGTATCGCCTTTTTCGGTGCTGCGGTGCTGGCTTCTATGCCACCAGGAGATCATACTCAGCCGCGATTCGCGGAGGGCCTTGTGGACAATGGACACCTGGTGACACGCTTCTCACTGAGGATAATATGGCGTGATTTCTTTTCTTCTCGCCTCCATGTTTTGTTTCTTTAATCACCATAGCATTCGACCTTACTAGATCATGGCTGTATCACATGTCTGGTTCCACCCCACTGTCTCCGGCTGCTAACCGCGAGCTCGGTGTGGGTTTTGCTTTTGCTCCCCTCCAGGCCCTCTCTTGCAACATACTAAGGAAATCACAGATGTTGAGAGGCAGAGAAGAAGGAGAGAAGGAACAAACGAACCACTTAGATCCCCACATCCCACTCAACCCCGCTCGAGGCTACCGCTAGCTGGTCTAGTAACTCATCTCTATGTTCCCTTGGATCTGCCACTTCCTGATCCTGCTCACCCCGAGCCTTCCTCATGGCTCTCACTGTTACTCTCACCCAATATATTGCCGACGACGAGATCGTGGCCTAGCGGAGAAACAGCGGAGACTCTCCTCCCCGTTCCGCTCCCTTTCTGCTGCCATATCCGCCGCCGCTTTTCAACCTCTCCCCTAACCTCTCTAACCCGGTGACCAGCGTATTTTGTTGGGTCCGCGCCATTGCCCTAATGGCAGCGGCACGGCCGAACTCTAACGCCTACATAGGGGGAGACTCTTGGACCCAGGTACGTCCGCTTGCGTCAGGTCCATGGATAGCCTGTCTCGTCTTGAACCTGTCTCTTATATCGTCTTACCTCGATGGGGAGATTTGGGTTCCTCGCCGTACGTTTTGCCTCCTTTATTCCCTCGATGATGAAGTTTATCGTAGGGATTCTCGCCTACATAGCCGGCAGTGCGAGGAAAACCGCGGGGAGATTTGGGTGGAGAGCACTATGGAAACGGTATCGAGCATGCGGCTACTTAAGATCGAACGCAATTGATAATTGAACAAAAAAAAGCCGAACACTTAAAAGAGTATCACGTGATACCTAAGTCACTTCCGAGTGATATGGTGTGCCCCGTCCGCCACGACAAAAACAAAAACCATCACCACCCATGTGGGTAGCTTGGAAACCCCAAGAGCAGGGGCTTCCACCCTGGGTTGAACCCAGAGCTTCCCCCGACTCCTCTCGCCGATTGCATGGCCTAAGTAGTTGACCACTAGACCTCGCGGGGGTTTTTTCGTGCTGGATAGGTGCCACCCAACATGGACTGGATCAACGATGCAGTACCGCCCGCCAGATCGGAGTGCCTGCACGATTCTTCCATTCCACGCTGCGGTGTTGCCTGTTTGGATGCTCCTCCGGGCACTGGCTTCGATGGTTCCGCCAGGATATGTGAACAAAAATAAATCCAAATGCTATGCCAGAGATACTCAGCTGCGAGTCTCGTACGGCCTAGTTGCCAGCTGGCCAACCGCGTCTTACTGTATATATTATGGCGAGGTCTCTTCTATTCTCACGTTTTTTTTTTGTTAAATCATTAATTGCATTTCCTCCTTCTCCTCCTTCTCCTCCTCCTCCTCCTCCTCTTGGTCTAGTGGAGCTCTCCTCCCTACATCCGTCGTTCCTAAAAAAATCTAGTATCGCATCGCTGCACCACTCATCGGCGAGCAATTCCGCTATCGATCACCTCTCTTTCCTTCTCTTCGTCACCTTCCCAACCTTCTCCCACAAGGCTTTCTGCTGGCTTCTCAACCGTGAGCAATGCTTGAACAAGTGCTCTCGTGATTGCTTGGTTGGCCTGTTGCACCGTGATCGTCCTCCCGCTTCTTGATCCACTTAACCGGTCTGCGCTCTCGATCCAAGGCTGCTTCCCGGCATGTCCCTGTTTATTAGTCATCAACCACGGCCGGGCTACGAAGTAACGTGGCCCCCCAATACTCCATGTTGTCTGAATATCTCTGTAATCCCGGACATGAGTAAGAGGCATGCCCGCCCAAGTCAAATGTTACTGCTGTAGCCGCTGCGGAGCAGCTGCAGTGGGTGGTATTAAGAGCCGTGACAGTGACAGTGACTAGTTTAGCCGCCGACGCGCGAGGTGACTTCGACTAGTCTCCAGCTAGTGGCGTGTCTTGTTTACTCGCTCGTCCCATCTGACGAGCAAGTTTTGGTGGGGTCTAGCTGTTTGGCGGCGGCGAAAATGCTTGGAACCTAGCGGCTCCTAAAACGCCTACAAAACCCCCCTCTACTCCTCCTTCTCTCCTTCTCTTTACAACCATCACAGCTTCCTTTCCTCGTCGGCTACCTATTCACCCTTCCTTCCTTCCTTTCCACCCTCCATCCCTACTTCCCTTCCATCTAAGCCGGAGCTCAATCCTCGAGGTACGTCATTTTCTCTCCCCCGCTTTTTACTTCCAGGATAACCTTACAGAACTATCCTGCTCAGCCGGAGTAGCGAGGAACCGAGGAATCCGTGCAACCGGTCTACAAAGTAGACTATTGCAAGAGACGGATCCAACCCTCGAGGCTGAGCAGAAAAGATTCAAGGACGGGGTTCTCTCTTCTGCTGCCGGCGAAGTTCTTTCCCCCTTCCGCCAGGAGTCCAAGTCGGGTGAGAGCCGACTTGCTCCCGGTGGATGGCTTCTCCGAAACCGGGTGACAGACGGTTTTGTGTTGACGAGGAATAAAAAAACAAAGAAACTATAACTTCCGAGTTCTACGCGTATAACCTGGTCTACTACCCCTCCAAGTTATACGCGTAGGTTTTGTTCCTTTGCTGTGAGAGAGCAAAGGTCTTTCCTCCTGGCCATGCATCGCATGTGTGAGAGACATGCCACATGCATGGCCAAGGCCCAAGAATCTCCGAAACCGGGCTACAGACGGTTTCGCGATGATGAAACAAAAAAACCAAAGAAGGTATAACTTGGTCTACTACCGCCCCAAGTTATACGCATATAACGTGGTTTATTAAACCCCCACGGTATACGCGAAGGTCTTCTTCCTTTCAGAGCAAAGGTCTTTCCTCCGGCCATGCATGCGCCATTGGCCAAATGCTGTTGCTCTGGCCGCTGTGCGAGAGAACGACATTGACCTGGTGCGGGTTGGGTGCTGCTGGGGGCGGTAAGTAGTAGTGGGCGTTCGATGTGGCGAGCGGGCATGCACGCCGAAGAACTAAATCTTCTCCTGCAGCTGGTGCATCGTTCGGCTTCGAGGACGGTGCGGTTGCGATCTCGATCTCAATCGCTGTTACCGTTGATTCCCGTGTAGTCACAGGATCATCACTCGGGTCATATTTCGCGGACCTCGTATGTAGATTCATGGATTCCGCTCAAAAGTCGCCCCTATATACAACATAGACGGCCCCCAATGCCCATACATGTGATGTATATCATATGGGTATAGCTACAGCGGAGCTCTAAATATGTATCGCCGACTCGGCGAGAGGCAGAAGTGATGGAGGAGCTATCGACGAGAGGAAACGGATGTAATTACCGTGCATGTTTACGGCAGTCAGCGGGGGGGGGGGGGGGGCGAACTTAAAAAGCTATCCGAAAGGCCCCTCTCTGTCCCTATCTATCTTTCATCATCCTTCACAGAATAGATGACCATCATCTACCTCGTCTTTCCTCTGTGTGGCCCCCTCCCCGCCGGCGGCGTGGAGGGGGTTGGCAATCTATCCGGCTGCAAAACGTAATGTTTGGTTTTGGAACGGGTGTTGTGGAATTAGTGGTGATGCTGAGATGTAGCAAGTGCTGATTGTGGAGGGGGGTTACATTTTCAAAAGCGAGGAAGTCACCAGCAGAGATCATGGCTCAGTCGTAGCGAATTTCCCGGAAGGTGAGGGGTGCATGCCCCAAGGTCCCAAGCTGTTACAAGGATAGCAACCTTGGGGAGGACGCTCTTTTGCTGCGGTTCAAACCTGGGTTGCTGCTTTTCTTTTCGTTTGTTTTTGCCGGAGTGCCTAGCTAGATTATTACTTGCAGGGAGGATCATCACGAAATCATGGAAAAACACTCGTTCGTGAAGCACGTGATGTTTTGGAACGGGTGTCATGGAATTTGTCAAATATACTGAGATCGACAGGAGGATTGGTAGGAAGAAATGCCCGTTTTTTTTGCTTGCTTCATCTTCTACTCCGGGCGGGTGCCCCTCTATATATACAGAATATATCTGCCGTTGGGAGATAGACCCGCCGGCGAGCGCCGACTCCAGTCCCACTGATAGAAGTACAGCGCACCAAGGATATAATACTAAGAAAAGATAGATTTGGCTCCCTAATCTCCCTAATACGCCTCGCTCCCTGCCTCTTCATCAGGAGATGCAATGTCGGAAGTTGTGAGGAGAAGCAGCGGCAGTGAACTCAAACTCCTCAACCTCAACGCCCTCCTCGTCCCCGGCTGATCTCCTCTCTACCTGTCTATCTTCTCGCTCTCTTAGCTTTCACTCGGCATCGCATCGTGCTCTGGGACGTCTCTTCACCTCCTGAAGGTATTGGCCGGTGATGTAGTGTCCTGTCTTCAACTGGTAGACCGTAGAACTTTAAGGCCAGGCACCGTTTGGGGGCTATGACCGGGATCGGGTCGGGTATCTGACAAGGTTTCCGGCTGTACCTGCATTCTATGTTGGTTACTTTGGCTTCCGCCCACGCACACCATGGCCTCTTTCCACCTTGCCTCCAGGATTCCGCGGCTCAGGTATACGAGCGACGGGGATGGTAGCGGCCTAGTGAAGTACTGACTGAGGTAGTGGGGGCTCCCAAATCCGCGAAGGGTTTGAGAGAGGGAGAGATCTTCAATTTATTTCGCATGCAGCCTATCTAGACTATGCCCAACCGTCCGCAAAGGGTGAGTCCCTTGAGTGGATAGGCGTGACGAACGCGTGCGAGTGACTTTATATGCACGGCGCCAGACCTTACTCAACTAGCTGAAACAAAACCCTTCACCATCCTGGCGGGAAACTTAAAAGCCTCAGGAGTCAAGCTGCACTCCTAAAGTTGAATGTGTGGCTCCCAAGCTACGCGATTTATTTTCCATACTGGAAGATAATATGTGCAAGTTACAAAGCGAGTGATGTCTTGTTGCCGTCGAGATTCATGGATTCTGCTCAACAGTCACCCCTATACTGTACTGCACAGACGGTTCCCATACATGTGATGGAGAGCGCATGGGTATAACCACCACTGGAGCTCTAAGTATGTATGACCAGTCGGAGCTTTGGCATGCACCGCCGGGAGAATTTTATACCGCTTGATCGGTATTGCAGGACCATGATCAGCGACGCTTGGGACTCGAGAAAACAAACTCAGACTGCTTACTCTGACCGACCGGCCGATCGAGTCATACGGAACTAAAGACGCCCATCCGTGAACACCAAGCAAACGGGAATCAGGGGATGAGCGGCAGTAGGGAAAGTATCAGCTGCCGGTCGAGGCGCAGCTCGACTCCTTGTATCATACATCACTCCATTCGTACCTGCATACGCTCATCGATTCATTCTCAAGCAGGGACTGTCCGCAGTTCGAGGCATCTACGTGTCATGCCAGCGTGTCGACACAAGAGCAGCAGCCAACGGAAGGGTATCCATCCTAAAGAACGGGTACTTAGCCAGCCACCACGGATACATACTACCACCGTCGGCTCGGGTTTTGTCCAGCGAGCATGATTCCATAATTTCGCTGAAGTTAAACTCATTACGGGTTGTTGGTCTCAGTCTCGGATCCCTGGTGAACCGGCGCCAAAGTACTTGTGTCCGGTGTTCCGCGACGTTTTAAATAACAATATGTTGGGGGATATGTATGATGGGTATCGACAATGAATATCGTATTAGCGGTATGTACCTGATGTCTAACGACGTAGATAGGTACGAACGTGGAGTACTGCAATAGGTGCCCGACGGTGCGCGATTTGTACCCTGAATGATACCTACCTTGCACCGCCTTGTCTTGTATCTGATGACTCGGCTGATACACTACCCAGTCGGTCGTGCCACGCGCGATTACACTGGAACAACTGGCTGATACCCGATGATCGGGTATTAATAGACGAGGTACCGTCGGCGGCATAACTAATAATTAGACGCTTGCGCAGCCGAGCCGAGCCTCAGCCTTAACTGTCGGAACGTCAGCGCCGAGCAGGGATAGGGAATATTATTCACGGTGGAGACAAGGCAAGTCGGCTATGTACATTGCGTGTGGAAATCCACACACTCTATCAACTCTTCTATTTACAGGATGCCTACGAGAGAGAATGAAGGAATTTATAAGAGCAGGACAGGATCTCAAGTTTTCTTCTCTTTCGGATCCACCATCATCAAACAACACCTCGACGCATCGTCTACTATCATTCGCTTCATTCATTCAAACCCTCCAAATTATCCATCTCGCTACACAACAGAAATCACCACAATGCAATCCAAGATCATCTCCGTCGTCCTCTCTCTCGCCGCTCTGAGCGTTGCGAGCCATATCGAGGCCCGCCAGGAGTCTCTCTCCACCCTCATCTCGCAATTCAAGGCCTCGACCTCCACTGCCTACACCGCCGTCCCTGAATTCTCCGCCTTCCAATCCGGCCAGGCAGACGCAATCGTGGATTACATCTTCTTAACGGCCTTTGCGACCCCGTCTACTACCGCGACTGCCACGTCCGAGGAGGTTGACACATCCGCCATGCTGGCGAACTTGGCCTCGATAACGAAGGTGGTGCACTCCCTGGACGACCAGTTCCTCGCCACGCAGACGATCCTGCCGACCGCCGTCAAGGAGAGCATGAGTGCCGACCGCGCCTCGTTCTACTCGCTGATCGCCAAGGCGACGGATCAGCTGCCGGGTGCCGATATCGACTGGGTCGATCCTGGTAGTTTGGATGCCTCTCCCTCGCCCGTGCCGACTGGCGTCCCTAAAGGCAGCTGCCCGGTTCAATGGGCTTCCGGAGTAGTGTTCTTGCCCGATACCGTCGACTGCGCTAGCTACTACGTTTGCAACGCGAATGGCAAGCCCGTCAAGTTCACCTGCAGCGAGGGCACTTATTTTGACTTCACCAGGCTGGTGTGCGATTACACCGCCAATGTCAAGTGCACTTAGTGGAGGAGATGGAAAGCAGATGGTGGCGGGTGGCGGGCGGCGAGGGGTTTTTTTAATGCATGTTTGGGTGTATTTATAGGACCGTTGCGGGAGTAGAGGAACTGGTTGGAACTGGGCCGGGTGGGTGGGAGGAACAGATATGCGAGCTGATGTGGGACTTGGTTAATAGATGATATCCTGGGATAAGAATTATTGAAATGCTATGAGACTCTATTCCAGCTGTATGATAATACCAATATTGTGATGTTCAACACCTTACAAACCACGCCCACAGCCCACCATTTTCCCCTCATCTCTAGAGCCCTCGAGTATAACATATGTGGCAATGTCGCATTTACAATGATGGGCACATGTTTTAACTGGCTCAGTAAAAATAGAGTTTAAAATACCTGGGCTCTGAAAGGGCACATTTCGTCATCTGACGTTGATAATATATTGCTTTTAGGAGCTCATATGGCTGACCGCCGGCGTGCTCAATAGACAGTCTGTTAATATTCGCGGCGACGGCAGTGAGAAGTACTTTCTGCGGCGAAGTAGGGCTGATACTGTAGGACAGAATAGGAGAAGGATACGTACGCCTGGTGTAGGAAGCCCACAGAGTTTCGGGTAGCGAATAACGGAGAAGAGCAACAATGCTTGCCAGCTGTGTGACGAAGAGAGCCAAGCTTGGGGGTTTATAAGGGTCGACAGCAATTTTCATTCACGGGAAAAACCCCCGCGTGGCCTTGTCGGCTAGGACACCTACACGGAGCTAAATGCTCGCCGTTCAACTCCCTGGGGAAGAGGGGTTTTCAAGCCACCCACCGGGGGTGGTGATGGTTTTTGTTTTTGTTGTGGGTGTGACGGGTTGAGCACACTATGTCACTCGGCGCAAATGTCACGTGATACCTGCGCTGCCGACATTCTGTATGTTATGTAAATCATCATTGAATTTGACCTTAGTGAATCATCGTATTCAGGGTATCTCCTCCGGTACCGTAACTTCTCCGTTGCCGTTCACAGTCTAGAAGAGCTGTCGGCGAGAGGAGGAAGTGAAGGTGGACTACTGTCGGCGGGAGGAAATGAATGTGACTCTACACTCTCGATCCACGGCTACTTTCCGTGTCCTCAGTTGGTTGCTAGTGGTCAACCACGGCTAAGAAGAGTTTCCTCTCTGTCAGCTGCGCGAGAGGATGATATCGGCTTTGTGTGTGCGGCGAGCGCTATTCTTTTTTCTTCTTTTTTTTCTTTGTTTAATCAGTCATTGCTTGCGTGTTTGTCCCTATTATTTCTTTGTTTTTTGTTTAATCAGTAATTACTGTATGGTGAAGGGGGGGGTAAAAAATGCCCCCTTCACTATACAGTACTTGCGCGTTTGTCGCTGGAGTACCTATTCGTCGATGTGGGAAGGAGTTCATACTGTATCGTGAAGGGGAAGGTAAAAAATACGCTTTGTGGCCGTATCGGTACGGAAAAAAGCGTATCGATACGGTGAAAACACGTATTTTAACCGCATTTATACGCTTTTTCCGTATCGGTACGGCCACGAAGCATGTTTTTTACCCTCCCCTTCACTATACAGTACTTACTCACTCGGGGGTCGAATGATTTCGTGTGATGTCAAAGGTGCGTCGACACCTTGGAATGTAGCGGTGTTTGCTGAAAAGCAAACTTTTGAGTCGCGGCTAGTGGGCTAGAAGTGGTTGCTTGGAATCCACCCACTTCACCTATAAAATACCACCTTTCCTATCAACTCTTCCTCCCTTTCTCCTCCCTCTCCTCCACTCATTAATTTCCTCTCCTTCTTTCCCGTCCGGCACTAATTGGTGATTCATGCTACTGACTTAGATTAATTGCGGTTTATATAGAAGAAAATAGGTGATACCGTGCCATACAGTTCCCGAGTAACTTGGTGGTATACTGTACTGAACTTCGTGATCAACCCATTGCCTACCATAACGCCGCACTCGGGGCGGCCAACCGTCCGTCCAGTCCTGTTTTGAGGTTGCCCGAGACGGGACGGAATTAGTTGGGCTGAGGAAAATCAGGACTACAAGAGGCCTGCGGATGGGAGGTGATTAAAGAAAACGAGATTGATGGATTCAGAAAACAGCAGCAGAACAGAATGCTTCAAAAAAAACGTAACGTAGCGATGATAATACAAGGTGATTAACTTGTGAACTGATGAACTAATGAGGACTGATGAAGACAGATGATGAACAGAGACCGACAACAGGAAAATAAAAGTAGTGGCAACAGAGAACGATAAACGTTGAATGAGCGTATCGGGTCTGAATCAGGTCCCACCTCCATAGCACAACATAGATCCTAATAAAGTTTCCTCTCTCCGGCGCTCGCCGATGGTCCCAAGCAGCCTCTGCCTCCGCCCCCCCTCACTATCTACATAAAGGCCGTATCCGCCCTGCTCACAGACCCCCGTCCTCTCCCTCGACTCGACAGCACCCTCGACTCTTCCGGGGCCTTGCCTCGGCCGCGCCTTGAAACCGGCCCCAGCCTTAACCTTGGAAACTCAACTCTTCCCGGGCCTTGGCTTGGCCACACACTCGACTCTTCCGGGGCCTCGTCCTGGCTTTCCCGCGATAAGCTTTCCCCGCGTTGGGCCCGCATTACATCGAGCATCGGCCGTATATGGTGATAGGACCTCAACGAAGCCCTTATCTCATCCTTAAACCCACAATCTTCTTTCAGAAACGTGTCGACGACCTCCGCACTCAGATTTCCTTCTATCACTATCTTTGCAAAGCCGAACTCTTCTTCGGTGGAAAATGGGAAGTATGGATTGAAGTTCGTCGGGATACGTTCATCTGGGGGGAGGGATGAGCCCCGAGGGCTAACATCTGGGGACGTAAACGTAACATGATGCCAGTCTTCCAGTGCGGGGCTGGCTTCATTTTCAGGATGGACGTCATAATTGTACGCGGTGGCGGCAGGGCCGGCTTCATCTCCAGACATCGTCGTACCGTTGGCGGCGGCGGGGCCGGCTTCGTTGGCAGAACCGCTATTCGGGAGGAAGGTGTGCGAGGAATGGTCTATGTGTTTTGCCGGGTGTCTTCCGTGGTGCGCCATGTCGGCTTCTCGCTCTCTCGCCGCATTCAGTTTTGCCTGGTATTCTGGATGTTTGGTTTCAATGTGTCTGTGAAGCCACACTAGCCGTTTGAATCTCCGAAAACACCACCTACACAGTAGATCGTAGGGACCAGCCGTCGGCATTGCTCAGGTGTAATAGGTGCTCTGGTGTGGTAGGTGCTCTGCCGTGATGGGTGAGAGAGACAAATATGGTTCTTGCCACGGTTGGATAGTTGGATGTTAAACTTTGGACAGCGCCATGCGGACGTCACACAGCTCATTGGATAAAACATGAGACGAACGAATACATACCCCGCTGATAACCGAGTCCTCTATACTCCTCCTTGCCCTGCCAGTCGCGACTGAATAGTGCCTCCTCGCCCTGCTTGCCCTGCTTGCCCTGCTCAAATGTCCTCTCGCTGCCGTGGATGCATTATCGTATTCGCCGAAGAGATGCCCGTTCCGCTGCCAGAGACTCGGTAGTAGGTACTAGATTCGCCTACGAAATGCCCTCTTGCTACGCTGGAGACAGCTAATGTCCTACATACCTAGATATGCAAGGTGAATTTAGGTATGGCATTTTAGACGTTTGCCGTTAAATTTACGATACCAGTAATACCTAGCCGCGAGGCCTAGTGGCGGTGACCCATCGGCAGACTTCTTCACTGATCACTGAGGATATCATGGTGGGGTTTCTACTCTTCTCTTCTTGCCGGCAACGCAAAAGCATATCACGTGATCTAGCCGAGTGACATCCCGTGCTCCTCCCGTCACGACAAAAACGAAAACAAAACCTTCACCACCCCCGGTGGGTGGCTTGGAAACCCCTCTTTCCCAGGGAGTAGAACGGCGAGCTTTCAGCGCCGGGGCAGTGGCTTAGCCGACAAGGCCACGCGGGGTTTTTTTCCGTGAGTGGCGTTTGCTGACGACCTTTATTAAGCCCCCTTCGCTCTGCGCTCTGTTACCAGCGGGGTCCTACAGATGCGCATACACGACGATGCATCAGCTCCATACCTAGTAACTAGAATATACATACTCCTACTCCCGATGCGTTCCGGGTCCGCGTGCACTGGCCGGCAGGATTCTTCCCTTCCTTTTATAAGACCAGTGTTCTACATAGTCCAGCCCGTCCGTCCTGGCCCTCGGACCGGACTGGACTGTATCTCGGCAGTCCGTCCGGGAGCGGTGTTCGGACGGACTAGTCCAAAAGGTTTTGAGGTCAGGACGGACTGCAGCCCAATGCCAAGAAACAAAGAAAACCGTTTTCCTTCCGTAATCGCAAAATCACGGCAAACTAAGGCAGAATAGAAAGCGACGGAAATTATCACGTGATAGAAATGTTCCACACTAAAATGTCACGTCATAGGGGAGAGTTTTTTTCTGCCTTAGTTTGGCGTAATCACGCGAGTTCGAGAAGAATTTTGTTTTCTTCATTTCTTGGCATTGGACTGCAGTCCGCTCCAGTCCTTGCGATCCATGGACGGGACGGACTACTTTTCGGCAATCCGTCCGAAGGGCCGGACTGGAACAGATCTTGGCAGACCGTCCAGTCCGGACTGCAGTCCCGACCGGACTATGTAGAACACTGTATAACACTACCCCGGTCCCTAGGCTACAGGGAATGCGGCAAGCCGCATTTAAGTAAATGCGAGCCTGCTTTTAAGTAAATGCGAGCCTGCTTTTAAGTAAATGCGAGCCTGCTTTTAAGTAAATGCGAGCCTGCTTTTAAGTAAATGCGAGCCTGCTTTTAAGTAAATGCGAGCCTGCTTTTAAACTGGCTCTTGTCACAAAATGCGGCTCATTTGCTCTTATAATTCAGGCTTCTGCTAGTAAATTGGCCTAAGCCGAGTCAATAGGCGTTTGACAATAATTGCGGCCAGTTTACAATAGTCAAATTGAGCTCTTATGCCTAATTTGGCTGTCGATACTCATCCCACCAACGTTTATTCCCAGAAAAGTTGATGCCCACTACTAACAATATTTGTTTCCTCTCGCTGACAAGAGGCCGAAGTAAAAGAGAGTTTACAAAAGGACATGTTGAGATAACGAGCTTAAGTTTTAACTTCTTTTGGTGCCGAGGTCAAAAACCTAGCCACGCTGGTTCACCGCCGCCGGTGCTTCAATACTGGGCTCGCTAACAGTTACCCCTCTTGCTGATAGCTCATCCTCTCACCAACACCTCCTCCTCTCATCAACACCTTCTCTCATCAACACCTCCTCCTCTCACCAAAACCTCCTCCACTCACCAACACCTTCTCCTCTCGCCAACAACGCGCCATCATTCCGCCACACAGTATCCCCATTCACTGCTCTTCGCTCTCTGAAATTGGTCTTTGGTCTTCCTACAGCAGGTACTATTGTGCTTTTATGTTGTCCTATAAAGGTACCGCATCAGACCTGCCTCGCTGACGATACCATACCGACTTCACCGCGGACACTAGCAGACTTGCTATTGCGCACGCCGGTCATGTTGAATGTCTGTTGAGATGTCAGGGTGAATGCCGGCGAGCGGGGTAGAGGCTGGAGAGCGGGGTGGAGGCTGGAGAGCGGGCAAAGCTGGGGAAAGCTAGGTTCGGTTTGCTTACGCGCGGAGGGGAGATATATGTGTATATATTGGGCGAGCAGCAGTAGCTATAACCTAAAATAAATATATTATCAACGCCAGCTGAGCAACTGTGCCCTTATATCCATAGAGCCGTAATAGAGACAAGGGCCGTAATAGAGCCAAGGGCCGTATTAGCGCCAAGGGCCGTGATAGTGCCGTAATAGAGCCGTAAGAGTGGCCGGATTAGAGACGTGCCGATTTACCTTTATTGCGACTTGCCGCATTTCTTGTACCCTAGGGGGTTGAGAGAGTGATGACTCTTCATCCTCAACTAGATAGGTATTGGAGATCTTTTGTAGCCTTCCGAGGTATACTATTGGTACATGGGAACTTTGGAACTTTGGAACTGATCGATAGGATAAAGATGGAGATATGTACGCCGGCCCCTCCAGTCCCGACTCCCTTTGGCGGCCAGCCAAAAACAACACTGTATGCACCAAAGTTGAAACGCCATGCTTTCGCTAAATACACCCAATCGCCGTTCGCTGCTTCCCGATTCCCAGTTAACACACGCATCCGCGCTACCGCCGGTCACGGAGCCCGATACTATTAGAGCTTCCACGAGACCACCGGATCCCTTTGGTTCCGACGCTATCCTCTACCTACCTGTTTCCTCGGGCCGGTAATTGTATGTACACCCTCCCCGCACAGAAGCTCACGACCGCCAAGCACCCGCGAAAAGCCCGGAGAGTCCATCTTTCAGCCGGCGTACTATCACCGAGCGCGCCAAGCATCGGCAAAGAGGCCGGAAAGCCCAGAAAGCCCATCTTTCAGCCGACGGACTATCCCGGAGACCGTATCAGTACTTTCAGACCACCTTCACATCAGGACACTCCTCGCACTCACCGTCGAAACTCTGCATCTGCCTACTCCCTCTCGGATTCCCTCGGACATTCCCCCACTCGACATCGCCCTCCGAGTCCGGAATCTCCAGCACGAACCTAATCGGCCCCGCCGCGTTCTCCCAGCAAAGGAACAAGCCCGCCACGCTCCCCAGCCCTATCAGTAGCGGAGCCAGCTGCCCGAAGGAGCTAACGCTGTTCACGCCCGATATCCGGTTCCACGCGATCATGCACTCGACTGAGCACACGACGAAGACCAGCCGTGCCAGCGCGGAGCTCATGCGCCCCAGCGGCTGCAGGATCCCGCAAAGCCAGACCAGCGAGCCGAGCTCGGGGTCGTACTCGCCGTCCTCGAGCACCCGGGCGCAGAGTGGGTGACCTTGCAGCAGCGGCTCGGATTCGGCGAAGTGGAAGGTAGGCTCGGGTTCGGGCGAGGCCGTGGTTGTGGTGGGTGTGCCTGGGGCGGATTCCGGCGTCGAGTGGAACGCCCAGTAGAAGAACACGCCGAACAGGCCAGCCGTGCACCCGAGAACCAGCGCGACGGCTACCCACACGAAGCCGACGATGTACAGCAGCTTCATGAGTGTGCGGAACCAGCCGAACAGGTCTACGGGAAAGAAGAAGAAGCCGTGCGCTGTGCACGGCGCCGCGCGCACCAGCCGGTCCATGCCGCCGAACCAGTACCACACCGAGTATCCCATTGTGGCGGTCTCCAGGAGGAGACCGAGCATGTTGAGCGCGGTGAAGAGAACCAGCAGCTGCAGTCGCAGATCCTGCGAGTTCGAGTTGGCGAGGGAGGCGAAGCGCGGGAGCTTTGATGATGCCGCCATACATGTCGCACTGAGCGCGATCATGATCGCCGCCTCGGCGACGCCGAAGTCGCGATTGCTGCGGGTGTTGTGGAGCGTCGCGATGAACATGCCGGCGCCGAAGAACGTGTTGGCTACTCCGATGGTCCATGCCGATTCCTGCTCGTACGCGAAGGCGATGGTCGATGATAGGCCTGATCGTACTCGTCAGCACTTCCTGGCAGTACGCACAGTCGGCAGTGGATCGGAACGAACCAAGAAGATACGCGCTAGTCCTGACCCCTAGCCCATAGATTCCGTTGCCTTCGATTCCGCAAAGTTGCCGGTCTGGTACTACCGCAGTGCCGTTGAATATCTCGGCATTCGAGACCGTGACAGCGAGAGACAACAGAATGGCACCCAGCGCTAGATGGGTATCACGGAAGGTCATGGTCGATCGCGGGACGTCGGAGTACCTAAGTGAGCTCGAAATCCTGGACCACGTACAATCGTCCGAAGCGTGCTTGCTTGTAGTCGCGCCGGTGAAGCCGATAGTGTCTTTCTGGAAATTCGTTTATGCCGAGCTGAACGTACAAGACAGCAGGCGACAGGATCGACGGCGAATGGCACGCCTTAAGTACTTACATACTCGGCCACTTTTAACCGGAGGCCTCGGGGTAGTTACAGTGTTACACCAGGTATTTGCTGCATGCCAACATCGTGTTTCGTCTCCGCATTGATTGGCCACGTCGAGAGACGCCTTGTAGTGTACCTGCGCCGCAAATACAGGTAGCTGCAGGATGCGCAGTCGAGACAAGCGCTTTGTTGGCGTGCGCAGCGATATGGACTAGGTGGACACGGCCATGGACCTTCGCCGACCTCGGTACTTCTCCGTACGGCCCGTACTGGGCACAGGAAGCAACCCGAACAGGAGACCTAAGCGAAGTTGCGTGCATACCAGCCACGCTAGCGGACTGACGTGCGGTGTAACTTTACGACAAGCGTAAGCGAGGGATGGAATACGAGCTCCCACCGCCGAGACGCTGTGCAATGTGGGGGCTTGGGCGAGCCTGCGGTCTCTGCAGGATTTAACCTTTTTTCCCTCTGGCTGCCCCGGACTCTGGCACAGAAAGCGGGGTGGCTGTGGAAGAGGCACTTGCGGGGAATTTGCACTGGAATCACTTGTGGCCTCATTTTGGCAGTTCAAGGCAAATGCTGAGCGAGTCTGTCATATGCTTAAGCCATACTGGTAGCATAAGCCGATATAAACCCATGTTGGATGGAGTAGATGCTCGCTTCCTGTTACGCCGTAATCTCGCTGCAGTACCTGGTAGGTAGGGTAGAGTACCTAGCCCACCGCCTCGCATACATACGCGGATCATTCGCATCGTTGGTGTAATACTACGGTCTGGAATCGTCATCTCGTTCTGCGATTTCATGAACTCGACGGAAAATACGGCGAAAGCCATATTCACCGATGATTACGGTAGACCACGGCGAAGAATCTGGCGGTTATGCACAGAATCTGTAAAAGTACTTGGGGATTGCCACTTCGTCGTCCCCGGCTTCCGGGCCCCGGCTCCGTATGCGGTCTTGATTCCGCATCGTCATTCAGTTTCGGCGTTGGCTTCGACTGCGGCCGGGGCTTCAAGTAGGTATCTAGATCAAACCTTGCAGGTAAACACCGATGTTCCCGATACCCAGCCCATTAGGGTCGTTCTTTCCGTTGATACCACAAGTTCGAACTTCGATCGGATACCGCTGGGGTTTTAAGGACGTATGCATTCAATGCCGCAAAGGCGAACGACGAAAGAATGCTGACTGCTGAGTGCTGACTGCTGCCAACTTCGTGCTGCGGCAACGGATCGCCAGTCGTGTGGGATTCCTGGGACCGTGGCGTGATCGGTAAGGAGCGGTATCGAGCTGGCGGCCGGCGGTCGCTGACGGCTGGGTAGAAACAGTTATGTAACCTGCCATGATCTACCAAGGTTGAATGGAATAATACATGTTAAAAGTACAAAAACACCAGCAGCGCATAGGGAAAACGTGACACTACCGAGTGATATACCGTGCTCCACCCGTCAAGTCAAAAATAAAAACCTTCACCACCTCCGGTGGGTGGCTTGGAAACCCCTGTTTTCCAGGGAGTCGAGCCGCGAGCTCTCTGCGTAGAGCGGTGGCCTAGCCGACAAGGCCACGTGGGATTTTTGCCGTGCTAGAAATATGCATTTTACAAATATAAAGTGGTGTGTGCCCCCCCTCCACCCCCCCGCAAAGCGACGGACCAGGAACAGCGACGAGATGCCGTTCGCCAGCGGCCGGATCGAAGCCTCTACGTGGTTCTTCCATCTCACACTGCGGTGTCGCCTGTTTCGATACTCCGGGGCACGTGCACTGGCTTCGATGCTTCCGGGAGACCGATGATGTCGGCGTTTTCCTGATTATTGGTACGGTAGGGGAGACTGCATGTTCCGACTCCACAGTGCTGGGAAGCGCCGGGACGGGCCCACCAGGCATCGATCGACCATGGGCCGGCAACGCGACAACCCGGCGACACCTGCACAGAAGAATTCAACGTACGTATGAGATCTCGGCCCGCAGGTCCAGCGTCCGGGGATTGCTATGCGTCTCCACGCATATAGCATCGACGTGTCGGGTAGGTATGGAAGCACCTCTGCGCCGAGAAGCCCGACTCCCGTGTGTGGAGGGGGGGGGGGGGGGGGGGGGGGGGGGGGGGGTTGCGTCCAGCTTTCGAAGATGTCGACGTCGAATTGCCGTTTGTCGGCTACGATCTGGGTAGTTCTGGGCTCGGATCCATAGGTGAAGGTTCAAAATCGTGATTAATTCAAGAAAGGAATCTAAGTGCGATGATGATGATATGTACAAGGTGATGATCTGATGATGACCAGAGACCGACCACAGGAAGACAGAAGTAGTGACAACAGAGAGAGATAAACGTTGAATGACGGCATTCGGTCTTGATCGGGTCTGGATCGGGTCCCACCAGGTCTCAATAATGTCTCCTCTCTTTGGCACTCACCGATGACACCAAGCCGCCTCTGCCTCCGCGCCCCTCAGCAACAGGTACGGTAGCAGCCCTGCATGACTCTGCATAAGGAAGCAGGTACTTGAGTTGTCCCTGTTGTTGGGTTAGGGTTCCCGGCTCAACGTCTGGTATCAGGTTCGGGTCGGAAAAGTAACGAGACAAATAAATCAAAAGAATAGACGAAACATATTTCAAAATCCCTCGGGTATGTGAGAATCTGGGGCAGCTGATGGAGGTTGTTGCTGACCCAGATGACCGGGCCTTTCAAGGGCCTGTGACGTGCTTGTCATGGGTAACGTTTAGCGCCTTGGCATCGAGCTATTGGCCAGGAGCTCTCGCCCTGCGAGAGGACCATCACCTTTAACATGTATCTACCTTTATGTAGCATCAAACTTCTTCTTCTGAAATATGATGGTCCATCGCGAAACTCCCTCTCTTTCTGTGAAGCCTCGAGGTCTGCCTGTCCGCGAGCTCTGCTTCTACAACATGGCCACATCATTGTTGGATGAGCGAGTGTTTGTAGAACAGGGTGACGGGTTGTCAGTCCTGCCATCAACACAGCCACGACCAGGCCTGGCCACGATGCAAAGAGCATATCCGCAGACGTGGCGCGGAACAGAGCCGTGGAACGCAAGTGGAGGTGGAGGGAGGAGGACGACAGAGCTTGTGGTAAGAGGGACTAGCTACTCGGCGTCCCGGGAGAGAGTGGTGGACCATGGGAAGGTATGGCCCATGGGCTACTGGAGGGTGAAGAGGGGAGGCGCAGCGGAATGCAGTGAACACTCGCTGTGGAACAGAGTGAGCAACTTCAAACCCGTCGTCTTCTTGCAAATGGGTCTACCGGCCAATGGCATGAACTTCGCGTTGCTGATGAGTGATTGCCTAAAGTGAGACACGGCCATGACAAGTGGCTCCAGATCTCGATGCCGATTCGTCAAGTTTCGTATTCCGCCTCTCCGGCGAATAGACAGTATGTGCACTATGAACGCAGTCAGGACATCTAGGTCGAGCTGGAACACACGTGGCGACAAAAGACAAAATTGCAGATTCACGATATCACACGCGTTATCACCCATCTACACGTCCAAACCGCCACCAACCTTTGTAGGAATCATTCTACCACTCCAAGCCGCACCCGATATATCGACTTTTCGAATATTCGAAATACTCGGGAAACCTCTGCACGCGCAACAGTTCCGCTAGCTCTCGTACACAACTTGCTCCGAATACTTGTGGTGACAGCGTTCAGCGGCGATAAAAGGACTACCAACCGCTTGTCCTTCTACACGGCATCGTGGGTTTAACTTTACTATCTGGGACTGGGACTGTGGGAACGTGGATTGATGGTTGTTAGATTGCCTGTCCTCTGCCGAGATACCCGAACAGAAAGCGAAGTCAGCGAGGGCTGGATATCTTGATACCTTATTCACCTTGTGTCTGCGTGGTATCGAAAGTGGCGATTGCCGAAGCCACGAGGCGCGGTACGGCGTCAAGCTTTGCGGTTCTTTCTACCTAGATGCGGCCCGAGGAGCTGTAGGAACTAGTGAGTTCCAGTGAGTAACCCACTAGCCGGTCGGTGGACTTGTGGTGGAAGGCTCTGGCGACATTTGGTCGGTAGCGGGTCGAAGCTCTGTATTTATGTCTCTCTTCCTCCTTCTCTCGTAGCTAGAGCTCCTAGACACAAACACACCACTTCTCTCATCCTTCCACCCCGTGATCTCCACCACCATCGATCCGTTCATTAGGAGCAAGACAACGCGAAAAGTGCTCCAGGAATTATCCGAGGCACGGCTTTCGATTTACTCCTCAGTCCATACCCTTCACGGGTGATCCACGACGAATGGCTATTGACCGACCACTCGCGGGATACCCACGTCTTGAGGATATGGATAGAGGAAGATGCTGTAAGCATTTCGCGCAAAAATTCCTTGATTCCCTTTTGCTAACTCGAGGGATAGGCGTCGACGACGCGAAAAGGATTTCCGTTTCGACGTTTCAGCCTCGGCCCCGGCCATCTTCCACCCCCACTTCGCCTAAGGGCCACCTACAAACCATTATCATAGTGATGATGTTTGCCGTCGGACATGTCAGTGCTGTCGGATGGGATGACTTCGCCAACAACCTCGGCATCGACTTGGCACCGTTAATCATGCTGTTCGGGGAGCAGGTGACCAAGCAGTATCTGGGAGACTCGTTTGGCTGGATCGACAACCTGATATTCGCACTGGCGCCTCTGGGCATCATCACCGCGATGGTGGGGGCCGTCCGAGTGGGAGGGAGGGCCCAAAGTTGCGGTCACTTATCGGTCGAGCGAAAGAAAGTCGTGGTACTGTGGAAGCCGACTTGATGTCCTCTGTATCAACGGACGTGTGCGAGTTGTGGAACGGTGAAGGCGTTGTCAGGGTTCTTGGGAAACCGGCCCTGCTCCAGCTCATTTATTTTCCGGAAACACATACGCCAACCAGCAAGGCCGAGCTCTATACATTACCGGAAGCGATTGAAAAGGGCATTTACATCCGTAAATCCCCGGAAGACGACAATCTCCTCGAGTTTGCGCTTGGGCCAACCGCGAACGATGCTCCAAACCTCGGGTTAAATGTTAGTCTGAAACGTCTCGACCAATCCATCCTGTGGGGGCTTGCGATCATCGGAATTGTCCTACAATTAGGGGTCTTGATATATTCCAAAGTCGTCCAGGGCCGATTTCCAGTATCAGCGACAAACCAGAAAACCGCAGACCACGCTTTCCCTCTCTATGTCGTTGGAACGGTATCCCTTGCAGTAGGCTAGCCGCGCACGAGTTTTCATGACATTCGTTGCTGTGCTCGACGACGTTTCGGAGAACCGAGGGGCTTGTGGTGCGGCCGGAGGAGCTTCCAGTGGGGACGGAGGAGCTTGCAGTGCGGCCAGAGGAGCGAAATAGCTATCCTTGCTCAGACCAGTCGACACGGTCCAGCTATCGCAGTTTCCAAGCCTCTTCGCGAGCCAATCCAACTCTTTTCCAGTCTCTCGTTTGGTATTTTTGATTTCGTTGGATCTGTCCCGCCGAATATGTGCGCATGCGCGGACAGCAGTCACGATCAACGTGGCTCCTAGCTGTGCCACGATAACTGATGGATGCAATGCACGCAGCCCCACGAATTGAAGGACAAATCCAAAAAATGCAGTTCCAACGGCAACGTTCACCAGATATGTTAGCGGTTTTTCCAATTTTCGCGACGTCGTGATATCGGCGCTCTCCCGAATTCGTGCGAATGGCTCGAACAGCTGATCGGCGACTGTTTGCCCGCCCTGTTGAAGCCAGATGACACTGGCAACCTGGGAACTTGTGAGGCCCCATGTGGCTTCGGTGGTGCTCGTTTCGATGACATAGGCGCATAGGAACATGCCAAGCTTGCTCGCGATTGGAACCTTGAGATCCGAGGCGTGGTCCATCAATTGAAGGAGGCAACTGAAAGGACGATGCAAGAGGTTCATAATACGATGACCCGGGACCATGATCTACAAGAGTCCCCAAAGTTCGACTGGGTGTTGAAAGTTCTAGTGGGCACCAAAGAGCCGAGCGAGGAATTAACCAGCCTTCAACTCTCCCGGACGAAAGACGAAGATGGTGATTGGAGCGCCTGGTGAATCGAGGAAAGCGAGTTGGAAGCTATTCTTTGTTTTTGGAGTTCTTCTGTCACCGATGACACTCCCACCGAGAAACATACACGGTTATTAGGACGGGCTACTCCTAGCGCAAAACTGATGTATGTGAGGAAGGAGGAGCGAATGCAGGCGCAGGTCCCAGGGAAGGCCGTTGACGAGGGGGTTATTTCCGAACGGGGATGTTAGCATAGAATTATCTTGTGGCGTTTCCTTATCTTTTGTTGTGTGGCAATGCGAGTGCGTGGGTTTCTTTCTTTGTCCGGGTTTTGCGATACGGGCTTCCACATCGTTTATCGCAATGAATTCATGATGGGTCTACGTACGGCTCTTGCTGTGGGTTTTTGTTCTTTTGGGATGTGGCATTACATTTGTGTAGGTATCGCCATGCTTCCGTCAGAGATATTTGGACCGGTAATTTGCGTTCCGTGATGTTCTGCTGGCCCTCTGTCGACAGGATGGCCGATTGGGGCATTACCTTATTGTATCTGTGGAACAGAGACCGTGAGATGGAAGAATCATCAAAACGCTCCAATCTGGCTGGCGACACTTCGTCGTAGCTGTTCTTGTCCAGCGCGGAGCACCCACCACTTTATGTTTTTCGAAGTGAAGTATCCAGCACGAAAAAACCCCCGCGTGGTCTAGTGGTCAACTACCTAGGCCATGCAATCGGCGAGAGGAGTCGAGGAAAGCTCTGGGCTCAACCCAGGGTGAAAGCCTCTGCTCTTGGGGTTTCCAAACCACCCACCGGGGTGGTGATGGTTTTGTTTTTGTTTTTGGCATGAGGTGAGAGCACAAGATATCACTCGGGTAGTATCACGTGACACCCCTTGCCCCTTCTGCTGGCTGTGGAGAAGAGAAGAGAAAGTACGAGTACTGACCGCCACAATATCTTCTGTTTGAAGTACCATAGCTTGCGGATTAGCCCCTGCCACCAGGCGGTACGTCGCTGGCAGCTGAATTTGCTGGCAGAGCAAATGTATTCTCGTTCATCACTTGCACCTCCACTTTCACCACTCACACCCGAGCCGGTATCTAGTCCTGTTTCTTTTACGTTGCCGCCGTACATCGCACACGGCTACGAATTACATTCTCATGTACATACCTACCTACGCCAGCGTTCTCGGAACTTCATTGGATTTTTCCCATGCGCCGAAGGCTTAGCTCTTCGCGTCGTCGATCGAGGATACCTACCCGTCCACTGTCGACTGCCAGTCTCGAAAAAACACGGTCCCTGTGTACAGAAGCACTATATACTAGGGGCGCAACTCGCCATGCTCAGACTGGACTATGGGTGCATATGTACATACTCACAGACTCACAGTACTCTAGTGACAGCCCTTAGCCTGGCAGCCGGGCTCAGCCTTCAGGGTAATCCCCGACCGTTCCTTCCGTGCGTTCCTTCCGTGTAGAGGCAAACGCTACCTGTTATATACTACATAGGGAGCTACCGGTCGGCGCAGGTGTCGTGTACATAAGTACAGGGCGGGAAGGGTTAACAACTTGGCATGGTGGATGCCGGACGGGAGTTAAAAGTTTGCGAATTGCTGGTCGGGCCCTCGGGGTGCTCTGTACAGTGCATGTGTTACTACTGATACATGGCAAGACCGGAGGTAACCTATGCTCCGCGAAGCCATTTCCCATTCTCATTCCCATTCTCAACTCCACCGCGACGTGCCGTGACGTCTGCATGCAAATCGATTGAGAGTTCAAAGCCGTTTTTTCCCGAGCTCTCAGCTCACCCTTCAAACTCCCATGTACTTCCAGCACGTCGATATAGGTATGTTCGTACTCTACATAACATACCTGGCATGGGATTCTAGTCAACACCGTGAGCAAGCACGCACCCTCACTCGCCCGACCGCGCCGCGTGGCGTCGCGTCCGAAAATCGGCGAGCACGCAACTGGCCAGCTGGCACGGACTTCAGGGTCCGCCCGGCCCCGGCCCCTATCCCTACCCCGAGCCCGAGCCCGGACTGCGGGGCGGGGATTAGTCCGTGTCCGGTGCCCCAGCCCCAGCGCGGCCCACCCCAGCCCCAGCCCCAGCACCAGCGGCCCAGCCCCAGCCTCGAAGGTTCGAAGTTCGAAGTCCGAGTTTCGAAGTTGGAACTTCGAACCAAGAAATCTCTGCTAGGCTGGATGCTAGACCGACGCCAGAACGATGCTAGACCGCTGCTAGACCGCTGCTAACGACGGTAGCTGGGGGATCGACATCCAAGCGCGCCCACGGGCCTGTTCCGTTCCGTGGACTAACATAAGCTACGATATCCACTGGTGCAAGTGATAGGCACGATAGAGAGCAGCAGAGAAGGCTGGTTTTCGCGCGCGTGCTATGTAAAGCTAAAGGACGGGAGGGAGGGAGGGAGGCTGGCCGCAGATGTTGGCCGCAGATGTTGGGGCGGACGGGTCTCGTCCCGTCTCTCGTGTTGTCTCGTCTTCTTTGTCGCTGCATAGCCGAGACGTCCACGTCGACGCGAAAGGAATGCAAGAGAGCATGAATGCAGGAGGAGCAGGAGGGTGGTTCGCGGTGGTTGGTGGTGCGAGGAAAAGGGGTCCGCCCATCTCCCCCGCCCCCCCGTCCGCCCGTCCCCCCGTGCCCCGTCCCCCGTCCCCCGTCCCCGCTCGCCGCGAGCGAGCGGCGGCTCGCATGGAACCCACTGAACCCACTCACTGTGACGGCGCATGCAGGCTCCAGAGTGACAGCTCGTGCTTCCGACAAGGCTAGCGGCCGAATGCGCTGCATGGACGTGTGCGATGCACATCACGGTGCGAGGTATGCATCCACCATGTGATAATCGCAGGGCGGATGCGAGTCTCGTTCAACAACGACGGCGAAAACAACGATGCTGCCTGTCCGCCGTGATCATCTAGCAGACTGGCACGGCCAACGAGATCGAATGGAATCGGCCGATGGTAGCCGCGAAACCATGAAACCTCCGCGACCAATACGGTAGATAGGTGCTCTGCCTGGGGTAAGTACAGCCTTTGACAGTGCGCACTGCGGGGCAAGGCACAGGTGACATGCAAACAATAGGCCCACACTCGCCGCGTTGGAAGTTGCAACTCCTCTCCCCTCCTCTCCTCTCGTGAGTCTCCTCTCGTGATACCAGTTTACCCGCCCCAATTACCCGCCCCCTGAGGGGAGCCCTGGCGCCGTGCGCCTCTGCGGAGTCCTGTACGCCGCCGCAGGCCCCGGCAGGCCCCGCAGCCCCCTTCTCCCGTTCTCTTCTCGGTAGCGACTGGGTGATGCTGGGTGCCTGCCTGCCTGCCTTACCCGTGCTCGACCTTCGATCGAAGTCATCCAATCCTGTCGCCGGCGTACCTTAACTCTCATATGTAACTGCCTTGCAGATGGATGTGTTCAGATGCGTACTCTAGATGTGTCAGCTCGTTCGGGCGCGGGCAACCGACGCCGAACACGACGCCGGATCACACGATGTTGTGTTTTGTTCCACAGTAACTACCGGTACCCAGAGTACATAACTTTTGTTTTCGCAGCCGGCGGGCTGAGCAATAGAGTTTCGGAGGTTTTACTTCCGTCACGGTGGGTGGGGATGAGCGGTTATTCCCGAGCGTGAAGAAAAATGAGAAAAATTTCTCGGTCGCTCGTTTGCTTCCGCGCGCCGCCACCGACGAAAACCTCCAGCGTCTGAGGAAATATCTATGCAGATTGAAGTCAAGTAAAGTATCTAGAGTACCAACTAGCAGAAAGTAGGCAGTGGGGTAAAATTTTCGATGCTTCTCGCCTTCTTGGGTTTCCATTCTTCGTCATCTAGAGTATCAAGAGCAGCAGTAGTCCGCATGCGCGCATGACGGTATCGCCGCCACTGACGAAGCCATCCACCGAGACCAGCGACGGACGGGAAAGATACGGGGAAAGGAGCGGAGCGAAGTGAAGTGAAGTGAAGTAGCGAGGTGGAGTCGCACAACGGCCGTTCCTTCTCTGCTTCTCTGCTTCTCTGCTTCTCTGCTTCTCTGCTTCCTTTTTTCTTTTCTTTTGTTCTTCTTCTGCTTCTTCTTCATCTATCCCGCATGCGCGCATGAAGATATCGGGCATGAAGATATCGAGCATGGAGATACATACCGTAGATACCATACAGTCCCTATCGGCGGTTGACGCTGTGTCCCCACCTGCAATCCCGACGACGGAAATACCCTCTCCGCCTCGTTCGTTCGTTCCGGTTCCTGCGCTGTATCACCACCACCACCACCAGCACCACCACCACCACCACCAGCAGCACCACCACCACCACCAGCAGCACCACCACCACCACCACCACCACCAGCACTAGATACATCGAATATAGTACCACGAAACAAAAAAAGAAGTCCAGAGTCGTCGGTACATGCTCTCGTTTCCTAGTGGCTGAGTTGTCACTCTCAAGTAGTTTCGAGCATCTTCCTTAGCATGGAATGCCGGTACAGAGCGCGCCGCATAGTTCGCACAGTTCGCATACATAGCATTATCGTCGTCGCCGCTGATATGTGCTCATGTGCTCAAAGTTCGAGAAGGAAGGAAGCTGAGCTCCGTCTGATGTGTGTACTACATATGGAGAGAGGGGAGGGGCAAAATAGAAAGAGAAAGTGTCGCCTCCGTCATCCCGCATCTCTTTCTAGATGTGTGTGTGTGTGTGTGGTGGGCGCCTGTGTGCGTGGTGGGCGCCTGTGTGTGTGGTGTGAATGTGTTTTCGACATCGACCCGACGCAGCGGGACTAGGGACTCATGTATGTAGAGTAGGGATGATCGATCGGCAGGGGACGGAGACGGGGAATGGGACGGGGACCGGGACGGGGAACAACAAAAGACGAGACAGACGAGACGAACGCGCACGACAACAGCTGTCGCGAGCGGACATCGTGACATTCCCGGAATCGGAAAACCTCACGAGACGCGACGGGTCTGGGGGATTTCCACGATAGGGGCCGTGGTGGGGGCGGTAAGGCACGGACAGGATCTGGCCCTCGCCGTTCGCCATTCGGCTCAACGGCTGCGCACGCGGCAAAATTCTAAAACTGACACCTGGCCCGTCCGTGACCCCCCGAGACGTGAAGATACATATGCATATCTCATGACGACACGGTCAACGCCGGAACGACCACGCTGCTCGTAGGCAACTGCCTGTCGCGAGTGAGTGCATAACCGCCACCTGCTCGGCGATAACTGACCGACCGGCCTCGAAAAACACGAGAGTCTCGTTCCGCCGGCTCCAGCACTTGCCTTGTCTAGCTCCTCCTCGCGGACCAGACGAGGGCAGGCTTCGGATTGCGGCCGCCCGGTGCTACGGAGTAGACTAGTGGCAGATTCATAGGCGATTCCTTTAGTCCCTGCGCAAACCCGGGGGGAGGGGGGGGGGAGGGGGGAGGGGGGAGGGGGGGGGGGGAGGGGTCCAAACATCCGTGCCCTTCCTTCCGTTGAAGCTTCCTTTTTTTCTTTCTTTCTTTCTTCCACCTTGAGATGGCGCCAGATCTGGGCCGGCCGAAACGGTGCCGCCTCGCCTCTCGATTTTTTTCTCGGCAGGGCACGACAGGGCTCGACGGAGTATGGGGATGCGGAGGTGGTTGGTGGTGGTGGTTGGTGAGCTCGACATGTCGTGGCCTGTGCTTTGCTGAGGTCTGAACGTTTATAACGGCGGGGCGCCGTCCACCTCGGAATGCACATTCACTTCCATCACGCCGCACATCTTTCGCACTTCAACGACAAAGAGTCCAACATCAATACTATTACTACACAGCACTCCGCAGTATCTACAAAGCTGCACGGACAATCAACAAGACTCGATACGCAACAAAGAACAAGACACTACACCACATACACAAACACACAAACAACATCGCCATGCTCCTCTCCCTCCCCCTCGAGCTCGTGCTTCTGGTGCTGGAGAACCTCGACCTCCCCTCCCTCGCCGACTTCCTCTCGATCTCCCCCAGCCTGACCGCCTCCATCACCGCCATCGCACCCAGCCTAGTGACCAAGCAGCCGACACTGCTACACCTCGCCGCCTCCCGCAACCACCCCGCGCTCCTCTCGCACCTCCTCACCTTGCTCCCGGCAACCACCCTAGACAGCCGCAAGCACACGCCCCTCTACCGCGCGGCCGAATCCGGCGCGCTGGCGACCCTCCAGCTGCTCCTCTCCCGGGGCACTGTCGAGCCCGTCCGCCGCTTCGCCTCAGAGACTCCCCTGACCGTCGCCGCGCGACGCGGACACCTCAGTGCCGTCTCTTTGCTCCTGCCCACCTCCGCGGCCTCCATCGGCAAAGCGCTCATCGCGGCCTCCGGCGCAGGACAGACCTCCGTCGCCTCGCTCCTGCTGTCTCCCACGCCCCCTCACAGCGTCCTCAGCAGCGCCCTGTGCGCCGCGGCGGCCGCAGGCTCACACGAGATCCTATCACTCCTCCAGTCCGCGGGCGCGAAGCCGGGGACTGCGGACGCAGACGGCAGCACGCCGCTGCACCATGCGGCGCGCGCGGGGCGCACGGAGATTGTCGCCCTGCTGCTGTGGGGGCAGAATGTTAAGCTCGATGCGCAGGACGCGCATGGCTGGACGCCGCTGCATTGGGCCACTTTTGCGGGGTTTGAGGACGTGAAGGAGATGCTGGTCGTCGCGGGCGCGGATGTGGAGGTGGTTAATGATGATGGTGTGCCCGCGGGGGGGTGGCCGGTTGAGCAGCAGGTGGAGGTGGTGGAGGGGAATGTGGGCACGGAGGCGGTGGTGACGGAGGGGCGCGCGGTCGAGCAGGCGTGGGTGGTTGCGGTTTCGGCATAATGGCTTAGAGATGGGTTTTGTTTTTCGTACTTTGTGCTAGATATTCCTTTTGCTTGTTTCACCGCGGGAGTTGGGGCGCGATCCGATCGATAGATAGATAGACAGATGCTTTGTCTGAGCGATGATGCCTTGGTTCATCCACGATAGTTACTACATAACACCTAGAATACTGAGAATACCGAGGGTACCAATCTTGAGTGCATACTGCTTCACAGTACAAACTATCCGATAATAGTTCCACCTATTGGTAACTTGCAACTTGCGACATCGCAATTCAATGCCTCGCAACGTCATCTGTGACACCACTCCACTCCTCTCCACTCCTCTCCACTCCTCTCCACTCCTCTCCACTCCTCTCCACCCACCTCCACCACCACCACTGTCAACTCTGCTGTGCAGCGGCTGTACGCGCATGTATGCAGATCTGTATCCACCCACCCAACCCCCCCACCGATGCGCCGTTGCGACGGTTGCGCACCTACCGATCCAATGATTTCCAATGGTTCCAGGGACCAGATTCCACGCGTCGAGCAGTCGCATCGCGCAGCTTCGCATCGCGTGCCTACATAGGTAGCAGATACCAGAACTGCCAACGTCAACGTCAACGTCAACGTCAACGGATAGTTAGAGTACCCGCAGGCGATGGCGATGGCGATGGCGACCGGTCGGTCGACGAGTGTCGTACCGGAATAGCAGTTGGTGGGCACAAGTTACAAGTCACAAGTCTCGCCACACAAGTCTCGCGAGTCGTGAGCAAAGTCGTGAGTCGCCGGCAAAGTCGCGAGTCGCGAGCAAAGTCGTGAGTCGCGTCGCCACTCACGTCGCGCCAGCAAAGCCGTGAGTCGCCACCGACGTCGCGAAGTCGCGCAGTCGCGACTCGCGAGAACACACAACAAAAAAAAGAAATGAAAAAAAAAGAGAAACCCTGAAAGATCCAAGGGGAAAAAGAAGAAAAAAAAGGAAAGGAAAAAAAAAGAAAGAAAGAAGAGGAAAGAACAGGTGGTCTCCGTGCCGACGCCGGCGCCGGCCCGGTCTGACGGCCGGGCGGGCGGGTGGGCTGGCCCGGTTAAATCCTCGAAAGTTGAGATTAGCCGGCGCCGGCTGACATCCGAGTGAGATCTGTGAGATCTGTGAGATCTGCGAGGTTTGTGGGATCTGTGAGTGAGATCTGCGAGTGTGAGGTGATACGGGCACCTGATTAATACTCTGCTGAATGGGTAATCGGCTGGGTGATCGGCTTGCGGGAGTGGAGCTTTTCTGTTTTACTGCTGGTGAGGGACAGGTGCTTTCGCCGGTGTGCGGCGGACCGTGTAGAGTAACGCAGTGACAACTCCTACATCGCGTCGCGGGAGTGAGCGCGGCGGAAGGGAATTGGAGTGGGAATGGGAGTGTCCAATGTTGAGAACGTTGGCGGCGAGCGAGGGGAGGGCGTATGTATCAGTACTCTGCGTTTCAACCAGAGGCTGTGGCTCTGTGCGCCGTCGGGACGTTGGGCGTGGATTGAAAACTGGAACTGGAATCTTGCTTCCCGTATGGCGTCACTGGCGCAACTGGCGTTCTGGCTTTTTTGCGAACTCGGGAGATGTGGGTTCTCCCGCTGTCACGGTTTGAATCAATCGGTATGGCTGCAAGAAGCGCGATTCCTTCCTCGTTCGTGGGTCGTGGGTCGTGGGTCGGGGAAACGCGTCTTGGATCTTGGATCTGGGGGGTGGAGCTCGCACGGCGGATAGATGCGCACGAGAAGCATAAGCCCCGATTCGGGGGATGAGGGATCTTTTTTTTTGCGAGTGATAGATAACTTATAACTCGCGCTTGAACCGCTGGTGCTGGTGGATGAGCGTGATTACTTATGATTGCAGCTCAGTCGATTCGATAACTACCGTAATGCTCTTTGGAGTTTGGGCTGGAAAACCGTCCGTTGCGCAAGCTGAGTGATCACTTTCATCTAGCCATGAGCGAGCGGAATATCTGCTGGCTTGACACCGGAAGCATTGGCTGCCGCGTAGCCCAGGAATTTCCGCCTTGACAAGGGTAGGGTGTCAAGAGCCAGTATGTCGCCGGAAGTGTATCCCTATTTGGCGGCGAGTCGCGTAGGGACTTGTGGCAGTGACCAATCGACATACTACTCCACCGATCACTGAGGATATCATGGCCGGGTCTCTCCTCTTCTTTTCCCACGAGGTTCTTTTTTTTGGTTCATTCATTGATTGCGTGCGACCTATCTAGATCAAGGCAATATCATCTACACGTGCCCCCCCCGTGCACCCCGCACCCGTACTCGCTCTCGCTCCCGCGCCCTCGAGTCGTCCCACCTCCACCGCAACTTTCTAGTCCGCTATTCTGCGTCGCTGAGCTCCTCAGCTTCGGCACCCCCTCCTCCTCCTCGAGTCGCCTCAGCTCCGCTCTCTCTTCCCGCTCCCTGAGCTCCCACTCGGATTCCTCACTTACTGCATCTTCCTCATCGGCTTCTGGCATTCGTCTGCCCACATCGGTGGTGGAGAGGAACTCTAGAATGGCCTTGCTGCATCGCTCGTCTGCGAAGAGGTCCCGGAGTTTGAAGCGGTCTTTGCCCCTCCTTGTCTGCTTCCGGACTTCTGCCCAGAGAGTCTTTTGCTGACTTTTCCATTCAGGGGAATTTCTGAAGAGGTGCTCCCGAGTCTGTGTCTTGTAGCGGCACCAGCCGCAGCGGGCATCCGGGCGGCTCTTGGTCCACTGGAGGTACTGGTCGGCGAGGCAGTGTCCTGTCTTGAGTTGGTAAACTCTCGAGGCGAGGCGCTTGGGGGCCATCTCCGGATTTGGGTCAGGACGCTGGCCGGATTTCCGACTGTACCGGTACTTCTTATGAGTGATTCGGTTGTCCGCCCATATTTTCCCACGAGGAGCAGAAAAGCGTGTCACGTGGTATTTGTTACCGAGTGACACCGTGCTCGACCCATCCCTCCAAAAAACAAAAACCTTCACCACCCATGTGGGTGGATTGGAAACCCCAATAGCAGAGGCTTTCACCTTGGGATTTGGATTCGAAAAATATGAAGTGGTGGGTACCCCGCAATAGACATTAACAACCACCGAGCGCATGCATGTTTCCTCCATCTTACGCTGCGGCATCGTCTGTTTCGATGCCGAGGTGCTGGCTTCCATGCTACCAGGAGATAATACTCTGCTCGAGGCTACCACCAGCCGGTCCAGCAACTTATCTCTATATATCTTCCCTCGGGTTCGCCACTTCCTGATCCTTCTCTTCATCCTTACTATCTCCCAATATATTATCGAGGAAGAGATCATGGCCTAGTAAAGAAACAGCGGAAGACTCTCCTCCCTATTTCACTCCCTTTCTGCTGCCCTTTCCGTGGCCGCCGTTCAACCTCACCCCTGACCTCTCTGACCCGGTGATCGGATTATTTTGTTGATCCACCGCCGTCGCCCTAATGGTCGAGGTCCTGCTAAATTTTCACGCCTAGGGAAAGAATCTTGGGCCTAGGTACTTCCGTTTGCCTCAGCTCCGCGGATAGCCTGTTTTTCGCCTTGAACCTGTCTCTTGTATCGTCTTACCTCGATAGGATTATTTGGACTCCTTGTCATACGTTTTGCTTCATCCATTCCCTCAATGATGAAGTTCATCGTAGGGATTCTGGCCTGTACAGCCGGCAGTGCAGGAGTGGAGAGAGTGATACCGCGTGCCCCGCTCGTCACAACAAAAACAAAAACCATCACCACCCATGTGGGTAGCTTGGAAACCCCAAGAGCAGAGGCTTTCACCCTGGGCTGAACTCAGAGGTTTCCTCGACTCCCCTCGCCGATTGCATGGCCTAGGTAGTTGACAACTAGACCACGCGGGGGTTTTTTGGTGATGGAAACTTGAATTCGAAAAATATAAAGTGGTGGGTACCACCCCGCGACGGATAAGAACAGCGACGAGTTGCTGCCCGCCATCGAAGCATCTAGGTGACTCTTCCATCTCACGCTGTGGGTTTACAGACGGCTTTTGTGCCAACACCGCTCCAGGCCGGAGGTGAGATCGAG
The DNA here is from genome assembly GCF_024521635.1 of Tricharina praecox. Classification (NCBI taxonomy): domain Eukaryota; kingdom Fungi; phylum Ascomycota; class Pezizomycetes; order Pezizales; family Pyronemataceae; genus Tricharina; species Tricharina praecox. The sequence continues at coordinate 1,129,862 of NW_026250412.1, forward strand.
AGAGAGCACACATAGAAGAAAGAGGAGATATGAGGGTTGGTGGTCTTTTCAGTAGATGATGAGCGAGAAAAAAGAAGGAGAAGAAGAAAGAAGACGACCCCGCTGGACCCACTCGGTCGACCCCGCCATATGTGGCCGCCAACGTTGATTCCCACCACTGTTGTTGCCCACGAGTCTGCCATGCGAGCGATCACACGACATAGAGAAGTATTCTCGCCGGCACTAATCTATTTAGGTACTCTTGCTCTACGTCGAGGATCTAGATTACCAGTTTTCTTGTCAGCACCATTCTGCCGAATGCCGAGGGAAATGCTTTCGTTACAACTTACCAGCATCAAACAGAGCCGGTGGCTTCCATATGTGGACTCGGTGAATGGGATTGCTCAAGGAACAACCCCATGCGTGAGGCGTGATGTGGGTACTAGTAAACAATGGGCAGAGTTGTTCTTGATGAGTCTACGATTGTTAGGACGAATTTTATCTTGGATGCAATGTCGTCTACTTTTCAGCCCGTAATTGCTGGAATGTCCCACTTTTGTTTGTTATCTCGTAACGTACATAGTCCACATTAGGCGCCAGTTTTGCAGACGGTTCTTGTGGGAGCGCATGTGTTTCTGGTGAGTAGTCCACTAGCCGTTCGAAGGACCGGTGGTGAGTGCTGGAATATTCGGTGCGGTAGCGGGTCCAAGTTTGTTTTTCCTTGTCCCTCTCTCTCTCTATCTCTCTCTCTTACATACCACTTCACTTCTTTCCAACTTCATCGCACTAGCGAATCAACTCCACGAGTCCTTCCAACAGGATATGAGCCCGTCACCCAACACGCGCATCCAACCTTTTCTACCGGGACACGGCTTTCCCCAACCCCTACGACCCGGAGATCGATGGCGAGCCGTCTAATGGGCTAATTATCATCCGTACCCATTACACTCAGAGGAACTACCTGCTCGAACTCGACATCTGTTATTACACGCATCTGCTGTGTCACAAGATGAGCCTCGCCGAATACCGAGAGTATTGCTTGGATATCTACAAAGACATCCACCTCGGACGCGGCGCAATTGCTGAAGAGAGCTCCAGGCGTTCAACCGGTGCAGACGAGAGCGCCAGACAAGATCGCAAGGTTGCTGACGAGTTCGCTGCGTTGAAGCGATGGCTTGCTGAGTCAGAGCTCCTCAACAAACACCATGTTGATGCCCAGAAGCGTTTTTTGTCATCCGATGATGCAAAGGGGGGCACTACCTCCGAGCAGACGATCAACGCCTCACTTGAGAGCTACGACGTGCAACCCTCCCACACCCAACACTCTCCCAATCACCCAACATCCTCGCCGAATACCTCGCCGAATATCTCAACGAACACCCTTGCCCAACTACCACATCTGCGCACAACACCTGCGCCCAACTCCCATGCCCCCGCCCCGCTGCAGCATGGTAGTAATAACGATGACATCTTCCGTTGGGTTAGCAATCTCCGACTTTTCAAGCCTACAAAAGGTCGCATGTACTAATGTGATTGATGGCACAGAAGCGTCTCGCAAATGCAGAAGCACCACATGTCTTTCCTGAGTCCTCGGGGAGAGCCCCAAGATCATGGCGGTCCACAAAATAACATGAGTTGTTACTCAGATGTCCGATCAGCAACAGTTGTTGTCGGATTCGACATAGCGTACTTGTACCTGTGTCCGCCCGGCGCCGGCAAGATGCTGGTGTTCCTTATGGCCACGCTGTAGCTGCTATGAACGCCAGCGCCGCCAAGGTTCCGATCGATTTCGGGCCTGATTACGTGTCACGGCATAGCTGGATCGCAGCATACAATGCTGCAATGTCGTCAATCGCGACAGGTACGGCGAATTCGACACAGCGTACATGGATATGGGTTTGCCGGAAAGATACCGGCGGTCCTTGCGGCCACGCCGCACTGGCGGGAATCAACGCCGTCAAGAAGGTTCAGATCGATTTCGGGCCTGATTACAACAGCGTACTTGTACCTGTACTCAGCGTTCGCCGGCAAGATACCGGTGCTACATGCGGCCACACCGTGACAGTTACCCAAGCTGTCAAGAAGATTCCAATAGCTTTCCGTCAGTGATCTAGTTTAATGTCCTCGGGCATCAATAGACCGAGTTGGGAACGGACGGATAGGATGGGACGGACGGATATTGTGGGACGGACGGATATCTTGGGACGGACGGATATCTTGGTATGTGTTTTTTGCTCCTATGTATCTCTTTAAATACTCTCTCCGTTGTCTGCTCTTTTTTGTTCTATATCTTCAAATCACATCTCCATCTTTCTCTCACTCGTTCGCTCAGATCCGCTTGACAAAACTTTCATGCCTGATTACATGTCACGGCATAGCTGGAGCACAGCATACAATGCTGCAATGCCACCACTCCCCCGTGTTCCCAAACGTCCACCCCCGAGAGCAAGGGTGGATTAAGAAGAAAGTACGGACAACCGCCTAGGGGGGGATTTCCGGATATCGGATATCCCAGATCGCGCCCCACCGGACCGCTACTCAACATGTGATGGCATAGGCCATTACGTTTCCACGTCCTGAAAGGCGCATACATCATGTACTTAGGCATTACTCTTAGTAAAAGAAGTTCTCAAGTAAAACGGAAGCGTGCTACTCTTGTATTCTTTTGTGTAAACGGAGTGTGTGGGTGTGTATATTGCAATGATTTCGCTAGGTTGCATGAAATTAATGATCAAATAAATATAGAACGTGGAGGCGAGAAGAGAAGAGAGGAGACCCCACCGTGATATCCAGTCGGTGAGAAGCGGTTGGCCAGTCAGTTTGCCATCAAGACGTACGTGACTCGCAGCTGAGTATTTCTGGCATACCTAGCCTCATATTTATTCTCGTTCAAAACTCCTGTCGGCGGAAACATCGAAACCAATGGCTCCGCATCGAAATGGCAGGCGCCACCGCAGTGAGAGATGGAAGAATCCTCCAGGCGCTCTGATGGCGGGTGGCAGTTCGTCGGTGCTCATGTGTATCGCGGGGTGGCACCAACCACTTTATATTTTCGAATCGAAGTACCCAGCACGAAAAAACCCCCGCGTGGTCTAGTGGTCTAGGCCATGCAAACGGCGAGGGGAGCTGAGGGAAAGCTCTAGGTTCAAAGCTCGGCTCTTGGGGTTTCCAAACTACCCACCGGGGTGGTAAAGGTTTTTGTTTTTATTTTTTTGGCATCACGGGTGGAGCATGCTATATCACTCGGTGGAAACGACCACGTGACATGCTTTGCGCTGCCGAAGTGTGGAAGTAACTTCTTCAAAACCTGCTCACGGTGGAGAAGTCAACAGAAAGCCTTGTGGGTAAAGGCCGGGAAGGAGACAGAGAGAAGAAAAGAGAGGTGGTCGATAGCGGAGCTGTTCGCCGACGAGCGCAGCGAGGCAATCCAAGAGTTTCTAGGAACGACGGATGTGGGAAGGATACGCGGTGATAGGTTTTTTTTTGGAGCGGAAGCGGAAGACGAGGGAGAGAGGCGAGCGGGCAGCAGGAGGAGCGGTTATGTTGGCCCATATCGGTCTTTACTTGTCAATTTAATTTCTACTTTTTTCTTGTGTCAGCCCGAGGCGGATGGGCAGGGGAAGTGGGGCGCAGCATCGGACTGGCCGGTACCGGCCAGGGCGGGTAGGAAAAGGAGTTCGTCGGTTCGCCATAGTCTAGATAGGCTGCATGCGAAATAAAACAGGAAGATCTCTCTCTCTCTAAATACCGAGGCTTTCAACTCTCCACTCTGGTTTGACTGCACAACCTTTCTCCGAAGTTGCTGTTCACAGTCCAGACTCCAGGCAGCAGGCTCGGTGTGGACTTAAGCCCCGTACGTCTCCCGCGGCGCCCTAGGCCTGGGCCCTGGGCACAGAGAAGTGATGAACGCACCAAGCAGACGCAGAGAACAGGTGAAGAACAAAGTGTAGTGTCTGGAGCAATTTTGCAGTGGGCTACTGGTATCTTTGAGTCGGCCTAGGTTTCCACGTATCCTAGTATGTGCCAGTTTCTGACCCGGTCCCTCATAGGGCCGGGCACCTACCTGTTTCCACGCGCTCGCCACAACAGTGGCATCCCTCCGACGGAGGAGATATCGAGAGTACATACTTCGCTTCTTCGAGGGTACATCTCCTGTGCGGAGGCGTCGTCTAAGGAGCCGAAGCAGGTGACATATATTGCAGCGTGAGATGGAAGAAACATCCAGACGCTCAACTGCGGGGCACTCAGGTGGGGGGGTATCGGGGAAGCAGAATACGCACCGAATTGATGGGCGTCACTTCATCGTTGTTGTTCTTGTCTATCGCGGGGTGGCACGCACCACTTCATATTTTCGAATTCATGTCTCTGGTACGGAAAAAACCCCGCCTAGTCCAGTGGTCTAGGGCCACGCAATCGGCGAGGGAGCTGAGGGAAGTTCCCCGGTTCAAAACCGGGTGAATGCCTATGTATTCAGCTCTTGGGGTTTCCACGCCACCCACCGGGGGTGGTGATGGTTTTTGTTTTTGGCATCACGGGTGGAGCACGCAATATCACTCGGTAGCATGGCATGACGTGACACGCCTTGTGATGCCGGCTCCTTTTTATAGTTTAATCAGCATTGCATTCGACCTTGGTAGATCATGGTAGATTATATCCGTTTCCACCCAGCCGTCACCGACAGCTGGCCGCGAGCTCGATACCGGTGTGGCGGAGCGATGGAGAAGGGACCTGTGGGCTGACGAAAACGAATGTGGTTAGTAGTTTGATTGATTGATTGATTGATTATTCATACAGCATGGAACCCTAAAGTTATGGCCGGTAGAGGTATCTACAATACAACATTTTGACAAAGAAATTCCGCAACCAACTCCATGTAGAAGTGACAGCAAATCCCCTCGTCCTCGCAATATTTTAAAAGTGAGCCTCCAAAGAGGCTCGGGTTGTCGGCTTTGCGCTGTAGCGGCGCGTGGTAGCCCCCGGCTTCTCCAAAAGGTACCTCCACTCGGTACTACCCTCAACATAACTAGTCTAGCGCACACGGCATGGTGCTCGAAAGGAATCGTCGTCTCGGGGTTTGCGTAGCTGTCAAGGCCGGGGCCCGATGAATAGCAGAGAAGATATTTGGATCGAAGGCGGGTTGGCAAAATGCCAGTCGTCGTGGTCAACGTTGTCCTGGGCCAAGCCCTGAGCTGCCCCCCTGGAGTTCACTCTCCTCCCCGCCGTCGCCATATCGCCTGCTGAACAGGCTCTCCTGGAGTGATGAAATCGATGGTGATGTGCGGGGAAGCGATGGTGAGACTTCTTCTGAGGTTCGGATGTAGCACCCGTAGTGGTGCAGTTCTCCGGTCAGGGACCGAGGCTCGATTGATCTCTATCGCTTCATGCTCATCGTCGTCGAATTCGTCGGTCGGGGCACCTAATCCGCGGTCGGAAAGAGTGGACACACACGCCACATGAATCCTGAAGCCAAAGGGAGCGGGGCATTTGGTGTGCCAACGCATAGTCTTGGCATTTTTGGAAGGTTGGTGTGGTTCTCGGAGGTGTGTGTTGTGGTTAGTAGTGGGAATCAACGTTGGTGGGCATGGTGGGGTCGACCGAGTGGATCCAGTGGGGCGTCTTGTTGTTCTTCTCTCTTGATCATCATCTACCGAATAGACGACCATCCTCCATATCACCTCTTTCTTCTGTGTTTGCTCTCCTCTGGATCCCGCCTCCAGCCTAGAGGGGTGTTGGTAAAAGAGCCGTCTGCAAAACTGGAGTGGAACCGAACATGTAACATCTAGTACTTGACTCGTATCTGAGTATTGCTGGCATAGAATAGGTATTGATTCTCGTCCACATCGCCTGCTAGAAGCATCGAAGCCAGTGCCTCAGCATCGAAATGGTACGCGATACCACAGCGTGAGATGAAAGAATTACGGTTTACCCAGGTGCCCTCAGGATGGCGGACGAAACCGCAGCGACAGATGAAGAATCCCCCAGACAATCCGATCTGGCGTTTGGCACTCCGTCGTTGTTCCTGTGCATCGCGGGGTGGCACCTACCAGTTTATGATTTTCGAATTCATATCTCTAGTACGAAAAACCCCCGCCTGGTCTAGTGGTCTAGGCTATGCAATCAGCGAGAGGAGTTGAGGAAAGCTCTGGGTTCAACCCAGGGTGAAAACCTCTCTCTTGGGGGTTTCCAAGCTAGCCACATGGGTGGTGATGGTTTTTGTTTTTGTCGTGACGGGTGGTGCACGCCATATCACTCGGATGTGACTATCACGTGATTTACGTTTTTTTTTTGCGTTACTGGCTGCGTACTCTAGAATACATAGGCGAGGAAGAGGTTGAGGAGCTGGGTGTTGCAAACGGCTCCTTTGCCAACATCCCTCTAGGCCGATGGCGGGATCGAGAGCAGAGCACACACAGAAGAAAGAGTAGATATGAGGGTTGGTCGTCTACCTATTCGGTATATGATCGAGAAAGAAGAAGGAGAAGAAGAAGAAGGAAACCTCGCTACAACCACTCAGACCCGGTTATGGCCACCAACGTTGATTCTCATCAACGTTGTTGCCGACTACCGTAGTACTAACCACAGTCATTTTAGCCCGCCGACAGGTCCTCTTCTCGCTCCCTCCTCTCGCTCCGTCACACTAGCGTGCCAGAGAAGACTAGCGTGTTCCATCCCAATCACGTCGTTGTTCCTGTAATGTTGGCGGTTCGGATATGACGGAGGACCGCGCGGGTATCCGAGGGCCGGAGAGAACTACGTAGAGTACCTTCCGAAGGGATCGTGTCTGGATACCCTGGTTCGTGAAGCTTGTACATAGAGAGATCTCGCTGCTCCCGATATTGTTGCTGTAGATGCCGAGTTGATTAAATTCTTCTATATAGTTACCACGTTATTCATAACATCGCAAGGCCCCCACCACTTTAGTAGCGTCGAATTCAAGTTCTTAGCACGGAAGATTTCGAGAATATGTACTTATTCACTTCTTCGAGAGCATATCTCCTGCCAGGAGCATCGAAACCAGTCTCAACATCGAAATGACGGGTGGCACCGCAGCGAGGGACGGGTCATCACCTAGACGGTCCGATGTGGCGGGTGGAACCCCGGATATCACTCGGGTAGGCTCACATGACATGCTTTTGCGCTGCCGGCCTTTTTAGTTTGATCTTCATCCGTTTCCACCAGGCTGTAACCCACAGATAACCGTGAGCTGGATACCGGCTCGTAGTTATCGTATTCTAGCAATTACGGGCTCAAAAGTTGAATGTCCTACCTACCTAGATAAAACCCGTTGTCGAGAACTGCGTACGTCCAAGTGGTTCCAAAAAACTGACCTCCTATCGAAGCGACCGAAACTTTGAGCTGTCCATGCATGTGAGAGAGAACATCAATTGCCATCCCGCATGATGGTTGCTCGATGCATTGATTAAAAGCGTACAAGGCCTCGGCTGAATTCTTGATTCCTTGTGGCTGTGCACACTAAGCAAACGAGGCGCACGTCAGAACCTAGAGTATGTAGCCTTGCAGCACGCGCCTTATCGATAGCCCGCCAAACCTTTTCTCAACCTCACCTCGCGTCACGGTCGCGTCTTCCCCCACCACAGGTCCACAGCCCGCCACCACAGCCCGCCACCATGCAACTCTCAAAAAACATCCAGAACCAGCAGACGATGGTCTCCGACGATGACGACGTGTTCTCCGACCACGATGAGTAACTACTCTCCACCCCCGTCTCGTCGCTCTTTCACTCGCACACTTACTTATCTCGCGCGTGCGCGCGCACCCCACACAGCGATGAGTTCGACGACGACGACGAGCTCGCCGCGTACGCTGCCGACGACACCGACGACGATCCGGACTACTTCGACGACGGCGAGGACGGCGATGCCCCGACCGCCGCGAATCCTGCCGCTGCCGCCGCAGCCCCAAAAGACGACTTCTTTGATGCGCCCAGCGAGTCGGAGGACGAGGGCGACGGCGATGGCCCAGGCGCCGCGGTCATCAATGACGACGAGATGGAGGAGTTCCACCACAACTTGAAGGCGGCACATGGGTTCAAGAAGGGGCAGCGGCCGCGGGGGAGTAAAGGCGGTGGGCGCCGGGCCGTCGGCGAGGAGAACTTGTCGTTCGAGGTGAAGTCGCTGATGGGCGAGGCGAACCAGGCGTTCGCCTTCAGCCAGCTGGATAAGGCTATGGGACTGGTCAAGAAAGTGATCCAGATCGAGGCGGGCGTGTATTCGGCGTGGAAGATCCTGGGAGAGATCTTTAAGGAGAAGGGCGAAGACCACAAGTGTCTGCTGGCGTGGTTGACGGCCGCCCATGCGAAACCGAAGGATTGGGAGCTGTGGCTCATGTGTGCCAAGATGAGTCTGGATCAGTATGGGCCCGATAAGCATAATTACCGCGACCAGGCTATCTACTGCTATAACCGCGCGATCAGAGCGAACCCGGACAATATCGACGCCGTCTACGACCGCGCGCTATTGTTGAAGGAGACGGGCCAACTCCACAAGGCGGCAGAGGGATTCGGAATGCTGAACAAATTGCTGCCGAACGACATGTCAATTCTGAGGGAGATTGCCGCCTTATATATTGAGCTGAAGAAGATCCCGCTGGCGATCGAGTATTATACGCGGAGTATCGAGTTTTTCAAGACCACCGGCAACACGGATAGAACCTTTGGCTGGTCGGAATTAAATATCCTCGTCGAGCTGTACATGATGTCGAAACGGTGGGACGACGCGATCAAGGTGTTGAAGACGAATGCCCGATGGCTGTACGGAAGGGCGGAGGAGAAGTATTGGGAAAAGCTGAACGACGACCGAGAGTGGGATAAGACGGATGCGCGACGGAAGTCGATCCGAGAATACGTGCGGGCACGGTTCGATGAGGAGACGTACTCGCTCCCCCTTGAGTTGCGAGTAAAGCTGGGAGTTTGTCGGGTGTACCAATCCAATGAGAAGGAAGCCCTCGTACACTTTGAGTTCCTAAACGAGGAGGATCCGGTCGAGTATTACGATGTGTTCCAGGAAGCGGGTGATGCCCTCTTCGCAGCTAAGGCCTACGAAGAGGCCATCCACTACTACTCGTCGGTGGTGGAGGGGACACAATTCCTCGACAAGAAGCTGTGGTTCAACATGGCCACCTGCTACAAGGCCCTCAACCAGGTTGAAGATGCCGAGGACTGCTACGCCACCGTGCTGGAAGCATACAGTAAGGACACCGACGCCATGATGGAGCTCGCCAGTATCTACGAAGTGTCGAACCGGAAGGCGGAGGCGTTGGAACTCGTCAACGAGGTTATCGCACTCCGGCGGGAAAGGGAAACCGCAGACAAGAACACTGCATCGGAGAAACGTGCCGCCGCCGAGCCGATTGCGCAGCCCGGAAACGATCCCATGGCATTCTTCCCCAACCAGCCCGCGCCGCGTCGAGTTCGGAAGCGCCGGCCAGGTGCGATCACCAACGAAGAGCGAGCTGAGATGAACGCGAGGAAAACGGAACAGACGGCGGTCAAATACAGGAAGCTCGAGTATCTCCGTGCGAAAATGGAGGAGGGCGATACAGCAACCATCAAGGACTGGCTCGACACGGCCGGCGATCTGGTCGACGACTTCCGCAATACGAAGGCGCTGTTTCCGTCGGAGAAGGGCAAGGCGTTCAAGGGATTCATTTCCACCGCGCAGCGGCGTGAAAAGGCAAAGGGAGATGCAGAACAACTGGAGAGGATGCAGCACCGTCTGGAGGAATCGCTTACTTTCCAGGACGACCAGATCGACACCATCGCCAAAGACGCCACCACATTCCGCGGCCTCGACTTTGATACCTGGCTGTACATCTTCATGCAGTACGCGCTATGTCTCGCCAAGTACGACAACTACCAGGACGCGTACGACGTGTGCAGCGTCGCCAAGGAAGCAAACGTCTTCTACCTCGACAAGAGCAAAGTCTTCACGATCTGGACGACATGGCTCGCGTGCGCGATCTGGGTTCACGATTCGGAGTCGTGCAGTACGATCTCCCGATGGTTCATGACCACGTACCAGTTCCAGACCGAAGCATACTCGCTGTTCGTCGGATCGCTGACGATGTCGCGTAACGGAATGGAAGTGTTCCACAACAATGCGAATCAGAAGTTCTTGCTGAGGCAGATCAAAATCATGGATGAGAGCATCGAGGGGAAGAAGCGCACCAATGCCGCAAGTCTTACAAATATCGATGAGGAGGGTAGGGAGTACAAGCCCGAGCGGTTGGACACCAATTTGTTGATGCTGTACGGACATATTCTTGCTAGCGGGAAGAGTTATATCTCCGCACTGAGTACACATTCTCCTCCCTCCTCCTCCTCCCACATCTTACTGACTCACGCATAGACTATTACACGCGTGTCTTCACCGTCGCCCCTAAGAACCCCATGGTCCTCCTCTCGATATCCCTCGCCTACCTCCACCGCAGCATGCAGCGGCAATCCGAAAACCGGCACATGCAAGCGCTGCAAGCCATAACCTTCCTCTACGAATACACCGACACGCGCACTAACCCGCCGACACCTCTACCAGCGGCGGAGCAAGCAGCACTCGAGCAAGAAGTCTCCTTCAACGCGGCGCGCTCCTTCCACCACCTGGGCCTAACCCACCTAGCAATACCTTACTACCACCGCTGCCTCGAGATCTCAGACACATGGGCGGCGCAGGGCGGCGTAGCGGGCGATCTCAAGTGGGAGTCCGCATACATGCTGCAGATGATCTATGTCACGAGCGGGAACATGACGGAGGCACGGCGCGTTACGGAGCAATGGCTAGTCGTGTAGGTAGATTATTTCGTATGTAGAGGTACATCCATGCATGCAATGCAATCAATGAAATGAAAATCAATGCTCGAAATCGAGAACGGTCGCACCGTCAACCCCGCCCTCAATCGAGCCAATCAGCCGTCCCGCGAACTCCGCGTGCGCGCTGTCCCGACGCACGTAGTAGTTGCGGTCCTCGACGCTCGCGAATTGCACTACGTACACGTGCGTGAAGCCTTTCTGTAGTGCCCGGGGTATTAGCTCGGGTATCCTCCGCACCACCACCGCGAAGAGTCGGAGGGGAGGGGAATGGAATGGAATGGAATGGAATACACACCTGCAGTCCCTCAATCGAAATGTCTGGCCCCCCAGTGATCGAGAGGATGTACTCGCTGCCGTCCTCCTTCTGGCATTTCTGCTGAAGCGCGAGGAAGTCCGTGGTGATCTAACCACGGTCGGTCAGTCTCAGTCCTAGAGCTGGCGGTGGGCTGGAGGGGTAGGGCTTGGGAAGGGAGACGGGGGGACGGGGGACTACCTGCGTCGCCAGGGTCGCTGGGGTGCTGGGGAGCTTGACGCTCACGATGTGCGTGACTTTACCCATGGTGGTTGATTGACGGTTGGTGTTGTTGTTGTGGTGGTGGTTGTGGTGGTGGTGGTGGTGGTGGAAGGTTGACGGACGATGGTTGATGGGGAAGGATGGGACACAGTCGGGTGAGTTACGGGATAGATAACCAGTTCTCGGGAAGATGGGGGAGGTAGTAGGTACTAGCAGTGCGGATTACGTTTCCGCATGCGCTTCCGTCATGAGCGCCCAGAGCGCACAGCGACGATCGGTTCCACGTGCGGAGTCTCGGACGGACTACCTAACCAAGCACTTGGTACCTCCTGCTACTCCGTTTGTGCAGCGCACTGCACGGCGTGGACTCAATCCCGTATCGAGGTACGTAAAAGCAAAAACGTGCTTCTATTTCGAGATCATCGCAGCAGAATGATTGCCCGCGAGGCTGGGAAAAGCATTATCACCGCTATGGTATTGCTGCTTCGCTGTCCAGGCCGATGGATGCGCTTTCTTTCGCCTCCTCACCGTTGGTATTCATCATTGGCATACCTATTCCGTCCGCATCCCACTCACTCAATCCGGCATTCAGAACTAGTACGGCCGAGGTCTACCTATACGGTAGTGGGGCGGCTGTTCACGGCGGAGTGGGAGTGCGGAGTGCCGACATCTACCAATCGAGGTGTCGCTTCTACGAGGAATACGAGCGCAAGCACGGCGCGATGAGTTTGAGGCGCGGCGGGAAAGAGCGTAGGTGGTTAGAGCGATGGCTCTGGAGGGCGTTGAGATGCGGGGGAGGGGCATGACCGATGTGTATTTCTCTCAGCTACATACGGCACAGATCCAACTCAGAGAGAGCGACGCAGTGACTGACAAGCCATCGTCACGTGAGATTGCGCAGTTTCTTGTACGAGCCACAATGGACCCCATACTGTGGCTGCATACGCCACGGGCATCTCTCTGTTGCACTTTATTAAGGTTTTCTGACTCAGTCACTTCATGAGTCATGGCAGTTTCGCCTCTATTTTTAGCGAACGAGCGTCTGTGGCGGTGCTTAACCCTGTGTCGCTCTTGCAGCCACCCCTGCCACGTCACTAGCCACAGAACGCATCCAATCGAGTTTTCTCGCGAAACATTGCGACTCACCTCAACTCTCCTACCGACACCAACTCCCCCGCAGCCCACACACACGATGACCACCGCCGAGTCAACCGCCGCCCCACCGGGAATTGTCTCCACCTTCCTCACCGTCCCCTCCACCATTGTTGCCTCCTCCGCACCGACAATAATCCACCTCAAGCGCGACAACAACCAAGCACTCGCGCTCTCCCCCACCTCGACCCTGCAAACCCGCTTCGGCACCTTCCCGCACACGTCCTTCCTCTCGCTGTCACCCGGCTCCCAAGTCCGCGCCTCAGCCACGCACCCCAATCCCCGCGACCAACGCAAACGCAAACGCGCTTCGCCCGAGGAGATCTCCGACGCCGCTGCGGCCGCTCCCAGCGCCTCAGGCTTCGTACACGTCCTCGCGCCCACCGCCGAGCTCTGGACCGCTAGTCTCCCGCACAGAACGCAAGTCGTCTACACCCCCGACTCGTCGTACATCCTCCACCGCCTCAACGTCGGCCCCGGCAGCCGCGTGATCGAGGCCGGCGCCGGCTCCGGCTCCTTCACCCATGCCGCTGTCCGCGCGGTGTATAGCGGCTACCCCGACGGGCGCGATGGCATCGCGCCGACACAGGTGCAGCGCAAGGGGAAGGTGTGGAGCTTCGAGTTCCACGAGGAGCGTGCGGGGAAGCTGCGCGAGGAGATAGCGAACCACAACCTCGACGGGCTCGTGCAGATTACACATAAGGACGTCTGCGCGGAGGGGTTCCTGGTTCCCTCATCGCAGCTGCAACCAGCCTTGGAGAGAAGCAGCAGCAGCAGCAGCAGCGAGGCCGTGATCTCACCCCTGGGCACAGCGGTATTCCTGGACCTCCCCGCGCCCTGGCTCGCAATCCCGCACCTATCGCGCACCGCCGCCTCCCCGCTCGACCCCGCCGAGGAAGTCCGCATCTGCACGTTCTCCCCCTGCATCGAGCAAGTGACACGCACGTGCGCCGCTCTCCGCACGCACGGCTGGGTGGACGTGCAGACCGTGGAGCTATCGCACCAGCGGCTGGAAGTGCGGCGGCAGCTTCCGCGCGGCTACGACGACGGCGCGGGCCCGCGCTCCATCTCTGAAGCCCTGACGCGGCTCCGCGGCGTCAACAACTTCCGCGAGCAGCGCAAGGACCTGCAGGTCTCGCATGCGGCCGGAGAGAAGCCGAGCTTTGAGGCCCTCGGGTTCAAGAAGGCGTCCGGGCGCAAGAATTGGGGCACCGGCGAGGAGGGCCGCGTCGTCTCCCGCTGCGAACCGGAGATCAAGACGCATACTAGCTTCTTGACGTTCGCGACGCTGCCCAGGGAGTGGACGGACGAGATGGAGGCGCAGGCGGCCGCGTGGGTCGCCGCGAATGAGACCAGGGGCGTCATCAGGGGCGTCGTCGGCGAGAAGGAGAAGAAGTGGCAGGGAGAGAGGGCGGAGAGTAATAGGTCCAAGAAGAGGAAGGAGAGGGAGGCGAGGAAGATGGCGGGCGGCGAGGGCGACAGCGTTAATGGCGATAGCGAGGCGGCGACGGCGGCGGCTAAGAATGAGGATATGGAAATCGATGGATAGGCGAGCGCTATCAGAAGGAAGAGCTACACTTGTACTATAGATTGCGTGGCTACGATTGCAGATTAGACCATAGAGGATATCCTTATCAGTTCTGACACACAGGCACTGAAAGAATGTTTTGTAACTTTCTCCCTGCTTCTAAACCTAGGATAGTGACTTGAGTCTATACTGTGCTGGAGCATCACTCGCTCGTCGCCTAGGTAGGTATCCTCCGTGGTGCATCTCATTGATATCGCAGCGGGACCCGAAAATGCAGACTCATGGTTTGTCACTCTGCCGCCCGTCGCCCCGATGGATTAATCCTCGATGCTATACAAGAGAGTAGGTAGGTACATGCATTGCGCTTGACCAGTGAATGTCTCCGAGATACATACTAAGTACATATCTACAAGACGAAGGGGTGTATGCAACACAGTAATGAATGTCTGTCAGTCTGAAGATGACGATGTCGAATCGGCGGCAGCAGGTATCTAGATACCGAGTTATCTGACTGCGGGACTATCATTGATGATTCACGACCGCCGCACACCTACTCTAATGATATTTAACGAAGCATACGGGTGTGCCGCGCGCGTGGTATGGTAATTCCTGTGTATGTATCCACGTGAATTAGCTAGCAGATGCCACGAACTTGAAGGTACTTACTCTTCATAGCTACCCATTCGTACTGTATTCCTTGGCTGGGGGCCTGGGGCTGAGAGTGAGAGCCCGGCTTAGCGGGACTGGTACATTGATACATCATGTATTTATGGCGACAAAAAGCAAATACCCATCCAGCCACACAGACTGCCAAGAAGCATATGTGCTTGGGCGCAAGCTGCATGCACATCCAACAGTTGGGCCTATAATCACGCGAAAGTAATCATTCGCGCGTGCGCAGGTATGGGACGGGATTGGGTACTACACATGTATATCCATTTGCAGTGGAGTCACGGATAGGTAGGTAGGTAGGTAGGTAGGTAGGTAGGTAAGGCATAGGTAAGGCCACAGCCACAACTGTGTGCTGGAGCTTGGAGCTGCGCCATTGATTCTTCGAATGGGTGTAAGAAGTAGGTAGACCGTTCCGCCGAAGGTCTCTGTAGCAATAGGTACCTCCACCGCTCCTCAATCCTCGATCCCCTTACTCACTCACTCCTCGCCACCCGCCACCCGCCACCCGCCATCCCCTCCATCCCCGCCGATCGAGCAGCGATGAATCTCTCTTCCCTCCTCTTCGTCCTCGCAACCACAACCACCGCCCCCGCCGCCCCCGCCCCCGCCAAAGGCGACAAAATCACCTCCGGCGCAAAAATCATCGTCAAAGCGACGGATGTGATATTCAAGGGTGCGGACTTATTCGGCGCGAGCAACGCGGCTACTACGGATATGCAGTACTCTGGGGTTGTTGTGGGTGTGGGTGTGGTTGTGGTGGTGGGGCTCGGGCACGGGGATGGTGGTAGGCTTGGGTGAACTCAAGGAGTTGTTGCGTGGAAACGTGGGCTGTTTATACGGTATTTGGTTACCGATGCCCATGAGGATCAACGGTGGTGGGATCGCGGTAGGCGCGGAGATGCGACTGTACCATGGACAATGGTTGCTGTGTATGAAGGAGGAATTGTACAAGTACACAATGGCTTCCTGGGAGTCGGGACCGTACGACGAGCTTACCTATATCTGCTCAGCACAGAAGTCGTGCGGTGGGGATCGATTATTTCGTGGGACGGCCGGGGTTGGAATTGGATGTTGGTCGATAGGGAGATAGGAAGATAGAGAGATGGGGATATGTGGATATGTGGAGATGGGGGTATGTGTACTGGTATTTCACAATCACCGGCGTGGAGGAAGGAGGCTTATGTACATACCTACATAGACCTACATAGAAATAGAAGCATTGATTGTCCGTACGCTCAATCCATCCCTCCATCACGAGAGCTTACCACCTTGGCAACCTCAGGTTTTACGTACTGCCATAGCATCCCCAGACGATGGAACGGGTTGTCACGAAACTTGTGCGGGGGACAAGTTCGCTAGGCCAATGCAAAGGACTCATGGCCCAGCATCTGGACTACATACACCGGTAACCGGTATGCGCCCCGCTGAAGAGCTTGAGAGCAGTTACTGCGACCTGATAGGCTGATACCTCCAGCCATCCATCCACCAGTATAATGAAAACTTTTATTGTTTTTGCGGAGGATGGGTACTGAGCACGCTAGTTTTTTACATGTCACCAGGCATTCGCGTGAGTTATGATGATTCTTGCAACTCTTCTGTATCATACTTGCTACTGTGCTTGTCTGTCTGCCTTTCTGCACGGTATTGTGGTCAGCAGAGATCAATAACTAGCTTCGGTTCAGGTTCGGATTCGGGTTCATTGTGATGGTTGACCGTACCGTATCGTACTGGTGCGGTGGGAGTGCAATCAAGCAACGGAAAATGGGGGCTAGCTCAACGCTATAGCAGTAGACGAGATCTACCCGAGGAGGTAGACTATGCGAGAAGCGAGCTCATGAAGGGCCGAGTGACAATCGCGACCCACGCAATGCTGAATAAACGCCAGTAATGTATGTATATCCGTCAAACAACTCGCGGTTACTGCGCATTGTGCGAGCCTCAGCTATTGATGTTGGAGTACCACGAGACACAAGCGCACCGCAGTGGGCACGCCTAGACCTTCACGGCTCTCACCAGAGTTTGCTGTGGCCTAAACATGCATTTAGGTAATTGGCCACTCGCAGGCCTATCGAAAAAGCCTTCTCCTGAGCGTGCATCAATAGCTAACCCCAACGCGAACGCGCAGCATTGCTTTTTGACTGGATGTTTGCTTTTACAGCTCGCCAGCATGCATAAGTACTCGCCACTGAGCCGCTCCTTCGCTCGTTCTTTCGGTCAGTCGGTCAGTCAGCCTCAGCTGAAAAAGCGAGACCATTTCCCTGCAACGTACCTACATACATAAATACATACATACCCCTCGCCTGAGTCGTCCGCCCGTACCTACCTAAAGTTCTTCCGCCGCGATCACGCCTCATAAAAATGAAGTCCTTCGTCCTCGTCGTCGTCTTCGCCATCTTCGCTGTGGTCCTCGGCCAGTTTCCAGAGCCACCAACATCCACCCCGACCACGAGTGGCAACTCGTCGAACACGACAAATCCCTTCACGAAACACACCATTGTCACCATTGTCCCCGAACTCCCCCCGCAGAAAGCTTCTTCGCCAACCATCCCGATCGCTGGCGCGGTGGTCGGTGTGCTCGTTCTCGTCGCCGCCGGAGGCGGCGTGTTTCTATGGCGGAGACGGCGACAGCAACACCAACAGCAACCTCAGCTGGCGGTAGCTGGTGGCGTTAGCGGCAGCGGCTGCAGCGGCGGCGTCGTGCCCGAGCTAGAGAGTGGAGGAGGAGGAGGAGGAGGAGGAGGAGGAGGTTCTGCTGCAGCGTACACATCGGAGTTGTACGGCGGCGACGGCGTGCAAGCGGCTGCAATGTACGGGCTGTCCGAGAAGGAGGAGGAAACTGCATACGTGCAACCGCCGATGGAGCTCATGACGGCGTACGAGCCGGACCGCGTAAACTACCTGCCCGACGACGCAGACAGAGATATGTGTGTTTCGCCGATTCCCGATGTCGGCGCGCCCATGTACGTTCCCGGTCCGAACCCCGAGGCATATCGGTACCACACGCCAGCGCCATATTAAGAGAGTTTCCATCCGCCGGCGCTAGCAGGTGGGGCGGTCGGTCCGGCGTGGTTGAGGATGAGGAGAAGGAGCTACATGAGAGGGCGATTATGTTGAGGGAGCAGCAGAGAGGGGTGTAGGAACAGTTAAGGAATCTGTAGGCAGATTGATGGGCTGTGCTAGGCCCCCGGAAGAGGGCCCGGTTGTCGTGTAATCGACCGTAAGCAAAGCGGAGAGGAAGGGGCGGAATTGCGATGTGATCGATTCTTTCCATGATTTGAATAGCTACACTTTCGGCTGTGCTGGTAGTGTAGAATAGCGCGCCTTTAAAAGGCCCTCCTGTATTTTGTCCAACAGATATACATCTGATCCTACGGTCAAACAGTAATGCATTTTTTACTCAGCCTCGAGCTTGGCCATCCAGTATATAGAGTACTCTGCTCTACACCTAAACATGAGCGTGTGATCACCAGTTTCGCTAAATCCCACCCCCCCCCCCCCCCCCCCCCCCCACCACCAATAGGTTGCATTTTACCTATAATAACCCAGTAGAAATTATGGTTCGTACCTAAGCAAGTAAAGTACTCTACTTGCTTCAGCACTCTACCGGTATTTTGGGTGTTCCTAGCATTGGAATAGTTACAGCTATTGAGCCACTTCCTTGAGTTGCCCAGCTCGATACCTACCGTAGCGAACTCACCTCGCCACCGTGCTTGTTGCAATCATTCATATAGAGTATGTAGCTGCATCTTCTGGTTGGCTGCGGACTTACTTTTTCCGCCGCAGCACTGCGCACACAAGATCAAAAACCGGACCAGCCCCCTCTGCTCCCGAGCGGCTGAAGTCCAGACCCGATAGATACCTCTGGAGTCTGAACGGTCCCTTTTTCGATCACGAAAACCCGACACACCACTCACGGCAACGATGAAGACGAAGCTTGTTGTTCGCATTATTCTAGTCCACGGATTGGTCTTCGCCGAGAGGGCGTTCGGCCAGGCGCCGGTGTTTGTCGGCGTTCCAGGAACGAGCTCCACCCCCTTCCTGCAAACATTCATGTCTTCAATCCTCGAAACTGTATTAGCAACGCCAACGCCAGAACCCCCCATCCCTAGCACAGTCTCCACCGAGGAGCCCCCGATGGATACGATCATGACCGTGGAGGTGGTGACGCTGTTCACAGCAGAGATCCCGGGGGCCAGCACCACGTCTGCAGCATCCGGTCCCCGCACTAGCGAAAGCAGCAACCCTCCTGCTCCTCCACCACCACCTACTCCTCCACCAGCAACTACTCCTCCACCACCACCACCTACTCCTCCACCCGCAATACCAGATACACCCGCAACAAAGTCCTCCGCGCTACCAAAGATAGCCGGCGGCGTCGTCGTCTGCCTGCTCGTCATCGTAGCTATAGCCGTCGTATTCTTCTGCCGGCGGAGACGAAAGCTAGCGCGGATACGCGCGTATGCGTGCGCCCAGGTGCCGGAGCTCGATGGGAATCCGCGATCGGAGCTGGAAGGGCGCGGGATCGAGGAGACGCAGAAGTTGCCGGAATCCGTGGCGGCGATGCAGATGCACGAGGGTCGGGGATCGGTCGTCCCGGTGGAGTTGGGTGGGACTGGTGTGCTCGAGATGCCGGCGGGGGATGGTGGCGAACAGGTGGAGGGGCAGGATGAGCCCGGGTGGCGGGGTGCGGCCGATGTGCGAGAGATGGAGGCAAGAGATGGCAATGAGGCGGCGGAGGAGCAGGAAGACTCCGAGTGGCTGGCGGAGGAGGAGAGAAAAGTCCAGGAGAGGGCTAGGGCGTTGCAGGAGCTCAGACGGTTACAGGATGATGAGAAGAGGCTGCGGGAACAGAAGAGAGAGGTTAAGGATCGATTGAGAGATCTTTAGGCTTGTATGGGCCTATGGGGTTCACCGGATAGGAGGACGGATAGTGGACCTGGGATGAATCGGTTACATGATGTAAATAATGTTGGTAGTCCGTTGTTAGACGAGGCGCATATAGGACGGAATGTGCTCTGTCTTTTGGATTTACACTGTTCGTGAAGAAATACATCACTGTTGGGACCAGGGAGACGCGTTATACATGCTAACCGATCGTGCAGATCACTCACCGCTAGTTAGTCCAAGCTAACCATCATATGTAGCTACGGGAACGGGAGAACTATCATTAGTGGACGTGTTTAGCTAGATTTACCACTATATACATCGTGGGACGGGACGAATAACCGAGTCCCGACAGACCCAAACGAGACGACACGCCGGGCAGAACTGAAAAACCCAGCTCGGCTCGCCTTGTTATGTAACCTCTCAACACACCGCCAATCTCAAAGATCAATAACTACTATGTAGGCGATTTGTTAGTAGTTAGTGATAGGTATTGTCCTTGTAGATAATCCTTATTAGGAAATTAATCGATGCGTTAGGCATAAAAACCCCGGTAGATGGGTCCTCTAGGGATAGTGGTACCTCAGTAGCTGTACTGACGAGCATCTGCCACTTGAGTTGATAAATCTCGCCAGATCTTACGGTGTATCATGTCCCAAACGAATTGTATGGAACACCTTTCGAGGCGCGGATGTCCGGGACTCCGGGGCCACTAGTTGGCAGCATGCCGCAATGCCAGGGATGGGTTGTAGATGGATGCATGGGCGCGTCAGTTGCAAACAGCATCTCTCGTATTTGCTAGTGGATACGCTGTTAGTTTGGTTTGTATCCACTGTTTTTTTTTTAGGAGGGGGGTACGGCAGGCAGATATTCACACGTTATTTAGTGATTAGTAACTATCGTAATGAGCGTTCGCCAATAGGTGTTCATGTTCCGTAGCGGGATCCGTCATCCATATACAGTAGTATACCAAGTTCTAGCCACGGAGGACGAACGTATGTAGTCCTAGGCTGAAGAAGGCAGAGTACCTATGTAGTAGGCTCGAGATTGGGGCTGTTTCCTCAGAAGTTTCCTCAGCAGTTTCCATTATGACATCGGGTGCTGATTTCCCAGACGGCGGGCGGCGGGTGAGGGGGAACCGGTCTCGGGATCTCGGCCCAGTGGTGGATGGGATACCAGTACCAGCCCACCAGGGCTGAGTGTACAATATACATCCTTGATCTACCTACTAGGTAGCTCGGTTGTGTGCAATCCATCATCCATGATGAAAGGAAAGGAGAAGGAAAACTCTAAGGGAATAAAGAAAACGACATTCACTTCGCCCGGCCGAACCCACAAGGGTTCGGGCCATATCGCCGACTGACGACGGACACATTTCCGACGCTGTCAAGACTCGGAAGCAGGTCGGCATTGATGGTATAGTACATACGGATGGGCCGTGGAAACCAGCTCAGGCTGCGGAATCCGCTGCAGGATGATGAGGCATGGTTCAGGGAGCGGTGGAAAGGGATCAGGGGCGGTTAGCTGGGATCTTGGGACAGAGGCTACTGAGGAAACGGAGGGAACAACCCTCGAGAGTGCGGAGTATACTCTACTAGTATGTAATGGATGGTGATCTACCCTTTAGCGTACAACTCATCCAGTCCGTGATGATAATCTACATGTAGTACCTAGAGTAGAGTACCAGGGATAGCCAATAAGACGTGCCTCACCACCATTACGAATTGTAAGCCCAAGGTGAGGCAACACTTACCGTTACACCCAAGAACTCTACCGTTATTATTTAGATATCTGGCCTTGCTAACCACCCCCCGGCGATAGGTAAGGTTTTGCCTGTGGAAGCTGTTTGGTTTTCCCGACGGACAAGCCGCCTCCCCCAGGGCCCCGGTGAGTCCAACCAGCGAACCCACCAAGCCCGCCTGTCTCACTCGTCTATGCATCATACACCTGCTGGTTCGTTAGAGTAGTTGGCTGCGTGCCGGTACTTTCTTTTCCCGCCGTAACTGACTAGCACTCGCTGGTCATCATAAAACCGACCAACCCCCCGAACGCGCATGACCGGCTGAAATCCGGAAGATGCGACACTTCTGAACTTGCCCCTTTTCCATCACGAAAACATAATCACTGCGAACGACGATAGCGATGAAGATGAAGATAAAGATTGCCACTCTCACCCTGGTCGACGGACTGGTTTTCGCCGCCGCCGCCGGTGTAGCGCTTGCCCAGTCGACTGGCCCTACAAGTAGTAGACCCCTGCCACCAACATCTTCCGCCCTCGACGGCCCACGGTTTACCCCCACCGCCGGCGGAAACGTGTTAACAGCTTCAATCGTTGGCTCGGCGCGCTCCAACACAATCGATGGAGCGATCCTCAAAACTATCGTCGACGACGGCGCGGCGCAGACGACAGTAGTTCCCGCGGCGACGGTAGTGGTGCCAAGCGAGAATAGTCGCTCGGCGCGCCTCACCACGCGTGCGTTGGACGCTCCAGAGCACAGCGGCGAAGCCACTACCATCTTCAATACGGTCCCGGAACATTCCAAACGCAAATTGCCGCCGGTTGCACAGATACTTGGCTGCACTTTCGCCGGCCTGGCGGTCGTCACGGCCGTCTACTGCGTTTCATTCTGCCGGAAACGAAAGAAACTTGGGCGTCTGCGGACAATCACACAGGATCCATTACCGGGGCCGGATGAAAATCCTAGGCGGGGCGAAGAGACCGAGAAGCTGCCGGAGGGGGTGGAGTCGATGCCGCTGGAAAAGTGCGGGGAAACTGACCTCCCTGTGGCTGTGCATTCGGTGGAGCTGGGTGGCATAGATGTGACCGCGGTTGTGACAAGAGTTAGCAATGCTTCGGCGACGGATCAGGAAGCCTTTCAGTGGCAGGCGGAGGAGAGAAACTTTGAAGTCCAGGAGAGGGCTAGGTCACTGCAGGAGCTGAAGAGGTTGCGGGATGATGACAAGATGCGGAAGCAGAGTGAGGTTGACGATCGGTTGAAGAGTCTTTAGGCTGGAGTCAGGTTTATAAAGGCAAGATGGTCGTGTAATAGATCAGGAAGTATGGACAGTCGTGGATATGCAACGAAATGCGACGAAGTCTTCTACCCTCGCCGCTAGATACTCCCGCCCCTACTGCCGATAGCTATAAGAGATGATTCCACGGAGTAGAAATGGTACTGGGCGAAGGAAGAAGTGGGAATATCGAGTAATGTGTATCGACCCTTAGAATAGAATAAGAAGGAGCAAAGGTACAGAATGCCCGCGGTGGAGCTAAAACGTTACCCAGTTATGCGATGCCCATACCAGTCACAGCGATGCTGCAGAAGAAATAGGTAGTCCATCTTACGCGTCGGCACAACGAAGACAATGTGAGATGAAGTATTGTAGCATTTTTATCGAGGTAACTCACGTACATAGCCACTCAAGAGCCTGGATACCATGCTAGAGGCATCAACCACCTGCGGCTTCACCTCTGAATTTGACCTATTATTTCGAGTATCTGAAGCTTACGGGGAGCCGCACCTACTCTAAATACGGTGTGCCTGCTCCAGTACGCAAAAATCCCAAGTCCATTCGACAGCTTGTGCCACCCATCCACAGTACAGACGAGTATCGCACCGAGGCCCCGGACAACTACACACAAAAGCCAGCCTTTACTATCAAGCGACTGACCAAGAAACAACCAATATAGCGCTGATAAATTCACCAGGATTTCGGCGCAAGATCGTCTTTGCTTTCCTGGCGACAATGTCTTTCGCTGCCCGCTCGGCGAGGGCCGACGATGCCGGGGATAGCTTTACGAACAACCTACTGACTGACTTTGCGCCGGTTCTGGCATTGTTCGGTGAACAGGTATTTCTGTCGCATCCCAATCCTATCAAGGGCCTATCTTTGACTAAGTGCAATCCCTCAGGTTACCAAGCAGTTCTTAAGCCAAACCTTCACCTAGCACGATTGCGTGATCTTCGCCATATTCCCACTTGGAATCATCACCGCCATCGTGAGCACGATCAGAGTTGCTGCACCGAACTCCTGGAAAGCCCTGGTCGGAAGGGCCAGGGAAAGCCGTGCCACGGCCGAGCTGGAGCTGCTCTCGTCCACAAGCCAGGAGGTTTGCGAGATGTGGGACGGTCAAGCCATCGTGAGGGTCATGGGATCTCCGCAGATCCCAGAGCTGGTGTACATCCTTGAGCGAAAGGGCGAGAAGCAGCGTGAGCTATACAGGCTGCAAGGGGAGAGTCGAAAGGAGTCGAAAGACAGAGTGCTGGAGTTGAAAGGTTAGAAATCCATCTTGAAGCCATTCGATCGGTACCGTGCTAACTTCCCTGGACTACCAGCCCATACCGGGAGTCTCAAGGATGAGGAACAACAGAAAAACCTCTACTCATCGCCTGAAGACACGGAAAGCTCTGCCGGATTATCGGCTCCCAACATTTCTCTAAATCTTGCACCTTCACCGGATCAGAGAAAGCAATCATTGTTATGGTTCTTAGTGTTCGCAGTGGCCCTCCAGCTCGGTGTGCTCGTCTTCTGTGCTATAGCCATATATCATCCTCCGTGGAAAGCTCGCTTCGGTAAAAATGGTCTCCCTGTTGTGGGCGCGGCGTATCCGGTAGCAGCTGCGGGAGTCCTGACAACGACTATTGGCATGTTCTTGTGTGCTTGGATCATCGAACAAAGCACCAAGGAGGAAGTCTGGAAAATAAAGGTGGCGGCTACTCCTTCCACGGAAGGAGACCACCATCATACCCTGCAGGCACCTTCAGGACGACAGGTTCTCATTTTTTGGTTACAAAAACGCAAAATCGTCAACGATCAAACATTCGATTCATACGTAATCTTTACTTCGGGACCTCGCAATTCTGTTCTGACCTCGAGACGAAACGGGAATGTTGCCAGTCCCAGTAGGACCACACAACTCCCTGGCGGTTCCCAAACCGTGGAGACCGGCTTACCGCATCAGAAACTGGCCATATTCGGGGCGACCATTTTCATTATCGGATTCATACTGAATTTCTCCGGCTTACGACTGATGCACTGGTCAGCGACCATTGCGCAGTTTGTTGGAACTGCGATCATGACCTCTGTGAGAATCTGGCTGTGTCGCGATTTAGCTGGGCGCCCCGATGCGCAACAGATCCTCGATGGCTACGAAATGGATTGGCTTGCGCTACTGCTTGCGGCAAATGGAGAAAGTCTTTCGCTAGGCCGCAATGAAAGATTGAAGCAGGCTTCCGCCATAGAAAAGAACGAATCGAGCGCCTTTTCGACTTGGGCCGTCGTTGTTGGCAATAAAGTTCATGACGATAAAGAGAGGGATGAGAAGAAAGGAGATGATGATGATGAGACTGATGAGGAGAGCGACCAGGAAGGCGACCAGGAAGGCGACCAGGAAGGCGACCACGTGGGTGACCAGGAAGGCGACAAAGCCATTGAGGGTAATCTTAACTTGGCATCAAGGGCGCTCCGCATCCGGGAACGTCTAGGGTAACTCAGCAAGTGGACAGGACGAGCTTCTGAACCAGCGATATCGGTTGCAACTGCAATCGAAGCAGTGATGAATGCGCTCTACCCACAGAAACTGCCAGAACCCTTCGAATTTCCTTTCTAAGCACAAGCGGCGATATCAGGAAGGCCAGACACCTCCGCAGAGGTCGTCTCCATTACCGTACAATGGGACGACGACACCAACAGGTGGACGACCAGCACTTCCATAATCGAGGCAGTGCTATCTCTTTGGCTGTTCACGGAAACACAAAACTCTAGGAACAGAAGTCACGGTTTTCGGGACACCTCGCATGACTGGCTAAGGCATAGCGGTACGAGTACAAGAGCGAAATGTCTACGCTTCTTGGGCCCAGACGATCTCCCGACCCATCGGGATTTGGTATGGTGGGGCGGTAGCGCAGCAAGCAGTATTCTTATTCTCGCTCTCGACGGGACCGCTGCGACGGAGGACGTTGATTCCGAGCCTAACGCAAACGGCACCGATACGACTACAAATACGGCTAAAACGGCTTTCATCGAGGTACCGGAGGATTACGTGCTGGGGCTCGTGCCCTGAACTCAGCCAGGTTCAAACCAGAAGCCCGCCTCAACGGAGAATCTATCTTTCAATGTGCGATATCGGCTGGCGGGTGATCTCAGCGATCTTCAACAGGATCCACGCGGCAATTCATACCGGCTGGCTTCAACATCGAATGGTCCGATTGAGGTATATGCCCAGGAACTATTTTCGTTCTTCATGCAGGCTGTTGCACAGAAGCTGAGTGGTCCTATCGAGGGGCTGACTGCTGCTCAGAAAACAGTGTCTGCAATTGATGGAGGTAATATATCTTGGAAATTGTTTCGTCTAGAGAATTCCATCCTGCGAAAGATGGTTCAAGGGGTTCAGAGTGCCGGACTTGCAACCACGGAGGAGGCTTACGTGCTGCTGATCCCACCGTTAAGTGCAAAAGCCAGGCTTCCGGTCCAGTGGCAGATTATGGATCTGGTACGAAATGAAACGAGGAACTCTGAATCATCAGTCTCGGAATGGAGCGAAGTAGAAGCACTGTATTTCGGACTTTGGGGGATCTGCAAGCCGTTTGGGCGCAAGCATAGAATTTTTCACAAAGGTGCTGCGATCCTGATGGACTTTCTCCGTTCAGTTATGACAGTATTGTGTTTATCGAAACAACAACTGCGACAAGGAAGTGCTGTTCAAAGTTTGAAGGCGCTGGAGACGAAGATTTTTAACGAATTGAAATCACTACGGGGAGGTGTTGTCTCTGATCTATTGGATGTGTACGACCTTCAGGACCGTTATGTCGCGCAAGATATCCTGGAAAAGATGAGAAAAAGGTTCAAAGAACAGCCAAACACGATAGCTTCACACATCCGCCGCACCCGCCGGACCGAACCATGGTACCTGCTGTCCCCGCGGAGATTCCATTCAATGGTTATAGGTGAAGGCCCTACACCGAGCCGAGATACCGCTGGAACCGATATCTTTGATGCTACGGTATTTCATTATGCTGTCGGCAATAAACACCAGCAGAATCCCTTGAACAACACCAGACTCACGCCTCCCGCTATCACGATTTTTCTTCCCTGTGTCTCAGACATAAACGTTGTAGACATCACCGGGCATACACCCTTGCACTGGGCCAGCAACGGCGGGTTTGAAGAAAGCATTTCGACTCTTTTGCAGCGCGGTGCGGATATGATGATTCGAGGTAGTGACGGAGTAGGACCATTACATTGTGCAGCGAGGTCTGGTAAAGCTACGGTCGTCGAACAGTTGCTGGACGCAGGAGCCAGCCAGGCAATCTATGATCATTTGCGACAAACACCACTGCATTGGGCAGCTTACTATGGGAATGAGGAGGCGGTGGGTCTACTTCTGCACAGAGTGGCATCCATCGACGTAAGAGACGACTATGAAAGAACTCCTTTACACCTTGCAGCGATCACGGGTTCTCTTGGAGTTGTCCAGAGGCTAGTAAAAGACTCCGATATGAGTCTTGAAGATCAAGATGAAAAGTCAGCGCTGCATTTGGCGGCCCGTGAGGGCCACGAGGCGGTTTTTCGCCTCCTACTCGAATATCATGTGGACAAAGACGCGAAATATCACATCGGGCGGACAGCGCTGCATTTGGCGGCGCATGAGGGCCACGAAGCGGTTGTTCGCCTCCTACTTGATCATAGTGCCGGCGAGAATGACGCGGAGGACTATGAGGGACAGTCGATTATGGACTGAGCGGATTTTTCCTTTTTCATTTTTTTTATTAGGACTGGCAAAGAAGGACTTACCGCAGCCCATATCTAGTACGTTGAAAAATAAAAGGCTCACATTGAAATTGAAACCCCGAATGGGCTCGAAACCACTACCGTATATAGTACCGTCTAGGTGGTATGAAATGAGTGATGCCGGTGCACGACACATCAAACATCCCAAATCAGCATGAGCCGTCAACCCAGAGATTGCAGAGACTTGTTCTGGTTTGAAGGCCGGCTCCTGAGATCTAAGACCTCTCACAGCTCCCTGCGGGTCGATACAGTGCTGCTGATGCTAATTTAGCCGACTTGCTGTCAGATTCTATCACTCTATCTCGTGACTTTATTGCCGAATTCCAAACCTTGAGAGAACCAACTTGCGTGCACTACCGGTACCATACTGCGCAAGTAACATATGAGCCAACCGCGATTGACCGCCTTGCTGTTAAATCCGCATCATGATGCAGCAGTCGCTCGCTCTCTGCTCCTCCGAGTTTGCCATATGATCCCTGAGATGGCATCTGTTCCGGCTAGAACGTAGAAGCCCTTCGTAGTGAGGCAGTCTACCGGATCTCCTCCATCGCGTGAAGTTTGCGGTAGAGCCAACTATCGATTCAAGCTCTATCAGGATTCAGTATATAGTAGTACATACTACGCAATGCAAATTGAGGCCTCAACGTCATCCGCAACATCATGCCGTTGTGGAAACAGATGAGATTCCGAAATGGAACCACTGTCTTTTCAATATCGTAAGCCTTCATCAACCATACAAACCGTAATGCATGCACGAACATGATATCTTCACTCTATGGCTTCTACCTTAGCTGCCTGAAATCACATGAACCAAATTTTAGCAGTAGACGGGTTCAAACGGTTAGCCCAGATGGCAGGCATAGCTTGCGTAGGAAAGAACTGAAGACGGATTGCTTACCCTGATGCTAGGAAATCAGCGTAGAGCACCGGTGCAGAGCGATAACATCTGACTACACATCCGGATTCCCGAGCCGCTGCGTTAAGATGGACCGCACAGTAACTACCGACCTACACGCTGGAACTGTACCTGCACTCCGACAGCCGTCTACAAACTATCTGTATGGCACACAGGGCCGTCAACCGTCCTTCCGGACTACAGTCCACTAGTGGACTGTAGTCCCGTCCCGTCCCGGGCAGGCTTTCCAGAGGACTGATCCATTCCGTCCGGAGGATTAAACGCCCAGATACCCGCTAGGTACCTATATATAGGTACCTGATAGCACTAGCGTTCTATGCTGACTACTAGTTTGCGGAGTAGTAGTACATATGGTTGGGGACGGCTATACCCGATGGAAAAACACCCCTAACTTTGACACCTATCTCCGCCACCAAATATTTTTTTTTGAACAAAAACTCTCTATTAATCGATAGAGAATCTCATGGCCGTAATTTTAATAACGTCCGATTAATTTAAGACACGTGGTTGTGGAGAAGAAGAATCTAGAAAATAAATCATTTTGTATGGAGGCCAACCCAATGCCCCTCCCCTGGATCACCCAATTCACCCATGCTTGCACTGAATTTGCTCATTCTTGGCCCATGAGCGGGTAAGCCAAGAACCATTTTAAGCTAGTATCTGGACTAAATAGGCCAAAAATGGAATTAAAAATGCCTATTTTTGCTAAAAAAAAAAACTCAAAAAACTCAATTTATTACCCGTTTTGTAATTAATTCGACTTTTCTACGAATGTCCCATTCCATCGGCTCTAGGAGTCCCCAACCATAGCGCGGTGGCTACCATCAGAGTTTTCAGAGTCGTCAACCAGGTTCAGGGGATAGACACGTGCCAGAAGTAGGAACGGGGATGATGTAAACGTTCAATACCGTGAGAGACACTGTGAAATACAGCTGCACAGCCACACATCCGCACACCGGTGCCGCTGTGTGGTGCCACGCCGCTTGCATTGTCCCAGTGTTCCAGTCAATTCCGGGCCCTGTAGGGTATCCGTCCTCATTTCTCCAGCCCGGAAGACTGGAGTCCTTGGTCTCCTCAGTCCGACTAATTTCGTCCCGGGCCAGGCAACCCCAAAAACGGATGGGACGGACGCTTGACAGCCCTGACTGCGACTCAAAAATGCCACGGCACGGATACGCAGTGAGGTGAAGCGGTGGACATTTCGACGGTACGGATACTTTATTTCTTTTTTCTCTATAAACAAACACTCCCTTAGCTAATCACGAGACTGATCGTGACAGCTTCGGCTGCTGGTATCTAACTTGATGGATGTGTGGCTCTGAACAGTTTTTTGTTTCATCATCGTAGCATTCGACCTTTGCAGATCATGGCTGTGTACACGACCAGTTCCACCCCAGTGTCTCCGACCGCTGGCCGCGAGCCCGATGTGGGTTCCCTATTGCCCTCCGCCCGGCCCATCCGCGCATAACAAAGGGAAAGATAGAAAGAAGTAACAAATCAGATGACAAAAAAGGAAAGGAAAGGAAACATGTCAGTATTCTCTCCAAACCTGCCTCAAAGCCTCCTAGCCAACTCCTCTAGCCTTTCTAATGCCTCATCTCTTCCTGCGTATGCCGGAATCTCCGGCCGACTAGCCCGTACACTTTCCTCCGCTCTTGCTCTCACCGCGTCCCAGTCTATCACTTTGCCCGGGGCCGGAGTTGGTGTTGGTGTTGGGGTGTCCGGTGCCGGCGGTGCGAGATTCGGGGGGGGGGGGGGGGGGGGGGGGGGGTGGGGAGAAAGAGAAATTCCCCAGCCCGTCGCCTCTCTTCTGCTGCCACTACTCTTTCTGCCGCCACCGCTCTCGCTCCTTCTCTCACTTCTCCTGCTATGGGGTAGGTGGGATCCGCCGCTGCCGCTGCCAAGTCAGAAGTCTGGCTCAGGAATTCTTGTTACTCTTACCCGAAAGGGGATACTTGTGGGCCCACATCACTGGTGGTGTGGAAGCAGAGGATGGCCTTGCTGCACTCTTGGTTGGCAAAGAGGTCCCTGATCTTAAACCTATCCTTCTCTGGGCCAGTCTTCTTTCGCACCTCCGTCCACAAGATCTTCTGTTGCTCCCTCCACTGCGTGCAGTTCTTGAACAGGTGTTACCGGGGTTGGGTCTTGTACCCGCATGGCTCTGAATCGTATCGCTCCACACATTGTCACTCCACACATTATAACTTACCAGCGAGTGACACCACGTGCAGCACTTTACTTTGTTTTAACTTCAGATAGATATCCTTGGCTGCGATTACGAATCACGATGGATACCCAGAGCGTTTGCCGTGCGAGGTAACTATTGGTCAATCGTGAGATGGTATCATCAGCACACTGTCGCGGTGTTCGCCGAAGGAGTCGATTCTACACAGCCTCACAGGTAGAACTGCGCAGGCAAGACTTTTATAACGCCCACCTTCTTTCCTAGGTACTGGTACTTTTCACCGCACACATGAAGGGCACTCGGCAGACTCGCAAACCAGACCTAATGATAACAGGGAACCGAACAAACACACAAAGACTACCGAAACCGAAAGACGTAGATGATGACATATCGTCGTGAAACCCCCCAGCCAAATAAAGAAACAAATAAATCTTTTCTCGAGAGGAAAATGACATAAAAAACACAAACCCGCGCCCCACCACGATCATCCAAGATTGAGTTTAGCCGCGGCCTGGAGGAGAGTGGAAGTAACACGCAAGGAGCGGCTTCTCGAGGGTGCGTATCGGCGATCGTACGCGGTCTCGAGCAGGTCGTGAATGAGCTGTTCCTCGTCGATGTATTTATCCGTGAGCCTTCCGCCCTTCTTTTCCTCCTTGGGGATGATAGTTTTATTGCGTTTCTCCCAGCGCTGTTCCTCGAGGTGGAGGGTATGGTCGAGCACGCACTCGCGACTGACGATGTAGACGCGCGGCGGGGGTTCGAGGTCGCCGGGCTTGCAGAGCCCGGATTTTTCGAGGTTCTCTTGCAGGTTCTTGCGTGTCGTCGTGACGAAGAGCGTGCGTGCCTCAGGGGTCGAGCATTGCTCGTCGTCGGCGAGATTGCGGATCTGCATGTTCGCCTTGGACCGCACGATAAACACGGGGATCTTGAACCGCCGACAGTTGTCGAGGACATCGGCGTCGATCTGAGTGAAGCGCTGTGGTAACCGGTTAGGAAGAGACGCCAGCTGTTTGGTTGCCCGGCAGTAGAGAGAGAGGTATGTTAAGGGCAAGACGGGACATGAAGGAAGGGTGGAAACTCATACATTATCATAAACCAGAACGATAAAGTCGAATATGAACAGCCCTTGTTGATTGAAGTACTGCCATGCGGGAATGTTAAAGGTACCGGCGCCCGGAACATCGAACCAGATGAAACGCGGATATGGCATTTCCTTGCGGGGGTCTGGATACCTCGTCACTTCGAGCGTCGTCTCGACGATTCCAACATCCGCGGCTCCACCATCGCCCTTTTTCAGACCGCGGAAGGAATTGATCAGCGACGACTTGCCGCTTCCACTGGGGCCGCAGACGGCGAAATGCAACCGCTCAATGTCGTACTGGACCTTTGCTTCGGCGGCGTCATACTCTTCCTGCGTGGGCAGCACGACCGGCTGGATTCCTTTGGCGAGCTTCCTGTTGGTCTCTTCGAGCTCGCGCTGGAAGGCGGCATGTTCCTCTTCGGCTAGGCGCTGGCGCTCCTCCGCCTCCTTCCTGGCTTGCTCCTCTCGACGTGCCGCTTCTTCCTCCCGACGCTTACTTTCGAGCTTCTGCTTCTCCATCTCGCGCAGGAAGTTGGCCCTGTCTTCGTCCGCGCGGCGCTGTCGCTCCTCGGCCTCCTTCCTGAGCTGTTCCTCTCGAGCGCGGGCCTCCGCCGCCTCCTGTTGGCGTTTCTTGGTCTGCGCCGCCTGCTCATCGATGCGGCGCTGGTGAGCCGCCCTCTCTTCGGAGCTCTTCTGCAGCTGCGCGGCCATCTCTTTCCTCAGCTTCTCCTCTCTCTCCTTCGCCTGCCTAGCCTCCTCCTCGCGTTTCTTCGCCTGCACCTCCTGCTCCTCGAGCCTCTTCAACGCCGCATCCATCTTTGCCTTTTCCTCCTTCCTCTTCCGCTCCTCTTCCTCCAACCTCTTTCTCAGCCGCTCCGCCTCCTCTTTCCGTATACGCTCGTCGTTCTCCCTCCTCTTCCTGTCCGCCTCGTCGCGGTTCCAGCAGTCTTCGTCCTGCTTCCTCTGCCACTCCGCGTGCTCCCGCTGCTGCTTTGCTTGCTGCTCAAGGTCACGGCGCAGCGCCTCGACCGTCTTGTTGTGATTTTCCGGTGGCTTGCAGTGTCCTCCTCCCATAATTTGGTTTTCTGCGGGGCGGGGGCAGGTTGGTGGCTACGTGAGGGCCTCAGCCTTGGACGAGGGCTTTAGCCGGATAGGCAAAGGAGTGACTTATAGACGGAGGGGTATATCCTTCGACCGAAGGCGAAGACTTGGGAAGAAAAGTGGGGGCGCGGAGAGGCGTGGGGGAGCGGAGACTGGCGGGAGGAGGGCCCGGGGTTATATACATGATGAGAACAAATACAAACACACTCCTCCCTATAGCAGGCGGGCCATCGGCGGACCCTGCGCGGTGTGTTTGAATCCCACCGTTGTTACCGATACAATCGCCCCGCCCCGCACTGCGCAGGCAGCAGCGGGAAGACGGATAGACACCGACGATCAAACTTCACTCCATTGGCTCCCGCGTGTTCTATCGGACGAAGCAAATTTCGCCTGGAATGCACCGTGCGTGGCCGGTCGCTAAAAGCGGGCCGCTGAGGCCCGCGGGGGCTCTTGGCTTCTTTAGTTATTGTTGATCGTGCCGAAAAACAAAACAAAAACAAACTTCGATGGGCGTGGAGGATCAATGGGGAGGGGCAACTGCAGATGTTGTGTTACTTGAGCTTCATATCCTCGCTGGTGACTGGCGAGGCCAAGACGAGGCTGCGCTGCGCATCAGCAGCTCCGTTGCTGATGGAGGAGTACATACCCGATCGCCGCTGAGTGGAAATGTAAAACAACATATCCTGTTTTACTGACGTTGATCCAGTAACAGTTTGCAATCAGATGGCTGCCTAAGTACGTGGCCACCCGCTTGCTCGCTCGCGGCTCGGCCGATCGAAGGCGGCGACGTGATTGGAAGGTTTGGCTTCCCCCGCCGTCCGCCCTAGCCTGTCCCATCGACACATGGAGGTAGATCGCACCAAGGAAATAATACCAATAAAAAGCAGCTTCACTCTTCGCATCTTCTGCAGCATATGCAATGGCAGAGGATGTGGAGAGAAACAGCGGGAGCGACCCCAGCACCTCAACCTCTTCCTCGCGTGCACGGCCGGCAGTGCAACGAGATGTCACGTGATTTGGCCAAGTGATATCTGGTGCTCCATCCGTCACGTCAAAAACAAAAACCATCACCACCCCCGGTGGGTGGCTCGGAAACCCCTCTTCTCCAGGGAGTCGAACCGCGAAATCTTCGCGCAGGGTGGTGGCCTAGCCGACAAGACCACGCGGAGGTTTTTTCCGTGCTGGAAACGTGAATTCAAAAGCTATAAAGTGGTAGGTTCCACCCCACGATGAACAGGAACGACGACGAAGTTATTCTTCCGTCGCTCGCTGGTCGTTACTGGGGCATTGGCTTCGATGCTTTGAGGAGATGTAAACCAGAATAAATACAGTGCTACGCCAGAAATACTCAGCCAACTGCTTCTGTTCTCACTGAGGATGTCATGGTAAGGTCACTTCTCTTCTCGCCTCGACCTTTCGATTCTGTTCAATCATCAAAGGATTTGACCTTACTATGTACCCAGATCAAGGCTGTATCACGCCTCTTAGTCATCCTCAGAGTCCCACCCCCGACTAGCACACAACATAAACAGCTCCCTGGGAAACCCGCCAGACGGCCAACATCCACACGGCAGAGTATTGACCTGCCAGGCGAGCGGCGCGGGACCGATGGTGCGCGCCCACTTGCGACGGCACTTCTCGTGCACCCAGTGCTTGCACGGCGTCATCTGCCGGAAGTCGCTGTAGTTCGGTCCGTGACGCCGACGCACGCGGCAGCGCTGGCTGGTCGTGCAGATACAGTATGGCATTTGGTCTGTGTTGGTTGGTTGGTGGATGGGTGGTTGGTTGGCACGGTTGTTCGTGGCGAGTCGGAGTGCGGGTACGGGTGCAGTCGGCGGCCGGTTAGTGGGGGAGGTGGGGGAGATGGCCGTGAGCTGGGAATATAAGACGGCGAGAGGTCGTTTGGAGCTCCGGTCGGGTTGTATGAAGTTGGAGATGCTTGAGGCGATGCAGGATGAATGTGAACACTGCAGCATCTTGGACATCCACGATCTGTCGCAGGTCAAGATTCGATGGCAGTAAACGTCAGGTTTATCGTGGGTGGCTGCTAGCTACTTACCTATCTGGAACGGAAGGAACACATGATCCCTCGAGTCATTATGCCCCAGTCATTGAAGTTGCAGAACTTACTGAGTTTTTCCTCAATATTCATTTGAACCGATTGAGAGTCCGGCTTGATGAACCAGACGCAGTACGCATTTTGTATCCAACTCGTACCCCATCTACCTCCTTACTTCAAAACCGTTTCTTCTGCCTTTGCGTCCCACGAACGGTTTCGGGAACGGTCATCGCTTGCCTCCGAATGAATCCGAGCTTTCGAGTTGAAGGTGTGAAGAGTGAGTCCCTCTACTCTGCCGACGTTGAACCCAGATACCGGTAATCTCAACGACATCGAAACCACCGACAACGACGTGAGAGGCGTGGCTTCAATCTCGAACCTCCAGAACGACAACGACGTGAGAGGCGTGGCTTCAATCTCGAACCTCCAGAACGACAACGACGTGAGAGGCGTGGCTTCAATCTCGAACCTCCAGAACGACAACATCTGTGCCTAGAGTTCCTACCGAAGGTACGGTGTATCGAGATCACCAGCCGTTTTTGTTTTTTGGCATGGTGGGCCAACCAGACGAAAGGTACTCTACTCTACGAAGCGAACGAGAATCTGACGTCTATGATTGGCTGGACAACGGCCCCTGTTCGGCAACGGCCGAGCATCCCGCCGCCAGGCCCACCACCAGCCTCCAGGCTCCACCACCGGCGGGCGACATGGCAATTCCACACATCCTGTGGTCCTAAAGTAGAGTACAGACACCCAGCCAGATCCCCATCTGCGCCGGGCCAGTCCTCGTCCCGATGGAGTTTCTTGATGTGCACCGTTCTTTGCCACTCTATGTTGTGACGATGAGGGTTCTTGATTGGTGGGCGTGGCTGGTGAACCGGCCTGCAGTCTGTCCACTGTCACGTCCTCTTATTTGTCGGATCGTCAACTCTAGTTCTCCACTCTAGTACCGATAGGTACACCACGACCGACCACCTCTTTGATGTGCATATTCCATACTACTTTGCATCATACTTGTTGGATTTTACATAACCGAAAAACCTTCACCGCGTAGCTCTCGATTCGCAGCTGGCCAAGTAACTATCTCGCCTACGGTAAAACAGTTGTGTCTCACAATTGCCATGTCTCGCCCGCCCGGCGCCGAGTCCCAAACCGGCGCTGGGGTT
This sequence comes from Tricharina praecox, assembly GCF_024521635.1. Lineage (NCBI taxonomy): Eukaryota > Fungi > Ascomycota > Pezizomycetes > Pezizales > Pyronemataceae > Tricharina > Tricharina praecox. Next base: position 1,165,715 of record NW_026250412.1, read on the forward strand.
GCCTTCTCGGGCAGTCGCGTATACCCCACCCCGCTCGGAGAGGTGCGAAACTATCTCCCGAGTGAGTTAACTAACTCACTGGTATCTATACCAACTGTTGGATACATAACATGGTGGGTATGCAATGCATCAGTTGTCTTGCATGATTTGTTTTTGCCAACGACACTTGGACGGACGGACATAAAGCCCACCAGCCCCCGATCGCACGGCTACACCTCTCATCTCGTCTCGCAAACGGCATCATTCTCGAGCGCGACACCTACTATTATAGACTATAGTACGCATCCCACCGACGCATCCCACCGACGCATCCCTCCGACGAATCCCTCCGACGAATCCCTCCGACGAATCCCTCCGACGCATCCCTCCGACGAGAACGGCGAGCATGGTGATGGACACAACTCATCGCAGCGTGATCTACCACAGCCTGCTTCTGCTTCTGGCCGATGTGGCGCTGGCCCAGGGCGGCGACAGTGCGATTACGCGCCGAGCCGCCACCACCCCTTTGCCGGCCGGCGAAATCGCGGGTATCGCGGTGACCGCCGTGGTCGCGTACGCGCTGTATGGCTACCTGATCTTCCACTGCCGGCAGAAGCGGAAGCGGATGCGTTTGCGCGCGCAGGAGGCAGGGGGGCACGAGGTCGAGATGGGACGGCTCGTGCTCGTGCCGGAGCTGGGTGGTCCTCCTGTGGTTGGTCGGGGTCGGGGCGGGGTTGGTGGGGTGGGAGTGCCGGCGGGGAAGAGGGTGGAGCATGGGGATGGTGAGAGGATTAGGGATGTGTCTGGTGGGCCGTATGCGCAGATGGTGGGACAGGATATAGGATGGCTGGCGGAGGAGGAGAGGAGGGTTGCCGAGGAGCAGAGGAACGTCCAGGAGAGGGTTCGGGCGCTGCAGGAGTTGAGGAGGTTGCAGGGGGAGCAGGCGAGGGCGAAGGATGATGACTTGAGGATAAGGGAGCAGCAGAGGGAGATTGGTAGAGGGAGGTTGGGGTGACGGAGGGATGAATGGGTGGAGGGAGGTACAAGTCTTCGATCACGTTTAATGTTTAATACGTCTTGTAATAACTAGAGTAAATTGACTCTACGAGCTACGAATTCGCTCTTTCCAATTGTCCGAAAACCAAATCGCTAGATGAAGTGAATTCGTGACGAAGTGAAGAACCATGATTACCGGTAGAGGGTTATCGGGTAGTCACATTTGACAGCATCGTGAGAAATCTACGGGAGATGCTGTTTCGTTCTCTTTCCTTTTTCCTCCCAAAGCGGATACTGGATGAAAGGGTACCGGCGTACTGGTACGTCGGTTGATATTTACCGTATCGTGGGGTTTTGTTCTCGTTTATCAGAGCCATGCGTGTCCATTCAAAGCCTTAGCTTGGGACATGGGGCCATGCCCAAACCCAGCATCACCATCCGCCGTCATGCAACACTGATCGGGGTCAGGGTTGGATAGCACACCAGTGATCAGTTGGCAAATTGCGATGCCGATTCTGCTCAGCCTTTCAAAGTTCTAGTATACTGTATGCCGCTGGGACTTCCGCGATCGCAACGATGGATATCATTATCGTCTAGGTAGCTATCACCACCGATACTATGGGTACAATAAATTATGTATAATATCGCCCCCTTCCTCCTCCTTCCTCCTCCCTCCAGCTATGCCCGCAATCCTATACACCGCGGAACTACGCCTCCGTTAGCAACTGCATCCCCAAACCCGCGCATCACGGAATAGAATGGACCCACCAATCTCAACACCAAAAACCACGTCGCGCCCAAAAACCTCACCAAGCTCAGCACGGCCACGCTCCACAGCACAACAGCCATATAAATCGTGCTCCTAGTATTCTGCACCTCCTCCCTATTACTACTGACGAGCCTACTCAGTCCGCCCGAGTTCATAATCGTCGCCGCCAGCGCAAAATTAGTACTACACCACGCGAGGACGACCCAGCACCTGATCTGGGCGTGATCATACGACTCCTGCAGCGTGCGCTCAGCAGCCTGTTCCATCGGCGTAGGCTCGGGCTTCTTCTTCGGCGACAAGCCCGCCAGGTTCTGCAGCTCCTCGGCATAGTTAGTATCTCTGTCGCGCGCGTTCTGCTTGACGGAGGAGCCGTCGCCCGCCTTGCCGCCCTTGAACTCGTCTTTCTTGTCGACGTGCTGAGTACCGTCGAGGCCTTTCGTCCCCCACGAGATGTCGTGCACGTTGCAGAACGCGTAGATGTTCAGGACGTTGATGTAGCTCGGTGAGAGGAGGAGGTATTGGATGAACGATGTGAACATGTGGAAGGGCTCGAAGTACATGAATGATGCGACTAGGTAGAGAACGTACGTGGACGCGAGTGATACGATCAGGTCCCGGAATATCTGGTTCGCGAAGATCTCCCCCGCGCTGATGCCGTCGCCGTCGGCGAGCTCCGCGTTGATCGAGCGCACGGTGATGAAGACCGCGGCGAACATCAGGTAGCTGTTTATCATCATCCCCATCAGCACCCCCCTTCTCTCCGCTGCACATCCGGAGAGTAGATACCTACCTCATAATCACAGACCAAATGCACATCATCCCGAAATACACCTTCTTCGACCCCTCAGGCTTGTTCCCGAGCGCGAGAATGAAGCACGTGAACAGCGTGCCGAAGTACACCCACTCGAAGATGACGCTCAGGATCGCGCCAGGGCGGAAGTTCATCTCCGGCTCTGCCAGACTGGCGGCTAGGATGCGGAAGACGAGGAAGAAATTCGCCTTCACTCCGGGTCGGGGTCAGCTCAGCGCGCATCGGCGAGAAGGTGCAACTCACCAGCGCGAACCACGAAAACAGCAGCGAAATGGTCTGGTAGAAGAACTCGAGCAGAAACACCATTTTCCGGAGAAAAGAGTGATTGCTCCTCCAGATATCCTTGGTATGGGCGAGGGCAAAGATCGCGGCAAAGAACGACCCATTCAGCCACCTTCTCCGCTGCTTCACGAGCTCTACGACGGTGGCTGGCACATCCGTCTCGGCCTTCGCGGACTTGACATACTGCAGCGTCCAGTCGGCGCCCTTCTTCGTGACCAGCTCGAAGCACAGAATCCGGTCCTCGGCGAGATACATGTTCTTCTGCCATATACTCGCGTTGAGCGTGCCCTTGTGCATCGCCTCGCCCTTGAAGTACATCTGCAGCGGCCCCGAGCCGTTGACGTCGTTCTGCAGCGCGCTGTACCGGTACGCGCTGAACGCCCCCGGCAATACGCTAATGAAGCCGAACGCGCTCTCGAGCGGCTTGTCGAGTATGTTGGACATCTGGCGCACGCACAGTCAGCCTCCACCTCCCCCTGGGCCTGCGAATGCAACCAACCTTATACTCAAAGTTCTGCGTCGCAACGAGCGGGTTCTTCCAGACATCCCACCCCTTCAGCTCAGCCTTGATCTCCCCACACGCTCCAGCACACTGCTGGTTCAGTTGAAACGCCTCCCACAGCTTGTAGATGCTGTCCTTCCCCGGCTTGGTCCCCGCATCGATCAGCACGCAGATGTTGGGCTCCAGTGCCGGCCCGAATGCTTCAAAGAACCACCGGTGAGAGTTGATCTTTTGCGCGTTGCTCTCTTTAAGGCAGAACAGCATTTGCACGGGAACGGCGGTGCCGTTGGGCACCGCTTTTACCTTGTCACCGTCGAATTGGAGGCCGACTTGCGTCGTGTGCTAGGGAGGGGTGGGGTGTAAGCGGTGCGCAACTCTGGGGGGGGATGCGTGCTCTCACCTCGTACAGATGCGCCTCAACGGGTAGATCGTTGACCCTCAACTTCGCGATCCCCTCCTGGTAGCATCCCATCGCCGCGAGCAAACTCCTCGTCTTGGGATCAATCTTCTGCCTTCCATCACTAACCACACACACAACAATCTTCTTCCACCCCTCCTCGCCCCAGATCTTCTCCTTGGCCTTGGTGCAAATATACTCGATATTCTGAAAGACGCCAATCATCGTCTTGGCGAACAATATCTCATCCTCGGCATACATAGTCACGACAATAAACAGCTCCGTTCTTCTCTGCTGCTGAAAAAGCTGCTGCCTGAGGGCGAACCTATTCGCCGTGAACTGCAGCGGATCGCACGTGACCGCCGAGTAGCGCATGCACCCGAACTCGTGCACCTTCTTTGGCACGGCGGCGAGCAGCGCCGACGGCAGCGGACAGTTCAGCACCAAGTTCCCCTTGTTCAGCCGCACGTCCTCGATGTCGCCCCACTGCACGGGCTTTGATGGAGTCGGCGACAGCGGCCCCCCGTCGCTGCCCACAGTCGACCGCGACGACTGCGACTGCAGGATCGGCCGTCGGTCCTCGTAGGACCCGTAGCTCTGCTGGCGCCCGTGCGGGCGCGTGTAGCCGTAGTCGGCCATGTCCTCCTCATCGGGCTCATACGGCTTCGGCGGTGGGGGCGGCGGCGGCGGCCGCCAGCCCTGCTGCGGCTCCTAGTCTTTTACTCAGCGTCCCGTTCGCGCGAGGGGGGCCGCAAGGCACTTACAGGACCAACGGCGGACGCCGGCGTGCCCAGCCGGTAAATATCGTCCTCGGGCCACTGCGGCATCACGTAGTCCTGGCGGGGGTACTCGTGCATTGGGACGGCATCGTCGCCCGCCGCCGCTGTGCGCGAGGAGCTGGTGCGTGAGAAGCCGGGATGCGACTTCTCGTCCTCTGTGGCGGTGGGGGCGCGGTAGGCGCGGTTGTAGGGCGGAACCTGCGGGCTCGTGGGACCGGCGTATGAGGACTGTGTGCGGTATGAGTCCGCGCGGTCGAAGCCTGCGTGGCGGTCTGGCTCATCTTCTACTGTGGGCGGGTGATACGGGTTGCGCGGGACCTGCGGGCTCATGGGCGGATCGTAGGTGTGCGCGCGGTAGGGGTTGGTGCGCTCGAAGCCTGCGTGCTGGGGATGCTGCTGCTGGTCATCGCCGACGGATGGGGCGTGGTAGTGCGTCTGGTGTGGGCTCATGGGCGGATCGTAGAAGTGGTCGTTCATGTCGTGGACATCGGGCATCGGGACGTGCACCTCGCCGTCATCCTGAGGGGTTTGGTCGACGCCGACGTATTTTGGTCTGTGCATCCTGTTGGATTCCGCCCTGGGAGGAATACTCAAGTGAGTGTCGGATTTCGACGACGACGATGATGGTGGTGATGGTGGGCGGTGGATTTTTCGCGGCAGGATCGATCGTCAGGAACAAAGGGCCAGGGCTTCAGGTCGTGCCGCTGCGGGGTTGCACCGGGGTTTTATCCCACAGCGCGCAATGGGGCTGGCCAGCTCGCAGTTCGCAGTTCGCGCTCGCAGTTCGCGCTCGCAGGTCCCAGCTCCCAGGTCGCAGTGCACACTACCGTACTACATACGCCATAGAGAACACTCGCCAAACCAAACCAGTGGCAATGCACTGCGCACTGGCGGGTGGAGTCGTGTCGTCGCCCGTGGAGTACTTAGTCCAACGCCTACTTGCGGCTGAGGACTCGGGGGCTGAGGCAGGGAGATGCACCGCTCAAAATGGAGTCAAGCTGCGCGTGTTGTTGCAGGTGGCACGCTCCCATTTGATCGGGGTAAGCGAATTTACTGCTAGCAATGTATGTAGCACGGAATGGGGGCGGGGGGCAAATGAGAGATAACTATGGTGGGCGATACATAGCAGAGAGGATGCGGCGATGTCGGGAGCGGCGGTGGGGGAAGAGAGAGTCGAGACGCCTTGTGGTGCCCCTACATGCGGATCCTGGAACGAGCGCCATCGGAGTCGGTTGCAGCGTCGCACGCGCAGTCGCTAAACATAGCGAGGAGAAGCCATTCCCGAAGGCGCAGGCGCGCTGCCGATCACAGTGGCCCCTGCGAAGTTGACGGGTCCGAGTGCAGCATGGTCCGAGATTTTTGTCATTGTGTTTGGAATTGTATCTCGAGGAGTAGCCACGGCAATAGCATCGCAGCACGGCGGAGAGTCGAGTCGAGACTCCTGATTCCTGGCCCGATATGTAGACTGCCTCCGTCACTTTATTCCGAGTCCACTGTCCTGTCCACCTTGAGGCTTATCGTGCGCATGAGTATGTACTACGGAGAAACCGTGCATGCAATTACTTAACAAACTTCGAAAAGTGCTTCCTATAAATAGCCTTCAACCGCCAGAGAACTCAGGAGGCAAGCCCCACTGCCTCGGGAGTCAGAACTTAGAATTGGAAGCGTCACAGACGGTTACACGGCAGAGTGGACGACAAGCGAACAAGCCAGACACGAATAGCCAAGGAGGGGCCGGCCTCCTCCGATAATGTCCGATCGCTCGCGGGCCGGAGTGCGTGAAGGTATGGCAGAGCTGAGGAGAGGAGAGGAGAGGAGACGAGACGAGAGGAGACGAGAGGAGACGAGAGGAGACGAGACGAGAGGAGACGAGAGGAGACGAGAGGAGACGAGACGAGAGGAGACGAGAGGAGACGAGAGGAGACGAGAGGAGACGAGACGAGAGGAGACGAGAGGAGACGAGACGAGAAGAGACGAGAGGAGACGAGAGGAGAGGAGACGAGAGGAGAGGAGACGAGAGGAGACGAGAGGAGACGAGACGAGAGGAGAGGAGACGAGAGGAGACGAGAGGAGACGAGACGAGAAGAGACGAGAGGAGAGGAGAGGAGAGGAGACGAGAGGAGACGAGACGAGAGGAGACGAGAGGAGAGGAGACGAGACGAGACGAGAGGAGACGAGAGGAGAGGAGACGAGAGGAGACGAGAGGAGACGAGACGAGAAGAGACGAGAGGAGAGGAGAGGAGAGGAGAGGAGACGAGAGGAGACGAGAGGAGACGAGCAGAACGAGGAGTCGGGGACTCCTCTTCTTCGTCGGGTTTGCTTCAACGTTCAAATATCCCCCTTCCGGGCCATTCGAACAGTGGCGCTGGATGCGAAACGAAACGTGCACATAAAATGCAAGCACCTGCATACGACGATACACCGCCCACGTTTCCAACGACGCCACACCCCTCGAACCTCACACAACCACTTCTGACTGCTGAGGCGCCCGTGAGGCTGTGACGCCAATCGGGCTGCGCTTCAACCTTCCCTTGCGCTCGTGCGGCGCGTTCACCGGCTCACCTGCGTCCCCGTGCACAAGAACTGAAATTGTATCCTAACTGTACAAACAAAACCCCAAACATGCGCCGCTTAACCACAATGTGCGTGACTACAACCCGCCCCCGCCCCCCGCCGCCGCGCCGCCAACCAACGGTTCCGTGGCGATACCCACATGTCTAGCCCCATCGCCGCCCACGAACCACCCATACCCATACCTCGCACCCCCAGTACCACCATCCACACCCCTCACCATCGCCTTCGTCGCATCCACATCGCTCGCGTAAATCGCAGCATACACGCCCGCGAGCGTCGTCGGCTGGTGCGCAAGGAATCCCTGGTACAGACTGGCGTACGTCCAGATGACGCCGGGGATGAACAGCAGCAGCAGCACGATCGAGACGTAGAACGCCGAGGGGTACATCTGGACGCGGTTCACGCTTCTGAAGCGGGTTCCCTGCTGCTGCTGGGTTGCAGCTGCAGCGGGGGTCGTGGTGGTGTTGGGAAAGATCTCGTCGGCGTTCAGCTGCAGGTAGATAGCGAAAGTGCGCATGAAGACAGCCTCGAGCGCGCGCGCGGACTCGGCGGGGTACGAGTACAGGTCGAACGCCGGGTTGCGCTTGCGCGCCTCGCCGTGCATCAGGAACGTGATCCAGTTTGTGGGGCCGGGGTCGGGCGACTGCGCCACTGGGTCGATGAGCCCGCCCTGCTTCTTCGCGACCCGCAGGATCACCTTGCGCGAGAACGTGTTGACGAGCCCCACGATTCCCGTGCCGGTCTGGTTCGCGGCGGCGATCATCGCCGCCGACAGCGGCAGCTCGACGTCCGTGTGGCTGATGATGTGCCCTGCGAGGTTCGAGACGAGTTTGGAGCGCACGAGACGCGGTGATGCTTGGCACCGCAGGCCGACCCGCGACCGGATGAACATCGACGGGCCCGAGATCGTCTTGCCAAGGTACTGGATGTCGCTGTCGTAGACGCTGTCGCTGCCGGTGTAGTTCTCTTTGAAGAAGGAGCGGTTGATGGTGACGCGGCGGTCCGGGTCGTACCCGTATCGGTGCCACGAGCCGAAGAACCCCCAGTCCTTCTTGTCCGCAAGCTCGTCTGGGTATGTGGTGGGCACGTACTCGTAAAATACGTCCTTTGTAGTCTGATTGTCGCTGAAGAATATTCCGGTAAGGTCTTCGCGAGGGTCGTCGCCCCGCCAAAATCGGTTGTTGTCACGTTGCGACTTCAAGAGCAGCGGCACATCGTCGGCAGTGTTGGCGAACGTCGTGAACTCGAAGTTCCGGTGCTTGCCGGCGAAGTCCGTGTCGTTTTTGGCGAGGTCGAGGGCGTACCAGGTGCTGACCATGTCCTGCGGGATCTCCTCGCACTTGAGAGTTGCACCCAGCCCATACGTCTCGGTGGTGTAATTGTCGCTCTGGTCGCCCTGGCCAGTAGTACTAGCCGTGAATGGAATATAAAACAACTCGTCGGTAGTCCACGGCCGCCGCTCAAAGCCCATCGCATCTCCCGCGCCCACATAGAATGCGTCGTACGGAACATCGTACTCGCCCCTGATCAGCGAGGACGCATTGTACGCCTCGAGGCGCTCCAGCGATCCCGACAGGGCGAGCGTGATCGGAACCGGAAACTCCATCGCGCTCTTGTAGAACAGTCCACCGACGGCGACAGCCAGTACATTAGCGAGCAGGATACTGACGCTCAAGACGACAAGCAGCGGATTCCTTGTGCGCACGCCGTTGAACACCTGCAAATGCGGCGGGCGCCGGTCGTAGTTGACGGCGATGGTGCTCTTGGCACTGGCGTTGCCCTGCGTCAGGTGTTTGAACGGGAACAGCAGAGTGATCTGGTAGGTCAGCAGCACCAGGAACGATTCGAACGAGGTCGCCGCGATGGTCGGCGCATACGACGCGTACAGGTCGTACACGAAGGTGTTGGATGGAACGGCGAAGCCGCTCTGGTCCTTGGCGCGAAGAAACAGCGTGACGAGGAGGGCGACCCAGCCCACGAGAATCACTACCGCCGCGGAGCCGAGGAATCCGTTCAGCTCCCACGACTTGGAGAGTGTGACCTGGTCTCGGTTGATGGTCGGATGGGCGCTGGCGTTGATGCCCCCGTCGTTCACCCCCCGGTGAGCGAACAGCTTGTGCCCCCTTAGCGAGTAGCGGTGCCCTCGCGAATGCAGCATCTTCTCCAGCTGGGAAGGACTCATGAACTCAGAGTTGTGGAAGTCCTGGAGCACACTGTTGGCATCCCCCGTGTCGAGCAGTGTCATCGCGTCGGCGATGGTGCCCGGCTCCCTGACGAGTTCGCACTTCCGGTTCCAGACGAGGCCGGCAAGCGTGATGCTGAGTGCGAGCACGGTCGCGAGCGCACCCTGGAGGATCCTCGTCCAGCGCTCGTTGACCACGTAGCCATCCTCGCGGAACTCTCTTTGCGCCGCGGTCTCGAGCCCGTCGGCGAGCACGAGAGTACTACTACCACCATCGGCCGCCGCTTCGCTGGGATACCTGGTGAAGCCCGAGGCCATGGCCATGGCGAAAATGTAGCGGTAGGCATCGCTGTACATATCCCCCAGCGCCTTTCCGGACCCGTCGAACAACGCCTCGAGGTCCTGCTGCTTCGCGAGACCGAACGGCGTCAGGGTTTGCCGGAGGTCGAAGAATACGTTGATGGGCTGGGCTCGGTTGCCCGAGAAGTCCTGGCCCACGCTCGTCAACCACGTGTTCGCGGGATATAGCTCCATGAGAGTCAGGAACTGCGGCCGCCGGATGAACTGCGAGATGTGATCGGCAAGGCCCCATCCCGGTCCCAGTACCGGCGTTAAAAGCGTGACGTTGAAATCCGCGGTCGAGGCGGAAGATACCTGGCCCGTCAGCATGGCAGCCCAGTGGGTGCCGTTGATGCCGGTAAACGGAGTCTTCTCGCCCTTCCTGGTGTAGTTCCGCAAGCTCAGATCGTTGGCATCCACGACGATGTCGACCTGCTGTTGTTCGTGTACGGGCTTGCAGTAGACGGCGCTGGTCTCGAGCCATTTCATCTTTTTATAACTGCCGAAGGTGTCGACCGGGATAACGTTGCGTCCAAAGAAGCCAATCAACATATCCTCGTTGTTTGGACCGGTACAGCTACCAGTATCGTACTTGGAGTACCTCTCCAGCTTCCACTCGAAGCTGGCCCTGCTATACAGCATGCTGAAGTAAGGATTGGATCCAGCATCTATGTGCCAGGTTGCGGGTATGAACCGACAGTTCCGTCCGGGAAAGTCGAACTCGGTCTCGTTATCCGGCAGCGTTCGGATTACACCCTGGGTGCAGTCTAGCCGCGCCTCGTAGAGGATCGAGCTGCCGCGCCAGGTCTCTCCGACTCTGGGCGTGTGAGCCGACGCCGCCCCGCTCCCGTTCATCGCCTTGAACGGCAGAATCGCAATGCCCTCGTTCGAGAACGGCGGCAGCGTCCCGTTGAGATACTGGTTCGAAAACGCGATGTACGAGAACGCCGTCGAGAGCGTGTCCGGCTGCGATTCGGGTGTATAGATGCCCGCCCGCTCGATCGCGAAGGATCCGGTCCGGTTGACTGGGCGACGAGAGAGGATTGTGCTCATCACGGGCGTCACCCCGTAGAGGATCGTGATGAGTATGAACGACGAAGATAGCACTACCCAGTGCCTACTTCTGTCAGTCGAGGATTCCGCCACCGAGAGAGAGGGAGAGTACATACCGCTTGCGTAGAGCGATGAACGGAGCGAATGCGGCGAAGCAGTACGGGTACTCGAGCAATAGTGAGTGCTCTGCCGTGACACCCCCGGGCTTCGATAACTGGAAGTATGGTTCGAGCCTGGCAGCCACATCAGCACTGAACGATGAAGCGATCCCTTGAGTCCGACGTCTCTTGCAATCTCGTCTCCGTCTTCCGCAATCGCATATTGCAAAGACAATAAACAAATAGCTTTAGGCGCCCCAGCGACTACTCTAGCGGGGCAATGGTGGCCACCCCCCGCGTACCATGCCTATGAGCGAGTCGCCAAACCCAACCCACGATCGATAGATCACTGAGTGGAAGTTTTAAATTGGATTGTGTGTGCGAAATGAAGCCACGCCCAGAATCGCAGCTCATGCGACAGACGGAGAAAGCCGGGACGTCCGGGAGAAAGATACGGCGTGATAAATACCTTTTAACATCGTGATCGATACTCGCCCAGAGCAGACCAAACAGGACCGCCACGACCATAGGTCCATAATCGAGGAGATACGACGACTCTGAGAAGAGCAGTGCGCCGTCTCTCTTCGACCGCTGCAAAATGTACTCGAGCGCGCACAGCAGGCCGACGGTGACGAGCGCGAAAAACAGTATGAACGGCGGCTTGATCGTGAACGGCCTCCAGCCGACCCTCGAAGCTTTCTTCTTCTTCTTCTTCCGCCCGCCATCGTCCGTAGTCGATATCGACACCGGACTCGCCACTCGCGCGGATTTGTATTCGAACCCCTCATTCAGCAATGGATTCTGCGCCGCATCCGCAGGATGGAGCTGTGTCGTCGTCGTGGTCGCGTGACCGCTATTGTGGAAGTACTCGCCGTACGGCGCCGTCGCCGGCGGCGGCGTTGATGACTGCTGCACTGGTCGATACATGGTGGAACCGTGGAATTGAAGGTCCGAAGAACAATCGGGTCGCGAACTGCTGTCTTATAATCACCCGTGCGGAACACTGCGCATGGCTAATTTAAGCGCCTACCCACCCCTGCATTGGCAGGATCGGCGGAATCCCGCTTCTCGTCTCGCCTCACTACGGCTGCCTAATAATCTACTATATCTAAATACCTTTCAGGCCACGGGTTGAGCAACGCCTTATTGCCTAGGATGAAGGCCCGAAGCGTCAGATTAAGTGCTTTGACTTTGGCGTGGCGGTGCTTCCGGAGCTGCGTGGCGGCATTGCAAGCAGTGGTACCGTACATAGGTGGAATATGTAGAATAAGGCTCCCCTGCCCACCGGACAGTGATACCCATCGTTGCGGATCTTTTTTTCCCGGTCTTACATATCTCCATACCTACATACATACCGGTACTCGTACATAGGCCGCCTGAAAATCAAACCCCGCAGTGTGGATCACGAAATACTTGGCGTTCGATGTGGAGCGATTCTATTCGTGGATGGCATTCTTCGTTGCGGCCCAGTCCTGGACCAGTCCATAGTGGGAATAGATTAGTTATTAAGGGTGGTAATTCGCTTGCCATACTTGATCCACAAGTTGTCACTCTCCGAAACACTGGTTAAAGTAGTCCCAGATAGGCCAGATATGTAGGTCAGGCATACCGATGCACGTCTAGCGAGCTATGAGACGTCGGAAATAACGGCACTGGAGTCGCGGCGGGATGTAGTCGGCCTGACGTGAATCACTGACACCAAATCAGACCTGTCCTCACCACAAATACTACCGTAGTGAGGAGAGAGAGAGAGAGAGAGATCTTCAGTTTATTTCGTATAGTACAGTAGGGAGGATTTGGAGTGGCCCGCTGGTTGTTATTGCCGACCGATTTGCGTACCTCGTATGTGGCTGATGTGGGCTGTGGCGCTCAGCTGTTTACATCACCGAATGTTACGATGGGTGAAACAACAGCCACGCACACAGTGTTGCGGAGGAAATCGGTACCTATACATACATTTGGGTGTGAGCCGTGGCGGAGAGTCGGGGGCTGTGTGCTCACTTCATACGCACCGTCGGGAAAGCCGTGGACACCGGGCGGAAGCTGGCTACTGCGGCAACCGTTCTATTAGACGACGAACCATCCCTCGGACCGATGCCGCGGGCGCAACCACAAAACCCAGACCCGCAAATAACTCTTCAAGGCTCAAGCAAGGAGGGAACCCTATGCGGCAAAGATAGCACCAGCACCCGTATCAGCATAAGCATAAGCATTAGTTAGTAAGCACTTAGCGGACGATCGCTGCAGTCAAGCCTCCATCCTGGTCTGTCTATGTATATATCTAGCAACGACAGCTGTCGGCGGATGATATGTCGGACAGCGAAGAGTCGGGGATCCGAAACACAATTAGATAGCACGGATGAGAAAATGAAAGGCCACTGGCAGCGGACTAGGAAGGGGACCAGGAAGCGGAGAAGAGCAGGAAACTCGAGAGAATCTCCTGCATTGAGAGCGATGGCCTGATGGGGGATACGGCATACCGGCGTCTCGGCGTCTCGCAAAGTCGCAACGCGTAGCGGATGGTCTGAACCTCGCTTAGTCTTTCTAGCTATGCTAGGGAAACGGTAGCATGATAACTTCCTGCAAATACATATGACCGTGAGTATGTAGCACATCCTTTATACGTCTCACCAGGTACACGGACAATTGACTGATGCGTACCTGAGGCTTCGCGACCTGAAACTCGGCAGGCACAACCCTGCATCCTACTCTACCGGCACCCCTGGTTTGACCGCAATTCTGTCGCCTTCCACAGTATCCAATATGAGGTGTACGGGTTGCTTTGCTATGGTTATTGAACGATTATGTAGAATGGTTGGGCACTCCGACACACAACCACCAGTACCTACAGTATGAAACGGAGGGATTACTGGTCGTTATCTGTAGACCCTTGTCTCGGTTGATCGAGTGAAGCTTACTCGTCTTTACATAAGCTTAAGAGCTCAATTGCTGATCCTAGCTAGCGACACCGTACCAAGACTCGAGCCTTCGAACTCAGAGTTCATCACTCGGCGATCAATATATTTTCTGTACACCATCGCGAACATTCTCCATTGTCATCCGCCGTCGCTTTTTAACCGTCTTTCAAGTTCGAGTTGAGTCCTGGAATTTATATCCGCAACCGTTTCTACAACTTTATATGACTCCACTTTCAGGCCGCAAACTTTACGGTAATTTCACATTCCTAGGGCCGTTACCTAGTATTCGGGATCCGTGGCTGCAGTTGGTCAGCACTCGTCTAGGTATCTGTGGCTGCAGTTGGTCAGCACTCGTCTAGGTATCTGGCCTCTGATCATTTCTTTTCGGAGATTGTCGCATCAGAACTCAGGTGCGGCTCAAGGTACCTACAATGTATGTAGGTAGCCTGGTAGGCTGCTTAAAATTTCCCGAACTCACCGGTATGTATCAGTAGGGTGTCACTCCGCTGTGTCGGGTTGCGGAGAGTTTTCCCGTGTTACTTGATTTGTGCTACATAACCAAAGTGCTCATTTCCAAACTCCATGCGGTGGTAGCGTGGGAGCACGATACCGGTACCTGTACCGTATGCTGATGCGGTGGGATGTTTGGACTACCTACCGTATCGTAATTCTTGTTGTCGATCTCTCACTCGGCCCGTTGGACCGGAAGTCAAAATTCTTCCTCTCCTTTCCAGTGAGGAGACTGTCATGCAGCCTCTGCCATACATTGAAGCACACTAATTGGCCGCAGCTCCGCACGCTTAAGCATACCCCGCGTTTAGTTTCTCGAACGCGGACACATAAAGGAAACCGGTAAGCTACCGGGAGCGCTTATTGCATGGTTACAGTTCAACACTCCGTCTTCGCAATGTCCACCGACTCCACCACCACCGGCACCGAACCGCGCGATGGCACTCCGCCAGCCGCGCCCCAGCCCGATGCGTCGCAGCTAAGCTCTTATCCGGCGGGCTACACATGCCCCCCGTTGACGACGGAGGTGATGCTCCAGCACGGCGTGGTCGCGCAGCTCCTGTCGGCGCACATCCAGCGGCTCGTTCGTCTTGCCCCACCGCCCCCTCCAAGTCCGCACTAACACCCCCCACAGCGCGAGAAAGCCTTCGCCGCGTTCCCATACCCGGGCATCGCGCTATACCAGTTCATCGAGTTCTCAGGCGGACTACCCAGCTACCCTCGGCTCGACTCGCTGCTATCACTTCTGCGCGCCGGCGGAATCCTCCTCGACGTCGGCTGCGGCATGGGTTCAGAGCTGCGGTACCTACGCTCGCACTCGGGCATTCCCGGCGAGCAGCTATTCGGCGCCGACATCAATCCCGCGTTCATCGAGCTGGGCCACGAGCTGTTTATGGACTCGCCCGAGAGCACGGGGATCCGGCAGGGCGCCGCGGATATTTTCGATACGAGGCCGGAGTCGTCGTGGATTGTGCGGGAGCTGAAGGGGAAGTGTGCTGCCGTCCACGCTGCGAGCTTTTTACATTTGTTCGATTGGGCTAGGCAAGTGGAGGCCGCGCTGAGGATGGTTGGGTTCTTGGAGCGGAAGAAGGGGAATTTCGTGGTGGGAAGGCTGGCGGGAAGTCGTGCGGCAGGACAGTACCGCCATGCGCTGGGGGATGTGTGGCGCCACACACCGGAGAGCTTTGCGGAAATGTGGAGGGAGGTGGGGACTCGCTCGGGATTGGCGTTCGACGTCGAATGCACCGAGCCAGAGATACTGGTGTTTGAAGCTCCCGAAGGCGAAAAGTGGTCTCTGCCCGCGGAAGAGCAGGCGACGCAGTTCAGGTTTTGTGTTACTGTCGTTTGAGTACCTACATACTGGCTCGGTGGCGGATGCGCGCGAGTGCGGAATCATCATGTCATGATTGATCGTTTTACATGACAGTAACCGTCATGTCAAATTCTTTCGGTTCAAAAAACCCGCAGTGTGAACAACTAAAAGCCGGGCCTGACCTCCATATGTCTATCCACATCCGATAGCACTTGAAAGTCGAGAGGCCATCTCGCGTGGCCGACCCGGCCGGATGCGTGGATACTCGGATGTCGGATGTCTGGGTTCAACTAGAGTTGCGTCCGCTTGATTGATGGTAGAAAGAATGCGATGCCGGAACAACCAAGTAGTTTTGGACCAATCCGGGAACCGATTTTGCACTGGAGATGCCGACATAGGTACGTAGTACTTGCCCCAGATCTTGATGTGATCCCATCGACTGGCGGGAAGCGTTAGCGGCGCCTATCACTGTTTAGTGGGAAGGTGATGCGTGAGCCAACTTAGCCTTCCTTGATTCATCTCAAGTGACTGGATCTCTCTCGTTCCTTTGCGCTCGATTCGCAGTTTTTGAAGATGATATTTCCGTCGTACATCAAATAGCGCGATTCGGCGGTCGTCGCAAGAAAGTCAACATCCGGGGGTTTGGCACAGCTGGGTTTCCTCCCACGCCCGACACCGGCGTAGAAATTCCCGAGGGCCACGTAGAAAGCGCCGGTATGCTCTCCGTCCATGTTCCGGGCAGTCCGCGCTTGCCCAAGGTCCTACGGTGTATGGTCCCGCAGCATTACTCGTAGAAGCCTGTCACATGATTTTTCATTCACTTGCTTTCAACAGACGCGATGACTTCACATGACGCTATTGCCCAACTTTTTTGAAGATAGACGCCTGAAAATGACGGTTGATCGACGGTCCGTGGAAGAGTAACGGGCGGACGCAGCGCCGCGGTGCCACGGGTTGCGGGTGCGGGTCGGGATGCGCAGAACTTGCTATGATGTAACATCACGTGATCCGAGACCCACCCGCCATCCCGATACCCGTCACCCGCCGTCCGTCTTGTTCTCCACCATACCACGACCGTACCAAGACAACGCGGACCGGACTGGACTGCGTCAGTCCATCCCATCCAGACCGACGATGCTACATACCAAACACGGATCAAATGTTTCGCTAACCAAGCCCACAGTGCCAGCTTCTACTCTTGACTGGCGCAGTTCAGCGACTGAGAATACCAGCCCCTCAGTTATCGGCTCGTTGAGGTTTGAAGACACACTCACGGACGAGGGACACGGCATCTTTGGCAGTCAGGCGACCTCGTACGCGCGATCTATGTGCGGTCAGCAATCGCACTGGTTCGCTTCCAGATTAGCTAGCGCGTACCCCGCAATCGCACAGCCCGACTCCCGGCCTGCTCTAGCGGATCTGTACTCCGCGCGGACCGCGACATCGCTGGGGGGTTTCTGTTTGTCTGCGTCGCGAGGAGAAGCTTCACTAACGAAATGTCTCCAGTTTGGAGGCTTGTAGTGCGCTACTACATACCGGCATCGGCAATGAGCATCGCACATACTATGGCGAATTCCAAGTTCCCGTGATTGACGTCACGCGACTCCACTTGAAATCTGCAGGAATTACGTACACAGCCCGTAAGCGATCGACGGTTGCAATTCCAAATCGGGAACCACGATGGCACACAGCCCATTTGAAGCAGTTCGTGTGACCGCCCAGAGAATCCACATCGGCGGTACCGACGTGGCAATGCTCGGGTACTTGTTCCCCTCACCAGCCCTTCCCTCTCAGCTATAACCACCTCTGCAACAACCACCATCCTCCACGTTCACCATCACACTCAAACGCAAACACCACGCAAACACCACGCAAACACCACGCAAACATCATGTCTCCCATTAATACCGCCCTCAACACTGTCCGCAACACCGTCCGTGCGCGTGCCGCCGCCTCCGCAAGGACAAGTGTCGCCACCGTTGCGACGAAAGCCACCGTTGCCGCCCCCGCTGTCGACGTCTCAGCATACCTTAAGCAAAACTTCCAGGTTCGTTGATGTCAGGCTGTTCACAGTTATCCCTCTGTCCGTGCGCAATCGATAGACGAGATGGGCTAACAAATTCGTCGCGTTGCAGGAGCCCAATTATGCTGCTTGGGGAGCTGCCGTATCATTACCGAGCACACCCATCGAGGTTCGTAATCCTGAATCCCCATCTTTGCCGACTCTAGTCCAGGGGTCTCTCTCTCTCTTTCTCGCAACACCACTGACGTCCCGAAGCCTGGCAGGAATATCTTCGGACAACTTAACCCCCTCGTCGATGTGCAAGAATACATGAGAATCAACGGCATCGTAAGTGTCCCTCCCCACTCTTTCTCCATCGCGCTGCAGACGCTCGGGCAGACCTGAGTTCTGTTCCCGATGAACCCGCCCCAACCGGGGAAGCGAACTGGCTCTAACCTTGTATCGGCAGGAGCCCAATTATTCCGCAACCATCTCGGCGAAATCGAGTCCATCGAACCCTGCCAAAACCGTGCGCTAGTCCAAGCGCACCCGTGGCCTCTCACCAATCCGCTCGACGGATCACAGGTGTGAATGTTGGATTAGGCCTCACAACTATGCGCCGTAACGTATCGCTGGCTGGAACGTGCGACTGCAGTGGCATCTCCGATTAAGAGTGGCTGCGGAACTGGTTTTCGGGTCGCTTGTCGGACGGAATTGGCGTTTTTATTTTATTTCTGGTGTATCCTGTCAATAACTAGCGATTGCCGTACGAGCACATAGTACAATCACTTGCTTTCGAAGCAATTTTCAATTGATCCTTCCGTATGTATGTACGGGGTATTGCCTCCACGGTTACGCTGGGGTTCTGCGATCGGCCGGGGAGCTTTGGGTACTTTTGCTCTGCCGCTCGTCGTCCGGATCCGTTGTTGTGCTTCCCGTTTCTCGGTGTGCGATGCAAAAAGAAACATTGTATGGGGAGAGTGGGTAGCCGCCCCTAGGCCCACACCACACGAGTTGCACGAAAGTACACGGCCACGGAAAGACGCTTACTTAAGATACGACAGGTCGCCTTCTAGGAGGCGCATGAAACAGAATGATCGTCTGTGCCCGCGCCCTGGCCGAGGCTGCCGAACTCGGCAGCTTGCGCGCAGGCGAGAAAGCCGAGGAAGGCCGCGCCGAAACAGGAGCAAGCGTTTGAGATCGGGAGCCGCTCATGCCGCGCAATGAAGGGCATATGTACCCGTTTCTTTTGGGTTTAAGAATCGATGCATTCGACCTCATTGAATCATGGCAGATCATGTAACCTTTTTCACCCCGCCGTCCCCGCCCGCTGGCCGCCGGAGAGCTCGATACCGGTTCCCTATTGCTCTCCGCCGAACCATCGCCGCACAACCATCGCCGCTCAACCCTCCCCCCGGCGCAACCCCTCTCCCGTCGCAACCCCCTCCCTGTGCAACCCCCATCCCGTCACAACCCTCCCTGCACAACCCTCCCCGCGCAACTCGTCAACGTTACTGCCAGCGAACCAGACGACTACCTACGGAGTCGAGTGATTGATCAGTGTTCTACAGGCTACATAGCGCGGTCTCCATATCAGTCGGAGTTGGGGCGAGAGGAGGAGGAATTATCAGCAAGAGGAGGAGTTGCAGCAAGAGGAAGAGGTGCGGTTACAGGAACTGTGTGAACTCCATTCGACCCCACCGCCAGGCTAGAGGTGTGTTGGTTTTGCGAGCGGTCCAACAACAAATCTTCCTTCTACACCCCACACCCACAACACACTCTCTGATGCGTCGCCGCGGTTTCTTTTTCAACGACCCCCTCGGGATAGCGGGACCTGCGAGACATGTACATCCTCGTCAACCCGCTATTCTCCCTACACCCGCGAACCTGATCGTGCTACGCCGAGTCTATAAGAACGATTCCCCGACACCTGGGGATCTGACCAGGCGCCGCGACGTGCTAGGTCGAGTGTAGAAGTATTCCTCGGATTCCGGGGAGCTGACGAGGCGCGATATGCTGTGGAGGATTCACACTCGCCTGGATCAACATCACTCACCGACAACGGAGGAACCAAACTCGAAGAGAATCCTGAAGACGTGGACAGCGACGGCGAACCCTAGTTAGACAGCATTGATCCCGGCATCGCAGATCCCAACCTCGACGGTCCCAGAGTCCGCAGCAACGATGATCCTGCTGACGACGATCAGGATGATTCCGAACTGCAAGCCGCCCCAAAGCAGCCCCCGACATCGACCGATCCTCCGAAGACGCAGGTCTCGAGAATGTCGACTTACGGCGCGTATGATCATATGGCTTTGGAGGGCGACGAAGAGGTGACTTTGCACCTGCCTATTCACGGAAGTCCCAACAACCAGAGAGCAGACGTTCCCGATGATGTCGAAGATGGCGAGGTGCTACGTATACAATTTAGACGTCAACCCCCTCGGGGTACCATCTTCCATGGGTTACTCGGCGTAATGATGCCGGGATGCTCGGCAAGGCGTGGTGTGATATGGAACAGTCTTCTGCTAGCCTAAGCCTATTGAAGTTCCGCTATCAATACTGGGGAAAGGCGTTCATGCTGGCGAATGCGAGCAAGCAAGTCCGGAAGATCATCATTAAAGTTGGCAGCATCATCAGCCATAAAGCTTTTACCGACCCCGCGGTTCTACCACGCTTCTTTCGAGTGCAACGCATAGCTACAGTGAAGCTCGACTCGGCGCGTCACTGCGTGCTTCTCGTACTTCCGCTCCAGCGAAAGCCGGATCTTGAGAGCTCCAGGGCTCGGTACCAAGTCTTTGCGCTTGCAGCGGAGGATCAAGCCTCTATCCAAGCTCTTCCTTTGCAGGGTGTCCATCTGGAAGACCTTAAATTTGTTCGCCGCGACGCTGTTTGGAGGTGGAAGCCATAGGTAATACACTTCCTTTAGTCTCTACTTACCTACCTCATACTAATGTAGTATCATGGGATCCAGCTGAAACCGACGTCTTGGTCGAAGGTTTCTATCCCTGGCTGCGGACTTGGGATGGACCTACTGTCAAAATGTCAAGACCTAGATGAGATCAGCTGCGATGAACAGTGTTACCATGCGCGAAGTGTTTTGATTTGGTTTGTGAGCAGGCACGGTCGACGTGCGAGCGCTGAAAGCTAGACCCACCGAATCTGGTATAGCTAGGTCGGCTAAAGTTCGCCAAACTCGTGTATGTCTCGTTAGCTGTTCTGTCTGTCTGTTTGTCTTGTCATCTGATCTGTCATCGTGCTTATTGGAACTTGGTCGCGGTCATCGTACTCATCGTGCTTTTTCGTTGTTTGTCCTGACTCCTGACCTCGACTCGCGAGGTTCTGGGATTTTTTGAATATCATAGGAGGTCTAGTCTCTCTGCTTGTCGATTCCTCTCTGGTGAACTACAATCTGTACTCTCTCTCTATCTAGTATCAAAGTTGCCAAAGGGTCTCCCCGGTCTTAGTGCTTCAGTATCTATGCATGTTTATATAATGCCATGAACCGATACCTGAACATACGATTCCGAGTTTCTGTAAAGATACCTGTATGCTGCCAAACTTTGGGCGTCCGGAGACGTTGGTTCAAATACCTACGTTTCCGCTGTGGAGGAGGCGAGACCGAGTGTCGACGCGGATATGGTTGCGTGGCGGGCGGTCGTGACCCAATGCCGTCACGGGAGCACCCACCACTTTGTAGGCATCGAGTTCAAGTACCGAGCACGAAAAAACCCGCGTGGTATAGTAATCTAGGCCGTGCAATCGGCGAGGTGAGCTGAGGAAAAGCTCTGGGTTTAACCCAGGGTGAAGACCTCTGTTCTTAGGGTTTCCAAGCCACCCCACCGGGGGTGGTGATGCTTTTTGTTTTTGGCTTGAGGAATGGAGCACAAAGTATCACTCGGTAGTGGCACGTGACCTTCGTCGACCCACTGGGGTTTTTTGTACTGTTTAATCATGAAATTTATAGCCGGTATCGCATGTGCGCAGCGAATCTGTGCGCAGAACCGGTATTTCGCTGGTGCTAGGGGTATAATAGTGGGAACCACTACGGCGGTATTTGTACATGTTCGCAGGTTGATCCCACAAGTGACATGCCGTTAATTTCATGAAGAACCACAGTTTGAAACTTTCTTATGAAGAGTCATTCCATTTCTATCTTTAATCTTTATCCTCATCGTCATCGTCATCCTCATCCTCATCCCAATCAAACACGAATTCATCCATTCCATCCTCAGACACATACCTCTCACCGCCCTTCACATCCATCCCATCGGCCAAATCTGCCTCCAGCACATCATCTTCTTCTCCGTCGTCCTCTCCTCGCACTCCCAACGACACCTTCCATCGATTATTCCGCTCGAGTGCAACTTGATCCACATCATGGCTGGAAAACCACTTGAACCGGAGCTTCCGGTACTGCACAGCATAGATGTGTTCTCCGGGGGCGCCAAACTTCCGCTCATGCACGTTACCCGAGTCCAGACCACCTTGCACCTCGCTATTTCCATCACCACCACCATCACCTCTAGCCTGGCCGTCCTTGTCCGCGAACTCCCCGCGCCTCTCGTAAACGAGCGCATCGACGACGACATGGTAGCCGACCGTCAGATACATCTTGGCGCCGTCCTTGATCGCATCCAGGATCCACTCGCGCGTCGCTTTCTCCCCACACGCCTTTTTGAACCACGCACCGGAGTTGTCGAGCTGGTATGTGCGCGCCTCGGTGGCGTTCGTGGTGATGGCGCCGATCGCGGAAAGCTTCAGGCGCGTCCGGAGACTGGCGCACCGCGATGAAGTTATCAGCTCTTGGAAGTTCTGCTGGGTTTTGACGACGACGCTGGGGTGTTCAGCGTCGGAGGAGGAGTCGCCGAACGGATAGTGGTAGTCTTGGTGCGGGTTTGTGGCGTTCCGCACGAGCCGCCCCAGCTGGACTGAGTCGCGAGAGAATAACCCGTGAGGGGGCAGGAGAAGGCTTGATCGCATTTTTGGAGAAGCTTTGGAGAAGAAAGTTGATTTTCTGATAGGTATTCGGAAGAGAAAGGCAGCCGATTGCAGTGATTCAATTGTCAGGGATGCGGACAGCTACCTAGCGAGCTGGCTGTGGACGACTGGCGGTCAGGCAGGGTTTAATACTCGTCACTATTCATCAAATCCCGCCTGCCGTGACTTCGTGCAAGAACTTCAACCTCCAAACTCCATGATATGCAATTGGCCGTAAAATAATGAAGTATGTTCGACACCCATCGCGCCAGCGGAATTGAGGCTATGCTTATGGTGGTGTGGCGGAGCGAGAGAACCAGCTGTCGGAGGGAGGATCATTATCTATCGAATAGACGATCAAACTTTATGTACCGCCTCTTTCTTCTGTGTTTGTGTGCTCTTCTCTCGATCCCGCCTCCGACCTAGAGGGGCGTTGGCAAAAGAGCCCCTTGCAAAAACGGATTTTATTACTTGCCCTACGTATGGAACTGAGCGAGTTGTAGGCCTTCCTGGAAGGTCTGTTGCAGGTATTTCTGTAGGTGAATCATGTTCGACACCCATCGCGCCTGCAGAAATGAGGCTATGCTTATTGTGGCTTGGAGGTTGTTTGTGCGTTTGCACATCAACCGGCGCGTCTAGACGTTTGGTGAGGTTGCATCCAATGGACACTCACAACCGTGCATATGTGAGACTAATGACCGGTCATGTGTAGTAGAGATGGCCACTGGGAACTAGCCAACTGAAAGTCTCACCTGCTAAACCCATTTAACCGGATCAGATTGGGTACGATACGCAAGCAGTGGGGATGCATCTTGGCGAACTTGTGCTTTTACGTTTGCACCTATCAGCAAGCAAAACATGTCTTAGCAATTCGCATCCGCAAGGCAGTGCCCAGGTGCGGACATAATGATCGTTTGGGAGGGGTTAAGAGTGGCCGATGAAAAGTCTGTGCGGCGGGTTGCGGAAGGCTCGACGGCTCCTTTACCGTTACCTGAGTCGGTGGGCCCGGCTTTATCAACTATCACCGTCTCCATCGTCGACCTCCATCCCCGGCTTAAGACCACCTCCTTCTGGCAAATAAACCACCTACAGACGTGCGAGCTTTGAAACCATTTAAGCACGAGCAATTCGACACTTCCTATCGGAAAAACATCTAGCCTCATTCATACCTAGCAGACTCCACCTTCAAAGAAAGTAGGTAGCTATATCTACAGTCTTCATCAGGTTAAGCAGCCTAGATCTAACTGGTGAATCAGATGAATTCTCAAGACGAGCTCGCGGAATACCAGGAATTGTTCCTGCTCTACGAAAAAACCCATGAAATCGACTATCTCGAGGCAGCTATCGCGGTTGCTGAAACCATGGAGCAGTCGGACGACAACACCGTGGGAACCGACTTACGCAAAATGGTGAATCTGAAAGTCGAACTATCTCAAGCCGCGGCCGAACCAGATATTATTCCGCGGGGTGTTCCGCAAGACGATACCGAACATGCGGCAGAGAAAAGTGCGCAGATCTTCTCTCGATATCAACGAACGAAAGGATTGAAGGATCTGAACGATGCCATCGAGTTGGCAAAGATTTCGACCTTGACGCCCCCGAAGCATCCGGCTCGACCGCTTAGGTTGAGCAGAGTCTGTATGATGTTAGCGGAGAGATTCGAACGGCTTCGCAACGGTGATGACTACAATCACATCCTCCGAATAATCACTGCGGTGCAAGATCTCACAGAAGATACTGCGAACGGAAGCGGAGATACTACCATCCAATCCTCGGTCTCGCGTATCATGGCATCCGTAATCTCCAGGATCGACGGCTGGATATTCAATGGCATCATTCGTTCTCTAGACGATCAGGTTGATGCCAGTCGCGTACTCATCGACCCACGAGCGGATAACCAGCAAGTAGGCGGCATGCAGCACTGGATCACCAAACGCCCAAACATGCCATATGTGCGCGGCGAGACCGACACAAGTGGCGCGAAAGGATCGAACGCGGGCATGATGTATCATATCTTATTCCCGAGGGAACCGGAAGACATCGATGAAGCGGCAACCCACGAGAGTGAAATGCTGGCGGCGACTCCCCAGGAGGATCCCCGTCGAATGCACTGGTATTGTGTTCTGGGGCAGCAATTTTTGCGACGTTATGTCGAGCGCGAAGTGCCGGAGGACCTAGAGCTAGCCATCCGGTTCGGTGAACAAGCGGTTGCGGCAATTCCTCCAGGAAACATTGGACGGGTGCAAACATTGCTTTGCTGGGCAAATATATGCAGTGTTGTGCACATGGCTACGGGAGACTTGAGCCAACTCGATATTGTCATCCAGGTGGTTGAAGAGACGATATCTGCATCATCGGTGCCAGGCGCCCCCGCCAAATGGTTCTCCCTAACCTTGTTGGCAAGCGTTTACAGACGGAGACATGCGACGGCAAACGATGTGGATGATCTAGACGACGCAATCGAGCTTCTCGAAGAGGCAATGACTCTAACCAAAGATACCAATCCCGTCGAATTGGCCGCGGAACGCGAAAGTCTGCTATCAGTCATATACCTCAGTGCTATCAATTCTACCTCCGACCTCGATCGGGCCATAAAACTCCATGAAGATGCACTAGATATCGCCAAAGCAGCGGTACCCTCCGGACGAAACCTACGAGCTGAGAGACTCCGGCTTACGGCTTGTGGACTTGCTGTTCAGGAGGTTCCATAAAACACACAACAAGGATGACCTTGCCCGTGGAATCAAATACGGCGAGAACATATTGAGAGCAGCTCGTTATTTGAAGATGGATTCGGAACTGACAGGACGGAGATTCCTCCACCCCGAACTGATGCGAGAGGTTGCCCGGTTTGTGGGAGTCATGTTGGTTGACCGATACATACACTTGGATGGTGATCCAACCGACCTCGATAAGGCAGAAAAAGTACTCCACAAGGCGATAGAGGGCGCAACCGGTACCCCTGCTTCCCACCTCCAATGGCGAATCAGCCAGTTGCACTTGGCAAAGTTCCGACAAACATCCAACCCTCAGGAACTCGAAAAAGCGCACAGGTGGATTCGAAAAGCGCTGGAAACGTTGCCTTCGAGCGATGACGAGTACAGGTATGTATTCGCGGAAGAGCTTGCAATGATAGTCGATGCACAAATGCAATACGAAAATACTCATACTGGGAATTACCGCGCGGTCATATCGAAATGGCAACAACTGTTGATGTTATATTTGCAGCAGTGGGAATCAGAGAATTTGATGCCAAACCCCCGGATCCTTGGAGCTCGAAATGCGGCGAATATTTACCTCCAGATTGGTATGGTGGAGGAAGCATACTCACTGCTAGAGAAGGCCGTCGCGGAGCTGCCACGACTGTGCCAACGTTCGGGACGACGGGATGACCAGCAGTATATGCTGTCCTGTGCCGAAGTATACGAACTAGCAGCAATCGGAGCATCGGTCGCAATTCGAGCCGGGAGAGGCGCCTATCAAGCACTCAAAATGCTCGAGTTTGGTCGGGTGCTCATATCCGGGTTTTCCATCGATTGCAGGAGCGATCTGTCAGATCTCAGAGCATCCCACCCAGAGTACGCCGATATAGTCGAAAAGCTGAGAACTGAAATGGATTACCCACACGTTGAGGAGCGACGGCAACGCGGGCGGAAGCTCGCCACTGCTGAATTCGAAAAGATATTGCATCGTATACGACAGTTGCCCGGACACGAAGAATTCTTGCTTCCACCGCCGCCGGAATCCCTGATGAAAATTGCTGCGGATGGGACTATTGTTATGATCAATTGCAACGCGCATGGGAGCGACGCCATTACTGTCACATCCTCTTCGATACAGTCACTACCACTTCCTAGGCTCCTATACAAGGATGTCGAACAGCACATGGCTGGTATGAGCGCGAGTCTAAAAGGCACAGCACGAAACTACAACTCGAGGAACAAATCGATGGGTAAGCATCTTCTTTGGTTGTGGGAAGCGGTGGTGGCGCCAGTACTCGACCATTTACAACTCGATGAATCCAACCCGACACGCATCTGGTGGATCGGGGTTGGAAAGCTAAGCATGGCCCCTTTCCACGCCGCTGGAGACCATTCCCCTGGCTCAACCAACAACACCCTCGGTCGAGCAATATCATCATATGTTCCGTCCATCAAAGCCCTTTCATACACACGCCAAAAGCAGCTCAACTTATTTCCCGAGCCCGACTGGCACCCCTCTTTTCCGGACCACGGCGAAGGACAGCCCGTGGCTACCGAAAAACCTCGACTCCTGATGGTCACTATGCCGACCACAGCGGGAAGTAGCCCACTTGCCGGGGCAAAACAAGAAGCTAAAGACATTGCCGGAGCATTATCCTCGGGTTCAGTTTCCGTAACGGAACTTGAGCGGCCATCCGCCGCACAGGTTCTCGAGCAACTGCGAACACACCACATCCTACACTTTGCCTGTCACGGTATTTCGGACCTGGCCAACCCATCGGACAGTCGATTACTCCTGCAGAGTCCCGATCCGACCAGCAGCGAGCCAGACACGCTTTCCGTCCGTGCGGTGTCGAGCGCGAACACGGATGTGGCACAGATCGCATATCTATCGGCTTGTTCGACGGCGGAAAATCGTTCCGTACTCCTGGCCGACGAAGCTATTCATATCGCCAATGCCTTTCAACTCGCTGGCTTCAGCCACGTTCTAGCGACGCTCTGGGAATCCGATGATCGGCTTTGCCGACGGGTTGCGACGGAGTTTTATAAGAATCTGTTCAATGGATCGGCCGGCGTTGAGGGGCATCTTAAGGTAGCTAGGGCTTATCATCTGGCGGTGAAGACGGTTCGAGACAAGAAGCCGAAGGATTTTTTGGGATGGGCGCCGTTTATCCACACCGGTGCTTAGGTCATGTGTTTTTGGATTCATTACATTTTTCTTTGGAAGGGGGATATCTGAATGATGAAGACCTTTTGGTGCAGCACATAGAGGTGTACGAGTGCCTCGGTGGGCTGGTAGGTAGACTGGTAGTGTGTTTAGGTCAAGTATCTTGTACACCACCTTATTACTCAGGTTGTGCAGTGACAATCTGAACCAATGATTCGCCTCTGTTTTTTTATCATTACTCTATTACTTGCTGCGCAAGCTGTGATTACGTTGTCGATATCTCTTTCTATCGCGATGATCAGGAGGCTCACCTAGTTCCGACTTGGCATAGTTTCTTCCATTGGATGAAACAACAAACAAACAGTTGGGGCATCCGCCTGATTGATGGAGCCTCCTGGAGTCCTGGCGATTTTGACTGCAAATAGATTTGGATATAATGGATAAAAGTCTCTGGAACCAGTCGTTTCGTTGGCCAGCTGAAATGCTCAGTCCTCATTCGCTGCGCCGGATACCTGGTAGTTCCACTGCGGCACGAACTGGGAGCTGTGTGGCTGGCGGCGAGCTGCGTCACCCAGAATGGGACGCAGCTGCCAGCGAGAACATTTGCGAGGACACAACCAAGATTCGCCAGGTGGCGAAAAAAAGAAAAGTGAGGCTTTCTACGTAGTGCATCTTTATAAGCCAGCAAAAGTTTATTCTAGCTTCGAGTCGTATCTAGCCGGCCTCCCCCTCGCATTCAAACCGCAACCCCACCTCTGAACGACAATCGTTAACATGGATCCGCTATCCATCACCGTCTCCATCATCGCGCTAATCGGAGCCGCACGCAAAATTGCAGAGTCAGTGCAGGCCATCAGCGAGGCGCCGCGGCTGATCTGCACCGTGGTCAGCGAGACAAAAGTGCTGGCTTCGATATTCTCTCAACTCGACGTGAAATTTTTCCAGTCGACAGTGATACCGGACGATGCGATGCAGCAGTTTCAGCATCTACTACGGCGGATGCAGGCTCTGTTTGCGGAACTCGAGAAGGAGTTGGCCGGCGTTGTATGCATACCGGGAAGGCTGGGGCTGTTGGACCGTGTGAAGTGGGCGGCGCGAGAAGTGGATGTGAATCTCATACTGGCGGACTTGCTGCAACAGAAAGCATCGTTAAACATCATGATTGGCATCTGGACCGGGTAGTTAATCCACTCATCTACTTTTCTGTTTGATCCGAACATATAAGGCCCAACTGTACTGACGGGAATGGAAACTCACAGCCAGCAAAACAATCCCCAGAATAGATCAATTGCTGCTATTCTTCCGCACATTGTACCATCCCCGAACCCAGTCGAGCCGAGCCTCCCTTCCCAAGAACTTGCCAGAAAACGCCCGGTCCCACGGCTCAGCATTAACCTCAGCCGGCGACGTCCCGCGAATCGTTCTTCCACAGCTCTTCTTCAACGGAGCCTCCTCCCGCTTGCCGCCGTCCGTCTCGCACGTCTGGTACGTAACCAGACAGACCCGTGCGAAGACTTTATCGACGCGCCCGTCCCACCACAAGCGTCAGACATCGTCATCGACCGAGTCACGAATGTCGTCGAAACCCAACTCTCGTCGAAATCTTCAAGCCTCCGCGTGCTCATTGCCGGCCGTGTCTCCGTCAACGCAGAGTTCCGCGAGGCTAATCTGGCGAAGATGAAAGCCGAGGATTCGCTTTGCTATCAACTCCCGAACTCGGCCGCCTGGTTCAGAAAGGCAAAAGCGGATACGGAAACCTGCCGCTGGATGGAGGAAGCCCGCAGCGACATTTATTTCGTGGTCGGGTTCCGCACCCTCGTTCGTACCCACATACTGGAGGCGAGAACCCGCGGAAGCTGTACTAGGCAAGGAGAGGATATCTGTGACAGCACTAGTACAATACAGGCACCGAGTGGGCAGGACTCGGAGGTCGTTGGGGGTGGCGAGATGGAGAATTCACACATTGATGCGCACGAGAGAAGCATACATGCTGCTGATGAGACTATATGTGCAATCCAATATAGGAAGGTAAAGTTGGGATGGCATTCCCGGAATGTGAGAAGCGCGACTTTGGAATCTGGCAGTCGGTGGGAACCAGTGTGGGGTCATCTAAGATGAAAATCACTCGTGGTCGGGGCCGGGCGTGTTGGTGAAAATGGAAAATACATGGTTACCGGCGTGGAAGCTTCTTGGATTCATGCATACGGTTCGCATCGGGCCCACGAGTGCGATCAATCGGAAGTTTCTGTTTGCCGTGGATCCAAAACATATCTTGTGATGAGCGCATCTGTGTTTAATGACCAGCTCAATCTTCTACTCTCCGATTGGTCCGAAGTTAGTGCCCTTCCTCTACTAACAGGATTTTAACACGAGGCACAGGTGGCTGTGGCCGCAACACCACAATTGGATGGGGTTGGTGCGAGACAAGACCAGAATGCAATGAACGGATTCAGAACATAATATTTCATTAAATTTCGCGTCCATAATTAGGTGATAGCAGCATTAAACACCGTCCCACTCCTTGCCTCCGCCACTCCCGGGCCACGCCCTCCCGTTCATATTAGTATCCCTCTCTTTCTCCCCCCCTCACAGATCAGATTCCTCCGATGGAACTATTTATACGTATAACAAAGCAATCCAGCCTCAAACTCATCCGGAGTTGTCCCTCGCGTATCCATGACCCGCGCAGTCTCCACCGTCAACCGATTACCACCCAACGGTCCCATGGTAAGCTCAAAGTCGAGCGTGACATTGCCCGGCGGAGGGTTGGGATACAGGTCCGCAAACAAGGGGACCCTGGGCGCAATCGGGTTTCCAACGTCGAAACGCCGTGCCGACGGGTTCGCTTGCTGCCATTTCCACCAGATACGGTCGATGTTCGCGTGGAACACGTAGAAAAGAGGGTCTCCGGGCGAGATGAAGACGTCGGCCATCTGGGGTTAGGGTTAGCGGCGGTCGGTATATATTCCTAGGGGGGGGACAACATACGTCTCCTTCGATGCAGAGATGACCAGCATTGTGGATTCCGAAATCCGTGTTCCAGTCGAGATTACCCTCAAGGGCGACGGCGAACCGCTCGTAGTTGGGGTTTTTAAGTACGTCGACTTCGCGACTGGGCTTCAACCACTCCCGTGCGGGCTCGCGGACGATATTGCGCTTGAGGCAGCGCTCGTGGTACGAGCTGTCGTTCGTGTGGCCGAGATGGATTACCTCATCCTTGAAGGCACCGCTATGGATACAACCTCCGCCGGTGTAGTCGAAGGTGGGGAAGGTCGGCAGTCTGGACAGCGGCGCGTCTGGGTCGTATTTACCGTTGCCTCCGAAGGAGACTTCGCCGTTCAGTAGAGGCGAGGCGAGGATGTCGCGGTAGTCTTTCGATTGGTCCCAATAACTGCATATACCAGTTAGGACGCGAAGCAGCAGTAGAGGGTGTTGGGGCACCTACGGAACTCCGCCAGCGTAACCGCATTCCTCTCTCAGGACGCGCTCATACTCGTAGAGGAAGAGCCTATGCCACGGAAGGAAGTGTCCGACCCAGTGGACCATTGGCATCATAGATTGGTGTATCCAGATGAAATCTACAAGTACGGAAGTTAGCTCACCATTGTCATCCCCCAAAAGACACTCTGACTCGAAGATCGACCTTCCCATCGCGTTGTGATCCCTTCGGCATAACTACCCAGCTTCGGGGGTTTCGCCATCATGCACTTGACCGCCCGGAGGTAATCCTTTCGCTGATGCATGCTCAGATGCCGCCTGTGGTGCGGTTCACGTCAGCTCTGCAGTTGTGGGAATCGGGAAAGCAGTACACACCACTCGCGGCGAACAATCGGATCGCTGCACTGTTCTTTGCCGGTGTGCTTTCCTTTGCTGTGCTGTGCTTCACTGGACTTTCGAGAGTCCGACTGTGCCGACGGTAATGCCGACGAAAGGGCAATAACACCGGTAAGGAGCGTGACGATGGTGGTTCTGAAGTGCATGTTGATGATGGTCGGTGGTCTTCTGTGGCCATCAACTCACACGGGGAAGGCGCCGATTTTATATTCCGTGGAGGTACCCGGCAGGCTGAGACAATAGGAAGCCTATGGGCACTCGAGGTGACTCTGCTGGTCGACGAGCTGCCCCGGTGGAGTTGACTTCATGGTTACTGTTGTCCTCGACCGCGAGACCCGGTAGCGGCGGCGGAATGGTGCTGCTGTCCATTCCGGGGGTCTGCGAGAATCGCAGAAGGACTTCCCGTCTCATGGATCGTGCAATACGATATCGAAAAGGCTGTATAGGGCAACGTCAGGCCCCAACGGAACCAGGCCTTAGTTAGCGGCGATCTGTCTGGTAAATCAATAATAACACTCGATCCCGTCGTCGTAAGAGCGTCCAGGTGAAGATAGCGTCAAGTCGGCGTGAGCCCTTTTTGGATGCCACTGCGACATAAGCATTGACTACCCAGTCCGCTGCCTGCCGGGGAGTGGGGAGGCTGGGGAGATAACCGAGTTGGTGCAGGGCTCGGGTGGGGGTGCATACGCTGATCCCCCAATCATTCTCGAAGAGAATCATCTCACCGTGGGAGGATTGATGTTTGTTCCACGACATCCGTTGGCAACCGATTGTTCTCGCTTAATCTGGTATTCCGGTCCTACACACGTCTTCCACCTTGATGACTGATTGGCTTCAAGGTAGTGACCGGCATCAACTGGCTGGAGCAGTGCACATCCTGGACCGTGGGAGTCGATAGTTAGCTTCAGAATGTTGCTATGTAGGTACACCATGTGTCGACGTATCCGCAACGAACGATTATCGGCTTTGCCGATAGGTGTAGACTCTGGGCTCGCGCCTGGGGTGGAAGAATACCGTGATATCTCACTTAAGATGGACTGGTTTATTACCGTATGTGGCAGTAGGCTTTCTGTATCTGGCACCTTGTCCTGCGATACCAAAAGATAATTCTATCAGTTTTATTTGTTTTATTTACCGTCCAGGCAATAATCGGTGCGCCGAGCGTGTTAGAGAAAAAAACAGAACTGAGACAATACTTCTTGAGTAGATAAGTTAATGCGGTAGTTGGTCACCTTACTCTGGAGCAGTGGCCGAAACGCGGCACTCAGATAATGAGGGCTTTGCCGCAAACGAGGAATTGCCGGAGTCGGGGATGCCGTGCCCTGTTCTTCAGCCTACCGACCTGTTGTCGATCATGTCCACACTTATGATCCATCAACACCGCAGTAGGTATGCTGTTCTGGACGGCTGGAGACTCCACTTGCTATCTCAGAGATGCCTTGCCACGTATGCCTTACGCCAGGGGTGGTTGACGGAGCATCCGGACGCCAGTCGGATCGAGCCCGGTGGTGTGCCATCTCGAACAGGCCTTTTGGCGGGGGGTCTAAAAGGGCTTCCGAACTTGTCGGAGTTGGCACTAGGTAAGACGAGACATGTCCGGGAAACCCTACTCTAATAGTTTCGGTGAATCCTTCAGGTACGGTATTGTGGACGAGGAATGCCTAGGTATCCCAACATCGCCGCCGGGAACCGCACCCGAGAGAGAGACAAGACAGCGAAAACTATGTACGACGAATATTGCAGTAGGTGCTATACTATAGCTACCCCGACGCCGATCGTTTGACTGCCCCTGCTAACGCCGGGTGGACAGCTGTCAACCCCGAATACCAACACCGCTATAGTAACCGAATGCCAACTCCGACTTCGAAAGCGCTTGTAGGGGATCTAGTGTTGTGACGGAATACCCGGCAGAAGCTTGAATTGTGCCTATATATAGGTACCTGATAACTGCAGCTGTACAGCGTCCCTGACTGGCTAGTCTTTGGCTCGCCGGACGGCTATTCGGAAAACAGAAGCCTTGCAGCCTTGAAGGGTTTTTCTTTGCTGCGCTGTAACGAAAAGTATACCGGGTACGTGCCTACTTCAACCCGGTGAGTAGGTACTGCACTACACATATCAAATTAACCCAACAGTATTTCCACATAGATAGGTAGGGGTCGATCTTTACATGAACATATACGCCACTCTCCCCGTCCCCTTCTTCAAGACTTACCAATTGCTCCGTCAGTCGACGGGAAGTGAGGGCTAATGTTGGGGGCGCTTGGTCGGGTGACCCATCTCGAATCACTCGTGTTTTTGGGCTTGAGCTTATTTTCCAGACTGAAGATACATATCCCCACTGATCCCTTTTCTACTATTCCAATGTAATGCTACGTATATCCTATGAGAGCATAATCCCGATCACAACGCGACGCGGCTGCCGAATAATATTACCACTAGAGTCAACGTGGGAGAGGGCCC